>NC_132989.1:19862256-20487256 GCF_048564905.1 Vicugna pacos | reverse complement strand
ACCAGGAGATACACACAATAAGTAGCAGAGGAAGAAGAGGGTCGCCAGATGGTTTGGTCTCTTTAGCTTCTGCCTCCTCATCCGCTCCCCCTGTAAGATGAGGATGAAAATGGTGGATTTTAGCGTCTAGAAAAGTTTTCATGTAGCACAAAGAGGAAACAAGGGCAGTGTGCGTTATATGCCTTTCTAGCCTCCCTACTGGAAGGGCGTTGCGCCCTACTGCAGTACACGTACATGCGCACGTGTTTGTGGCGACCAGAGGTGCCCAGGCCTCCCGTACTCTCTGAGGTTCGTTAATCATCCAGCAGGAGGTGGGAGTGTCTTAGATTCCAGGGAAGCTCAAGGACGAAAGAAGTAGAGACATTTCAGAAGGGGTAAGCCCATCAAGCCACCGCATGACTGAATAATAATGGTTCTGCTTGCTGCTCAGTAACGTGGGGCCCAGCACAGGCTGGGGGAAGCAGGACAACCAGGGCCTCCTGGCCTGGGAACCGTGCGGGGTGATGGGCCTGCTTTTGCAGTCCATTTTAGCTGTAAATGCCTGTCATTCCAGCCCACTTCCTTTCGTTTGTTAGCTCCGCTCCTGTATAGGTCTTGTTGAAGACACTGCAGAATCATCCCTTCCCCAAATTTCTTCCAGGAAATGCTGGCCCCAAAGTAGTGTCTTTGATGAATGTTTGCCTGTATCATATACTGATCTAGGTGCTGGGAATACGGTGGTGAAGAAGTCAGACTTACTGTACTTGAGTTTACATTGTAGTTGTAGCGGAAGAGGCAAACAAGAAAGCAAATAAGAAAGATGATTTCAGATGTTATTAAAAGGCTGTAAAGAAAGGAAAACCAGGTAAAGCACTGGCCAGTAGCGTTGGTCGTGGGATGCATTAGCTTGAAGAAGCTGCTTGTAAGCTGAGAGCTGAGTGATGAAAAGAGCTGGGAGGAGAGTATTCCAGGTGGAGGGAATCCTGTGCAGAGGCTGTGATTTGGGGGCATGAGCTTTGTACACTGGAGGCCAGTGTCGCTGGAGCAGCGTGAAGGTGGTTGATAAAGCCATCAGGGGTGGGCCTGCCCTCAGCCACGGGGGGCCTTGTAGGCCGGCCTCGGTAAGCTTTGAGTGTGATCCAAATGCAGTGGGTGTCCGTTGGAAGGTTTTAAGAGAAGAGATAGTTCAAGCTGATTTACCTTCTGAGAAGTTCATTTTGGCTACTGGTTGGAGAATGGACATCAAAGGAGTAAGAGGCACCAGGAGACCAGTTAGCTGAGAAGTGTCAGGTATGACGGGACTGGGACCTACGGGAGAAAAAAGTCATGTCATATCACTTGGTCTGAAAGGACCCCTTTTGTAGCTGGTACAGTGGTGATCTCATCCTTGCACTTAAATGAACAAAGTGCTGGGGTGGGTTAGTTTTGATTCTTTGGGTGTTTGAAGGTAAACCTCTTCTAGTCTAGGTGCACATTTCCTTGGGTTGAATAAAAGTGGTCCTTTTTTTTTCTTTGTAAAGAATATTTATAGAAGCAGACTCACAGACATAGAAAAGAAGCTTATGGTTACCGGGGGGAGAGGAAGTGGGGAGGGATAAATTGGGAGTTTGGGACTTGCAGATAGTAACTACTATATATAAAATAGATACACAGCAAAGTCCTACCATATGGCATAGGCAACTCTATTCTATACCTTGTAATAGCCTATAATGGAAAAGAGTATGAAAAGGAATATATGTATGTATAACTGAATCACTATGCTGTACACCGGAAATTAACACAATATTGTAAATCGACTATACTTCAATTAAAAAAAAAGAGTATTTACACCACGAATGAATGGATTTTCTGATTTCTCAGTCTTGGCTGACAGTATTGTCCAAAATTTAAAATGCCCCAATACCTCAAAATTTGCATTCTATATGTGAAAATAGATTGTAGAGTATTTATTCTTCTCTGCAGTATGAAATTTTTTATTATTTCATTTTCAGCTTTTTAAATTTAAAAAACTGGTTAAATGGGACATATTTAAAAGTATATATTTGGCATCTTTCAAAACTCATCAGATGCTGCCTTGGCAAGAGAAGAGGGAGGTTTCTTTCCCCTCTGATGATGAACTAACACGAGGGCTGAAGTGTGCAGCACATCCGTGAAATCCTAGACAGCTGTACCAAATCCCACTCCTTCGCTAAGAGCCGAGCTGAGTGACAGGGGACTTTAATTAGAGCAGCTTTTAGAAGGACCGAGAAAATGAAAAAAGTGCGTGTGGCTGGGTTGGCTCGACCTGTGTTCTGATGTGCCTCTAATTAAATCATCACTGTTCTCTTCTCAGGGATCAATGAGCAAGGGCTGTACCGCATCGTGGGGGTCAATTCCAGGGTGCAGAAGCTGCTGAGCGTCCTGATGGGTGAGTGTGGCAGCCGCCCTGCCAGGCACCTCCCAGGCGTTGAAGGGGGAGCCTCTTGGGAAGAAACGGGGTGTCCAAGAGGTAATTCCCAGAAATCGGCTGCCCCATGCACCAGCAGTCATGGCTGCAGGCAATACTGAAAGAGATACTGAGTGGGACTGGACGAAACAAAAAAATGGCAGGTCCAAGGCACCACACCCTCTCTCTGCATGGACTCAGCCGCTGCCACTCCCAGTGGCACCCCGTCGCTCGTGTGACCACCACACCCTGGTCTGTCTTCAGTGGTGCATGACTCCCTCTGTCCTCTGTGGAGACAGGCTTTTCACGGGGCACACCCATTACCCAAGGAAGGGCATCCCTCTAGCCTGCAGAGGACCTCAGATCTTATGTTCCTAGTGACTGAGGAGGTATCAGCCTGTGACTCCCAGATAAAATGTATAGAAGCAGATAAGTCTTTTGATCCTCTTTGCTTCTAGATTTCCACCTAGTCTCTGTCACTTGAGCAGCAGAACCTCCTTTGCAGCTGGCTGATATAAATATAAAACCACTATCTTTAAATGTGCAGCATTTGAATCAAAAACCCATGAGCCAATGAGCCAAATTTGCCTAGGCTGCGGATTTCCTGTATTTTTAGATGTGAATGCAGCCAGCCTCAGTGAGTCACATGGATCTAAATGGCAAACAGATCAGATTTCCCAGATCTGTGGCTGTTACTCACCCCATGACAGCCCAGCCGTGCACTGTTAGGGGTAGCCTGTTGCTCGGGGTCCCCGCTCCATGCTTTGGGCAGGGACTTTTCCTGTTAGTATTTGTCATTTCTTTTGCTATCCCAGTTTCTGAAAATAATTTTTATACGTAAAGAAATCTCCTCTTCATGTTGATCAGAAAAACTCTTCCGGAGTGAGCCACTCATGTTTGTAAGCAAAACTCTAAATGTGTTGTAGCCGCAGTGAGATCTTTTGTTTGCAACTATGATTATTGGTGAGGAACTCTTATACGGAGAATCTGTTTTTTGGTTTGGATTTGGGATATAGTTTTTTTTTTTAAACTTTACTTTTTACTTTGAGATAATTGTAGATTCACATGCAATTATAAGGAATAATGTAGAGTGATCCTGAGGACCTTTACCCACTTTGTTCCATGAGTACAATCTTGCTAGATTATAGTATCACAACCAGTATATTGGTATAATCAAGATGCAGAACAGGTCCAGCACCACAAGGATGCCTTCTAATGCCCTTTTATAGCTACCCCCATCTGCCTCCCCTCATGCCTCACCCCTGTCTTTAATCCCTGGCAACCACTAATCTGTTCTCCATTCCTGTGAGCTTTGTAATTTCAAGGTTATTATATAAATAGAATCATACAATGTATAACCTTTGGGATTGACTCTTTTGCTCAGCATAATTCCTTTGAGATTTATTCAAGTTGTCATGTGTATCAGCAGTTCTTTTTTATTGCTGAGTAGTATTCCATGGTATAGATGTACCACAGTTTGTTTAGCCATTCACCCAATGAAGGACAAATGGGTTGTTTCCAGCCTGGGGATGAATAAAGCTGCTATAAACACCATGTACAGGTTTTTGTATAAAGATTAACTTGTTTTTGTGGTATAAGTGCCCAAAAGTACAGTTGCTGGGTTGTACAGTGATATGGTTAATTTTTGAAAAGTTCTAATGTAAGAAGAAATGAAGAATCTAACAGGTATCAGTCCTCCATCTTTCATTTCTAATCAGAGCTTCAAACATCTGTGGAGCGTCTACTCTCTGAAACAGATCATCAGGTGCTAGATATGAAGTTTTAGAAGGAGTCATTTCCTGTTTGCAAAGGGTCCAGGCGGGGGAAGTTATGCATGTATGTGGAAGCTGTAATGTAAAATACGATACTGGTACCTAATGGGAGCTAGATCTGGAAGATAGAGTAGTGAAGGAGAGAATGGAAGAATAATTCAGATTCAGGAAATATTCTGAGGAGAGTATTGATTCTATTTTATTATTATTATTATTATTATTATTATTATTATTATTATTATCTTAATATTTGAAAAGACTTGAGGCTGGGGTAGGGGAGTTAAAGTAGAAAAACTGCGATGGCCCCTTTGGATGAAGGACATGAATATTGTGCTAAGGAGTTTGGGTGCTTTTTCCTCTTTAAGAAGTAAGATGCTATTAAATTTTTTAAGTAGCAGAGTTGTATGTGTTAGTACTCTTTTCACACCAAAGTGTCAAGAAGACAATTTAGAATAGGCATTTCTTTGCTCACATAACTGGTAAGTCCAAGATGGCAGAAGCATGGCAGGGTCTGGTGGCTCCACTGGCATCCCCAGATGTGTGTCGGAGCCTCTCCCACTCCTTTCTTCTGGCTTCTCATCATCCGTGAGCTCTGCTTGTCTTGGTATTGGCTGTATACTCTGCAGGAATGGCCCAGATGGTCCAACCTCAGCGATCCTTGGAGCTTGCATTGCTGAGAGGAGAGCGTCTCTCTTGACAATTTGGACTGAAGGTCCCAGGGTGGACTTCGATGGGTCCACATGGAGCCATTCATGTGATTCATTTCACAACCTCAGGCTGATCACGTGACCTACAGCCAATGGAGCCGGAGGGCCTGGAACCTGTGCCTGTCTCTGGTGATCTCAGGCCACCCCTGGGAGGGTGGCAGAAGGGCTGGGCAGGGAGGAGGTTAATCCATAGAACCCTGTGGACTGAGGAGGATTATTAATAGAATGAAATAATGGCTGCTGGATGATTAAAAAAAAAAAGTATGTCCAACACGGATGTAACTTGATCAGATGCTAGTTTTAGGAGGGTCACGCTGACAGCAATGCGGAGCATGTATCTGATCTTGGAAACACATGGAGGAAGAAGACAGTTGCAGCAGACTCAGCAGAGCATACCCAACCACAGCCTGAACCAGACCGCTGCTCAGAGGTCGGGAAAAAAGGACAGGCTCAAAGTGACTGGGAGAGAGAATCCACAGGACTTTGTAACCAGCTAGATATGGAGGAGTTGAAGGGGAGAGAGATTTCAGAGATGGCAGATGATTATGTAAGGTGACACTAGTGAAAAGAAATATGACATTTTAGACGGGTTTGCTAATTTAGAAAAGAACCGTCTTAGCTCGTTTGTGCTAAGCAAAGAGGGGTATGAAAAGCTCCTGTTTTTATCACTTCTCTCAGTGCCCTTTGAACAAGACGTTTGTCCTGTTCTCTCCCTCGGTTTTCCTGGGGACAGACAAAATAATCATGAACATCTGAGAAATGTCATGAGAAACTAATAACCAGCAGCTGGAAGTCACAAGGGCAGCTGTCTCTGCCAGGAGGACATCACAGATAGCCTGGATTCCAAACTGAGGTTCACCCAGAGCTGAGAGGTGACCACAGTTCAAGGTCTAATCCAAAGTAGAGACTGGTTGGTGTCTGAGATTCTCGCTATCACTTAAGTTAAGCAGTTTGGATCTTGGAATTGAAGAACCACCTATTAGGCCAGAGAAATTCCAGACCTGAAGGCAGAGCCCTGTCTCCCTTCCCTTTTGTGAACATGCTCTCATCTTTGTCAGTTCTGGTATTGGTGCTAGACTGGGTTAGCCAAGAGTGTAAAATAAATACGGCTCCTCTACTCCAGAACCTCTCCCTGACGTGGCTGGGCTGAGTGTGAACTGCTGACTCCCTCTTCCTTTGTTCTGTATTCACTGGCTGCCCTGTTATGTCGCCAGGTGCTGTACAAAATTTGCATCACTTGTCAGTGTTTCTCAAAAGTGGAACAGTGCATTTTTATTATTGAAAGTGTAGGTTAATATTCTCTCCCATAATAATGTATTAATAATATGGAGAGGGCAGTCAGTGTGTCGTAGTGGTTAAAGATATGGGCCTTGGAGCAGGGTTGCCTCGGTTCAGGTTCTATTGCTCATTAGCTGTGTGGCAGCTTGGACAAGTTCATTGACCTCTCTGTGCCTCATTTTCCTCATCTGTAAAATGGTATTGATAACAGAGCTTACGTCATAGGGTTGTGAGAATTAAATGAGTTAGTGTAAGTAAAGTGCTTAGAATGGATGCCTAACCGAGGCTACTTAAAATGTTGTGATGTTATAATATTATTATTATTATTATTGGAATATAGTTTCTACATATTTTTTTCAAAAGGAATAAAAATATACTTTTACTTTGTCATCATTAGTGAGAAAAAGCGGAAGACATCACATTTTAAACAAAGCAGAATAAAGATCAGTATTGGTCTTTTTGGCAAAAAAAAAAAGTTGTGGGTTAAAATGTAGTAAAACCAGAGACTTCCTTTGATCACTTTTGAGTTTACTTTGTGTACTCTTGATACATTAGGGACTTTAGGTGGGAGAGGAATAGAAGAGCCAGACTTTGAGAACATCTTTTTAATGATGAGGATTCCTTAGGAAAGCTTGCGGGAATTTCTCATGCCATGTGTGACTAGCGTCATACCAAATGCCACCCTTCATCCCTTCCTCCTAACAACAGGGGTGCATAATCTTGGAACAGTGAAGAGGAGGAAGGCTTGTAGATTCCTAGAAATAGAGTGTCTTCTACGGGTGTATTGTGTGGTTTGTTCCTCCCCTTGAGCAGTAAGTGGCGAGAAATCTTTCTAAATTTTAGCTCAACATTTAAAAAATATGGATAGCTTTAGGCATGTTCAGTACATGTCTGTCTCTTTTCCTTTATCGATTTAAAGTCATTTATTCTGATTAAAAGTTATGAGTGGTTATGGTAACAAATTTAGAGAAATAGAAAAAGTAGAAAGAAGAAAACGAAAGCTGTGCAGACCAGAGATAATCTTTATTGACCCTTTAATCATACCACTATCATCTTTTAAATACAATATTCTATAATAGAAAATAAAATGCTTACAAATGGGAATCACAGTATGCATGCATATCCTGCTTTTTAGCAGTCTTTTCACATAACAGTAGTGTGTCTACTTGGATTCGTCTAGAGTATGACTTTTTTGGCCATGTATTGTAATTTTTTAATCAGCCCCCTGTTCTCAGATCTGTAGACTGATTTCAATTTTGCATCATTCTAGAAAGCACTCAGGTGAACGTGCCCATACGGGAGAAATAGCAGACGTTAAGAGTGTGCATCTTGGAGTTAAACGAGTTTTAGTTCCATTGCTTGTCTGTTTGACTTTATACAAATTATTTAAACCCATCTAGTCTTCTGTCTCATTATGTGTAATAATAGCCCTGGCCTTTATAATATTGGAAGGATTAAATGAAGAGATGCATGTGGTTTGCTGAGTCTGGAGCCTCCACATGTTAGTCAATAAATGTTAACTCTTGTTATTTTTAACTTTTATATGCATATTATTTCCTTAGGGCTTATTTTAAGATGTTGAATTGCTGGGTCAAAATATGTACATGTTTTCAAGGCCTTTAATTGATATTCCCAAATTTACTGTCAGCAAAGTCTGAGGCGAGCGTTCTATACCCTACACATCCTTGCCAGACTCTTACTACTTTCTTGCATATAAATTGTAAGTATTTTTTAAAACATACTTATATAGTCTCGCTTCAGAGTGAAATTGGACATTTTCCCTATGTTTCTTGCTGATTTTTATTCTTCCGTTAATGTATTTGTGCTCTTAAGCCAATTTTTCTATTGGAGAATACGTCTTTTGATTGTAACACCTTTTTAGACACAGAAGCTATGTTACCAATATTTTCTTCCAGATTATCACTTACCTTGAACTTTATGGTACTTTTGTTTTTGTTTTCCCTTATAAACATTCTACATTTTTAGGAAGTCCAATCTTTTATGAAGTCAGTCTTTTTCCTAGATGGACTATGCCTTAAAAGACCTTCCCTATTCTAGGACTGCAAAACCTTTTTGTTTTCCTCCAAATCCATCTGGAATATGTTCAGGCAAAGTGGAAACTAACTCTCCTTTTCCTCGAGTCCTTCTCTGATTAACCAATAACCATAGAAGGAGAAAATTTCCCCTTTTCCACTACTGTAAATACCATTTTCCCCAAATATAAAAGGTTTATTCACTTCTGTCGTCCATATAAGTCATTCATGTCTACCATATAGTCATTCTTTTATACATATTAGCTAGTGTCCAGTGAAGGAGTTTTCACACATATTTTTTCTAAAGGAAAACATATTCTTTTTCTGGTTGTTACTCTGCAATTCTCAGTCATTAAAAAATAAGTTATCTTCAGTTTTCATCTTTTTAATGTTTGTTTTTCTCCTGATTCCTTGCATATAGCAAATATTCTCAAACTTATACCCCATAGCCATGTCATATGTTCACATTTCTTCGGGGCTTTTTTTTTTTTTTTGGTTGTTTGTAATGTAAATTTTAACTTCATAATTGAACTTCCAGTGTTTTTTTCACTAACTTAGCTCTTTTCACTTCTACCTTTCAGCTATTGCACTTATCATTTCAATCTGTTTCCTTTTAACCTTTGATGCCATATTTCACAGCATCCATATTTTTCTGAATTTTATTTACAACACAGAACAAGTGCTTTCTGAAATTTTTTTTAGAATGCTTTGGTTTCCGTGCTTTATGCCAACGGGTATTTTCTTAGCTTTCTTTTGTCTTCTTTTTAATTCAACTTGAACACAGAGACGTTTACAAATTTTGCAGTTAAATTTACTATGGGTAGATTCCCTTTGTTCTGCTACCATTTTCCTGAACCCTATTGGAATCATCCTTTCACGTTGTGCATGATTCCATCCAACTTTCTGGCATCGTGAAATCTTGCACTTAGTGTGGACCTGCCTATGCTATCCAGAGATTTCTCCTGCTTCTGCTGTATTATGGTCATGGTTCTGGGAGAAGTGTGGTTTCTTCCTGGTTAATCTGAAGTGTGCTGTGGCTCTCCGTTTGTCACTCTACTGTTTTCTTCTGGGGCTCTCCCCTTCTGAATTCACTTCCCTTAACATAAGTGGACGCCCCTCCACTTCTGCCCCGGTCTAAGTTCACTGCCCAGATTGTAACCTCAGGATGCTGAGACTCTGGCCACTCTGGAAAGCAGCTTCCCCTAGTGTGTGTGCTGTGGTGAGGTGGGGACAGTGCATGTGGCTCCTCTTCTGGGGGTGGCTTGAGCTGTACTTTAGGGTGGATGGAAATCCATCACCTGTCACATTGTTCCCCCAAGTGGGTCTTCCTCCAGGCTTTACCTGAGCTTGGCCTGGTGCGTATTCCTCTAGTGACAGAATATGTTGATTGTGAGCCTCATTTTCTGTGCTGGTGAAACTTTGTATCCTTCTTTGTATGTCTTTGTTAGTATCTCACAGTGGCGGTAAAGGAATGCAAATTCATTGTTGTTTTTTCTCATCTTACCCTGTAACTTTTTCCTGTTTTGTTTTTGTCTTTAAACTAATGTTTAAAGTCAGTGCTGCAGAGAACACATGGAAAGTATTAAATTGCGATGCTTTAAAGCACCAAATTACAGTAGCATGCCTCGCCCACTGATCTCTGATTCAGCCAGGAACCATCCTTCTTACTCCCTTGGGACCTTTTCTTTGTGCCCTTTGTTTCCCACACACCCTTTCACAGAGTAGCATAAATAAAAGCCAGTAAGGACTTCTTTCCAAAGCAACCCTAAAATAATAGACATTCTTCATAACAACTCCTGAGACCTAAAGGCTTGCTGCTAATGAGTGGAAACGCCCTGCACTTTGAAAATTAGCTTCATGGAAGAGCAGAGCCCCGCACATTGTGCTTTTCCGGCTTTTCCCAGCAGTAAAGGGGAGCAGACAAGTGCTGACCAGGACTAGGAGACAGGAGGCTGGGTGAAGGATTGAGCCTTCTGGCGTTGCGGAAAAATGTGTTACAGCTCAGTTGTGACAGCAACCTGGATCCGGGCGAGAGACCAAGCAGCACTCAGACAGTTGGAGAACTCAGGTTTATTACACCAGCAGGCCCAGAGGAGCGAACACTCCAAACTCTGGGTCCCCTCTGTAGGTTTACACAGGCCTTTTATAGGCTGCCAGTTTTACACTTTGCAACATCATATGCAAATAAAGTACAACAGAAGTTGACCAACCAGGAACAAGCTTTGTAGAAATAGACCAATCAGGAGTGAGAGAAATAACCAATCAAGAGTGAGGGAAATAACCAATCAGGAGTGAGAGAAATAACCAATCAGAAGTGGGAGTAATACCCAATCAGGAGTGAAGGAAATAACAAATAACCAATCAGAAATGAGCTCAGGGAACCAATAGAATTTTAGGTGTAAGTTAGCCCCTTTAGAGGCAGAAAGTGAGATAGAGCCTCTGGACCAGGGAACCCAACGGTGCTGGGAGGAGGCAGCAGCCCTGCCTAGGGGTTCTGCCGGTCTTTTTATGGGGCTTTCTGCCTCACTGGGAGCTAGTAAGTTAACTATGACCAACATCCTGAGTTCCCAGAGAATGGAGGGCGCAGATGGAAGCTCACCTTCCTCTCTGCTCCTCCCACCATGGGGGAGGCTTGTGAGGATGCTTCAGGAAGGTTCTCCTAAGTCGGGAATTGAGACAGTAAGAGCTGTTGGATCTCAGAATAGGAGTCACTGTAGGTTCTCTGGATTCTTAGGCACTAGATAGGGAAAACAATTAAAATCTTTTAAGAGGTATGACTTCTATAATTAGAAAATAATTGGATAGAGTAAACACATTGCTTATCAAATTGCTAAATATTAAATCTAGTCTTGAAAAAAGTGCTTGTAGTATAGTATGGAAGATAGTATACTTTTAAACATCTTCCTTGAAAATGTAATGGAGATGGAGAATGAAAGGCTCAAGAAGATTTTAGAAAAAGACGAGAAAATAAAATACAACTAATGTTTAAATGCAGGAAAGCAAGACTGTGATATTTCCTCAGGAATGACATATTGGTCAGTGGAATAATCAAAAGAATCCAGAAACAGGACCTACAAATACCTGGTCAGTTGATCTGTGTTGAAGGTGTCAGGGTAGTTCATTGGGAAAGGACAGTTGTTTCAACAAACGATACTAGTACAATTGGACATCCGTATGAGAAAAAACAAACCCTTATCTTAAACCATATACAAAAATTAACTCAAAGTGGGTGATATTCCTAAACCTAAGAGATAATACTATAAACCTTATAGAAGAAAACACAGGAGAAAACCTTTGTGATCTTGGTTTAGAAAAGATTCCTTGGGTAGAGCACAGAAAACAGGAACTATAAAAGAAAAATCTGATAAACTGAACTTTATCCAAATAAAAACTTCTGCTCTTTAAAATATGTTAAGAAAAAGAAAAGGGAAGTGACAGATTAGGAGAAAATATTTGCAAAATTTCTGATAAGTGATTTGTATCCAGACTGTATTAAAAGTAACTCTTGCACATTCAGTAATAAGAACACAACCAACCCAGTTTTTAAAATGGAGAAAAGATTTGAACAATTCACCAAAGAAAATATACGAATGGCCAAAAAGCACATGAAAAGATGACCAACACGACTAGTCATTAAGGAAGAACAAATTTTAAAAATGTTATTTTTCCGCATCTACTAGAACAGCTAAAATGTCAAAATTAAACACATGACCATTTCATGTGTGATGAAGACGTGAAGTAGTGCGAGTTCTCACATTGGCTGGTGGGAATACAAAATGGCCCAACTGGTTTGGAAAACCATTTGGTAGCTTTGATAAAGTTAAATATATTTAACTGTATGACCCACTCCTACGTATTTTTACCCGGTTCTATTCCTAGGTATTTATGCAAGAGATGAAAATGTAGTCTAAGAGGCCTGTCTGCAAATATTGATGGCAGCTTTATTCATAACATCCCAGGATTGGAAACAACCCAAGTGTCTATCATCTAGTCAATGGATAAACAAATTGTGGCATGTGTGTCAAATGAAACACTACTTAGTAACAGAGGGGTCGAACTCCTGGCATGTGCAGCACTGTGGATGGATTTCAGAAGTACTATGCTATGGAAACGGGTTGGCAGGGGCTGGAGGTGGAGGGAGGGGATTGACTATAAAGAAAGAGGCACAGAGGAATTTTGGGGGGGCGATGAAAATGACCTATATCTTGATTGTGGTGGTGGTTACATGACTATATATATTGTTCAGAAATCATGGAACTGTACACCCAAAGAGGGCAAGTATATCTTAATACACTTGACTTTAAAACACACACACACGCGCGCGCACACACACACACACACACACACACACACACACACACACACGGGAGAGGGTTTTCAATGTTCCTCCTCACTTAAAAATGCAAAATAAAACGTGACCTCTTTTTTTGTTAACATATCAGATTGGCCAAAATCTGAGTGTTTGATACTGTTGTCAAGGATTTGGGGAAGGAGTCCCACTCATACTTAAATATAATGGTACAGCCTCTGAGAGGTAGTTGAGCAATATTTTTCAAAATGAAAAATGCATATCCTTTTTGACTCAATAATTCTACTTACCAGATTTTTTCCTTCCTACGGGCAAGGCATGTAGTTTACATCATTGTTTACCGTAGCAAAAGCCAAGGAACAATCTTAATCTCCATGAATGGGGACATTAACTATGTATGGTGAAGCACCATAAGGAAGATAGATTAGTGCACTAAAAGGGAACAGTTTTCTTAAGCTATTGTTAAATGAAAATAGCAGAGCACAGAATGACAAGTGTAATGTGCTTGCGTTTGTGTTTTTAGAAAGCTGTCCACATTCGTATGCTTGCTTATGTGCGTAGTGTTAGCGTGTGCGTACACACAAAATTAGTATTAGCA
Organism: Vicugna pacos; assembly: GCF_048564905.1. NCBI lineage: Eukaryota > Metazoa > Chordata > Mammalia > Artiodactyla > Camelidae > Vicugna > Vicugna pacos. Next base: position 20,474,155 of record NC_132989.1, on the reverse strand, counting down.
TCAGCCTCTAGCAGAGGAAGGGGTTACCTTTTGATGTATATCAGTTTCTTTTGCTTGAATTTATTTTAATCATGTGTATCTATTACCTTCTCATTTAAAGAGAAAAACATTTTAATTTGCCTAGATTATAATGTGTCATTAGGAAATTAGGAGCACACAGGTGGCTTTTCTAATCACTTCTTCCAGAAGATCCTTGGTGTCTTTGTCAGCAGTGCGATAGTGGATGCAGTGGATCTTGGGACTGACCCAGGGTGTCATTTCCAAGACCATTTACCCTTGTAACCACTGCTTCAGGTCCATGTCTCCTGTTGTCTGAATTCACGTGGGAGTAGGCTAGGGAGGACGTCCACTCATTTCACTGTACCTACACAATGCCTTTCTGTCCATTGGACTGCTCGCCTAGGTTAGGTCAGTGTTACTAAGTCCACAATGGTCAAGTGACACGGTAGGGAGAAACGTACTGAGTTCTGAAGAAAATGGTCAATTAAGTGTCTGCACCATATTAAGATGCTGCCAAGAAGCTTCTGTAAGTGAGGGGAGCATCAGTCGGGAATTGACAGCACTTTCTGAAATGAGCTAGCTTGGGAGGCTGTGTTCAATTTAGTCTGGATATTAGCTGAATTAAAATGGACATGTTCAAGTTATGAGCCCTGCCTCATCAGTGCTATAAAAAGCCCTTTAGCCGGGCTGTAATTTGACTCTCCTTTCTGTAACGGTTACACAATATTCCTATGGTTACAGAGCCCGGGTAAGTGGAAGCTAATCATTAGTTTGCTAAATGTGGTTCATGGAACAGTTCACAACTCCCAGACCTGCCAACTGCTGCTTGTTTAGTGTCATGTTCACTCTTCTTGGGGAGAGTGGGTTGGTTCCTCAGAAAAATGTACAGTAACATTTGTCTTGCATCCAGGAACCATGCACCATGGCAGCACTCCCTGCGTCTGGGGGATGGGGAGGGAAGAAGGTCCTGCTCAGCAAAGCTTTTTGGTACATAGGCTCCCACAGGAAGAAACCACGAAGGGAGTGTGAGATGGCAGAGCAAGAGAAGAATTCAAGCTGCAGAGGTCTGGGATATTTGGAAAAGCATGCTTTGTTACTTCTCAGACATTTTTGCTCTCATAGAATTCTGCAGAGTTTATCATTCTGTGGCCCTAGGAATACAGTCATGCTCTTTAGGTTTTTCCTTGTTTGTCTCAAACGTCAGGACAGACTCCATTATTGCCCAGGATCACTGGCAGACACACAGATGTGCTGCCGTTCAGGAGCCAAACGTTTATCGAACTGGGGCTCTATTCGCTCATCTGCCAGACGTGCCAGGGAAACATGGTGAGAGCTGTAGGTACCAGCTGGGTATGTGCCCTTACTTGGGGATTAGAGCCTAAATCCTTAAGCCACTCGTGATTATTTGGCCTCTTCCTACTAGGGTGGAAGTGGGTACCTTCCCGGTAAATAGAAAATACATTGCATCTGCCTGTGACTCTTTCCCTCTCCAGCTGCAAGGCTGTTGGCCTCCTGCAGGAGGAACCTGTTTCTTCTCAGAGACTGTCCAGAAAGAGACAATCCGGTGGCTGTCTCTGTTTACCTTCTGTATCATTTAGATATCTTTGGATTGAAAAAAAAAAAAAAGAACAGAAAACCTGATCTCAACTGGCTAAAGGAAAAAGGGAATTTATTGGCTCACAGGATTAAAAAGACATGGTGAGATACAAAGGCTCAAACCATGTCGTCCAGGCCCACTCACTTTGCCTCTCTCCTCTCCGGTTTTATCTGCCAGTTTTCACTCTCGGGCTCCACATAGTGGCTCCTAGAGCAGTTGGACAATCTCCCAGGTGCAAGGGCAGCAAGAAACAGTAGGTGTCTTTCCCATTGTCTCCTGGAAAAGTCCTGGGCTTCGTTCTGAGTGGCCTGGCTTGGGTCTCAGTTCATCCCTGAACCAGTGGTGGGGTTCAGAGAGCTCTCATTCTCCACCCCTGGAAGGATGGAGCCTCACCTGAGCACGTGGAGGAGAAGAGGGTAGCAGCCCAGCTGACAATGAGCCTCCATGCAGGAAAAAAAAAAAAGGGAATGGAGCTGGGAGGCAAGTCGCCAGTCTTTAGTCCAGGGAAGCTGGATTCTCCCTTCAGCTGCACTGAAAGACTCTGCTTCTGATGGCCTCGCCAGTGAGAAGACGGGAGTCTGCTGGCTTGTGAAGCAGTTCATGTTTCCCAGCCTCTGCCTCTTACTCTCACTGCCCGTGTGCTGCTCAGAAAGACCGTAAGAATTATCTCATACAATCTACCCTTATTTGAAATACAGACATTTGACTGAAAGTCCTACAGGAGGAGACAAAGGAAGAAATGATCGAGTCGATATAATTATGGTGGTTTTCATTGCCCTTCTTGGTTTAAGGCAATTAAAAAAAAATAGAGAAGTAATGGAATCAAGTCATAGTTTAGAAACTAAAAAAACCACAATTTACCACTCTAACCCGACCAGTATTTTCATTTTACAGTATTTCCTTTCAGCCTTTGTTCATATGAGTCTCTCACAAACGTCTAAATCTTGAATTTTTTTTGTGCCTGATATTACGTGATACTCCAGGCATTTTCCATTTTGCTGAATAGTCATCATTATCATGGAAATGCAACATGATATTCCAGAAGGAATATCCCACGATTGACTTAATCATTGTTTTCTCATCGGTTATTTCGGTTTTCTCTTTTCTCCCCAAATGTTTCGTTGCTCTTCTAAAGAACGGTGTGTGTTGCACGTTTGCGGGGGGGTGGGTTTGTAGCTTTTCTCATGCCCTGTCTTATTTCCTGAGGATAGATTGTGAGAGTGAGATTGTGGCTTCAAAGGGTATAAACAGTTTTATGACTTGATACATATTGCCAAATTGCTTTTCAAATCTGTTGCATTTATCTCATCTGCCTCCAGCAATTTCTGAGAGGATCAGTTTCACTCCATTTTTTTTTTTGCCAGCAGTAAATATTTGGATTTTTAAATGTTTTGCTAATTTAATAAGCAAAAAGTAGGTGTCATTTTTGTTTTAATTTGGATTTCTTTGGTTAGTAGGGAGGTTGAATGCTTTTATGCATGCTTGTTTTTTGGCTGTATCTTCAGCTCTGTTTTACACATTGTCTTTTCTTTGTTTCAGACCCCAAAACAGCTTCTGAAACAGAAACGGATATCTGTGCTGAATGGGAGATAAAGACCATCACTAGTGCTTTGAAGACCTACCTAAGGTAGGGACTTTCCATTTGGAGGACCTGGTGCCAGCTCAGCTGTTATCATGCAATCAGGAAGAAAGCAGTTTTATTTTCAGCCTCCAGAGAGCTGGTGGGTGGGGGCTTGAGATGTGGAAACAGCCTACGTGTGGGTGCAATTCGCTCAGCTGGTCAACCTGACTGTAAATCATCCGTAGTTAATGGCTTGCCATTGTGCAGTGGTTTAGGAAGCTTTGCTCTTTTTGAGAAGCTCCTGTGACAGTTAGCCTTTAACAGAACCTAAAATGTGGTATTGCCTGCAACCCCTGAATCATCTATTAAGAAAACGAGAAATCACGTGTATCATTCTGTTGAGCGTACATGATGACATACCTTATGGGCTACGATAAGTTTTGTGTGTTGCACAGATAGAGCATATTGTTGACATGGCTCCTTTAAAATGAGAACTTGATGGAATTCCTTTTTGACTCTTTTTGCTTAGATTGGAAAATATTACTTCATTGGAGAAGAGACTGTTTTCTTTGTAATAAAATGTATGATATCACTGCTACCTTCCATCCCTCCCTTGGCTATTCAGGGAGTGGATGACTGACCAGCTGCTCACATCTCAGGTTCACAAGTAGGCTGAAGGGTGTGCCGGACTTGAAGTGCAGGACTGTTCAAGTTCTCTACTTCATTTCTTCTTACACAGGAAAGTAGGGGTCGATCCTTAAACAAAGAAGAGAACTGTAATTATGAAATGCATAAGCATTTGGACAGGTTTTGTGAAGATGTGCTTGGCTTGAAAGACACAGAAAGGAAATTGGTAATGCAGGTTTTATTGGCTGTTGGGGAATTGCTGAAAGGGTCTTGGAGTCAAGAGTAAGATGTAATGCAAGTGATGACTAAGAGTTGAATTGAGAATAAAATGAAGTCTGAACCATGAATAATGAATAGTCTGTTGAGAAGCTTATTATTTGTACTGTCAGAAAAAAAACTCAAGTTTATAGTTAAACATGCTCATTAAACACAGTCATACTCCGAAGACTACCATTGTGGTTGATGCAAAACCATGCGGTAGAGGTTCATATTTAGTACTTATTTGTGCATGTTGATATTGATGAGCTACGGACAGTAAGTGTAAAACATATACTTTTAAAAATAGCAGGTAATATGTGGTTGTTTCATGCCTAATGTTAGGGGTTCTAGCACTTCGGCATTTTGGAGCAATGCTCCATAGAGAATTCGCCACAGAAACACCTACAGAAGTCTCTCATAGTGTCTCCAGACAAGCTGACTAATAACAAGCTACCAGGAAGAGGAGGGCTTAAGCCCAGGTAACTGCAAATGTTGGGTTACTTGCCTGCTTCTCAGACACAACTTAAAATGCTCTTGTTGAGGTTGAATCACTGACTAAAAAGGAAATCTCTCGGTCTGTGCTAGACTTTTGCATTAGCGCTTTTCCAGTTGTGACTGTGAAGCATAGATTGTATCCATCCCCTGAAAAAGGAAAAGAATGACAATTTCAGGTGACATCTCAGGACCCTTTCCAAAGGGAAACTCCGTTGGACTAAACTGAATTGCTGTTACTTCCTCGTGATCTTTTATCTTTGAGAAATTGTAATGCAGTCTTGCGGTCTCTCGGCTGCGATGTACAGAGAATATGATTGTTTTTGTTAAACTGACCAGTGTGTATCCTTTTGTTCCAGAATGCTTCCAGGACCACTCATGATGTACCAGTTTCAAAGAAGTTTCATCAAAGCGGCAAGTAAGTTTTCTTTTTGTCACAGTTTTAAGGGGAAAGGAATAGAAATTTCTCCTTCAAAGATCAGCATCCCCAAAGAAGGATTTACCTAACCCCTCGTATTCTGCGGGCAAACACCCCACATAACACACTCGTGAGACTGATGCAGAATAAGAGCAAAACGAAGTCAGATTGCTAGCGACCTTGTCACCACGCTGAATTTCCAGTGGAGGGGAGAAACTTCAGAAGTGAGTTTTTGGGGGTGGGGAGAGGTGAGAAAAGCAAGTTTGCCTTTCTAATTTTGATTATTGGAGCTCTGACTCCTGGGGTTTTTTCCAGCCTCGGAGTGGCATTTTTCGGAATGAATCAGACTTTGCACATTACCTAAATTGAGCATCGGGCGAGTTTCCCTGAATAGGACACCATTTATATAACTTCCCAGTCCTCTTTCCATCATGGCGTGCATTTCCAGCTTCCGATCATTCTTCAGCTGTATCATCCAAGTCCTGAGCGTCATATTACTAGTATTAAAATACATGGGGATTAGGTGCAAACTACCCTGAGTAGACCGGAATCTGTCTACGTGGGGCAGGCCTCCTGTAAGGGGCAGTAGATTCTCTGTCAGATTTAAATCCGGCATGAGTCCCCACCGTGCTCCTATGTCGCTAGCCTCTGCCTCTCCCTGCTTCCTTTAGGCTTGCAGACTCTGTCTACCCCGGTAGCTACTGCTGGCTCATTCTGTAGTACCTAATATTCAGGTGGCCTTACCTGCTCAGAGTTGTCCCTGTAAAACAGAGGAGAAAGACACAGGAGAACACTGGAGGTGAAGATAGTGTTTATGTGATTTCCTTCACAGAGAAATTCCGAACCCATAGCAACCGTCCTCTAATGAAACCTCACCTCAGTCCTGTAAATAGGTGTGGTGCGTATCATCAGTCTGTTTCCCAGAGAAACAGAGCCACTACTCCGGGTTCAACCAAGAGAATGTGACAGCCCGCGACGTAGGTTACAGGGTGGCAGAAAGACTTTCTCCTTTTCTCTGCCGTTCCTGTCTTTACCAGGCAGGTGGTTGCGCCTGACCTGAGAATCGCTGGAGAGGCCCTTTGATTTCTTTGGTGCCATCTCGAGGTGTTATTTTGGTATTTGAGACCCTTGCGATGTCGTTCATGTACAATTTGTTTATCACAAAAAAACTGATAGGGGCACCAAGTTCCTTCCTTCCTAGAAATGAAGCCGTCACTCTAGGGAGCCAGCTGCTCCCAAGAGTGTTCCTGCTCTGAGTGTGTGTTTGACTGGCTCCATTTCATCACGTCATCATTGCAGCTTGAGTTTTCTTGATGGTCATTTTTTTAAATGAATTCTGTTATGGAAAGTGCCATTAAAAGCACTTCTAGGTCTAGTCATTCTAGTCAGGAGTACACAGAACAGGATCCTAAACCCTTGGGAAATCCTCAGCCTGTTGTGCCCAACCTTTGGTGTCCTGTTTTTTGGCCTTGCCCACTGAGTTAGCTGTGACACTCATCACATGTTACCTACCTCCTTCCTTTGCAGAGCTGGAGAATCAAGAGTCTCGGGTCTCTGAAATCCACAGCCTTGTTCATCGGCTCCCAGAGAAAAACAGGCAGATGTTACAGCTGCTCATGAACCACTTGGCAAAGTAGGTTTAAGACCGATTGCTGGCCCTTTTCTCACCCCCGGAAAGTTCTTATCTTTGCACTGAAGCCAGTCTCCGTTCTGCTTATGTTTCCCCCTCCCACTATTGCATCAGGTGTGCTGCAGGCTTAGGAGAGAAATGTGTGAAGTGTTAGCTGCAATGGACGGCAGCAGCAGATGTCAGATGCTTTTTGCAGAGGAGGCTGGGGAAGTGCCCATGTGACCGGGCCACCAGGCAGACCTTCCAGGGGGATCTTTGCTCTTGTGATGGTCAAGGGCAAACAGGAGTGTGTCCTCTATGATACCAGATCACCAAGCAGATTTTTCAGGAGTTATATGTTCTTGTGATGATTAAGAGCAAACAGGAAGATGTTATGAGTTTACAGACCTTGCATTTGGAATAAAGAGGCCCAGATTCTAGAGCTGGTTCTGTTTTTAACAAACCCCTTCCCTACCTCTGGACGAGCCACTGACTTCTCAATTCCTTAGTTCCTTCACCTGTCAAATAGGGATAGTAAGCTCCCTTTTCTCTACAGTGTCACTGATTTTAAAAGTTACATGTATCAAAGCCCTTGAAATTTAAAAAAGAGAGGAATTGGTAGATGCCCTCAGAGATAATGAAAGAAAACCAGTGGGGGCCTGTTTTTCCTGCTAGGATATTTATACTCTTGGAACTGTTTAGAAGTTTTGTGTATTTACTGTTGCTTGGCCCTTTTCGGATTGGCCTCACTGACACCCCTTCCGGTGTCAGCCACCGCATGTGTGTGTGGTCTAACCTCCCATCAGCTTTGATGGATGTTCTTGATGGGAGACTAGAGCGTAAGGAAAGACAGAGTGTAACAGTTACCCTAAATCATTCAACTCTGTGTTCTATGGAACTGATGTGTTATAAATTTAGCCCTTACCCACACTTCGTTCTGCCATTAAGTCATTTCTTTGGGATAAGTTGATACTCTGCTGAGGGAGATGATCATGGTTTGTTTTCATATTTCTACCAATATGATATTTGATATTTTGGAGAGAGAGTATGTAAGTTACCATAAAGATTTCCACAGATTTTAATTATGAACAAATGAGTATTTTGCATGTTGTGAGAAGTAATTAGGCAGAATCAAGGGCAGCTTTGTTACACGTCAAATTTTTTTTTCTTGCCCTGCCATATGAGAACTGCACGTTCAGAAACAATTAAGCTTAGTGGAGAACGTGCAAGTTTGCAAGGAGAATGCCGCAAAAGTGTCCGAGAATCATGATGAAGTGTGTTTTAAATGATGGGAACTGGGCTTTAAAAAGTAGCTCCAGATGCTCTCAGCTGGCGGTGTGGTTCCTGTGCCACGCACCCTAGTCAGCATTTGTTAAGTGGGAGAGCTGGTTCAGAGCGGACCTGCACACTTGAAGGGCCTGCCTCCAGCAGAGCAGAGGAGGTGCCAGGTATACCGCAGCCAAGCCCATGATGGGATGCTCATGCCTGCTGTGTGGCCGCTGGGTGTTAAGGAGGCCTCCGAGCCTGCTGGGAGCAGCTGGACAAAGACAGCAACCAGCTGAAAGCAGCTGGGCTTTTCAAGCCGTGCCGTTGAGATGAGGGTTTAATCGGACTGAGAGAGACCAAGAGTAAGTGGTGATCCAGCAGAGCCACAACTAAATCTTCCCATTTGTAAGTGCCCTGAGAATTGTTAGGAACCTTTAAAGAAAAAGAGAGGAAAAAAAAAACAAAAACCCAAAACCCTCGAGGTGGGTATCGGGCAGTCGAGCCTCCTCACCTCCGGTGGTTGGATCGCTGTCTCCCTCTTGTTCTACCCTCTTCTCTCCCAGTGAAGTCCGCTCTTTGTCCCTCACCCGAGAAGAAGTACACGTGGAAAATGCAAGTTACAGCTGTGATCTTGACTTTGGCCTTCTGACGAATTGAAACCAATTTTCTTGCTGGACTTAATTTGTTTTATAGCATTTCTGGAACATTATGTCTCATCTCTGATACTTAATGATTTTCTTTGGTTCTGGGAGGTTATGTGGCATTTCTCTGTTCGTGTAACCATTAAGAAGTCTACTGCCAGACACCCCCTCATGGCTTTAATGTGAGTTGGTCAGGGCTGATGTTAGAACACACGGACTCCCATTCTCTGCACGCTGGGTCCTTGTTCTCTGCAGCCTCTAGATTTAAAATGTCGTGGAGGAGTTAGTATAAACGAGTACTGCTGAATCCAGTAAGGAGTATTTGTTTACATCTGAAAGAATTTTCTGGAGCCCAGCGGCATTGTAAGATTCCACGTGAACTCTCTATTCTCATTTACAGCAGCGTCCTATTTTAAAATCGAACAGGAAGGGCAAGTGAACTTGGGACAAGGGGTTTGTCTGTTTCATTCCTGTTTTCTCAGGTTCGAACTTACCCGAGGATACGCCTGAGCTATTGTTCCTCCGATCCACTTACTTAATGGTCAGCTTCCTTCCTCAGTTTTGGTTTCAGGGTTGATGCTGCTGGAAAAGCCGGTGTTTACTTCTCTCATTACCTACTGTGTTGGCCCTGTGAGTCCCAGGCATCTGGTTCAAAGGGAAGAAATTTTGTGTATTTTTTAAACTACTCTTTTGAAACACTTTCCAAAATTGATTTCCTTTAGCTCAGGAGGGAGAGTTAAGACATTTTATATTTAATCCCAAGTAGAAATTCATTCAAAGGGGAAAAAAGTCTTAGGGGGAAAGAATAAAAACCCCAAACCTCCACGCAAATGATTCAGGGGGCATCCAGATCACAGAGCTGTTGGATCTGTTTCAGACCTCAGAGGGAACATAAAAATTATAGGCAACTCTGCACATATTTTTTGTTGTTCCAGCATAAATCTACTGTGATAATTAGATGTTTGCTATTTGGATCCTGGAATCTAGCAGTCTGGAGTCACGTGCCTCGAAACTCAAAGCACAACGAGGCTCACCTGGGGTGCTTGTTTACGCTGACAGTGCTGGGCCCTACCCTCGATCTACTGATTTGGACCCGCCTAGGAATCTGCATTTCTGGTTTACTTCCTAGAAAAATCGGGTTCAAACAGTCTTTTCAGAACCAGTGGCCTAGAGGATGGGCCATATGCAAGGATTTTCAAGGAGGGAGAAATGGTATTGAGAGACATGGGCTGGGATTTGGGAGGGTGTGGGAAATAGGGAAGAGGAAGCTCAAAGCAGTGAGTTCAAACAGATTTTATTTTCATAATGAAATTACTAAAAATAAAATTCTGGTTTTGATTTCTCATGTCTTTACAGTTCAAATTTGCATTAAACCGGGTGTTCAGCAAATGACTTTGTTTTAAAATCACACATGAAGCATTTTTAGTAATAAGGAAAACTGCCCCCAGCTAGCTGTAAGACCTTGTTGAAATCATTCAATCTCTTTGAGCCTGGTTTTCTGAGTTCCCTTCCAATCATGAAACTCTGTGTATTCATGAGGTAGAAGGGCGATAAAAAAAAGAAAAAAGAAAAAAAAAGCCCAATCTTACCATTGTAGAAGGAAATAAGAGTAGATGAATAATAAAGACTAATTTCATGGTAGTTGCCTAATGTTTACATGTTATAATGACTCCAAATATGTTGTATATCCCCACACATACCATTCACAGTGGCTTGCTGTAACTTTATGCTGCACAGGAGGATTTCAGAGGGCCCTCTGTACATCAGGGCTGACTATTAAAAATACCTTTCACAGCTGGTTTTCCTGAAACACTTTTTCAGAAATAAATCTTAGTCTCTTTCCTGAAGCACCTATTCCTTTGTTGCTAGGCCCTTTTCTTGCTTCTCCAGAGAGGTATTGTATCATTTTAGATGCTTTGGACTGCAAGAAACGAAAAATCCAATTCAAAATGGCTTAAACAATAAGAGAATCTGTTGTCTCATTACACACAATCAGTGCTGAGGGTTGGTGAATTTCTTGGCTCATGAAGTACTCAGGTTATTTTCACGATCCTGGTCACGGCCAGCTTCACTGTGTTGGCTCACCCCTCTCAGGGTCAGAAGATGTTGCACTGCACGCTGCACATTCATGGTTGTCACTCATGGTTGTCCAGAGGCAGAAAGGCACTGACACCTGAACAACATGGGTTCGAACTGTGCGGGTCCCTTCGTATGTGGATTTTGTCCACTAAATATGCACTATTTATCTGCATAATACAGTATGGCTGATTGAATCCATGGCTGTGGAACCAGAGATATGGAGAGTTGACTATAGACTTATACAAGGACTTCTGACTGCAGGAGTGTGGTTCAAGGGTAGCTGTATTTCCTTCTTGAGTCTGTTCTTAAGAGGTGTGATGATGCTTCTCCCAGAAGCTCTCCAGTAGACTTCCCATCTCATCTCAGATTTGAAGCATTTGCTGGCAAAGGTAATGGGACCATCATGGTTTTTCACCCCAAACAGGATTTACCTGGGCCATTTGTGGGAGACATGGATGCCAGTATAAAAGTGGAGCTCTGGATAGGCAGCCCACAGTGCCTACTGCAAGTAATTTAGGTAAAATAACATTTAATAGCGAGTATTAAGTCTACTGAATGGTCTTTGCATGGTGTGCTAACATGACCAGGACATATGGGATAAAAGGTCCTTTTTCAGAGGGGAGATGAACACACCTGCAGCATGGACACGTCTACACTGAAATTCTAAGATTTCAGGGGGAGAGGGGGAGAGAGAGCAATGGGGAGGCCAAAATCAACTTCAGTCCCATTGCCGCTTACTGTTTCCCTATGGTTCTTTTCATTACCTGAGTACCGGATGTCTATTTGGATACTGTGTTACGTGTTGTGACTCTCCAGAAAGGATGAAATTCTGTAGGTTGCAGGGATCGTGAAGGAACGTTGTAGGACAAATGCTTGGCGTACGAGTGAGACCTTATCAAAATACGCAGACTCCACAAGTTATCAAGGGTTGGGTGTCTAGTGACTTGGCTGCTTTCTCCTTCCCGTGACTGGGGTTCAAGGACTTCCAGGCACCCCTGCAAGTCAAGAAGGATGTCTTCACATTTCCTTAATGATCAACAAGCAGAGTGAATTGGGTTTATGTGAAGATGCCTGTGGTTATAAAGAAAGTCACTGCTAGGCCTTGGCACCAGGGAGAATGGGCCTCAGTAGTTAACTAGCATTCCTTGAGGTTCTCAAGAAGGGGTCCGAGTAAGGAAGGTGGGCATGGATCCTTGGCATTAATGTATATCTTATAGATACTCCCCTGTTCCTTCTTCTTCCATCCCAAGTCTGGAAGAGAAGATTTAGCTACTGGAGAGCTGTTGAATGCATGAGAAGAGCTAGTTGTTTCCTTGCCGTCAAGACTCGTCCAAACAAAATAGCTACGGAATTTTACAGAGCACATTTAAAAGAAAACAGTACTTTGGAGATGATGGCTTTCTAAGATGGAAAGCTCCTGTGAGCTTCTCTGGCCACCTTCCCCCAGCCATACACCCTGGCTTCTGAACCTTTCTTCTCTCTAGTAACCGCGAGACACCCACTGCTGCCGGCACAGAATTGCTTGGCTGCTGGGCCACTTGGGGTGTGGCCTGCTCCCCTGCCCACCCCCTCCCAGAGCCACGTTGCCCACATTCCCCATCGATCCCTGCCCTGAACTGATAGTCCTGGGGACTTTAACCCCTAACTATCGCTTGAATCCGTCCTCTTTTTTCCGAGTCCATCACTACCCCCTCCCCCGCCCGGTCCCAGCTGTCATCATCTCATTCCCAGACTGCTTGCAAAGGGCTCCTCGCCGCTTGTTCTGGCTGGTGGAGCTCTGGCTCCCTTCCTGTCCGCAGAATGCATGTCCTGTAACTGGGGAACTTGGAACACTGTGGATCTCAACATGTGATTCCCCTGCTTCAAAAAAAAAAAAAAACTTCAAGGGCAGCTTTCCCTTGCCTCTTAAGATAAAACTCTGGATACGGCCTCACAGGCCTTGTCTGGGCTGGGCCCTCTTAATCTTTGCAGCCTGGTGTGTGTCCCTCATGATCAACCTCCCTCCGCCCCCCAGCATGGTGCATGGTAGACGCGTGTGAGTAGCTGTAGGAGTACCTCCGCCGTCCCTCAGCCATCCTCTTCCCTGCTCCCTCCTTTTTTGCTTCTCTCTCTGTCTGGAATGGTCCCTCCTCAGCTTCTGCCTGCCAGAGTCTACCTCATTCTCTAGCCTCAGCTCAAATGCCCCTGCCTGCAAGAATCCTTTCTGCCTCAGGTGCCCTCTCGCATTCCTGAACCCCAGTAGCCTTTTCTGGTTCCTCTCTCGTAACCTGTATCATGTTCCACCTGGAGGGACAGTTTACACGCTGTGTGTCTTCTCCGTCTCACTGGGTCATGAGCTCCCGGGGAACAGGCATTGTGTCTTCCTTTATCTTTCTTTCTTACCTAGCGGTTAAAAACAAGGGCCTCTAGCCAGAGCAGCCCACACGTGTGTTCTCTTTTGTATTTTGGTCGCACACGTTGCTGTTTTTAAAACTCGGACAGGTCTCCGGCATTTTTAACAGGGTCACTTTCCTTGAAAACATTGAAATCTCCTTGCTAACAGCTGGCTGGAACTGGGCGAAGGCCACTCCCTGCGCCCCCAGGCATGCCTTCTGCAGTTCGCCTAGCTCCTAACAGGCCCCCTGGTGCCTGGCCCGTTTTTACCCCTGTCCACCACCTGCCTGGCCGCGGTGCAGGCATTTGGGTATTCAGCCCCTGACCTGCCTGTCTGCTCATCCCGAAAGAGGGCCTTGATATTTGGTGATCACATAATGAACAAGCAGAAATGGGCTGGGAGGTTGTTTCCTGACCAGCTCTGTTTTCTTCCTGAAAGATTCATGTTTTTGATAGATTGGCGGTCCCTGGAAGAAGTGAGAGGTGCTGCTTCCAGGCCTATTTATGTGCAGGGAGCGGGGAGGAGAGTGTATTTTTTTAAGACTAAGAATGGGATTCTCAAAGGACCTTCTCTAGCTATTTTTGGCGGAGCCAAAGGAAAATCTATTTAAAGGGACACTGCAAAGAGGACAACCACATAGTTTAAAACAAACAGGCAACTTAGCACTTTAAATTAATGGAAATGCAGAAGAAATCGGAGCTCAACCCTTGTTCAGCCCAGCTGCCAGACCTTCACTTACCCAGGAATTTCTGTGTCCTACAGTCTTCCAGCCTTGCCTTCAGGGTTAGGAGAAGGAAAGACGCAAGTTCAGTTCAAATTTTTTGCTTAAAAAAAAAAATCAAAAACTTTCCTGAGTTCAAGGAACTAAATCTTTCACATTCACATCATAAGAAATATCCATTCTGAAAGGGGAAATGCTTGGCTTCAAGCTGTTCAAGCTCAGGAGCCTCAGGGCTCCTTTGATTTGGGTCTCTTGTTTGTTTTGAGTTGTTCCACTTCTGTTTGAGTTATTTTTTTTCCAGCGACTTTCCTGGTTTTTTTTTTTTTTTTTGGAGGGAAGAGTTAATTAGGTTTATTTATTTGTTTCTAATGGAGGTACTGGGGATTGAACCCAGGACCTCGTGCATGCTAAGCACACACTCTGCCACTGAGCTATACCTTCCCTGCTGCAGCTTTCCTGTTTTTTGATGCACCTCTGATGCTTCCTCCTCTGGAGCCATCAAGTCACCTGTGGCGTTCCCTTTCAGATCCAGGGAAGAGCAAAGAAGAGGGTGCTTTCTTTTCCTTTCTTAACGATGCTCCAGTTATTTCAGGGTCTTACAAAAGTGAGAGTATTAACGAGCAGGAACACAGTTTAGTTTCTTCTTTGCCAACCCTTAGCAGGGTCAGATTTATTTTCCTTCTTCCCTTCCTTCTTTCCTTCTCCGCCTCTTTTCTGATTTTCAGTTCTCTCCTTTTTTCTCAGTGGGTCTAGGTAAAGTTTTATTTGTTTACCTTTTTGAAAAGGAGCTCTCAGTTTCATTGATCTTTTCTGTTTGTGTTTTTATCATCTCTTTCATTTATTTCCACCCTTACAAGCCAGATTTCTTCTGCATTGGCCCTGGGGGTGGTTTCATTAAATGTCTGTCTTTGGCTGAGCGTCAGTGACTGATTTCACTGCACTGCGTGGTGAGCATTATTAGCAAGTCTTTCTTTCTTACACTGACTGGTCTTCCAACCAGCTCACAGCTACTGTGGCTCAAACAGTGGGGGCTGCAGCGAGGCAGCTGGCAGACTTCAGGGCAGTTGCAGGTCATCTGTAGGTGCTTGAGAACACAGTGATGAAGGGGGAACGTTCTGGAGCCACACTACATAGTGTTTTGCTTGTCTCTTCTGGAACTGCATGGATGACTTCACTTCTTTGTGTTCGAGTTTTCCCATCTGAGAAAGGAAATACAATAATTGTATCAGAAATGTTTACATTGCACATCAGATTATCTTGGCTCCTCCTGTGCATACTTCGTGCGTACTTCAGCTACCACCGTGGTGACCGGTTGTGCAGCCTCCAACACATTTCACGCCGGTGCAGCCTGAGAGCTTGTAGCCTCATGCCCGTGGCACGTGCCCCAGCCCCGCACCTCCCACCCCAGGGAGGCGTGACATAAAGTGGCGTCCGCACATGTACTACGGGGAAGCAAGAGGGTATTAAAAAAAACTCCGAGGGGAAGCCTTTGACTAATGAGAGATGGAAACTGGGCATCCCAAATGCCAGTCACTAGGTAGCCTCTTGGAAGATGATCCCAACAGATGGAGCAAGTCTTGGTGGCTGGCTTCTCTGCCTCATTCCCCCTGAGGACCTGCTGGGAGAGTACGTCCTACAATCCTTCACCTTAGGCTCTTCTTTCTGGGAAAACCTTAAGACAACAATAGTACCTCCCCTCTTAGAGTCCTTGTGAGGATTACATTAATTAATTTATGTAAAGCCCTTCGAACAACATCTGGCAAGTAGTATACCTCTATCAGTGTAAGCTTTTACCATCTCTTTGAGAAATCAGGGAATGGGGGACAGAGGGTCAGGGAGCTCTGCCTTAATGTAGGGGAAGATGGAGAAATGGTTCTAACAATTAAACCAAAATAAGGCATTCTTACTGAGGAGATGAGGCTTTCTTCACAGTTCTCTTATTGGCAAGCAAAACCCTTATGCCAAAAATGTATCACATACAGCTCTAATCCACTGGGGAGATGTGTGTGTGTGTGTGTGTTTACTTTTGCTTTTGTTTTCTTGGCAGTTTGTATGCATTTGGCCCAAAGGGCTGAGCTCCTTTCTCACCCTTCCTAGCAAAGGATATGCCAGGATAGGGTCAGCCAGGAGAAAGAGCTGTTGCTTCCTGCATTCAGGTCATAGCTTAGACCAAGCCGTACCCTTCCCTGTGAGCATCAGGGCTCTTCCGGTTTCACATGCCCTGTGGAGCTGTGCACCTGTTTGAAAGAACAAGCCGTATGGGGCTGCTTCCCATGGGAAGGTAGCAGCTCCTCACCCTCCTGCTTCTTGGTGTCACAAGGCTGATTTCATCTCAGGAGCAGCTGTCTTTGCTGCAGTTTAATAACTCTTAATTTCCTGGAGGGGGATGACCCGTTATATCATGAAGACTCATCTTAGTCTGAATGGTCTGGAAATTTCCACTCGGCTTTGAGATCTTCAAAATGTTTCTCCTTGTGGGAGAGTCTGGCTCGCCTGCTTTCTTACTCAGTGTGACTGCCTCTCAGATGCCATTCCCAGATTGAATAGTGTCATCCAGTGTGAGAATATTTCTCTTTACTTCCAGTTTACCCTCAGTGCAGTCTTCACATGGGTTTCCCTCCCTGAGTCACTGAAATCTGTAATGAAGTATTCGTCTATGCTCCAAGGAAAGTTGTACACGTATTGGTCTTCATTCTGTCTTGGTAGACACTTTTGCAGTTTAACTCAAAAGAGGGTTTGAAAAAATATTAAGGCAATTTGAATTTTGGTGTCAACCCTTTCTGCTTTCTCACACATATGGAAATTTTCTCCTTTAAGCTGTTTAGCATACTGATTTGGTGTTTCCAATCTGCTATTGTTAAGTGTAAGTCACTGTTTCTTGGTTCTGTTCAGTAGGTGGTAGAGGAACCCAAAATGTTCGGCTCATTGTTATATTGCAAGCAGATCTTCTTGTGCACTTGGAGGTGCATAGGATTTGATAGCATAGGGTCACTATTTTATTAAAGTCAGACTTTCAATGAGAAGATGGAATAACCCTAAGGCCTCAAGAAAGAACTGGTATATTAGGTCTCTGGTGGTAAAGAACAGAAGTCAACTTGGCTAATTAAAAAAAAGAAAAAGGAAGGGAATTTATTGAAAGTCTCCTGGGAGTCATTGAAAGTAAAGTTGAACCATCAGACATTGGAACGCACCCTCAAGCGCCCTTGTGTGCCTCGTATCTGACTCTGTGTCCCTGCACCATTCACTCTTCTCTTCCAGTTGGTTGTCTCAGACCTTGCTTGCTATTTCACTTAGCAAATAGATGTGACTAGAAGGACGTGCACAAGCCACCACACCTGTTCCCATGTTTCTACCTTCCCTCCACGTGTGTTAGAGGGACACTCAGTGCTCCTGCCTACAGGCGGTCCCCTCACTGGGGCACTAGAGCTGTTCTCCAGTGGTATCCTGAAGGATTTGGCCCCAGTAGTTTTACCCTCTGTCTCCTTACATCCTTAACTTCAGTTTCTGCTGAATCTTTCGCATCAGCACATGTAATTTCTCTGACCCTTTACAAATGAAGAACGAAAACAACAAAACAAAAAAACTTTTTGGGTCTTGCATCCCCTTTTAGATACCATCCCATTTCTTTGTGCTCTTCTTGGCAGAATGTCTCCAACAGTTGTCTCTGTTAGATGCCAGAATGCCCTCTTGGACCGGCACTGCTCAGACCTTTGCACTGACTGCTCCCTTGAAATGCCTCCTGTTAGAGTGGCTAAGTCAGTTTCAGACTTCCCTTCCCTGATCGTTCTGGAGGGTCTCACCCAGGTTTTTACTCCCTTCTCCTTGAAAGGCACTCTTCACTTGGCTTCCAGGACGACACACTCTCTCCTGGTTTTTTTTCCTGCCTCCTTGGCTGCTCCTTTTCAGTCTTGTTCTCTGTGTCCCGGGATCAGTTCCTTGGGTCCTTAGACCTGATCTGCCCTCTTTCTCTCCTCTCCCTCCCCAGTGAGGTCTTGCTCTAGAATTATAACCTCCAGCTCCTGTGCTGTACCCGCTAGTATTGCTTAATTTTTTTTCCATAACATGTATCACCATCTAATATACTATATATTTGACTTATTTATCACCTTCTCAATGAAATGTAAGCTCTGTGAGGTCAAAAATTTGTCCACCTCCACATTGCCCACAACAGTGCTTTGCATGTAGCAGGAGGCATGCTGTCGATACTTGTTGAATAATGAATGAAATAAAGAGTGGGAAATACCCAGGAAACTCACATCTCACCTTTGACCTCCTCTGTCTTCTTGTGATTCCACTCCAGGCTAGCGCTGCCTGCAAAGGGAGTGGTAATGGCCTCTAGGGGAGTGCACCCCGTTCTGTGGTGAGGCGGTAGTGGGGTACTCAGCTGGCATTCTTAGAAGGACCACATGCAACAGGTGAGGGACAGTCTAAGGAAAAATTGGATGCCGTTTTTCAAAGGTCGCCAGGCAGGTAGAAACATCGAGTACTCCAAGAGTTGTGTTGTGAGCCTCAGGCCTTGGCACAAATCTTAACTCTGCGGTGGATCTTGTAAGTGCCTAGATAACCCTATTATCCATCATTGTGTAGAGTATGAAACCACGATAATGATAAACACAGAAGAACAAACACAGCATGCAGGTGCTTCCCTAGCACCTGGTTACGCAGCGCGGCTCCCCAGAATGCTTGATTATGTTTTCACACGAGCTCGCTCTTCATGAAAGCCTGGGGCCTCCCTTCAGAGCGTGTCTTCAGACGTGCCCTCATCCCAGAATCACCTCCAGGGGTGTTTGATGGAGTGAACGTGGTGCTGGCTTGGTTAACCCAGTCCCCAGAACTAGACACGTTGAAACACGTTTCCTTAAGTCACCAGGCAACTGGGGGTTTCCCGTTTCAAACCTGCCTCTCAGTCTAGCCGGCTGGTCAGGCTTTCTTGTCCTCGCTGTTGAAAGAGAACTTTAATGTTTTGCTGCTTTAAGAGCCACACTTCCCTTCTCACTAGAACTGCCACCTACCCGCTCTGCATGCCACTTAGACAGGAGTTTCTCTTCCAAACTGGTTGCTTGTCTCCCACAGTTGATCTCCCTGGCCCTAGGGAGACAGTTAAAGAAAGAGGAGAAAAGCACAGCCAAGACTGTAGATTTTCCTTTCCTTGTTGTGTCATTAATGTGTTGTGACTCTTTAAAGAAATTTTTTTATTAAAGTGTAATTGACTTATAATATTAGTTCCAGATGTGTAACATAGTGATTTGATAGTTTTATACATTACTTAATGATCACCATGATAAGTCGGCTTACGATATGTCCCCACACAAAGTTGTTGCAGCATTACTGACTGTTTTCCCGATGCTGTACATTACCTCCCCGTGATTTATTTATTTTATAACAGAAGTATGTACCTCTTAATCGCCTTCACCTATTTCTCCCATCCCCTGACATCCCTCCACACTGGTGACCACCACTTTGTTGTACCTGTGAGTCTGTTTTTATTTTATGCTGTATCTGTGAGTCCGTTTTTATTTTATGTTTGTTCATTTGTTTTGTCTTTTAGATTCCATATATAAGTGAAATCATACAGCATTTGCCTTTCTCTGTCTGACTTACTTCACTTAGCATAATACCCTCTAGGTCCATCCGTGTTGTCACAGATGGAAAAATTTTATTCTTTTTTGTGGTTGAGTAGTATTCCATTGTGTGCGTGTATCACATCTTCTTTATCCATTCATTCATCAGTGGACACTTAGGTTATTTCTATATCTTGGCTACCGTAAATAATGCTTCTATGAACATTAGTATGCATCTGTCTTTTCAAATGAGTGTTTTTGTTTACTTCAGGTAAATACCCAGAAGTGGAATTGCTAGATTGTATGATAGTTCTATTTTCAGTTTTTTAAGGAACCTTCATACTGTTTTCTGAAGTGGTTGTACCAATTTACATTCCCACCAACAATGCACAAAGGATTCCCTTTCCTCTGCATCCTCAATAACACTTATTTCTTGTCTTTTTGATAGTAGCTATTCTTATAGGTGTGAAGTGGTGTATCACTGTGGTTTTGATTTGCATTTCCCTGATGGTTGGTAACGTTGAGCATCTTTTAACGTGCCTGTTGGCCATCTGTGTCTCCCTTGGAAAAATGTCTATTCAGATCTTTTGCCTACGTTTAAAGTCAGATTGTTTCTTTTTTTGATATTGAATTGTATTAATTCTTTATGTATTTTGGATGTTAACCCCTTATCAGACATATAATTTACAAATATCTTCCCCTATTTGGTAGGTTGCCTTTTCATTTTGTTGATGGTTTTCTTTGCTGGGTGAAAGCTTTTCAATTTGGTGTAGTCCCATTTGTCTATTTTTGCTTTTGTTACTCCTGTCTGAAGAGACAGATCCAAAAAATATTGCTAAGACTGATATCAGAAGAGTTTCTGCCTGTGTTTTCATCCAAGAGTTTTGTGGTTTCAGGTTTTACATTTAAGTTTTACATCTATTTTCAGGGTTTTGTTTCTGTTTTTGTTTTTCGGTATATGGTCTGAGAAAGTGGTCTAGTTTTATTCTTTCACATGTAGTTGTCCAGTTTTCCCAGCATCATTCATTGAAGAAAGTGTCTTTTCCCCATTATACATTCTTACTTCTTTTGTTGTGAATTAATTGACCATGTAAGCGTGGGTTCATTTCTAGGCTCTCTGTTCTCTTCCATTGGTCTGTGTGTCTGTTTTGTTCCATTACCATGCTGTTTTGATTTCTGTAGCTTTGTAGTATAGTTTGAAATCGGGGTGTGTGATACCTCCAGCGTTCTTCTTTCTCAAGATTGTTTTGGCTCTTTGGGGTCTTTTGTGATTCCATTCAAATTTTAGGATTATGTGTTTTAGTTCTGTGAAAAGTGCCTTGGGCACTTTGGTAGGGATAGCATTGAATCTGTAGGTTGCTTTGGGCAGTATGGACATTTTAACAATATTAATTCTTCCAATCCATGGGCATGAAGTATCATTCTATCAATCTGTGTCATCTTCAATTTCTTTCATCAATATCATACATTTCAGAGTACAGGTTTTCACTTCCTTGGTTAAATTTATTCCTAGATATCTTAATCTTTTTGTGCAATTGTAAATGGACTTTTGTCTTTAATTTCTCTTTTTAATCGATTGTTATTAGTAAGTAGAAACATTGTAGATTTTTGTACGCTAATATTGTTTCCTGCAATTTTACTGAATTCATTTATTCTAAGTTTTTTGGTGGATTCTGCAGGATTTTTAGTATGTAGTATCATGTCGTCTGCAAACAGTGACAATTTTACTTATTCCTTTCCAGTTTGAATATGTTTACCTCCTTTTCTTGTCTGATTAATGTGGCTAGGACTTCTAATACTATGTTGAATAAAAGTGGTGAGAGTGGGCATCCTTGTTTCTTCCTGCTCTTAAAAGCTGATGTTAGCTGTGGATTTGTCATATATGGCCTTTATTATGTTAAGGCATGTTCGCTCTATACCCACTTTGTTAAGAGTATTTTAAATCATAAATGGATGTTAGATTTTGCCAAATGCTTTTTCTGACTCCATTGAGATGACATGATTTTTATGTTTTGTCTTGTTAACGTGGTATATCACACTGATACATTTGCAGATGTTGAATCACCCTTGCATCCCTGGAATAAATCCCACTTGATCATAGTGGGTTATCTTTTTAATGTATTGTTGACTTCAGTTTGCTAGTAGTATTCTGTTGAGAATTTTTGCATCTGTGTTCATCAGGGATATTGGCTTGTGAGTTTCCATTTTTGTATTGTCTCTGTGTTTAGTATCAGGATAAAGCTGGCCTTGTAGAACAAGTTTGGAAGCATTCCTTCCTCTTTAATTTTTTGGCGTAGTTTGAGAATATTAAGTATTAACTCTTCTTAATGCTTGGTAGAATTCACCTGTGAAGCCAGTGGTCCTAGAGTTTTGTTTCTTGGGTGTTTTCTGATTACTGATTCAGTTTTATTACTAGTGATTTGTTTGATCAGATTTTCTATTTCTTCTGAATTCAGTCTTGGGAGATAGACTGTTTCTAGGAATTTATCCATTTCTGCTAGGTTGTCTGATTTGTTGGCATACGGTTGTTTATGGTAGTGTTACTATTTTTGTATTTCTGTGGTATCATTTGCAAGTTCTCTTTCTGATTTTATTTATTTGGTCTCTCTCTCCCTCTCTCTCGCTCTCCCTGTCTCTGCTTCCCACTCTCCCTCCCCCAACTCATGAGTCTGGTTAATGGTTCATCATTTTAAAAAATCTTTTCAAAACCAATTCTTACTTTTATTGATCTTTTTATGTTGTTTTTTCTCTCTTTTTTAGTCTCTATTGCATTTATTTGTTTTCTGATCTTTATTATTTGCTTTCTTCTGCTAACTTTGGGTTTTGCCTTTCCTTTTTCTAGTTCTTCTAGGTGTAAAGTTAGGTTTTTATTTGAGATGTTTCTTGTTTCTTGAGGTAGGCTTGTATTGCTATAAACTTCCCTCTTAGAACTGCTTTTGCTGTCTCATAGATTTTGGAAAGCTGTGTTTCCATTTTCATTTGTCTCCAGATTTTTAAAAATTTTCTCTTTGATTTCTTTGTTGACCTATTGGTTGTTCAGCGGCATGTTGTTTAGTCTCCATGTATTTGTGCCTTTTCCAGTTTCATTCTTATAATTGATCTCCAGTTTCATACCATTGTGGTTAAAAAGATGCTTGATATGATTTCATTTTTTTAAAATTTTATTGAGATCTGTTCTATGGCCTAACATGTGATTTCTCCTGAAGAATGTTCCATGTGTGCTTGCAAAGGATGTGCGTTCTGCTGGGTTTTGGGTGGAGTGTTCTCTCTATATGTATCTATGAAGTCAATTTGGTTTAATTGTCATTCAAGGCCAATGTTTCCTTATTGATCTTCTGCCTAAATGATCTATCCAGTGATGTAAATGGAATATTAAAGTCCCCTACTATTATTGTGTTACCATCAGTTTCTCCCTTTATGTCTGTTAATATTTGCTTTATATATTTAGGTGCTCCTAGGTTGGGTACATAAATATTTATGAATGTTATATCCTCTTCTTGGGTTGATCCTTTTATCATTATATAGTGCCCTTTTTTGTCATTTGTTACAGTCTTTGTTTTGAAGTCTGATTCATTTGAGCATTAGCTTTCTTTTTGTTCCCATTTGTATGGAAAGTGTTTTTCCATTCTTTCACTTTCAGTCTGTGTGTATCTTTGGATCTGAAGTGAGTCTCTTTTAGGCAGCATATAGATGGGTCTTGTTTTTTTTAATGCATTCAGCCACCCTATGTCTTTTGATTGGAGCATTTAATCCATTAATATTTAAAGTGATTACTGATAAGTATATATCTATTGTCATTTTGTTAATTGTTTTCTGGGTGTTTTTTGTAGTTTGTGTTCTCTTCTTCTCTTAGTCTCTTCTCTTGTGGTTTGACAATTTTCTTTAGTGTTACATTTAGGTTCCTGTGTCTTTATTTTTTGTGTATCTCTTGTACGTTTTTGGTGTGTGGCTACCATGAGGTTCATATTTATTGACTTACAGTTTTCTTTAATGTTATATTTAGGTTCTTGTGTCTTTATTTTTTTTTATTTTTTGGGGGGGTGGTAATTAAGTTTATTTGTTTATTCATTTTTGGAGGAGGCACTGGGGATTGAACCCAGGACCTTGTGCATGCTAAGCATGTGCTCTACCACAGAGCTATACCCTCCCCCTTGTGTCTTTACTTTTTGTGTATCTCTTGTATGTTTTTGGTGTGTGGCTACCATGAGGTTCGTATTTATTGACTTATGTACATTACAGTTTATTTTAAGCTAACAGTTGCTTAAATTTTAACACATTCTAAAAGCAGTAAATATTTCATCCCCTTTGCATGTTTTTTTGATGTCATATTTTACATATTCTTATTTTGTGTATCCCTTAACTACTTATTACATTTGCAGTTGATTTTACTACTTTTGTCTTTCAACCTTCATACTTGCTTTTCAAGTGGCCCATCCACTGCTTTTACTATGTATTTGCTTTTACCAGTGATTTTTTTTTCTTTTGTATATTTTCATATTTCTAGTTATAGCCTTTTCTTCACCACTTAAAGAAGACTGTTTAACATTTCCTGTAAGTCCAGTTCAGTAGTGGTAAACTGCTTTTCAGTTTTGCTTGTCTGGGAAAATTTTTTATCTCTCCTTCAATTCTGAATGATACCCTTGCTGGGCAGAGTAGTTTTGTTTATATACATATTTTTCCTTTTAGCACTTTAAATATATCATGCCACTCCTTCTGGCCTGCAAAGTTTCTGCTGAAAAATCAGCTGATAGCCTTATAGTGGGTGGCAAGGGGAGGAGGGAGCGGCAGTTCACTTGTATGTGACTAGCTGTTTTTCTCTTGCTGCCTTTAAAATTCTGTCGTATCTTTAACTTTTACCATTTAAATTATGATATGTCTTGGTATGGATCTCTTTCGGTTCATCTTGTTTTGGACTCTCTGTGCCTCCTGGACCTGATTACCTGTTTCATTCCCTCAGGATAAGGAATTTTTCAGCATTATTTCTTGAAATAAGTTTTCTGCTTCTTTCTCTCTCTCTTGTCTTTCTAGAACCTTTATAATGCAAGTGTTAGTGCACTTGATGTTTTCACAGGGGTCCCTTAAACAATCCTAATTTTTCAAAAGTCTTCTTCTTTGTTCTGGTTGGGTGTTTTCCAGTATTCTGTCTTCTAATCTGCAGAATCCCTTTAGTGTATTTTTCACTTCATTTATTGTATTCTTCAGCTGTGATTGGTTCTCTTTTATATTTTCTACTTCTTTGTTGAAGTTCTGTGTTCTTCCATTCTTTTGTTGTGTTCAGTGAGCATTTTAATGACCGTTACTTTGAACTCTTTTATCAGGTAAACTATTTATTTCCGTTTCATTAAGTTCTCCCCCCCTGGGGTGGTTCTGTCTTGTTCTTTCATTTGAAACATATTTCTCTGTCCCCTCTTTTTTTTTTTTTTTTAACTTTCTGTGTTTGCTTCTAAGAGTTAGGCAAAATAGCTCCCTCTCCCAGTCTTGAAGCCTTGTAGGAGCATATCCTATGTAGACTGCATGTGCTGGATGGGTTTGGCAGGCTGGTTGGCACTGAAGTTGGTGTGGACCAGGGGTCCCAGGGCACACTGAGTTGGGGCCACCCTGGCAGAATGGCTGGACCTTGAGTGTGCCATGTGTTATGAGTCTTGACATGAACAGGCCCATGAGAAATTGTTTCATTCATAGTTAGTTCTGATCTTACTCAGTCGAAACTTAAGGCAGACCTCATGCAAATGTCTTGAGGCTTTCTGTTCCTTGTAATGCTACCCCTTAGGGCATGGGGAGAATCCAACAGTGAATTCTGAATAAACGAATCTATAAAGGACTCAGAATAGTGCCTCATTTTAAAGTAAAACCAAAAGAAGTTGTTTCAAAGTGAAGCACATTCAGTAGCAAAATTCTAAGCTATGTGTAAGTTACTATGAAAGGAGGCTGTCCTTGGTCCCTTGTGCTCTTTGAGATTTTGCTGCATGTTAAAAACTATGTTCTCTGGTGTAACTGATAATCAACAGCATTTCTGATGAAGCTGGCTTGGGTAGAGCTGGACTGAGACAAACGGGACGCCCCCGTTGGCATCCTTCATGTCAGCATGTATTAATTTATTGAACAGCTACACTAACAAGGCACTGATTTATCCAAGATGCCGACTATTTATTTCTACTAAGAAGTCGTAGGAGAGAGCATTGACCCAAGAGAGAAGGTTCTAGTCTTGAGTTTTTGCAAACTCATTTTATGCACGAGCTTGAGCACGTATACCAGGTCTCAGATTTCTTTATCTACAAAATAAGAGGGATGATTTTTGTATTAAAAAAAGCACACACAGAGACATACATACACACAATGCAGTTAAGGAAAACAGAGTCTAGAAGGTTAGCCCGCACTGTCTTAACTGTTGTTATCTCTAGGTGCTTGGGTTTTCTTCTCTTGGCGTCGTTATTTTTGAATTTTTATAAAATGACTATGTGTACTATTTAAAAAGTTATAATTATTTCTAATGAGTAGAGCAGGCTGTGTGACTCTGAGCCTCTTTTTAACTTTGGCGGTGTCTGTGATTTTCTTCGCAGGACTTGGTAAAGCAGGACAGGACCATCAACCCTTGGGTATTCTGAGACACAGTCCCTTTTGTCTGCTTTGGCTCCCCATCTTCTGTCCACGTTTCTGCTCATTTGCGTTTCTACCTGAGAATGGGCTGCAGAGAGGAGGGGGAATATATTTTAGCAATGCTTGAGATAGGGGTAAAACTTTACCTTGAAAAGCTTTGGGTTTTTTGCCCAACTAGTATTATTAATGACTTTTAAGTGTATCTTTTTCCCTCGCTTCCTTATCCATTAGTTAATTGAATGTGAGCTTTACTGTAAAGGTAGAACTGGTTTAAAATGAAAGAAAAAGAACAAGAACAGAAAGCTGCATTGTCCCATTTTCAGGTTCTGTGCGGGTCCACTTTTCATCCAACACAGCCTGCCTTCCTCTCTTCTTTGTTTCAGTCTAGTCCAGCTTGTCTGATACCCTGAGCTCTTCCTGCCTACCAGCCTGCCCAGATCTGCTGGAGCAGGGGTTGGGGATCCTGCTCCCGGCTTTCATATGGCCCACAAGCTCAGAATCGTCGTTTGCTTTTTAAATAGTTGGAGGGAAAAAAATCAAAAGAAGAAGAATAGTTCATGACACGTGAAACTTATATGAAATTCCAAGTTCAGTTTTTACAAAGCTTTATTGGAACAGAGCCACACTTCTTTATTTATGTATTACCTATGGCAGCGCCAGGTTACACTGGCTGGTTGAGAAGTTGCAAGAGAAACCACACGACCCTCAAAGCCTGAAATATTTACTGTCTGGTCCTTTAGAGAATAGATCTGCCAAGTCTGTGCTGGAGACTCCTTTTTCATTGGACGTCTGTGAACTCAGACCTGTTCAGATGTACTGACTCTTTCAAGAGATACTTACCAAGTGCCTACAGCTTTGCCAGGCACTGTGCTAGGCACAGCTGTCAAAGATGAGCGTGATGCCTTCCCTGTTAGGAGGAACTAGTAGCCTGGAGGGGAGCATGGACATGTCCACAGGTGTACTACAGCATCAGTCTGCGTGCTGGTGCC
Source organism: Vicugna pacos (assembly GCF_048564905.1). NCBI lineage: Eukaryota > Metazoa > Chordata > Mammalia > Artiodactyla > Camelidae > Vicugna > Vicugna pacos. The sequence continues at coordinate 20,447,365 of NC_132989.1, read as the reverse complement.
AGATGTGAGTTAGGGGCTGTGGGAACCCCGAGGGGGAGCACTGACTCTGCTTGGAAAAGCAGAAGAGTGGGAGCCATCATTAGATAATGGATAATGAGGCCTGGATCGCTTACAGACACGTTCTACCTTGGTGTCTTTTAATTAAAACACTAGAATTGTTCCACTAAAGTTGTTGCCTAGAACAAGAGTTTTCATAATTTTATCAAGTGTACCTCGACCATTTCAGTTGTACGTCATACAGTGTAATTATTGTTCTGTTACAGGATCAACATTTTACAGAACTATGTAAATAAACAGTGTATAGAATGACTTCAGTTTACCATCAGCAAAATATAAAATTTTCTTTTAAGGGCCACTATTAACTATCCACTTATGGGCAAAGGGGAATATATAAGCTTTTACATGATAACTGCAATTTTCATTTACTTCTAAGTTTTTATTTTTTAATGCTTCTCAGTACATTTAAAAAGACTTTACTGTACTAAGGATACTCATTTTTTAATAGAAAGGAGATCACTGGACTCCATTCAGGATTTCCTGAACCATAATGATGGAGGCTTGAGTACGGAGGGTGCAGGATTCTATTTTTAATAAACTCCCAAATGATTTCCATGTACACTAAAGTCTGGGAACCACTGCTAAGGATAATACTGACTAAAGATACATTTGAAAAAGTTATTATTAACTTTACTTTTTAAACTCTTTTCTCTTTCCTATCGCCCTCCATCAGCCTTTAAAGTATACAGAGCTTTTTCAAGTTCCTGTAAGACAATGTGAAGGAGTACTTCTGATTTCCCAAAACATGCCATCTCCCTCTTCTCCTTTAAAAAAAAAAAAGAGCAAATATATATAAATGTTTGGAATATACATTTTATATGTTTTGCTGTAATTTTTCATGTATATATATATAGACATGTACATATATATGTATTTATGTGACAGTTAACATTTCCCTCATTTGTTCTCTTTTTCATGTTAACGCTGAAATCGTCTTTGAGCTCCTCCGCAGTTCCACTCCCTTTGCCCTCCAGTGGAAAGTTAACATGAATTTTAGCTGTGTACCCTTTTGAACTATGTTTTGAGCCTGAAAATTTTACTTTTTTGTGTCCAAATGTAGACATCTGGTGTTTCTGTGTGTACGTGTTGTAAGTTCTATAAATGGTGTACTCTTATTTTTCAACCTGTGTCTTTCAATCAATTTTGTCTCTTTGAGATAAGTACTAGTTCCTCCTCTCAGTGTTATATAAAAATGCCACATATTATTTATCCCTTTTCCCTGCGGATGGACGCTTAGAATTGTTTCTCAGTTTTTACCATTATAAACAACACTGCAGTGAACATCTCGGCAGACATCCTCAGCACTTGTGAGTTTCGGCATGATATATACCTAGCACTGAAATTGCAGGTATATACACAGATTCTTCTTTTTTTTTAGATATTACCAAATTATTCTCCATCATGACTGAATCGGTTTATGTGCCTGGCATAGTTTTCATGTGGAGGAGTAGGGGGAATTTATAAAAGCAAAGTATGCAAAGAGCAATCTGTCCTTCTGACTTTGTGTGTGCGTAGCCATCCAGACCACCCAGAGGGATCTAAGGCCAGGAACACTCACTCCACTGCAGAGTCTCTGTCCTGGGGGAGGGGCCCTAGCTGCTGCTGCCTGGGCTCTGTCTTCTGGGGTCCAGGCCGAGAACACCCCTCCTTCCCCAAGCCTGGCTGCCAGGCATATCATTAAGGCCCTGATTGCCTCTCACCTTCGCTGCCAGCCTCTAAAGGCCAACTGGCCTCTGCATGCCTGTGTTTTACCAACACATAGCTCCTGTGTTTCCTACCTCCTGGGGATGAACGGGAAGTGGAAGGAAGGAAGCAGGGAGGTTAATGAAGGGAGAAAGATAAGTCTCAACCAAGACTAGGTTCCTGCATTACCCAGCCCATAACGTTAGGGTCGCTCAATAAAAAAAAAATGTTTAGTAGCAGGTGAAGTAAGCCAGGACACCAAGATGTTGTATCTCGCAGGGCTGGGGCTAGGGTGAGGCAGGGGAGACGCCTGGGGTACACAATTTAAGGAGGCAGTGACCTTTGACAATCCTGAGTGAGCGCCTCTTTAAATGGGTGCTAAAGGTGATTCTATTTTTCTGAGTAAAAATTTATGTGAGAGAGTGTGTGTGTGTGTGTGTGTGTGTGTGTAAGAAAAAGGGACTGGGACATGCACCACATTGTTAGTAACAGTGACTGGAACTTCATGGTGGTGATAACAAGGGATGTTCTGTTTCTCAAAAATGTGGCAAAAATGATGGACCGTTATTACTTTGATTTTCTCCTTTTTTTGTTTTTCAAATAACATGGTAAAAGGAAAAAAACTAAAATATTTTAAAATAAAGTGTTTTTTTTAATAAGGTTTTACTCATAACTTAAATAGATAAATAAATAAGGAAGTGCTAAGGACACACGCCCCGTCAGGCTTGCGGCAGGTCCTCTCCTCCTGAAGCTGTGCACCCTGCCTGTCTCTCTCGCCTCACCCTTGTCCTGGCCCTGGCTGGGTTTAAATTCCCATTTGGCCCTTTTTGCATCCAGCATCCAGGCCTGAGTTTCCCTCAGCTGGAGGCTATCATTGGCAGCGCTAGGAAGGAGAGATTGGCTCAGTCTGTCTTTAGTTTGCCACCTCAGACTACATCTGGAATTTTATAGCAGTCAGTGGGAAAATCGGGATTCAGATAAAGAATTTCGGTTTGGAGAGAACTTTTCTGGAATGTGTCTGTTGCAGCTTAGCATGAATGATTGAAAATTGTCCCCTCCCTCTTCTATTTACATCAGAAATTGAAAGTTGGTGCTGGGTACTATTGTGGCAAAATAGGAACGGATGGGTGTGATTTGTTTAGGAACTGGAAAAGCCACATTAGAGACCTCTGCAGCATCAGAGTTCTTCGGGCTCCTTGAGTAGTTGGTCCGTGGCTGGCTGGTGAGACAGCTGGTTGTGGTGGAGGCATTGCAGCGAATCGAATCCATGGTGAGAGAATGAATGAAATTTACATGGCATTTTCGTTTCAAGAAACCAATCCTGCCATCCTGCGCAGTGTCTCCTCACCGTGCTCTGCAAAATTTGGACCCCAAAGGGAATTTCTAGCTGAAGTGGGCAAGAACAGCACTGGCCACGGCAGAGGTCCTGGGATTATCACATTATCTTAGCACAAGTTTAACTTTTCCTTTGGTTCCTCATATCCAGTCCTGCAGAAGCCCTTTCCCGCCGTCAGCTGATGCTCTGTTGGGAGTACTGAGAAGCTTAGGTGCATCTGAGTGCCCAAGTCAGCTTGAAAGGGTGGGAGGGCACAAGGTTCTAGATAGTTGGACAAGAAAAACAAGTTAGGTGGGGTGAGCCTGTGAAATTTAAAAAATAACAAAACTTATCCCAACTCACTGTGTAGTCAGTGCCTTCTCGTTAGGAGACTGCCAGAGCAGAACTCCCCGACCCTGTCTCCCCTTCTCCTCCCACCCCATCCCCACATGCCTGCGGGCCCCTCTGCCTGCTGCCCTTTACTTTAGCCTTTGGTCCAAGGGTAGGGCTCTTCCGTCCTTGCGCTCAGCCTGGGAGAGAGGCAGACGGGGAGATCGCCCAGGAAGCTTCGTTTACCATTTCAGAGTTAACCGCTGTTTGCAGCTAATTTGATGATCACGTTTAACTGAGAACACCTGCAGGGTCTGTCAGGCAGCACGCGGCCAGCCCAGTATTGTGGGCCCACACAGACCCTTCTCGCTGTCAGACTGAATTAAATGTATGTGTTTTCAAACAGACGTGCCTTGTTCAGGCCTTGCGGCAAGCCCTTGCATCGCTTTGGTGGCTCCTTGGGGTAGAACTAGGACGCACAGAGGGCCTGCTCTGCTCTTGGACTCATGTCCCTATGGCCTTAACACGGCAGTGTTTGTGTTAATTGACCTGACGGTGCAGACTGTCTGAGGTAAATAAGCTTATCTGATGTGGGCTCTGCAGGGCCTGGGCAGAATCTGGAGAGAAGGGGCGAGATGATACAGAATTCTCCTGATGCCCAAAACCAAGGCTCAGAATGCCTCACATTGTCTTCTCTTTTTAATGACCAAGCCAGCTGTCACCCAGCCTTAGGACATTTGGATGGAGAAGACCTAATATGAAGCCCCAGGAGTGTCACGTAGCTCTGGATGTTGGGGCACTTTGACCTACTGAAACGTGAGTTCAGATTGCCATGCCAGGAAGGGAGTGCCTGTTAAGTGCGCCTACTCAGTATTATGTCCTGTGAACACAGCAGTGAAGTTTTTCAAAATACGGTATAAAAAGATAGACAAAATCTATTATAAAGATAATTTCAGGAAGTGTTAAGTGCTCTCAGGGAAGAATATGCACTTAGATTGATGGGCACGGTCCAGGAGCCTCGCTAGATCAGGTGGTCTGATGAGGTGACATTTAAGTCACTACCTGAATGAAGTGGGACAGCAAAGCCATGTGAAGAACTAGAGGGAGATCCTTCCAGGCAGAAGGAACGAACAGTAAGTGCAAATGCCCTGAGAAGGGAACCTGTGTGGCATGGAAACATATGTAGCTTATTCAGGGAATAATGTCCGTGTGTCACAAGCTGAATTTGGACAGCTAAGCGGGTGGGGGTTGGGAAGCCATAGGAAGGCTGAATTCCATCCCAGTTACAATGGGAAGCCACTGGATGATACTGAGGAAGCAGTGGCACAATCTGTTTTTGTTGTTCTTTTCTCCGGTATTGCTTTGTTGATTTCTCGAGAACAAGCCGAATGGGGACAAGAGTGGGGTCAGGGAGATGGACGACTGGAAGGTGATAGGAGTAGTCCAGATGGAAGACCCTGGAGGCCTGACCTGGATGGCCACGGTGGAGGTGGTGAAGAGTGGTCAAATTTGGGGTCTACTTTGAAGAGAGGGCCAATGGGATTAACTTCTGGGCTAGATGGGGCACGTGAGAGAGATCAAGGATGATGCCTGGGTTTTTGGCCTTCTCCAGGGGACGAAAGAGAGTGTAGTTTTGTTGCACTGGTGTGGTGGGGTTGGGCAGGGGGCAGGGGTGAACGTACCCAGAGTTCTCTTGACGGCTCTCAGCATGTTATATCAACTGGCACTGATGAGATCGCTGAGGATGGGTCTGTGGGGAGAGGAGAGGTCCCAGGACAGGCGCTTGGGCACTAGAGCATTTAGGAGCGGGGAGAGAAGGTGCTGGCAGTGAAGACTGGAAGGAATGATTGAAGCAGAAGCTCCTGGACGTGTCCTATTTAGGACTCACACCTTACAGAATGAACCAAAACCACACTCAGCAGGACTGAGCCCGCCTTTTGGGGAACAGATCACTTGGTTTATTTGAGGTCATGACCGTGTGATTGGTTTTCCATTGTTGGATTTGGAAATGGCAGGTCGTTTAAGAATGAAGCCCTGGAGTCGGACAGACCTGAGTTCAAGTTCCATTTACACCACGTACAGCTGAGGGTCTCCTGCAATTATCTGACATCTGGGCCTCTGTGTCCTCACTTACAAAATGAGGGAACGCTAGCACCTCCCTCGGAGTCGTGCTGTGAAGATGAAGTGAGTTGATGCATGCAGAGTGCATGTCGTGGTTTCTGGCGTGGAGTAAGGGCTTTGAAGTGGCCTCTTTTACCTCATTAACTCTTTCTCAGGGTGTTTTGCTGGGGATGTTTAATACCTGGTGGAATACTGCATTTTCCCCTTTGCAGTTTTGGGTCTTAATTCGCTATTTATAACTGCTGGTTGGTATCTGTTGCTGGCTCTCAGCTTGTGATAATGCCCCAGCTGCTTCAGCCTTGACGCCTCCCCTGATCCCCAGGATGACAGTGACATCACCCTGGAAGGGTTGAATGAGCTGAGTCTGCTCTCAGGACTGTCACAGGAGCTGTGTTAACTCTTCCCATCCAGGGAGAAAAACTCCTGTCACTATTTGTCCCTGCTCAAAAGTCAAGAGGGATCAGAATTTATCGTTAAGAATTGATGAGCATAAAGAGTTGAACAGTAAAATGACTTTGCATTGGTTTAAGATCTACTATGTGTCAGATCTTTCACTACCTAGTTATCTATAGATATTTCAATATCTATTATCATTGCCAAAAAGTCCCAAAAAGCAGATACTGGGATTTTTGGTTCACAGAGAATATCGAGACTCAAAGAATCACGCATCTTGCCCAAAACCACACCACTACCACGTTTCAAAGTCAGGATTCTACCCATGTTTCCCTTTGCGTCCCAGGACTGTTTTTTTCCTGACTGCATTCTACCTCCACTTAAGCATTAATTATAGATCTGAAACCAAATGATGGAAATTGGTATACAGCTCCCTTGAAACAGACCCTTCATTTTAATGTATTTTCTTTTCTTTTTAATGTCATAAAACAAGATTATTCCTGTTCACATCATAAAAGGCTTAAGTGATTTAGTTTTTCCCATGGTGGCTATTTAAATGATTTTTCTTCTTCTACAGAACTTCACAAATGTTGAGGAGTTTTTAAAATGTAGGGAATGGGGTCACGTTGCTTACCTTTATTTGAGTATCCATAGCTAAGTGTTTTATTGCATTCCTTAAGCTAAAAGGTCATCGCTGTTGAGTGTCCGTTTTTCCGGACCACAGCAATAAGCGGCAGTTGTGAAGAATCTCAGCAGGGTGTATTCTGAGGGCAGGCCTTAATGTGCCTTGGGGAAACTAGAACTAGAGCTCTGTTCTTTTTCTTTTTTCTCATTCCCCTTCTTCGCAGACTGCATTGTGTCCTAGATGGGGTCTAGTTTACGTTAGCAGTGATCTGAGCCGTGGGCAATAGCCACCTTCCTAAGGAAGCTGGTTTCCCATTCAGAAAAACATCTGAAGTTCTGGCTTATTTTCATCTCAAGTGAGCACATAAACTACTGGTCTAATGGTCGTTTCTACTGTAGCCTGTTTTACCTTTGTCTCCCTTTCTCCCCTCCTTTCTACTCTGTGTCGTGTAGCGTGGGAGGGAGATAAGTCTTATTTGCCTGAATATCCCCGGTGTCTAGTCTGTTGGCCACATGTAGCTGCTCAGTAATTTTTTTTCCCTTAACGGAGGCACTGGGGGTTGAACCCAGGACCTCATCATGCATTCCAAGCACGTGCTCTACCACTGAGCTGTACCCTCACCCTCAGTAAATATTTTTTGCATTGAGAAGATTCTCACCTGCACATTCTCTTCTTAACTTCTTACTTCTTTACTTCTTACCTCAGACTCAGCACACCCATACCCTGTGCTACGTCTTGGGGTTTCTCTCATAAGAAGTCCTTGAGATACTTCGTTTGCGGAGGACTGATTTTAAGTCATTAAACATAAGATGATGGCATGATTTTAGAGTAAATGACGTTCCCCAAGATAAGATCCTTTACCTCTTTCCACGTTCACTATATTGAGGGCATCTCGGCAGCACCCGGCCATCCAGATGCATTCAAAGTATAGTGAAAACTCTAACTGAAGGAGAGTTTAACAGCCTGAACAAGACTTTGCTTTTAATGATCTGACGGTAGGGGATTGATTATTTTCCAAGGAGATTTGGGTTCACAACCATGGTCACAGTATTCCCCGTTGCCTAATCCCGCCTTAAAAAATGAAGAAAGAAGCTTCTTCATCACATGCTCATACAGTAGAAAAAGGACAGAAGTTGAGAATGAGGCAGATTTGGCTGTGTGTGCCTTGCCACGGGCTCTGGAATCTCAACTCCCTGCGCCGACTGATCTGCGATGGCTCATAGAAGTGAACTTGGAATGCGTGGAAAAGCTGCTCACTCCTTCTTGCTCCCTTGAGTGGAATGCATAGAGAGCTTATGGGAAATTTGGCAGGAGAGCAGGGGAAGAATTATGGCCTGAATTTCCACAGATTTGGAGGGAGGCATGTTTGTAACCAAAAGGGAACCCTGCCCTTTCCACTGCCCTACTTACAGCTGCAGCCTGCACTGTCCAGCGTGGCATACGAACGCATGCTTCATCTGGAAACTGCTTCCCCTCTGGCCTCGCCTCTCTCCGCACCAGAGGCCTGACGCTCTGGGGATCAGCAGCTGTTTGCCGTGCCCGCGGATGCCTGCACCTCTCTACCTTGGCTTACGCCGTTCTTGCCATCAGATGCTTTCTGCCCAGGTCAAATTTGCCGTCCCCCACTCCCACCCTGTGCACTGTGCATACTGTGGTCACAGCCTCTGAAATACTTGATTCACCTGTTTTTCTTCCTTTCTGTCATAGGACAAGCTCCTTGATGACAGGCCAGTGTCTACCTCATCATTGGTCCCCCTCTGCCCGGCCCGCTGGAGGCACTTCACAGAGCATCCTCCAGTGGGTAAAGAAAAAGGACAGGAGGGAGGAGGCTCCCAGAGAATGGCACATGTGAAGCGTAGTTGGAGTCCAGGGAGGGAGAGGCTAAGGTAGAGACTAGCTTAGGAGAAGTAGGCGGGATGGTAATGGAATTGTGAGATAAGGAATAATGTCCGAGTGGAGTAATGAGTCAAAGCTTCGTAACTGTGCAGGCAGCACTGAAAGCCAGATCCTGTTCCAGCTGTCCCAGACTTTGAGGTTGGTGGTGGCAGATTCAGATTGTTGCGAAGCGGTTGTTCAGCTAAACCGAGTGTTGATCCCTTTCAGCTGAATTTGAGTGAGTTGCCAAAAGTTAGCTGAGGGGGCCCAGCCCTGCAGTGGCTTGTGGGCACAAGGAAGGAGGCAGATCTCCTCAACCAAAAGAAGGCCCTGAAATTCAAAACCATTAGAAACTAGCTTGGCTGCTGAGATTCTCTCTCTCTTTTTTAATGGCTTCTTGTAATATTTCAATAATTGGGGCTGCACCTGGCAACTTTGTAGGGCTGATAAATTGCTCATCAGTGATTTTTCACAAAGAAACAAAACAAAACTCTTGTTTTCACCCCAGTCTTTGATTATCAGATGTGGCCACTTGGGGTTCCACATGGTGGCTGCTAATGCAGCTTCCAGTGACTGTAAAAGATCAGGAAGTTGATTTTATCTTCGTTGGAAGTGGTTTTTTGTTGTTGTTGTTTTTTTTTTTTTGGAAGTGTTTTTTTCTCTCCAGAGTATGTGGGGAAAGAATTATAAGGCTGGATATAGCCATTCAAAGAACTAGAAAACTCCAGCCCCCACTGGCATTGCTAACAGGACACAAACCTGTTGTCTGTCATTTTGTAGAATTTGACTGTGCAGGAAATGAACCTGGGGCTCCATCTTTACTTTGTGTTTATCATACAGGCAACTTTGGTCAGTACTCCTAAATCCTCAAAGTGATGAGAAAGTAAGAAATTACCTCAAAGAGCCATAAATCCTAACCTTGGGTTCTCTTCACCTTGGTTGTGGCTTTAGGGTTTATTAGCTGGACATTGAGCCAGTCTTCCCTGCATTAATGAAGATATTTCCTGCTCTTTCTGGCACTTTAGGCTGCTGCTGAGGTGCTTCCAGTGTCAATTCTCTTCTCCAGCCTCAGTCTGCATCGTGACTTTTCCCCGTCCCTGGGGGTCTTCGTGCCACTCGTTTTCATCATTACAGAAGGCGGCTGCCGGATGTAACTGGTTCCTTCCGTGATCAGACATCCATGGAGCCACAGAGATTGGGATCCTGTTCTTTCTCTCTCTTTCAAATACTTACTGATTTCGTCTCTCTGGTGCAGGTCCTGCAGTTCAGTTTCTGGAGCTCCGCAGGCTTGCTGGGTCATGTTCCGTTCAGTTTCCCAAGCACTAGAGAGAGCATTCAGGGTCAGTGGCTTTGTGACCCATGTTTGTTAGCAGGGACTCGGATACACGTGCCGAAAGATTTATGCAGAATCCAGAGTGCGGTCACTCCCTCTTTAGAGTTCAGACCTTCCTGGAAGTGAGCGCCCTCCGAGGCATCAAGAAGTTAGTCGTATGATTTCTTACAGACTTTCACATTAAGGCTTTGGGAAGCTGCCCAGCTGCTCCGTGAGGAGCCAGAGCTGTTACCACTTGTGCTGTAAGAACTTGGTTCTTTCTTTGGAATTAAAGGAATTTGCCCTTGAGGAACTATAAAAGGATGAGTATGTAAATGTTGTGTTTGTTTTGAAAATAGGTTAGTGCCAGAAAGGCGTGCTTGATGGAGTTCTGGAGACTCCAGCCTCTGCTAACCCTGCTGTTTACTCAAGCCCAGATTCGGTCTTTCAGCCCCTAACATCTCCTGCCCTGCGCTCCCCGCGCTGTCCCTGGTCCAGCCACGGCAGCTTTCTTTGAGTTCTTCAAATACGCCTTCCTCTCTCTGACCGTAGGGCCTCAGTCTGTTACTTCTGCCAGAATTCTCTTCCTTCGTCTAATTAATGCCTGTCTATTCCTTTTTTTTTTAATTGAAGTATAGTCGATTTACAATGTTGTGTTAATTTCTGGTGTACAGAATCTGGGATAGCGATTCAGTTATACATAGATATATATATTCCTTTTATATTTTTTCATGACAGGCCATTACAAAGTATTGAATGTAGGTCCCTGTGCTGTACAGTAGGACCTTGTTGTTTATTCTGTATCTATTAATTAGTCTATGCAAATCCCAAACTCCCACTTTATCCCTCCAGCGACCCCTCCGTACCCTGGTAACCAAGAGTTTGTTTTCTATGCCTGTGAGTCTGTCTCTCACAAAAAGTAGATTTAGAAAACAATTTAGTCCACATTTTCAGTGAGGGTGACCTTTTCACACGCGATGACTCTGAAACCTAGTGGCCTACCTGGCGCTTTGAATGGATCTGTTACCCTTGCATATTTTAAATGTGCGTCAGTCACTTGTAAAATATCGGTTCAAATCTTCCAGTGCACATTTCCTCATACAAGATTGTTTTTAAAATCATATTTATTAATGTCATCCCGGAGCTTATTTTTTAAAAAGTCATGAAGTTTTGAGAAGCTGTCAAGCTCATGGTGACAAGTCCAAGTTTTCTAAAATTTAACTTCACTACTTGGAAGAGTGAATTTTATCGTTGCAGCAAATGCTGTCAGTTGTTTTCCTTGAAGTGACAGGCTCACTCGGTTCATTTTTGAGAAAATGTCTGCCAGATACCAACGTCTGAGTAACCACAGTTTGTCAATTGTTCTTTCAAGTTCAAATGGTGTTTCATGGAAAAAAAAAAAAAAGAGATTAGGTTAGTTGCCACTTACGTAATTGCAGAACTGGTTTCCCTCGTGGCAGCTGTGATGTGTGGCAGTGCCTTGTGCCCGTTTCCTATTTCATTCCAGTGTAAAAAAATGTGTGCTAGCAGATCAAGATTTAATGGAATTCATAATTTTTACTGCTTTATCAAGGGTATTTTTTAAGTAAACGTGGGGATTTGGTTTTGGTTTTGTTTGTTTGTTTTTTTAACATGTGCTATTGAGGTGGTGAAGAGTCCTTTGCCTGTCGGTGCAGCTTGGTGTCACTGCTGAATTGGTACCAAGGCATCAGCAGTTTTGCCTGTCTTTGGTTTTGCATTGCATAGAACCCCTGAAAAGGTCTTGGAGATGTCTCAGGGGTCCGTGGGCCACACGTTGAGAACCACTGTCCTAGCTATAATAAAAATCATAAAACAGCCTTCTAATAAATGCACTCATTCCAGTCACTTCCTAACCAGGAGTATTCCTGACTACAAGGTAAGAATTAGAAGAAATATCCCGGAGTATATTAAAGCAAATTTACTTGATTCTATAGAGGTGTAGTACCTGAGAATTTGACAAAGTGTAACAAAGCAGAATGAACTTGAAAATTCTATGTTGCCTATTAATATCTAGTGTTTTTGACTCAGCTATCTCCAGTGTATCTGCTTTGATGACAGTATCAGTGGGACTTTTTTTTTATAGATTATCAAAATCGAGATTTTTTTAAAACCAATTTTTGCAGAACTTCAATTTTTTAAAAACTGTAGCTCAAACTCGGGCTCCTAACCTCTCAGAATTCTATACATTTTTTAGTGTTGAGAAGAGCTGTTCCTTTACAGCTGTTTCTCAGTATTTTTTAATTTGAGAATCAGTCTAATTAAATAATTTGAAGTTCAAAGCTTTGAATTCTCATTTTAAGTTCCCTTTAAACTCTTCTTGTTCTAGAAATGTTCTTGGTATATTTGACCGTGAGTATTAACGTTAGGGTTCAAAGCATATAAGCTTCCCTGACCTTTGCACTGGATAGCATACCTGTTGCTTTTTTCAGTGTCACTTTCTTCTGAGCATACAATTTCCAATCTGATTTTGATGATATCATAAGGTGATTTTCATTTAAAAATTTTATTATTTTTAAAAAATAATTACTTTGCTTTTAATGATGAGTTCAAGTTTAACAAAAGGCAGTTGATGGGAATAATCAGTAGGAGGTTTAGTTGAGTGTGTGTGAAACAACAGATTTAATTATCTACCTTCAAACACTAGTGTGATTTTAATCTACATTAGCTGCTCCATCTTGTCTATAGAAGGTAAGGAACAACTCCTTTCAGTAATAACACCAATGGGTAGATGTTATAGGAAAATAATGTTCAGCTAATATTATGTTGTTAATCAATTCATTAATAATTAGTTATAATAATCTATAATTGCTTGATTAATTGATATAATTAACATTATATTAATTAATTCAGCTAATACTAATATTATGAAGAAAAAGGAACATGAGGATTGGATTTGAATCATGGCTCAGTTCCTTCTTGGCTTGGTGACCTTGAACAGGTTACTCAATGTCTCTGGGCCTCACTTGTCAAATTGGAATAATAATGCCTCCCTCATGGAAATTGACTTTAATAGTATAGCATGTATAAAGAAGTTAACACATTGCTTTACACTTGATAGATTCTCAGTAAATAGAGAGTTAATGTATAATTTTCCAAAAAAAATTTTACATAAGACTTTTGTAAAAGTATAGAATGAGCTCATGTCAGAGATTATGAGGCTACCAGTAGAAATATATAGCTATCTCAAAGGAGAATAGAGAGACTTATTTAGATAGTCAGTGAAAGAAAGAACACTGAAAAATAAGATCACTAAGCTAGAGTCAAAACTGGTTAACGTTCTGTAGGGCAGTAAAACCTTAACTTTTGAGATTATCTTGTCTGCTGGACAGAAATTATTTGCATCTCTCCCAGACAAAAACAGTTTGCAAGCTTATCAATATTAACTCAAGTTGAAATCTGTCTTTCCAGAGAATGAGTCCTCGTTGGTAGTAAGTAGCAAGTCAAACAAGCTACATTTCCCCAGACACTTAATTAATAAGGACCTGCAGACAAGGTAGCTGTCCTAGGCAGGTAGGGGAAGGTTTGGGCGGTAGAGGAATATCAAGTATCAGTGTCAATTAAGCAGGGTTTTTAAATCATGTAAGAATGGAGACAGGACCTGGGGACCACTTGAGGGAGGAAGGAGTCAGAACTGAGACCCCTGCCATAATCAGGGATCTGTGACAGGTTTCACTCTCATTGAAAATGTGAACCAGATTTTTTAAAAATCTGCTTTCCAGCACAGGGATACAATAGGGAACTTATTTTTCCTTCTCAGCCTGAGATCTTTATGGAAATTTGTAGCCACATTCAAATTTATTCTACCGCTACCATTCAGTGATGTTCTGAAGAGTGGCTGAAGAATATGTGCTCAACCAAGGGTACCTAAGATTTCCGTAAATAAAGCTCCTCTGCAGATAAGTTCAAACTCATAAACACTGAAGGAAACAACCCACTATCAATTAGAGTCAGTGGAATATCAAAATTCATGAATGTCAAATAATAAAACTAACAGAAAAGTCCTACAGAGACCATAAAATAAAATGCATTTAAAATAATGAAAAACGTAAAGAAAGGGTTAAACCCAAAAGGACAGGCAGAGTTGGAAGAACCAAATAAAACTTACAGAGATAAAAAATAACTATTAAAATTAAAAACTCGTAGTAAGTAACAGATTTAACAAAGCTGATGAGAGACTTAATGAATAGGAATACAGAGGTTAGAATACTGCCAGAATGCAGTCCAGAGAAATAATGAAGTAGTGAATATTTGAAGATATGGGGGAAGACACAATGAGAACGTGTCTGTAGGCTGTGCTAGAAAGAAGACTGCACAGAATGGGAAGAGGTAATATTTAAAGAAATTGCAGCTGAGAATTTTCTTAAACTGAGAGACATGAAACATCAGATCCAGGAAATACACCAACTTCCAAACTGAGGCACAAAACTAAGTCCACACAAATATACATCTTGGGGAAGCTGCAGAACACTCTAGACAAAGAAAAAAAATCCATAAAAAGAACTCTTGAATAAGAAAGAAGAGCCGGACAGCCATGGCCCTCACGGCATTAGGAAGCAGTGAGGGAACTTCCCGTCGCTAGCCTTGCCCTTGGCTCTGTAGGTCCTGGTACGACAGTGGCGAGTTCAGTGATGTAGACTTTCTTCTCCTTGAACTTCTCTGTTGTAAAAGCAGTTTTAGACTGATACCCACTAGGTGTGGCATTTTATAGCTGAACATTTTGTTCTACTTATTATCACCTCTATTTTTAGGCTTAATCACCCCCAGTGGTCTGCAGTGGTCTGAATTTGGGTGGGGGTGGTTAGCCTTCTTCCTTCCAGTTTTAGATATTCTGAGTGTCAAACCAGGGTAGTCACTGCTTGGCAGTAACCTTAGAAACTCCCCTGGCTTTTGAGCAGCAAATGAAATCCCTGTGACTTTCCTCAGCTTCTCCCTTGCTTCTCCTTTCTGCGTGTGAATTAGTACACCTGTCTCCATTTTCCGGACTCAGATAGAGGGCTTGAAGCTTTCTGTCACTTGCGAAGCATCCCTGTGGGTGACTCACATGCCAGGACGTCTCACTCATGGACCATCACAACAGAGTTATGAGAAGATGAGAATGAGAGCTGGCAGGAGGGGTGCCTTTTTAGAGATAAGAACAATACAGAAATTTGCTCCCATCCTGGTATAACATTCCTCATTGCTTTCCCATTATTTTTCATCTCACATTTCATGCTGGGTACCAGCAAGTCCCAGGATGTAGAATTGTGGCTTACACACTACCTTTGGTTTCTCCAGGGGGCTAGTCCTTAAATGTCTCTTTGGCTGGACCTCCAGTCAGTTCTCACTCCTTCCTTTGGCTTCTGTGGACAAAACGGCATTGTTCTCCCAGCCTTTCGGGGGACTCTCTCTCATCAATCATCGCCATCACTGATTTTTCTTCCTCTCTTTTCCTCAGCATTTAACCAGACAGGACTTTGGTATGTGTCAGAGCTGATGTTCTTCTGAGAATGTCTTTAATTACTTTCCCCTTTTTTTTTTCTCTCTTCCTAATTCAAACACACATTCACAGTTGTTTCCACCCACCCCTCCGTGTGCAAAGTGGATTATTCATTTTGTTGTTGTTGTTGCTGTCATTGAAATGCCCCCATTTCAATTTCTGCTGTGTGTGCTATCGAGAATTTAACCAGACAAGGCAGACAGAAGCGAGAGGGGACATAGTCACGAGACATAATGGCGTGGAGCATGCCCTTCCTGAGAGGGTGCGAAGCAGCTGCCATGACAACAGGTTCTAGTTTCCGGGAGGGCGCTGGAGGGTGTGGGACAATAACCGAGAGCAGCAGTGGCCTTTCCCCAGCAGGAGCTAGAAGTAGCAGGCTTGCTTCTAGTGATGAATTGAGACTGTATGTTATATATATGTGCCTGGCTAGTTTGGTGGTACTTCTGCTTTTGAGCTGCACAGCGCCCTGCGAGACAGCAGAAGCAAGAGTCAAGGGCATGGGCCTTTCAGCCCCTCTCTGTCCATAACGGAGACCCCATCCAGGAGGTGCCTGGGTGGGTGGACTGCTCTGCGCTCGGTGCAGGCATGGTCCTTTCCAGCCCCTGCAAGCCATCATCCGCCCTCTCCTCCCCTCTCCCTGCTTCCCAGGCCTGGGGCTCCCTCCTGGTAAACTCCAGCCAGCTTGATCAGGAATCACCAGAGTGTGCATCTTTCCTGTCAGGTCTTCCTAGAAATGCCACCTCACTTGTATTCAGAGGCTCACCGTCACCAAAGACCTCTTTGTTGGCCCCCACGCATGCAGAAACTGTGTGCACTTTTTTTTTTATTATTCTTTCCTAGAGTAAGTTCTTATCATAGGGAATTTTTTTTTCCTCTCCTAACTCAGAATGCTGATCCTGTGAAAGCTTACACAGCAGTACTTAGTTCTGCTAATTGCTGACTTCCTGCTCGACCTTAAGTTGAAAGATCGGAAACATCAGATTCAGTAGTCACAGCAGATTCCAAAAGGGGAAATAAAACTAAGTCCACACAAATACACATTCTAGAGAAACTGCAGAACGCTGGACAGAGAGAAGAATCTCTGAAGAAGAACCGTTGAATAACCACTAAGAGCCCAGCAGCCATGGCCTGCAATTAAAAGTTGGTCTTTAAGACCCCTTGGCCTGCTGACACTCTGCGCCTCTCGCATTGTCCACCCAGACCCCGGGGGCAGACATTCCCAGTGCACAGCTCCCAGAACACCGGAGCAGGAAGCCATACTTCTTGGCGGGGTCCGCTTCCCTGAGGGCATTCCCTGCATGTGCTCAGCAATCCTGCCCCTCTGAGGCTTCTGCTTAAATTTGTTCTCTGCCACCTCCTCCTCCTCCTCCTCCTCATCCCACTTGGCACAGCGCCGGATGGTTTTTGAGTCCTTTTTACTTCTCTTTCTTGCTTTGTCTTTACAACCTCCTGCAAAGTAGACCGGGGAGGAATGGTGAGCCTTTCTTGGCCTCCTTGGCAGCCACAGACATTCATGTGCCCTCGTACTCATTGCGATGGGTGGGATATATTGAAATCAGTGGGGCTGATCTTCTGAAGCTCGGGTCCCTTCAAGTCCCTTGGCCACCAGCCTGGAAAATGGCTAGCGAATATTTGTTAAGCACGTGTCCTGCCAGGTACTGAGTATACACTGATGACCAAGCCTGGTGCGGTCTTAACCTTCGTGGAGTTTATGGACCACGTGAGGTGGAGACCTTTTCCCACCAAATGCAGACGCACGGAAATTCATCCTTGCCCAGCTTCAGAGAGAGGGATCTGCTCTCTCAGTTTTTTTTCTCGGCCATAAAATTTCATGAAAGATAGGGGAATTATAAAGGTAAGGATATTTTAATAGATATAGAACTGTGTTTATTTTAAAAAATATAGAAATAAGACATACCTTGCCTGGTGTGTCTTACTGTTTACCTGATACCTTTGGTGTGCTTTGTTGGAGACTAATTGCTAAATCTGGACCCTTATTAAAGTCACTGGATAAGTAAATAAACATTTGGAAAAGATTTAATGTAACTAATCAAAGAAGTGCAACTTAAAATGGGGTAGGCACAATATTATTTACCGCCTAT
This sequence comes from Vicugna pacos, assembly GCF_048564905.1. NCBI lineage: Eukaryota > Metazoa > Chordata > Mammalia > Artiodactyla > Camelidae > Vicugna > Vicugna pacos. Next base: position 20,430,055 of record NC_132989.1, on the reverse strand, counting down.
TAAATATTTCAAAATAATAATGCCTTAGGGCTTGGAGAAGCAGGCATGCTAAAACATTCTAGGTGGGTGTGTAAATTGGCACAGGTCTCCTAGGTGACAGTTTGAAAGTATTTTTACCCTTTCATCCAGAAATTCAATTCCTTTGAATTTATTCTAGAGAAAGAAAGAAGTGCCAATATTGAAAACAATTGGACTGTCCAGTAAAAGGGGATTTCTTAGGTAAATTATGCCGTATCTGTACAGTAGAATACTATGCAACCTCGGCTATGTTGAACAAGACAATGGATGATACATGAAAAATTCATAGTAAAGCAGTAAAAACAGATTAGAAAACTACGTGCATACAGTATGTGTCCAGGTTTTTTTAAGATACGTGTGTGTGTGTCCATGTATGTGTGTGTATAGGACATGACGTGTAAACCTTTTTTAAAAAATGGTTAAAATTTAGTTATTTCTCATTGGTGGAATTATGGGTGATTTTTATTTTCTTTTTCAGTTATTTCACAATGGATGCTTTTCACTTACAGAACAAAAAGAGAGGGAGAAGGACGTTTGTCTTAGACTTTTTTCCCCTGACGGTAACACCAAGAGAAAGAATAAGGGGCAGCTTTTTAAAAATTACCTTAAAGACCAAACTGACATCTAATGGCATTTACTGATTCTGTCTGAAGGCAGACAGAAGCATCTCAGTTCATAAATAACACACTGTGTCTGGGCTAGGGGCAGGAGAGTCATACATGGGGGTGTATATGTTTAAGGGATTGTGCACCCAGGTGTATGTGGGGGGGGCAGGTGTCATAGCTTCGCAAGACCATGAGAGTCACATAGATCTGCATGCCCAGAGATGCTGCGTGTGCTGGGCTGCGCACTGTGGTTCACACCCCAGACTCATGGCCGTGTGCTCTCATTTGATGCGTGGAGTGCAACTGCAGCCGTCCTGTCTTCAATGGGTCAGGAGTCTGAAGAACTCTCAGATGCACTGAGGCTTTCTGAGACCATCAAACCTAGAATTGATGTGCTCATTATTCCTGGAAGCCACTTGCTATTTGTTTTTTTTAAGCACCAGTTTTTATCCTTGAATACCAATTCGTAGAGAAGACATGTTTTGGTGAGTGTGAATATAGGTGATTTTTGGGGGGACATTTTCCTAGTGAACTCACTCTGAATCCCAACCTTCCAGAGAGTAGCTGGACTCCCTGAACCTTGCTCCTTTCTCCCCTTGAGTTTTCCAAACACACAGTCTTTCCACAGGGTTCCTCTTTTGTTTGTTTCCCCTTGTTTAATAATTACTTAGCTTTTTATGTAGCCCAACCACATGCTGGCAGCTGTCACCAGGATTGCGATGTGGGTCTCTCTTTGTATGTAAATTCTGGGATGTGGCCTTTCCTTTGCAAGACTGAGCCGTACATCTACTAGTGACATGCTTTCAAGAGGAGCTACTTCCGAACTGGATTGCGGCCACAGAGATGGACAGGGTGGGGTGAGCAGCCAGAAGCCACGGGGTGTTCTCATCATTGTGTGGGAAACCATAGGGGTGGCAAGGATCACGGTGCTTCCTATTGTACTCAACAGCTGTTGACACAGGCTTCAGAATTCCTGTGGAAAAGGAAGTGGACTGCTGTGGAATATAACCTTTAAAGAGGTCTCAGGCAGGCTCTGATGCTTGTGGCTGAAGGTAGGCCCCCTTCATGGCCTGTGCGTTCACACGTGTGCTCTGTACTCTCCTCGTCATCTGTAGACTTCTAGACAGCACTCTGATGAACAGGCTCAGCTCCTACGTCTCCCCCTTCGAAAGGCCCTCCTGCCTGGTTTCTATCACATGCTCCTGTTTTATTTCTTCTTGCCACTGTCACAGTCAGACATTCTTACTGATGAATTTGTATGTCTATCTTCCTAATTGGAACACAGTGCCAGTACGCTGAAAGCAGAGATCTTGCCTAGGTGGGTCCTTTGCCTGGAAGGGGGCGTGGGATCTCGTGGGTGTTCAGTCACAGTCGGGTGTGAGCAGACCTGCAGGAGCATGCAGGGGGCCAGGGCGGCGGGAGCCGAGAGCGAGGGCGTGACAGGAGGATGGGGAGACCGGGGAGCTTGGAGTTGCTTGAGAAGAACTGATGTTCGTTAAGTCGTTTGATCTGTGTTGGTTTACACGTACCCTTGATGGCTCTCCTCCTGGGACTTGCGGGCCACTGCGTCCTTGAAGTCTTTCTTCACCTGCCCTTCCCGATGAGCCCAGCAAAGCATGGTGACAGCCGCTAAGGTGCCAGGCTGTGACGCCCGCACAGTTGAGAGCATTCCAGAAGCTTGTCATCAAACACATGGACTTCCCCATCGGGAAGTACTGGGTTTGGACTTGGGAACGACACTCGCCAGGAGCCCGAATGACAGGGGAATAGGGCCTAGGTCTCAGCTCCACTGCTGGAATCATTTGTCTGTTTCCAGACACTGTCTGCTCCTCTCTGCCTAACGGTATGTTGGTTTTCGCACATTGGATCTCTCATTCCTGTTTGTCGACACTGCACTTTGTTTTATAGTTTGTTCCCAAAGCAGCAGAATTCAATGAGTTTCCAGTTCTGTGCTGCCTCGGAGGAGGATAAATCGAGTTTTGCCTGGCACGCGTTGAAGTAAGAACTCTATTGGCATAATTCCCTGATGAATCTATTTTTGTGATGAAGGCAAGAAATGTAACAGAAGGGTTTATGTCTGCACTCTTTTTCTAACTTGTACTGCTTGGACTTTGAAATTTGAGGAGATAACAGTTTAGGTGCAGCAAGGAGATGTTGGCACAGAACTTGAAAAGTGGAGAGACAATAAAGTACAGTCCACTCGGGTTTGGTTTTTTTTTTTTTTTTTTACTATTTTTATGGGCTGTAAAACGTATGTTGTCTTTTCTAAAGAATTTTATTCTTTAACATCAGACATATAAACCTATATAAAATGTTGATGTTCCGCTCAAATAGTTCTTTGTGGGTGTTAGAAAAAATTTTTAATTGAAGTATATTCGGTTATAATGTGTCAGTTTCTGGTGTACAGCATAATGTTTCAGTCATACATATACATACATATATTCCTTTTCATACTCTTTTTCCTTATAGGTTACTACAAGATATTGAATATAGTTCCCTGTGCTATACAAAAGAAATTCAGGTTTTATCTATTTTATATATAGTAGTTAATATTTGCAGATCTCAAACTCCCAATTTATCCCTTCCCATCCCCTTTCCCCCCATAACTATAAGTTTGTTTACTATGTCTGTGAGTCTATTTCTGTTTTGTAGATAAATTCATTAGTGTCTTGTTTTCCTCTTTTCTTTCTTTTTTTCTTTTTTTTTTTTTAGATTCCACATGTGAGTAATATCATATGATATTTTCTTTCTCTTTCTGGCTTACTTCACTTAGAATGATGATCTCCAGATCCATCCATGTTGCTGCAAATGGCATTTTGTTCTTTTTAATGGCCAAGTAATATTCCATTGTATAAACATATCACATCTTTCCTCTTTCACTGTTAGTACTAATTGATCTCTAGAACTTTCCCTAGGGGTGTCAGCTCTTATGTTCCAATTAGGAAGATAGATATACAAATCCATCAGTAAGACTATCTGACTGTGAAAGTGACAAGAAGAAATAAAACAAGATAAAAACCAGGCAGGAGGACCAACCCAGGTCGGCTGGGGAAGAGCCATGAACTTTTCAGGAAATAATTCTTTTCTCTGTTAATCGCCTATAATTCTGAAGTTCATTGTTAGCACATGTAGGTTTATACTTTCTAGTCATTTTCGTACATTGGCCCTTGTAATAAAGCCAGTTTTTCAACCTAAGCCTCTCAGTTTGTCTCAGACTCGTGGCAAGGTGTGTAATTTTCTGTCTGTTTCCTTTTTGAGGTGAAGGTCCTCTCCTTTTCAAAAATAAGCCAGTCAGATGAGTTATTTCCCTTATTTAAAAACTCTCCAGGAAGGGAGATAGATTACGCAGGGCACATGCCTGTCCGTACTCCCTCGTGTGCATGCTTCTCTCTTTCTCTCTCTCAGTCTGTCAGTCTCTCTCTCCGTAACATTCCTCATCGTCTCATCTGTGGATTTGGAAACTTGACTCTACCTCCAGAAAGTATTATGGTCATTGCATAGAACCAGAGATGAGGCTGGCATTTCATGGAATGTGAGGAACCCTGACTGCTCGGTCTGGAAGCCCCTGTGCTTGTTGGAGCTAAGCCACATGGTGAGGGGCCAGTCCCTTACCCTTTGATGTAGCTCCTTTTGCCCCTGACCTTTCATCTGTAAAATGGGACTAGTAACACGGATCCCTTTATTTTAATTAATGAAAGATTGTTAAGATGGTTCAATTCAATGGGCTCTATAAATGTCTGCATGGCATGTTTAATATTGGTGCTGTCTGGGGGGAAACTGTTAGCTAGGTAGCAGGTAACTAGCATCTAGAGGCTGTTACTGTCTCGACCTCCAGTTCATTTTGTTCTTTCACTGACTTCCCAGTGGAGAAGAGTCCATGAAAGACTTCGCACACTGACGAAGGGGAAAGTGTGGGACAACTTCAGAGACTTATCACGTTAACACAGACACAGGTGCAAAGGCCCAGTGCTGGACACATTTCAGCTGCTCAAATAAATATAAAAAGTGCTGTATTCCAGTTTTTACGTGCCTTGAAGTCTCTCACTGGGTTTTATGCTCGTTTGTGAAGTTCTTACATCTTCTATATGGATGGAACTTGGGCATGTAAGTCTTAGCAGTTGCTACCTTTCTGAGTCTACAGAGAGGGGTAAACCAATGTTATGTTATCCCTCTGATCAGAATTTTCTCATGGCTTTTCATCTCCTCTCCACTCCTATGGGATTTGCCGCCCCCAGGTCTGTTACCTGACTTCTGATGCTTCCTGCCTTGCTCGCTCGGCAGCAGGTTCGCTGGCTTTCACTGGCATTGCCAGCATGCCCCATGAGTTCCTCCCTGAAGTGTCTGCGTCTGCCCTTTGTTCCCCGGAAGCTCTCGCCCCAGAGACCCACATGGCTTGCTTCCTTCTCTCCTTCAGGTCGTTAGCACCTGCCTCCCTCTCAGTGACACCTTCCCTCACCACTGTGCCTGAAGTTGCAAACCGTCCCCCAGTTCTCCCTTTCCCCCACAGATTTTGTTTGCTTTGTTGTCTGTACGACCACACAAACATGTAACCTTTTAAAGCAGGGGATTTGGGGAGAAGGGTGTCTGTTTTGTTCATAGCTGCATCCCTAGCACTGAAAGCAGTCCCTGGCACATAATAGGCACTCAAAACTATTTGACAGTTAAAAATAAATGATACAGTGTTGGCCTCTTTGCCGCGTCACGATGCACTGCCGTCCTTGGGTAGAAAGTCCTGAGGCAGCTTCTCCATGGCCTGCCTTTTTTGGACAGTGCTTGCCTCGAGGTGACAGGCGGAGCCATGGGAGGAAGTACCGCCGCCATCAGGAACTGTTGCATTCGCTGCCTCGGTGACGTCACGTTGGCACGCACACGTGCAAGTCTTAGACCCCCTCTATTCACGCTCCGTCCAGCATCTCTCTCTAGATCGGAGAACATAAGCCTCAAAAGAAATCAATCAATGATAATGAATGTGAAAGGACTTTAAAAACTGTAAAATGCTTTACAAATGCTGATTACACTGGACTGTAGGATGGGTTGTTACATAATTTGAACTAGTTAAGTAATTTTCCAGGAAGAAGGGTTCCCTGGGCCAGCTTCCCTGCAGGTCTTTTAATGTGTGAGTGTTGTGCTTCCCCATCTGGGCCTGGGGACTGGGTCCAAAAATACAGCTCGAGTCCAGAGCCCGAACCAGCCAGACCAGGGCCGGGTAGCTCATCTGTTAATCCCTAGACTGGAGGGCTATGCCTTCTGTGAGCGTACCGAGTAGCTGAGACCATGTAGGGCAAAGAGAATGCAAGCTGGCCTCGTTTTAGTCTCTAAACAACTGTGACTAATTTAGAAAAACTAGGCAGCTTAGCAGCAAAAGTGTAATTCTTGTTAATGAAACCTGGCCTGCTCCGGAGGGGGCCCTAACTCCCATGACCCAGATTGCTTTTCTCCCAGTAGAAAAGCTTAGGGATTTTATCCTGTTGGTGGGCAGAGATGAACCTAATAGCCTTGTTTGTTTTCAAAACATCCTTTTAAAAATAATCTGGTTCTCCTTTTACCCCTGTTCTCTTTTTGTGTAGAACAGAAGAGAGGCAAGTGAGAGAGAGGCAGGCGAGCTCCTCCCTGTGTTATGTCTCACGCGTGTCCACACACGCACAGTGCGTTGTACCAGAGCGTTTAACAGCCCTGCCTCTGCAGTCAGACTGCAGACTGCCTGGCATCAAATTCCAGCCCTACCACTCATTCACTATGTGACCCTGGACAAATGTTGGCGTTTTCTGAGCCTTAGCTTCTTCGTGTGGGACAGTGATGGATCTCACCTCATAGAGTTATTGTAAAGGCCAAACAAGGTAATTAATGGAGTGCTTACTGCCTGCTTCACAGTGAGAGCTTGGTCGCTGCTATTATTAATGACAGTCTTAATAATCTAAAGCAGGCAGGAGGTAAAGGGATTTCAGAAAGGGATAAGAAAAGGAAATTCAAGATACAGGAGACACTGTCGTAGAAGGTGTAAGCGTATTGGAAACATGTTGGTACAATATTGTGAGCTTATGCTGTATTTTATAATGCATATTACATCACTCATGTAGGAATGATATTACACCCTGTGAGTACTGTATGGCCTTCGTACCTCCCCGATTAGCAGTGTGCCCGGGAGACCTGCCCGGTTTGCTGTGTGCTGTCAGTGTCTGGCCACTCCCCTGTCCGCTGGCTCCACTGGACAAAGGTGCTAAGACACCAGCAGATGACATGAAAGTTTAAGCCAGCCTTTTAGTGCAGCTGAGCCTTGATAACCCAGAGGAAGCTGGCCTCCCAAAGAAGGCATGCACGTGTTCTTTTTCCTTCCTCAACACCTGATATGGGCAAAGTCTGTGCTAGGCCCTGGGGTTGAGGGGCAGGGAGGGAGGATAACGCCTTCCCGGGTGTCTTGGAGGGTCTCGGAGGCAGGGGAAATGGACAGCGACAATCTTATGAATGATGACATAATTCACTAAGTGCTAAGCAAGAGAATTGAGGAACTGGAGTTGTAACGAGGTACCTGACCTGGCAGGGGGTGTCCAGAAAGACCTCTTCGGGAAGTGAGAGGGATAAATTAGGAGAAAGCTGAATGGAGAGAGGCCACAGAGCTTTCCCAGCAGAGGGGATCAGCATTGGGAACAAAGGCACCGAGGCCTGAAGACTTTTAGCCCAGAAATCTGCGAGCTGGGGGGCCACAGTAGAAAAGGGTCTGGAGAGCTCAGCTGGATCATATGGGATCTTAAAGGCCATGCCAGCGGTTTTCAGCTTGATTTAAAATAGTCAGAAGCCTTTGATGGGTTTTAAGCAGGTAGTGGTGTTGGATTGGAGGAGACCAGAGGGCAAATAGAGCTGGTCACACACTCAGAGTTTAGAATATCCTCCACTTTAGACTGCAAGCTGTATGCACAGAGGTGCCTTGGCTTTGCTGCCTTCACCCAAATCCTTTTTCCTTTTCTCTGAAGAATTTTCAGCACCAAGGAGGCTTCTGTTAAGTGTGTGTTAAAGTTGATGTATACAATACTGGGCAGTACTTAACTCTTAGCAGTGATGTTTACCTGTCTGAAATACAGTTTTATACATTTCGCCAGAAGCAGGGAAGACATCAGTAGTGACTCCCTGAGCTCTGAGACCCTTGGGTGGAAGCCGTGCCGCCTGGGGGTGCTGCACATCCAGCCGTAATTATCTGTGAGGGGCTCTGGAAACCACCCATTTGGCCCCGCCTCCTTTCTTCCTTTCAATTCATTCTTCTCTCTTGACCTTCTAGTGTTCATTCTTTCGTTATTAGAAAGCAGCTCTCTGACTCTGCCAGCCAACTACAAACTGAATGCCGTCACATTTGAAGAGTGTTGCATCATTTTCATGTTTCTGTCAAGAGTGAAGCCATTTTCCCTGCAGGAAGGGAGTAGAAAAGGTCTTTAGTCCAATATCACTCTCGTAGGCATACCTGCTTTTTCTTCCTCTGTCTTGCTTTTTTTTCTTCTTCTTCTTCCAGTTTAGTAATTTGGGTGGTGAATGAGGGAGCAACTTTTTTTTGTTTCTCTTATTATAACCACGACTTTTTTCCCCACATGCTCAAGCATGGAACCACTCCCACGCCATCTAGTCAGTTTTGGTTGGGTTTTCTGAGGGAAGAGGATGCCTCTTTTAGTCTCGCTGAACTAACCCTTAGTCGTGTGGGAGCAGCAGAGTGCGAGGTGAAGATTATGGGATCTGCAGCCACACTGAGTTCCCGTCTTGGCTCTGGCCTTCGTTAGCTGTGTGACCTCAGGCAAGTTAACTAACTTCTCAGTGCTTCAGTTTCCTCATCTGTAAAATCGTGGTGATAGTCTCACCTGCGTGTCTCAAGGCGTTCCCTTGACGGTTACACTGTGTAAAAATATCCATCATAAGCACTCCCTGAATTATTCAAAGCTTCAAATCTGGCTTCTCACTGGATAGCCATTCCCAGAAAGATGTTAAATATGGTCGGTGAGAGCATGACCCCAGTCAGTACATGGAAAAACTTATTTTAAACCCTCATTCTGGTGCTAGCCATTGGGACAGCCCAGAAAAGCTGTATTTATGGCTCGCATGGGTTTCCTTGGCAGGGCCCAGCTTAGCACCATCCAGCCTGGTCCCGTCTCACCAAGTTCAGGTGGTATCCAGGCAACACACACAGACAGCCTGACTTAGTAGAAAACACGCAGCCAGTGGTGGCGGGGATTCCCCCCACCACTCCCCACTAGATACTAAGGATGAACTTGAAGTTGTTGGAAGGAACCACATTGACAGCCCCGGAAACCAAACTTGCCCTGGTAGCCACAAAAAACGTAGAGTTCTAGCAGCTTCGTTTCCAGCGAATCTTTCCTGGCCCCAGGGCTTAGAGTTTCTTTACCTCCGAGAGGGTAGTAGGGAGAGAGGTGATACTTACTGCAGCTGAGGTGCGGGGCCACTCAGCCACTTTCAGAATCAGTAACCTGGGGCCTAGCCGGGACCTGCCTGTGTGCTGCAGAGAACGCACTGCAAGGTCGTGATGCAGCCCCCGGTCCTGAGACCCCCGTGAGAAGGGGAGCAGTCGATGTAGACGTGTCCCATGGGACTGACCGCAACCATAATCACTCAAAGGAGAGCGCTCTGTGTGGCCTTCCATCAGGGGAGTGTCTGGAGCCGGGCTCTGCAGGGAGATGGGCTTTGGATGGTTAGGGGAGGACTTGCCAGGCGGGCCGGCGGACAAGCTGGTGCCCTTGAGGGCGGAGTGAGTGTGGTGGGTTTGCTGTCGCTTCCTGTCAGCCTGTCATGCTGGAGGGGCTTATAGGGAAGTGATGGAAAAGAATAACATATTTTGGGTTTTTCTGTAGGTTTGAAGTATTTTATAATTTTTGTCATTTTTTATTGAAGTATAGTTGATTTACAATGTGTTAGTTTCTGATATATAACATAGTGATTTACTCATACATGTATACATATTCTTTTTCATTATAGGTGATTACAAGATAATGAATATAGTTCCCTGTGCTATGGGGACCTCGTTGTTTATCTCTTTTGGATATAGTAGTTTGTATCTGCTCATCCCAAACTCCTGTTTTTTTCCTTCCCTCCTTTCCCCTTTGTTTCTATACTGTCTCTCTTAGCCTTTTCCCCCATGTTTGTAAATTGGAGATAATATTTGTACCCTATATCCCTAGAATAGTGCTTTTAAAATTGTTAAGTCATGGCACATTAGTGGATTTTGAAACTGATTTAGTAGATGTAAAAAATGGATCGAATAGAACCACAAAGACCAGAATTTATCACACTGTTTCTGACATGCATGTATGTATGTGCATGTGCCTCTCTGTGTGTGTTTATATGTATGTAGGTCCTCGTGAAATGTTACATGGGAAAATTCATTTCCTACAATGGGTCATTGTCAGAAAGCTTGAGAGCTACTGTTCTAGACTTACTGTATGAAGATCACATAAACATAAAAAAGGGTTGCAGAGCTCCTTGTAAACCCGAAAACACCTTACCAGTTACCGTTTTTACTGAACACTGGAAGCTGAAGCAGACAAATAAAGGGTGGCCACTAAGTGTTGCCCTGCTGTTTCTCCGCCCATCCCGTCCATCTCAGATAGTGGTAATCAGTCAGCATGCTGTGTCCGGGCCGGGGGGCCTCGACACAGCACTGCAGGGCTCAGGTGAAAGCTCTTTGTAACCCAGCCACAGGCTTAGGTATTGCTGAAGTCCGTCAGGACCAGTCTGTGGTTGAAAAGTCCTGCTCGGCGCTTCCAGAGCTCTGCCTCTCATATAAGCACCAGAACAGATGTGATGCCTCGGACAGCATGGACGTCTCTGCATTACAGGCCCCCACAGGGTTGTCTCCTGTCTTCTCCCTTCATGGGGCTCCCCCACCACCATCCTCATCTGGAAGGGATTTACCTTCTTCTGCCTCCCGAAGGCCGTCAGAGCAATCCAGAGTCCCCGTCCGTTTTCCCATGAAACAAAGGTGGCAAGAGACCATTTTCCTTGGAACATGCACTTTTCTCATTAATTGCATTTCCCTATGCTGGGAGCATGGGGCGCAGATCCCCTGCAAGCTGCCCGGAAGGCGACGGCATCTCCCTCAGGAGATGCCCTGCTTCTCAGCTGAGGTGGCAGACTCTTGACAGTCACAAAAGGAAGCGGGCCTTCCCCAGGTTAAAGTCGCATGTGCCTCTGTGTCTCTGCAACCTGTGGAACTGACTGCTCTCTCAGGAGGCTCCACGGAAGAGTCCCCGTGGACCTGGGAGAGGCAGGTCAGAACCTCCCTCAGCGGGATGTGCAGTCGTGCACAAGAGACCTTTGTGTGTGGATTTTAAGTCAGGACTCAATATGCCATTCTGGGCTGTGAGAGGAAGAGCTCACGCAGCTCAATTACCAAGCCAGAAAGCAGGCTCCCCATGTTTTATAGACCTCACTAATGAATGAGTCCCGTGGCCTCGGCTGGACCAGGCTCCCCCGCACCCTGCCAGCCCGCCTCCCACACCTCGGTATATTCATCAGCTATAATGGATGGCTGGTGCCAGTGGAGGCTGAGGTCTGTGCCTTTCTCTCTGGGATATAGAGCGATCTCCAGCCATTAATAATTCATCGTAGAGTAATGAACATAGCCGTACCAAGTTGTGAGCAGTAATAACCGAGTGATAGATCAATTTGTTACTTCAGTGTGCTGAAAGATAATGGTGGTTAGTCATGAAAGGTGCAGCGTTTTTTCCCCCAAAAGTTTCCTAAGACTTAGATCAATGTGTTTTTGTAAGTTCTAAAATAAAATGGGTCATTAAAAAGGAAATGAATTATGGTGGGTAGCCTCAAGCTGATTTATATTCAGAGATGCTTATCCACAGTTAACCGGACCTTTTTTCCAAATGCCTTTGGTCATTGGGGCCTGTAAATCAGAGTAATTATTACTCATTAATTAAATCTAAGAAATGGAACGCAGCTCCAGCCTTCGAAGAGGGAGGCTGGGATTGTTGAGATACGTTCCCCCAAAATCAATAATAATACTTTGAGATTTTACGAGTAAGTAGCTGGAGTGAGAATAATTGTTTTATGTCTGCTCAGAAACCCCCGTGATCTTTTCACACCTCATTGAACTTTAGTTGTGTTTCTCCTGGGCCGGGCCCTGTGTTGAGCACTGGTGTTACCGACTAAAATGAGCACGATCTCTGTCCTAAGGCAGCAGTCAAGATGGTAGTAACACAAAATAGATCCAGGGGCAGGCCAACCCTCTGACTTCGCTGAGGAGTGGAGGATTGGGGTCAGACTAGACAGAAGACTTCAGACAGGAAGGGAGCTATTTGAGCTGTGCCTTGCAGATCAGCAGTTTTCCAAGCAAAGAAAGACGAGAAAGAGAACGTTCTGGGGAGAGGAATGACAACGGCAGATGGATATGAAAGTGGAAAGAGGATGGGGAGTGAATTATTCTCATCATCACTACATTTCCCATGTGGTATCACATTTAATCTGTACAACAACCTCATGAAGTAGAAGTATAATTTACCCTTATTTTTTTTTAAAGATGAGGAATCCAAAGCTTAAACATTGAGTCCTTTGCCCAGGGACCCAGAGCTGGGAGGTGGCAGAGGGCTTAGAAGTGAGTTGGAAACAGGAATGATCTTTCATCAGCGTTTGGACTTGGTATTAAAAATAATGGGTTGTTGTTTTTGATGCAATAGAAATGTTTATACTAGTTATAAAATTCTGGTTTTTGAAGTGAAAAAAAGAAAAGTGAATGAAGGGCTGCAAATGGCAAAATACCCTTCTTATGGGTGAGTTGTATTCCATTACATATATATTCTGTATCTTCTTTATCCATTCATCTATTGATGTGCACTTAGGATGCTTCCGTATCTTGGCAATTGTAAAGAATGTTGCTGTTAATAGTGGGGTGTATGTGTCTTTTTAAATTAATTCTTATTTTGTGGTTGGCTTTATTCTTTTGAAAACTATGCGAGTTTAAAAAGCTAAGACTCTAAACATTCTTAGAAACAATGAATAGTATATATATGTAAATTGTAAGAACATACGCAGTATATTGTATATATGTATTTACATGCAATATATTGTACATGTGCAGTCAGATTGTAACAATTCTATGTAATAAAAATGAAAAATGAAAAACAAACGAACAACAAAAAAACAATGGGGACCACTAGTGGTTTATCATCACCGTTATCAGAACAATCCAGTGGTGGAAGCATCGCTGAACCCTGCTTGTACACTGTCTCTGCATTCTCAGCTAGCAACCCAGTGAGGTGCGAGACCCTTGGAGTTTTCCACAGCTTGAGCAGAGCTGAGTTGTAGACGGTCACTGGTGGTGGCAGGCAGGATGCAGCCGAACCCAGGGATTCTAGTCAAGGAGCCTCGTTAAGAGGCTGTTGCTTTAGGCGGATGTAGTGTTGAGAAGCGTGATGGTGAAAAGCAGTCATCATCCAAACCCTGTATTTTTATATCGGTCTACAATTTAAAAGTCCTTTCATGCATAAATAGCTTGTTGATTCATTCGCACAAGGGACTTTTGTGACAAGGGGGTAAGTAAGCCTACTGACTTGGCTCATTTGGGAGGGGAAGGATAAGAGCATGGAATCCGCTTTCCACGCAAAGGAGCTCATGTTGAAAGTAGCGATGTGACAAGCAGCTTGTAAATATGCAGACTTGCTGATCGACTGAGGCCCAGAACCAGTCTTTCCCCCCTCGCCAGGTACGACCTTGGCCATCTGCATGAACGCTTGCAGACTAGAAACCTGATGGGGTTCTGGGTAGAAGGGCAAACTATAACTAAAACCAGGAGATTCAGCTTCAACTCAAAAAAAGGTTTATAAAAGATTCTTATGTGGACCAGAAACAAGCCAACGCATCAGTGGCAGAGTCTCCTTGCTGCAGGTGTTGCTTAGCAATCAAAAAGAAAACTCCCTTCCTGACTGAGCCGTTCCAGTTATCACTGACCTAAGCACCCCTTTCAGAAGACGAGTTCTTATGAAATTAGACTTTTAGCCCTGGAGACTTAAAGGAAAAACACACATCTGCTGATAAAATTGATTGATGTAGTGTTTCAGTAAAGGCTCAGTTTCAAAACCAGCACTTAAAGCAGTAGAACCTCTTTTCCGCCTCCAGAATAGAAGTATCCAAGAGAAACAGTGCAAACATTTATAGAATTGTGTGAAAAAAAAAAAAACGCTCAGTATAAATAGCACTAATGTTAGAGAGGTATGTCTGAGCAAACTCCTTCTCTGCCCAATTTCTCTCTAGTTTCTAGTAATGAATAGTTTCCTTCTTCTAACAGGTGATTTAGGGAAGCCCCTAATGTTTTCGCAACAATACTGAATGGCCTTAACTTTTTAACCCATTTGTTGTCAATAGATAGTTTGTGTATTTTTATATGCAGGGCCAGCAAATGAGCAATTCCGTCTTAGGCTGGGTCATGGTGGCCCGGGTGTGGATTTCAGATATGTGTGTTGAGGAGTTGTTTATCCAAAAATACACAGATGTGTTTAGCAGCTTACTCAGACCCCAGTCCTGCTGACCTTGAATGTGCCTTAGACTTTGAGTGTAAGTGACAATATAAACACACCCATATACATAGATACACAGTAGTGTGTTTTTATTTCTGTTTATGCCACATGTTTCGCTTAATGTAAAGCACGTGTCTGATGTGCTGGGGCTTTGCTGCGTCAAGCCAAAAGTGCTGAGTTTCCTGACTGAGATCTACCCATTTAAAATATTAGGTCTATTTTGGGCCTATGTTTGCGAATGCATTAAAGCCGTCAGGCGTTTTTCTGTTGGCACTGGAGAAAATGCTAATGATCACAGTGGTTTCAGCACCAGCCAAGTATAAAAGCTGTAACTAAGAGGGATTAGCAGTTACCTGGATTTGCCGAACAGGGATTCAGAAGCGCAGACATTCACATGTCGGCAGGCGGCCACTTTGGTTGGTTGGTTGGTTGTTTTAGGCAAAATGGAAATGGTAAAGAGTGTCACATCCCAAAACAGCAAAGGAGCCTGAGCACTGGAGAGTTCTGAAACTTTGGTAGATGAAAAGATGAGTGGAAAAGTCTCTCTGTGGACTCCAGGGGCGTCGGAATATGGCCCCAGGTTTGCCTCCTCCCAGGTGAGGAGCCTGGAGGTGGAAGGGTACAGGAAGTCCACTGTCTCTTCTGCACTATTTCCCTCATTTGTGCCGTTTCTTTTCCTTCCTCCCAGTGTTGCTAACAACCACAAGCAGAATTTGATGACGGTGGCAAACCTTGGCGTGGTGTTCGGACCCACCCTGCTGCGTCCTCAGGAAGAAACCGTAGCAGCCATCATGGATATCAAGTTTCAGAACATCGTCATTGAGATCCTAATAGAAAACCATGAGAAGGTAATACCTCATTGGTCACTGTGCGTGGAGAAGTGACTTCGGGGAAACTAGGTTGGAACTGGCGTGCAGGGTTGACCAGCGGTTATGTCGCTGGCTGCTCTTACCCTGTGGCAACGATAACGGAGTTGCTGATAGTGGTGGCGATGGTGATGGGGATAAGCATCTTGGTTGTGGTGGTGGTGGCATTGGGCAGCATTTATTGAGCATTCCTCTTGTGACAGGAACTCTGCTAAGCACTTTAGGTACGTTGTCATTTTAACCTCACAACAATGCAGCGAGGGAGGTACTCCTGTGAGCCTCATTTTGAAAATCCTCTTTACCCATTTTCTTACTTGGTTGTCTTCTTATGAATGTTTGAGTTTTTTAATGTTAGGAGTAGTAAGCTATTTTCCTTTCTGTTGCAAATATTTTTCCTAATCTATAGTTTTCTTCCAGTTTCATACATGGTGGATTGTTTCATACTGTGTGTGTGTGTGTGGTCTGTCTTTTCCTTTAGGGCATTGGAATTTGTGGTCTGTCTTAAGAAGACAGCCCTCACCCCACATAATGAAGTAGATCAACACAACTGCCCTTAGAAAATGATGCAGGGGACATCAAGTGTCATGTGTCCCAGTTCCTAGTAGCAAATCCCTGTGAAGCATCTCAGAGCCTGCAAGGTCCCTTAGGGTACCATTTGACAGCCACAGTGCCGGGATATAATGAAAAATGCTTCCTCCTAAATAAAACCTTTACCTCGAATGGTGAATTAATCGTGCCAGATCACCTGCAGAGCAAGTCTAGAATCTGACCACTGAGCACCTGCATGGATGGCACTCCAACACAAGTTGTCTGGATTTTTCCAAGAGCCTCCTCATTTGTTCCCTTGCTCCTACCCTTGGCCTGTCTCTTTAGATCTCAGCCACCAGAGTGAGCCCTTCTGAATGTTAGAGCAAAGCATATCAGTTGTCTGCTAAGAAATGTCCAGTGGCTTCCCATTTCACTGACTGAAAGTCAGAGCTCTCACAGGCACCTAGGGTGCCCTCCACGGTCTCTGCTCTCCCCTCCATCTCTTGCCTCATCCTGTCTTCTACCGCCCTCTCCTCGAGTTCCCTCCTACAGCCACCGCGGCTGCCGCGCTGTCCCTTGCACACAACACACAGTCTTTGCAGTTGCTGTTCCCAGGGCCTGTGACACTCTTCCTCCATACAGCTACATGGCGTACCTCTTCACCTCTTTCAGGCCTAGGTGACGCCTTCCTAGATCTCTTTCTTGAAAATTGCAAGCAGTTCTAAAGCAGGGGACAAAAAGGCAGAAGCCCCTCAGTACACACTCAGTACGAATGTGCTGGATGAATGAACGGGCTCTTGTGGTAGCTAGCCTCCAAAGTGGCTCCCAGCGATCCTTGTTACCCAGTGTTCACTGCCCTGTGCATTCCCCTCCAACTGTGAATAAGGATCCCAGTCCTGATCGCAGTGGGGTCAGTAGGAATCTGAAAATTGCAGAAGCAACGGAGTGTGACTTTGAAGACTAGTCTCAGGACCTTGTAGCATTTGCCTTAGTTTCTGGACTTGCTCCCTCTGGGGGAAGCAAGCCACCATGTTGGGAGGGCCGACACAGCCCAGCGCACAGGAAGGGAGGCTTCCTGCCAGCAACCAGACCAACTTGGCGGCCACGTGAGTGAGCCAGTTTGGAAGTGATTCATTGAGTGCATCTCATAGGAGACCACTGAGCTAGGCCTCCTCTGAATTCCTGACCCACAGAAAGTGGGAGAGACACTAAATGTTTTAAGTCACTAAGTTTTGGGGGTAGTTTGTTACAGAGCATTAATAACTAGTGAAGAACCTCTGAATATAAACTTTCACAAAGTCACAGAGGTAGCCTGCAAAATCATGTAAACAACATAGCCTTTTTCTTATATGATTAATAAAGAGATATGAAATCAAATGATTTATTTGAAGAAATTATCTGCTCTCTATCCCAAACTTTGGACCACTGTCCAACCACTTCCCTCAAATACAGTAAATCAGATATAGGAGAAGATTATGTTATATACGATAAAAATGGACTTGTGAAAAAGGAGTGTAATCAAATAGCAATTAATGATGTGGTTTCTAAACACAAACCAGTTGGCTTTATATCTGCCACCTCTTACTAGCAGTGTGACCATGGGCAGATGACTTAATTTCTCCATGTTCATAAAAGTACTTTCAGTGCAGTGTAACGGCTATAACACAGAACCCCAAAACATAAGTGACTCAGGACAATAAAAGTTTATCTCTTGCTCACATACCAGTTTACTGTGGCTATTCTGGGAGTGAGATCCTGCACAGTGATTCGGCAACCCAGGTTCCTTCCACCTCGTAGCTCTGCCTTCCGCTCTGCAGATCTCTGCCATCAGCCAGTTGGTGGGGGAAATGCGGGAGCATGGAAGATTGAGTAAGATGGCATGGATCAAGGCGAGGAAGAAGCTTTCCTTATTTTCTTCCACATTCCATTGGCCGGAACCCAGTCACGTGACCACATCTAACTGCAAGGGAAGCTGGGAAATCACCCTAACTGTACTGAGCAAAGGGAAGCAAGTTTGATGACCAGCTAGCCAGTGAGCCACATGCCCTCTGGTGCTTTGCTGTGAGGATTAGATAAGGTGATTTATGTAAAGAATTTAGCCAAGAATCCAGCACGAAGTAAGCATCAAGATCTGTAAACCACTGTTTCTCGCAGTCTCAACAGAATTCTCTGAAAATGGAGCCTAGTTTCCATCTCTAAAAGTGACATATGCCCCTCTCTCAAAGTAATACTTTTAAATATAATCTTTTCTTAAATAAAATAATAATAAATTTGAGATAAATTTCTAAGGAGTAAGTTGGATTATGTTTCATGTCCCTAAGGGGCATATGCAGGTTTATAGCAGGCAGCGTCTAATGGTTTTTGAACTGTAACTGTTTTTGGTGTCCTTGGGCCTTCAAAGCCAGAAAACATTGGAAAGCGGCATGATAGAAAAAAGACTGGAGACTGCTAATAACAATACTGAAACTTGCGTAAACAAGCAGCCATCCTGCCTTGAGCACAAAATATAGAAATAGAAATGAAATATGAAATGCGTGGCCAGGGCTGCAAGTCCATGGGTAGGAACTGGTGAAAATACGCATCTGGTTTGGTGGGTTATAAATTATGTTACTCTCTGCTGTGTATCTGGGGAGGTACACATGGAAAGTCTGTTGCAGAGCTTCATTATATGTTCTTTTTCATTCATCTCTGCCAGAGAGTGGGATGAATCACGGTGAGGTCTACATTCCTGTGGGAGCCAGTGGAAGTGTGAGTGGAAACATTCTTGGGATGAAGGCTGCAGCAGAGTAGATGTCTCCAGCCCTAGGGGAGCTAGGGTACCACCTTGAGAGAGGCTTTTAATCTGGAGTCCATGGTGGGCTGGAGTTATAATGCAAGCACAGTGTATGTACATGATTCTGGGGAGATAGTTTCTTACTATTCATCAGGTTTGCCTTTCTGGTGAAAAACAACTTAGAATAAGGGAGCTTGACTCCTTTTCAAATGTCACTTTAGGCCTGGTCTGGTATAAAGTGAGCAGATGCCGCCTTCGCCCCCTTTGGTACCCAGTGATGTTCACTTCACAGGAATCCGGAGCATCTGCAGCCATGCTCTGAGAGCCCTTGGCTTTCTGGAGACAATGCTTTGGATGAGTTTCCTGCCAACAGAACTAACTTCAGCCATCAGCAAGGACATGTTGGTGTCCTCAGATAAATACTGTCATCTTCCTTTAACATCCACAATATGGAGATCTTAACAGTATTTAGGTGTTTAATAAGCATTCCCTTTGGATGGCTATAATTTTCTAGAAACACGTGCACACACACGCACACATACACGTCATGAAGGGCTCCTTTTCTAACTTTAGTGCCAGAAGTTGGACAAAATCCTGAAACCCCACTTGGAGAAATGCTTTCCAACAGCATTGCTTCATCCCATCCCCGTAACAAGAAGTGTTTGATAGCATATACCCTAATATGGGTCTTAAATATATTTCCCCCACAGTTATGGGGTGTAATATTCTCTCATGTTGTTAAGAATATTATATAGCTCAGTGGTAGAATGCTTGCTTAGCATGCCTAAGATCCTGGGTTCAATCCCCAGTGTCCCCATTAAAATAAACAAACAAACCTAGGTACCTCCCCCAGTTCAAAAAAATAAATAAATAACTTTTTAAAGAAAGTTGTGTACTTTGTGCCTTGGAAAATAATTGGGAGGGACCCAGAAATAAGTAGAAGACAGTGCTGGAAGAGAGTTTAGAAACCTGGGCATGGGAGCCACTCATGGACATAGAGAGAGAGAGGAGAAGCCATCAGATGTCTGTTTTGTCTGTTTCAGTTATCTATTACTGCGTAATAAATCATTTCCAAACCTAGCGACATAAAACAGCTCACAGTTCTGTGGGTCAGGAATCTGGGGAGAGCTCACATGTGTTCCGTGTAATATCAGCTGGGGTGGTTTGACTGCAATAGGATGGTCTTCCTTGCCTGGGACCTCTGTCCTAGCTGTTGGCTGAGACACCAGGCTCCTCCTCCTCGTGGCCTCGCTCTCTCCTTGTGATCTCTCATCGTTTCATAGTCTCAACTTTCAGAAGGGCAGACATAGAAGCTGCAAGGTCCCTTAAGGCCTGGGCCTAGAGTAGACAGAGTGTCACTTCAGCTATATTCTGTCGGTCAAAGCAAGTCACAAGTCCAGCCAGATTGAAGGGGTGGGAAGTAGACCCCATGTGTGGATGGGAGGAGCAGCAGCTCGTGGAGGCGGGGGAGGAACCGTGGGCTGCCGTCTTTGCAGGCAATCTCCCAGAAGGCCTTCATCCCCATCACTGGCATGTTTGGGTGTAGTACCCACTGGAGAAGACGTCTCTTTCTTACTGGTGGCTCAGCATCTCAGCAGTTCTTACAGAGGATGTTCTTCTGTTTCTCCTCAGCTTCTTCGCATAACCGTGGGGCATCTAGCATTCTATGATAGTGACAAGTTCAGTCCTCACGTACCCTTTGTAAGCCTCAGTATGGAGAACTAACTCCTCGGTGTCTGAAACTGGAAAAACATCTTTGTCTTTAAAACTGACATTTAAAAGTGAGAGAGGTTTCTGCTGGCTCAAAAATTCAGCTTCTTTTTCCTGATAAACCATCTTTTGCAAGAGAAGGAAAAAGACTTCTGTGTTTTAACTGGTGAAAGCACATGGCCTTTCCTTCCCTCCCCCCGTCCCCTCCCCTTCTCCCATCCTCTCCTCAGCTCTCCCTCTCCTCTTCTTTCTCCCCCTCCCTCCCTCCTTGTTTAGTAAGCACTAACACTAGACTTTCAGACCAGGGGTTTAAAATGAAGATAAACTCCTTCATATTGTTTCTGGCAATCCACACCCCACCAAGACACCACCTGTTGGTCTAGAAACATCCCTGACTATCTCTTGTCACAGAGAATCCACCTCTCTCTCCTTTGTGGGAGCCTTAGTGGTGTGTTTCACACAGACCTTCAGCTTGGTCAGGTGATGCGCGGTAACCACATGCTAACCTGTCGTGATGCCCAAGACACTCTGTCCTTCGCCTCTTGCACAGCCCTGGGAAGAGAAGCAATGTTTGGACCAGTCTGTTGAAAATAAATATCCCAGAGTAACTGAAGGCAGAGAGGAAAAAGCCAGAAGAGAGGAATTGTGTTTCGAGGCTCAGGGTGATTTTTATTTTTCCATGTTGTTCATATATACTGATTTATTTACTCAGTTGAAAGTAACGGGTCTTTTTAATGTCTGTAGTCTAGAAGTAATAATGATAATAATAATTATTATTATAATAATAGTCACAGCTAACTTTTACTTACAGCTTATTGTCCACAAGTACGGTGCTAAGCAGCCTTACATCCATCATATCATTTGATTTTCATAGAAACTCTATAAGATCAATGTTTTTTGCTCTGTTTTACAAACCATGACTCTGAAGCCCAGAAAGTGTAAGAAACAGCTGGTTAGGAGAGGGATTTAGGGCGGCTCTCACAACCCAGGCTACCGAAATCTATTCCAGTTAATTCTAGTCACTGCATACGTTGTGCATCTGCTGTTGACCTGAGAGAAGTAAGGCGAGCCCTTTTCCCTAAGGCCCTCCTCGTTTCTCAGGATAGAGCTAACCATAGCACAGTGTGCTGGCGGACAGTCAGTGAGATGAATAGTATATGGCACCACTGAGGAGAAATAATCTAATTCAGCTTGTACTGGGCTCTGACAAATAAACAGACGTTTTCTGGGCAGAGAAAGACTGGAGACAGGAGGGACAGCCTTCTAGGAAAACATTAATCAATTAATCAACATTAATTCATGTGTATTAAAATGACACGGTTATGAAAGGACTGTGGGTTACATGTTAGCAAGTGGTTGGAGATGATGCCAGACAGTTGGGTTTAGCCCATTTGTTAAGAGTCTTGAAAGCTATGGGAAAAGGTTGCATTTACTCCTGGAAAACGGGAGCTCTCGGAGAAGTCCAAGTAGAGGGGGTGAAATGATTATATGAGCACTTGAGAGGGACTTCCCTGGAATCTGAATCAAGTTGTACTCTGGTTGCTGATGTCAAAGTCATTCATTAAATAAATAACAAAACCAGAGTTGACCATACTGTTGTAAACTTGTTGCTATATATTTTTAAAATGTTGGAGAATATAACCTTTGACCGATGCTGATTATGTGTTATAAGTTAGAGTAAGAGCCTCATGGCTTTTGTTTGGCTCTTCTTGCCAGACTTCCTAAAGGGAAATACTAGCTCCCAGCATCCTTTCCCATCAGTGTCTCCATACCCTGGGCTCCACTTGGATTACATGAGAGTCTGGCTCTTTGTATCTGTAGTCAGATTTCACAGTTGAAAGTTGAGAGGGCAAAGATTTTCTCTTTCCATGCTTGTTTTAAAGGTAATAATCAATTATTTTAAATTCCCTTTTCTGTATGGACAGGCTCTTTCCTCCAGCTCACAGCTTATCACCCTGAGCCTTAAAACATCAAGTAGGCTCGTATTTGGGGTTGTAGTGGAAGTTACCAAGATTTTTATGCTTCTAGTTAAGATTTTAAAACAAAACAAAATATTGAATGCTGTCATTGTCCAAGATAGCCAAAAGCCCAGAAACTCTGCTGTTTCTTATAAGGGTTTTCTTCTTCTTCTTCTTTTAAAAAAAAAAATTTAACTTCCAAATGACTATGAAAAATTTAGATGTCTGGGAAGAACAACCATGTCAACAAAACCAACCTACAACCTTTTATGGTTTTGGTTAAACGAGAAATCTCAGGTTATGTGAATGTCTTACATCCTCCTGTAAAGTTCCAACATACAGCAGTAGAATGGGGTCCACTTGTTCTTCAACAGTTCATGATGTTTCTTTTGGTTGTGGCGCTCAGAAGGGTTTCTGCCCATGAACAGGACACGAGTGTGCACGTGTACCACATGCTTTTATAAATATTGCCCCTTTTAATGCTTGTTGATATTTTATGAAATAAGTTGTCATGATTCTTTTCCCGGTCCACCGGCTTGCTTTGGAAACAGTTGGAGCTGTCTGTTCTTAGAAATGCCCAAGAATCACTGCCCCATTTCAACACGTGGTGACTTAACGTTACATGTCAGGGAAGAGAGCCAGCAACCATGGATGGCCCAGCTTAACACCCAGTACAAGCAGCAAGTCACGAGCAACCTTATGTTCCCATTAAAATGGTAGTGTCTTTCAAGACTATCTTGATTCGAGTTGATTGGGACCCACCAAACTGCCTTGATCTGCTTTTACCAAAATGTTGGTAGCACTGAAGTCCTCACATCTATATTGGTATTTGTGCACAAAATGTGTATCAATTAATAGGAGGCAATTGATTTGAATCATTTCTGGCAACTGACAAGTGTTGGGCAGTTGTATTTCATTTCCTTGGTATTTCAACACCTGTTAATATGCAGGATTAACGATGAAGATGATGATGATAGTGGTGGGGTGATGATGGTAGTGTCCTGTTAATATGCAAAATTAATGATGAAGATGGTGATGATGGTGGTGGGGGTGATGATGGTGGTAAATGCCTGCATGCTTACTCCATGGAGATGATAATCCCTGTTACTGCGGCCTGCTTGAGAAGCTAATCTTGTATCTCATGACCATGGCTTTTGTCATTTGCTCATTGATTTTTATTTTTTTTTAACTTTTTGTCACATTTCCTTACATTGGTTCCTGAGTATACTCTTTCTGGTCCTGTCCATGTTAGGTTTAAAAATAAGCTAGATTTACTTGTATGCTGGCCTGAAGTCTCCTGTTCTAGGTCTTTTTTCTTTTCTTTTCCTTTTTTTTTAAGTTTCAAGTGCTGTGCAAACTCTTCTTCATTAGCGTGGTAAGGTTTGTGGATCTGAACATGTGTATTTCCCCCCAATAAAGCCCTAGATAAACTAATCACTGTTTGGACTGTGAAGCTCTTTTAATGGTTCTCGAATAAGGGTGGAGTGTTGTTGTGTTTGAATCTATTTCTCTCTGTCAGCAAAGATAACAGGAAATAGAATCTTTCTGGAGATAAGGAAGATCACAGCATCCCATGGATTGATTACCCAGGCCGGCTATAGATACTGCCAGTTACTGACTGGAATTGGTTCCTTTTGAGGGACTTTTAATAAAACTCCCCAAATGACTTTCCAAATTGTTGTTCCCTGTGCCAAAATGCTGATATCAACAGGACATCGGACTTCCAACTGTCCTTAAAAAACCTCTCTGTGGCTGTAGGCTCTGAATTTGGCTTCTTAACTGTGAAGTTAAATGAGCCCTGCTAAGTCTTGCCTGGCTTTCCAGCGGAGAGGCGCTGGGTTTATGGCTTCTCGAGCCCTGAGCAGCCGTGCTCTGCAGACTGTTGTGAGAAAGACTGGGCAGTGTGTGAGCCACTCCACCTCCGAAGCAGACACTCCTCAGTTTCAACAAGGCCATGCTTGTTACAGTCCTTTATTACTCGGGACAGTGGTGCATTTGTGTCTCTGGAAAATGCTTGGTCTCTTCTCTCGGATAAGCCTTTCTCTTTTGCCTTGTAATCCCAGGCCTCTGTCGTTGATTTATTGTCTCGGGGCTACTTTGCAGTTATAGACCAGGAACTCGTCATCATGACCTAATTTTCCTCCCATAAAAATCACAGCACATAATAAAGAGTACACCACACACATTATGGGGAGGCTCCTAATCCTTGTAAATTGCAGGAGCATGTTACAGCTGGGATTCGAAAGGGTATAAAAATGCGTGTGTGACATGGCTAAGAATAATCTCCACCAAGTGTCAGTGGTCTCCAGTGTCAAGACGGGCCGCGGGGAGGGCAGGGAAATTTGAGTTTTGTAGACGACACAAGGGGGAAAGAACAGCAAATTCTAACATTGCTGTAAACAGTTAAGATCGATGTTTTGCAAAGGGCAGTAATTAAATTTGCACTTATAAATTAAAGCCTCATGTCCTGACTATAAATAATCCACTGTTGAGTCTCCAGTTTTTTCCCTTCTTCTGCTTTTTTATTGAATGCAACCATGTCTTTTGAACACTGGGTGTCAAGCTGTGTGAGGTGCTCGGGTCCTCACCACTGTCCCGCGAGTTTTTACAGACGCAGCAGCTAAAGGTCAGAGAATTACATAACTTGCTCAGAGTCACTAGTAAGTGACCAAAATCAAATCCATCAAGACTTCAGAACTTAGGATCTTTACATTTTGCCCTCTGTCTCTCACGTTAATAACAGGTATAAAGACCACAGGTGGTGAAGACCCAGACAGTCGAGCTAAGCTGTCTTAAGTCCCAGTCCTACTGTTCTCATCGATGCAACCTGGAGCAGATTAGTCTCCCTGAGTTTCCTCACCTATAAGATGGCCAGGATCCTAGTACCTTCCTCGTGGGTTTATTGTGTGTGAAATACTGAGCTAATCCATGTAAATGACAGCATGATAAGCACTCACCAGGTTTTGGTTATCTTTATGGTCACTTACACCACCACTGCCTCCTGCCTGCTCTTAATGTGCATGAGCTTTGCAGTATCCCTGCAAGACAAGTATTAGATCCCCGTTTACACAAGGAAACTGGACTCAGAGGGGTTAAGGCTCTTGCCCAAGTCAAACCCAAGTCTGTGTAGCTCCAAAGCCTATTTGCTTTCTACCTGTATAATGACTGTCAGTTTCTTTCCTATATATATGTATATATTTTTTAAGGCGACATCACAATGATGCCGTTGTCCGTGATGTGAGGTCAGAGTAGCCGTAGGCGCTGCCCACTGCGTAAGCAGTGGAACCGGGACTCAGCCCAGCTCTGTGTGACCACAGAGGCCAAGCCACCCTGGCCTCTCTGCCACACAGCTTAAGGGGAAACAGTAGCTTGATATTTACAGGTCTGCTAATTCCACTTAGAGGAAGCTTGAAATTGGAAATACTTGGGAGAGTTATCCTGATTTATATTTTTATTTTACAGTCTTCTTCCCCATTAGCTTCCAGAAGGCTTACAGCCTTCCTAATAACTTTTTTTTAAGGCATTCCTGGCTAAGTCAGAAGGCATTTATAAGTTTGAGCAGAACTAACGGGGCACTTGGGGCATAGGATAAATCCCCCTTTTTGTGTTAATTTGGAAAGTCTCTGTGACAGGAGTGGGTTGTCCCAGTCACGTGGTAGAGCTCGCTCAGCCCATTGCTCAGCGGTTACGCGAGCTCTCGCATCCATCGTCCAGTGGGGAGACTTGTGCTTTGATTCTTCTCAACAGAACGAAGGAAACTTCATGGGGTTCTCTTGAAGTCAGCCCTTCCAAACGCAACCAGATTGGAATAGCCAACAAAATTGTGAGTCATTCAGATTCTCATCGGAATTCCAACTCACACTTTGAGTACCGAGGCCAACTCTCGGCCCGCTAGACGGTGGCCTGAGAGTGAGCAGCCTTTAAACAGCTCACACGTGTTCACGGATCAGAGTTAAATGGACAGCGGTCATTGGGGAGTGACGGCCCAGATGCCTTAATGAAAGCTTGTATCCTCTGCTCTGACTCGGGCTGGTTTGCGGAGACGCCCGTGCACCTTGGAAAACCACGTTCTGCATCGGGCTGTGAGTGTAGCTGGTCCTGAGGACAGCCCTCTCAGAGTTCTTTGGAAGCCTGGGCCCGGCTCGCACTGAGACCCAGAGAGCTGGCCTTCAGGACTGTAGATCCAGCCTGTGGCCAGAATCTGCATTGCCTGGAACTGATTCTGTTGTTTTTGAATAGCTTTCCTTTTTGAGAAAACAGCCACTGAGCAGAATGTAATTCTCTCCCATGTGTTCCCCTGTCTCTTCCTGTTGGGCTGGGGATAAGCTGTGTTTTGGATGCAATTTTTCACGCATCTGTCTCACTCCATGCTCCTTCCTCACAACTCACTCTTCTTTGTTTCTCCAGCATTTACTCCAGGTTTCAGGAGGGAGTAAATGCGCACACTTTGGGTGACAGTTGAAATTAAAATGCATCTGCGTTATCTTTGTTCCCATTGTGGTTGAGCAAGGATCTCATTCTCAGCAGCTTGTTAGGAGAGACCAAATTTGGAGGCCAGACATAAGGGGTGGGGGCCGATGGCTGTGTCTGAATTCATTTTCAGATGTTTTTTAGCTCAGGATTGCTGAACGTGCTGTACTTGAGGCCAGAGGCAGAAGGGTGCTAAGAGACATCATTATTGGTTGAAATCCATACTTGAGGGTTTAGGGGACTGGCTTCTGTATGTGAACACTGGGCTGGGGAAGGTCAGCTGACTGCATAAGGACTGCTGCGGGGGTGGGGAGTGTAGGTGTTGGAAACTGCAGCCCTCCGGGTCCAGTCCCAGCCCTTCTCTTGCTGAGCTGTGTGGCATCAGGAAGTCTCCTTGTGGAATGGTCAACCTGCTCACTATGCTGTTGACTTCTGGCCTAGAGATAAGTCATGTAAAGTACGTTGCACAGTGCCTGGCAGGTGCAAACACTCACACGTAAGAGGAAGCGCCAGTGATAATGGTGCTTGTCCCCTAGGCTTCGTCTATCACTCAGCATTGTTTAGGGGAGAGGAAAGGGGGAGAAAGCTTTTTAGAGGCTGTGGTCCTTGAGCTCAGCGACAACCACAGTTTCTCTTTTCTCCCCTGGAAGCTACTCTGAAGGAGCCTGGAGACACACGTCCCACTGGTACTTATTTTTAAGGATTCCAACTCTTCTGGAAGCCAGGAGGTTCTTGTTGTTTTTGTTTTAAGTCCCCTTCTCTCCTTACCTCCTCGCCCCAATTGAACTCAGCTATGTAGTGATTCAGTTTATTTTGTTGAAAATTCAGTCCCCTAGGGAACATATGATAATGCTGTGTTCTGACAGCTGTGTTTGGGAGCGAGACTGACTGAACCAGCTGGCTGGCATCATTGGAGCCCAAGGACCTGCCAACTCATGGAGAGCAGCTGTTTGGGCTGAAATTCTTATCATTCTTATGACTTTGCTTCCTATATCTCAGCTTCTGAGTTCTGCTTTTAAATGCACGCACCAAGGAGAGAGGGCCGTGAGAAAGACTCTCATGTCTCTAAGGCCACCCACAGGTGAAGGGAGTCCGGGTGCCACCCCTGTCCCCTCATTGCTCATGATTGTTGGGGAAGGAAAATCCAGAAGAAGGATCTTTCCGAAGAGAATAAGAGAGGATAACGAGTGGATCAGTAAATATTGGTATCTTACTGCAGTGGGGGTGTTATGCAACCCAGAAGGATCATGTGTACAATTTTTGTAATGAAGGGGGAAATGTTACAATATAATGTTAGATGAAACATAGGGGAAGCAAAACCTTATAAAGAGTAGAGTCCCAATTATGGGGAAGTGTGTTTCAACATTAAATGAGATCAATCCTGCTTGACTCAGTGCCCGACATGGGAGATATTCAGCAAGTCACAGCGACTGGATACAAACTCTCCAACCACAGGAAACATGTTTGCCTCAAGCGCTGCTATTCCCAGAAAGCCTGCTATCAAGGGGATGCTCAAAAGATCTTTCTTGATTGAGTGAATTAGTGTTGTTTCATTATACGCATTTAAAAAGCAATCCAGAAAATCTAGGGACACAGGTTTCTATGTTATCATCTGTAATTATATCTGTAATTGTGGTGGCTTAACCCCTCTGCCTCCGTCCTTCATTATCAATGGTGAGGACAGTACCTGACGCTGAAGGTCACGCATAACTGAGTGAGCTCCGTGTAAAACACATGCAGTGACTGTCCCCTAGGGAGCCGACATTGAATGGTGGCAGCTGTATTCACGATAAGCACTGTGTAAGTGGTGGCTGTTACAATAATCCTGCCATACTTGTGTCTATAGGGAAAAAGACGAGAGTTGTCACGATTTTTACCTGTCATTTTCTTCTCATTTTTTTAACCGTAGACTTTTTTTTTTTTTAGCAATAAATGCTTAAAAGAAAAAAACTCAGTCGAAAATAAAACACAAATGCCAACAATGGTTATCTCTAAATAATGGAATTGGGAGATTTTTATTTTCTGTTTTCTCCTGGATGCTTTTCTAAATTTTCCAGACTGTTTGTAGTGTTTATGCTACTTCTGTCATCAGGAGTTGGGGAAACAATTTTTTCCCTTCCTTTTAAATAAGAAAAGAATGCTCAGCATCAAAGATAACAGAAAACTGCAGCCCGAGAAAGGATGCTTCCCTCTGAGGACTAGAAAACAGTCCCCTGTTCTGGGCTTCGTTTTTGGAGTATGATTTAAAGGCATGTGTCACGTCCTAAGAAAGCCGTGATGCTGTTGTTAAGAACTGGGACATAGAAGCCACGAGGAAGGGTAAAGTGATTTGGATTAATTGGTTCTAGACAAAGGTGACCAAAATATTTTAAGTCCACCTCCCAGTCAGTGACTTATATTTAGCACAGCTGCTTTCCATTCCCTGGGAGAGAACAACAAGAAGAGGATGAGTGGAAATGAGCGCAGAAGGGCTGAGAAGTGGAAGTGGATGGTTACCGAGCCCTGGAGTCTGCTTCTGAAGGAGAGTGTTTCAGGCCAGTCCCTGGGGATGCTGGCAGTCCCCACGAGCAGGTGCTGGTGGTCTTTTTAGGTCTTTCTCCTTGATTCTCAGACACGCCCAAGCTTCTCAGTTGTGCTGATTCTCCCCTGTTCGTGGTAACATGTAACCTTTTTATGAAACTTGGCTTTGCAGATATTTAACACTGTGCCGGACGCCCCCCTCACCAATGCCCAGCTGCACCTGTCTCGGAAGAAGAGCAGTGACTCCAAGCCCCCGTCCTGCAGCGAGAGGCCCCTGACGCTCTTCCACACCGTGCAGTCGACAGAGAAACGTGAGTCCCACCGCCCAGGGCCCGAGTGGTGCCCAGGGGACACCCTGCTACCCACCGGCTGCTCGGGACGCTCACCTCTGGCCTCACTCTGTGCGCTGCTGCCTTTGGTGCCCTTGAGGGCAGTGTATCAGACCGCATGCCCTCCCGGGTTCTGCGGCTGAGTCCCCTTGATGGGACAGGAAGCAGGGTGGCTGAGGATGAAAGGCCAGGGCGGTGCACCGCCAGGCCCCCTTTCCAGAGCTCCTGTGGGCCAGCTGCTGGGCCTCTCCTCCGCCTGCTCAGCTCAGGCGTCATGCCTTTGGCCCCTCTTTTGTTAGCGGCTCCCATAGAACCAGTTTCCTACCCTTTCCTCAAGTTGTAATTAAATACTTACCAGTGCGAGTCCCAGGCCCCACGGGAACGAGGCTCTGTGTGCGCCGGGCCTTGGTTTGCTTGCTCATCCTTGTCCCCTGCCTCTCCCGGGGCCTGGCGTGCAGCGGACACTTAACAAACTGGTGGAATTAATTCAGGGATGAATTGTAGACCACCATGCTCCTTGTTCCATGTAGCGGAGTGTTACCACCGCGACTGTCTCAAATCTTATCCTTAGCTCCAGATTTCTGAGTTCTTTGCGGTGAGCAGGTTGCCAGGCCCTAAAACATCCAGTCTCCTTTCAGCTTTGGTGATTAGCGAGTCCAGCAGAGCAGGGCGGGAGGGGAGGGCCCCAGCTCTGCCCGAAGTCGGTGAGACCCAGGCTCCTGTGCTGGTGGCCACACGCGGGCCAGCCACCTACCTTCTCTCAGCCTCAACTTGCTCATCTGTAAAGTGGGGATAGTAGCTCCCACCTCAGAGGGAAGTGGGGAGGATTTCCTGAGGCCATGTGGTTGGGCAGCTGGCACGGGCCTGGGCATGGCAAGGGCTGTCGCCTGAGAGCGACTGTTCTATTAGTTATTGTCTGATCACACAGCGATGTCCAGGAATGTGCAAATGCCACTCTGTCTTTAAGGAGCTCACCACTGAGCGAGCACAGCAGGCAATTGACTAGGTGATGGGATGTCAGCACTGTAAGTGCTCTGGCAGAGATGTGAGCTGTGTGCGTTCAGGGAGGCGGGAGATCACAGTGGCTGAAAGCACTCACAGGCCCCAGGTGCCTGGGCAAGGGTCCTCTGCTGCTCTCTGGCTGTGTGAAGTGGGCAAGTCGCCTACGTGCTTCTCAGGGCCTCAGTCTCCTCTTCTGGAAAATGGAGATAACAATTTCTACCTCTACCAGTATGTTTGTTGTGAGGATTCACCACTTCAGATGGTGCTCAGTAAATGCTGGGGGAGGGAGGTGTTACCACTGTTATGTGTAATTATCACATATCTTTATTTACTTATCTATTTATGGCATGTAATACATAAAATACATTTTATTTTTATGTATTTATAGAAATATATATTTATCATATATAATAATTATATTCTCTATGAGTTACAGTAAAGGCACACATCAGAATAAAGACCCACTCTGCCTTGATGAGGAGAGCGAGTCTGTATCTGCATTGGCATCTTCCTCCTTCTTTGTTACAGAAAATGTTTTGTATCTCCTTGTATTTCAGAAGTAATGGCCTTCCTTATCCTTACTTCTGAAAACAAATCTTCCCCACCCTTTTAAAGAGGTCACTATATCCCATAACATGACTGACCCTTGGTGCAACCGTTTGGGTCATTTCAGATATGGTGTTTTTATGAGTAAAGTCACTGTTACCATTCTCGTAGCTAAATCTGTTCATATTCATGATCATCTCCTTAAGACAAATTCCTGGAAGAATTTCTGGGTCAACGGATATACACAATTTCAGGGCTCTGACCCTGTACTGGGACTGGCTTCCTTTCAAACGATAGCTTACATTCCTCTTCCGTGTCTGGCTTGGGCCGTTCTCACTGTGGTCTGCACCACGGAGCACTTGGAACAGGCCCGGCCTCACCCACAGCTGCCACCAACACAACACCAGGCTGCGGGGTTCTGCGGTTTCCAGGAGAGCCACGGTCACCGACCGTTTTGTACTAAGCCTTGTACAGTGCAGACCAGGACAGATCAGACGGTATTGGTGAGCTCCCCTAGGCTTGACATAGTGCCAAGTTCGTGTTTAGGTTGAAGCAGAAGCGGCTTTGGAACGGATCTGAAAGCACACACTGGGAGCGTGTAAGAAAGAAGATGGAGGTTAGGGGAAAAGCAATTAGATCTTTGCCCGAGATTAACTTTATCACACGAGGCAGCGGGTGAAAGTTAAGCATGTGTGAAAGCAGACGTGCCTGAGCTGCAGGCCACGCTGTCCCTGCCGGCAGACGCTGGACGGAAGGCTGGGAGGCGGGAGGACAGTGAAGCAGCGTATCTTCCCTCCGAACGCGAGGAAACGTCCCTGGAAGCGGGGCTGGAGTCTCCCTGTGCACAAGTATTTGTAGGGTGCTTAGCTTTCCTCCCTTCCTCAGGAAGAAGCATTTTCATTCAGCAGTACATAGTGTATGTACATAGACTTCGTAAGAGTTTATGTTGCAAGCCCTCTTTTTTTCCTGGGAAATTAGAATGATACCCAAGCTGGCCTGGAAAGCACCATAGAAGGGATGGGTGAGTGGATGCCGTGAGGAGGACCGGCCAGCAGCTGGAAGCTTCTGCCAGCACTGGCCTCTGCTAGGTTGCAAGGCAGCCACTGCTTCTGTGGCAGGAACGGGTGACACTGTGTTTCCCCCACTTAACCCTCCCCTTTGTCTAGTCTGTGGACCAAGATAGAAGACTTCTTTATCAAAGCAGTAAGCTGAGTTTACTCGTTGGAATTAAAGTATAAGTAAAGCTTCTACAGGTAATTTGTGGGGGGAAAGAAAATGGTGTATTTCCATAGAATGATGTCTCTCAGATCAAGGCCTCTTTCCATACCTAGCTCAGTACTTCCCAAGCTTGAATCATTTACGTAACAAGTCTTCATTCAGTCTTGGGGCCACAACCACGAAACTCATGCACTGTTGTTTGTTTAATGTATTTCTGGAAATCAGCTCATGTAAAAGCAGCTCACTTCTTTCCACGGCCTCATCCTATTCAGTAAAATTTTTAAAACGTGAGTTTTATTGTCTCATCGTATTATTCTCTCATATGCATTAAAATAAATACGTAACTGTTAAGATAAAGAATAATCATCCATGTCTGACCATAGAATTGTCGCATGTCCCACCTGTGGAACGTGCACCACAGCTTGGAGTCCGCAGAGCTTGCTCAACATTTTTGACTGGCTCAGATCCTTCCTCTTAACATAAATAATGCAGACTCAAGATTCTTTTGTCCCCTCAACTGGAACTGGGTTCAGATGTTGCCCGTTGGCTGTTTATATCACTGCGGACACCATTCATCTGTCAGTTTCACTTTGTGCACTTTGGGTTTATTGTGACACCCGTCCAGGTTGGATATGACCTTACCTTTCCAGGTTCTTGCCACAGAGTAGATATATCCTTACAGGAATTGCACCTGTGAGGAAACACACACACACACACACAAATGCACCTACACAATATCTCCACGTGCCTCTCTTCTGCCTTCATACTTCATATGATATTGTTCAGAACCTCATTTCCTTTGAGGTCTGTGCACCTGCCCTTTTCTGAGTTCGGTTAGTTTTTTCTCCTCATTGGTGTATTTGCAGTTGAGTATCTTCTCTGTGGTCCCTGGCTTGGCCCTGTCCTCAGTCCCTCGTCAACGTGCCTAATGGGCCCACGACTCCCGGAGGAGCTCACTCGGCTGCTTCCCGTGGGCACACCTTTGCCTCCCACCTCCCTGCGGGGCCCCTGCCCCGTGCACAAGTTGGAGCCCATTCTTTTCTCTTGGACGTGAATCCGTGCCAGCACCCTGGCCTCAAGGTGATGGAGGTATCGGGTGTGTTCGCTGGTTCTCGTAGACGTACGTCTGATTTTCTTGAAGGAGTTTTCCCTTCTGTGTAGGTAGACCAGTTGTGTGCCCAGGCGCCTCCAGGAGACTCCTCTGCTTTAATCTGAGAGTAGGAGTGGAGCCTTCTCCAGAGGGCTTTTCGCTTTTCCTTAAAGGTCAGGCTGACCTTACGATGACAGTGGTCTCTTCCCAGAATGCAGTGTGGCTGCTTTCTCCTGCTGTGCTGGGTGGGGACTTGGGTGGGTTACCAGGCAGCATGTGGGGCCCCATAGGTCGTATGCAGTGAAGTGGGGCAAAGAGTGGAGATGGAAACACTGCGGAAAAGAACAAAGGAAACGATGGGGCAAGGCAGGGCTTAGGAAGTGTCGTAGCAACAAGTGCAAAGATGTAAGTCATTTGGAAATCACTGCTTATTTTTGTGAGGAGGGAACTAAATATCCAGGTTGTCTCAGCTGGCCAAGGAATTTTTTACGAGAAGGGTAATTTTGGGAAAGATGTTGAAGGAAATGAGAGTCACGGTCTTTCCAAAAGGATGGAAAGATAGTCTGGGATGCTTCGCAGGAGCGTAGAAGAGCCTTCTGTAAGTAGCCGAGGGCAGCTCTTGTGTCCAGACCTGGGGAAAAGACTGTGGGAAGATGTGATCCCAGATGGAACTTGAAAAACATCTTCCCATAGCCATTGACTTTTTGCCTATGTATGATTAATACATCCAGCAACATAATTTACCAAGTGGTTCCTGTGTTAAGCCCTGGGCAGAGCAACATCTCATTTAATCTTTACACTTGAATAACACAGGTACTGTCTGTATTTTACACTTGGAGGAAAATAAAATTTACATGAAATGATGCACTGAAGTTCACACAGCAACAGAGGGACAGATTTGAACCCCAGGGCTTCTGAGCTCACAGCCACACTGTTCGCCAGCCATGAGTCTGCCTCCCAGGCTCTACCTGTGGGATAGTTCTAGAGGAGATGTGCTTCTTTGAGGGTTGGCTTTTATGACCTAGCTTGCAAACCCAACCTTATTTCCAAAGGACAGTGTTTCCAGTTCCACTTGTGTGCCTGGAGCTTAAACTTCTGTTGAGCCAGGGATCTGCCTGTAAGGGCGAGGGGCTGGTGTGGGAGAATAAATGGATACATTTCATGAAGCGCCTTGAGGCCCAGCTGGATTGGAACCTCATTCCATACAAACAGCAGCAGTACGACAGAAATGATGGTAACAGCTCCGCTAACAGGTCAGGACCATTGCTACCTCATCTCGTCCTTGTAATTGGCTGAGAGTCATGAGGTGGGTTCTCATTACCCACGTTTTACGAGCAAGGACACGAGGGCTCGAGAGATTAAGCAGTCACACAGCTGGCAGATGGCAGAGGAGGGCTTTGTACCCAGGTGATGTCCCTTCCTCATCCCATGGTGTCGCCACAAGGGTGCCTCGGTCACTTTTTGACCCGCCAAAGTGGAAGCCTGGCTAGACTGAGTTAGAGATGCATTAAAAGCCATCTGTCCCAGCGTCTAGCACCGCCGCAGAGGCAGGTGACCCTTACTGAATGGGATCCTCAGTGTGTGCGCTGGCGGGCAGCAGCCCCGCAACGACCGCCACCACCTCCATCCCCCACCGGGCCGAGAGCAGGGTGCGCTCAGCGGTCGCTTTAATGTGCCGGGCCGGGGCAGTCACTCTCATTTGTGATCACCTCAGAACAGATGCTAGGAAGTTTCTCAACCATACTGACAGACGAGTGGTAGCAAAGGAGATTACTGTTTAGTGTCCAAGTTTCCACACAGATGTGTCATCCAGCGGAGAGTGGGCTGGTGTATCTAGGCGAGAGGTATGGACAACTGTAGAAGGTCGAGCCAGAGGATTAGACAGAACCAGCACCTAGGACTTGTGACTTTTACAGTTTCTTCCAAGAGATCACAAGGTGACATTTATGACTGATTTTGCCCCAGATATTTAGCACTTACATAGGCACACCTCTTTTTATTATACTTTGCTTTTTTTGCACTTTGCAGATACTGCATTTTTGACAAATTGAAGGTTTGTGGCCACACTGTGTTCTCAGATGATGGTTAGCATTTTTTAGCAATAAAATTTTTCTTTTAAATTAAGGTCTTTTTTTTTTTTTAAGATGGAATGCTATTATATGCTTAATAGACACCAGTATCAAGTCAACATAACTTTTATATGCACAGGGAACCCAAAATATTCATGTGACTCGCTTCATTGCGTTGTTTGCTTTATTGCAGTGTCTGGAGCCAAATCCACAGTATCTCCGGGGCACGCCTGTCCCACGGCGCTGAAATGTATTTCTTGGAACTGTGGTTCTTAGACCTGGATCTGCGTTAGAATCATGGAAGGAGCTTGTTAAAAATACAGGTGCCTGGTCTCCTTTCCAGTACATCCTGAATCAGGTCATGGCTGGAGCCCAGGCATCTGTAATTTTAAAAGCGCCCTGGTGATGCCAGTGCCAGCTAAACAGCGTCAGCACAGCGCGAGTGTGGGGGAGGGAGGGACCGTCAGTGTTGCTTGCCTTCCGTCGTTAGCAGAGTGTCTCTTTGACTCTGTCGGGCTTCGAGGCAGCCCGGCGGTGGTTGAAAGCAGGGGTTCTGCAGTCAGCCTGCGTTGTTTCAACACCATCTCTCTTACCTACCCACTCTGAGACCGGGGCTATGTTACTTTTCGTTTCTGCACCTCCATTTGCTCATCTGTAAAATCGATCAGTGAGACTAGCTTCCTTGGAGGGTCATTACCATGACTGAGTGGGCCAGCACATGTTAAGTGCTTGACAGCGCGCCTAGGACGCGGTAAGCATCTAATAAATGTTAGCTCCAATTATGATGATTGTTGTCGGGCAGCAGCTTTACTTTCCGTTTGACGAAAAAATACTCCCGCTCCGGAGCCTGCAGATTCCCAAGGAGAGGCCCACGTGCGAGGGTCACACAGCCGCCCTGGCCCCAGAGACAGCCCGTTGGATGCTGGGACACCGGCACATCAGCAGCCTTGGTTGGGGGCGGGCCTGGAATCTTGGACTTTGTTTTACATGGATCATGTTAACCGGCGGCTGGGATTATAGCTCTGATTAATTCTTTTAGTGCAGTTAATTCGTCCTGGACCCTCTCCCAGACAAGCCCAGGGAGAGGCTGAGAATTCAGCTCAAGTACTCCTCCTGTGTGTCTTCCTGGTTGAAAAATAACTGGGAATTCATCCTGCTCAAAGGCTTACGTAATGCCTCCCTCAGAGCCGTCAGAGCTGCAGCCTGTGGCTTTTCTCAGGTTGCCTTCGCTGATCCTGGGCACTCGGGACGCACCTGTTTGTTTTGGCCGATGACATGTTTATCCACATGGGTTCCTGTTGTCGCACAGACTGTAAGGTGTGATGTGGCTCTTGTCTTAATTACGTGTGGTTACCACGTGTGACAGAAAACTGCACAGTTGATGTGGCCGTTAAAAAACGATGCTGTGGGACACTAATGGCAGGGGGAACAGTTCAAGATAGATCGTTAAATAAAAAAGAGCAGATTCCAGGCTCATATCTCTGGCATTATCACTATGTGAACAAAACAGGTAACACAACATTAGACATTATGTTTTCCCACTTTGCTAAAAGAAAAAAATGCATGTAAGTGTCTGTTTCTATGTATGGGAAAAGCAACTGGACTTTTATACAACAAAATACATACAGGATATTTATGTGCTGTTCTGGACTTTAAACTTGGAGAGGAATACATATTTATTATGTATTGGCTAACTTTTACATTATTAGAAACAAAACTCTCTAATCGGGAATTCATTTACTATCTCAAACCCATGTTGCAGTGAGTCATGGCATAAAAATAAATATGTCATTTTCTTCTTTCTCGTGAGCTATCATATAAGCAATCTGCATGTGGGCTCCCTCAGATATCAGGGAATCATAGATTAAAGGGAAAACTTCCCTCCTCAAAAGTTAAGTTCTCAGGGAGAAGAGGGCTGTGTCATAAGTCTTAGAGTATCTGCTTAGCTCTGATCATTTCACTCTCTGTTCAGCCATTAATTAGAGGTTCATTCCTATGCTGTGGTTTTTGAAATGTTTCAGGAGCAGGCTTCCCTGTGGTCCCTCCACATCTCATTGCTGTGAATCACTGAGGTCCTGGACCAGCACTTCCCCATTCTCTCGTGCAACCCAGTTTCATGGGCATTCTTTCCTATTGCTGAGCAAAGGGCGTTTATGGGCACTGTGGGGAGAGAATGTCATTCCACGCAGGACCAAAATCAGCGGCGGTTTTGCTGAAAAGAACCTGCCGGGAGTTGTGATACGTTCCGTGTCTCTGGTCCAAACAACACGTTGACCACTCAGCTCTCAACTTTTCTCAACTCACTTTTCAGTCCCTCATTGCCTAGCTACTTTTTAAAATCATTTTTTAAAACATTGCCCAAACTGTGTTCGTGTGCTCAAACACATTACCCAGACTGTTTTTTTAAGATTATTTTTATCACAGGGACTGAGACCGGGGCAGCATGAAATCAGACCATCTCAGATTTTAGTGGGTCTTGGCACGGCTGTCTTATCAGGAGCAGAAGCTAGGCAAGGGGGGAAGATTTGCTTCAGAAAGTCTGATTCCAAGCTTCCTGTGTACTTGGGTGTTTCCCAGAGATGGCAAACTCAGAAATTGCTGTGCACTCATCATTTTTTATTGCAAAATTCATTAAGCTGCCCTGCTGTTATCATCCTATCTTGTCAAGATGATATATTACAGACTTCATTGCAAAACTTTAACAAGCGGGAGAAAGCACACCTCTCGCTCCGCCACAGCTCGGGAAAGCCTCTGGGTGTTTTGCTTTTGCCTTAATCTTTTCTGTGTGAAGCCTTGGGTCTTTGCAGAACCTCCATCTGTCTGGTAACTCCCTGTTTGATCA
Source organism: Vicugna pacos (assembly GCF_048564905.1). NCBI lineage: Eukaryota > Metazoa > Chordata > Mammalia > Artiodactyla > Camelidae > Vicugna > Vicugna pacos. The sequence goes on along the minus strand of NC_132989.1, from coordinate 20,391,997 downwards.
TGTGGAGAGCGTTCCCTCTTTTGTGCTCTGAGAGGCATCATGAGCTGCTTTTAAAGAACAGTTGCCTTCCCTCTTCTTTCTGACAGCTGGTCTGAGACATCATGGGAAGACGGGGTATCGGCCGGGATTATGACAGACTTGTGTGCATGGTGGGAAACCAACCCCAATGTGACATCAAAGGGCTGTGTTTCCTCTTTACCCTTCAGCTCTGAGTAGTCAGTGGCGCAGACGTGTTCAGGCCTGCCGAGCCGTGCGAACTTGGCTTGGCTCTGGGTGTGCGTTCCTGGCCTCGCCCCCAGGTCCCTGTGATCAGCAGAGACCCTGCCTCTTGTCTGTGATGCACTTGTCGTCAGAGTGAGTGGGAGTCACTTGGTAAATATGGAAAGTGAAGGAGCTGAGCGCCCAGATTTCCATGGCAACCCCCAGAACAAGTACAATATCACCCAAATTATTCTGCAGCTTGCTTTTTTTAGTTGCAGTGATTTGGTTGCATTCTCATGTTTTTCCGCTCCTGATTTGTACAAAAAACACAGACTCTGCCCGCTGTCACCCGTTCTCTGGTTTCAAGGACATTAGTGGTCCCTCTCTGAAGCACCTGAAAATTTCAATCACCCAGAATTGCCTCCTTGTGCACTAGCAGAATACACTCAGATTCTTAATGTTGCCTTATATTTTATCATCTATGTCATGACCACTTGGGACACTTTAATCTGTACTGTGCATGGGCTGGGCACCAGGGGTGTATGAGGTGACAGCTGACCTCACCGGTCTCCGTCACCTGTGCCTGATGGATTCCGTGTGGGCAGACGTGGCCCTCCCCTCTAGTGGTCTGCATCCTAAGGACCAAGTCCACATCCAGTTTGTCTCTCTTCAGAGAAGATGTTCATGAAAGCATCCAGCGTGTTACCCATACAAGTTTACAATGGGTTGGGCTTTTATTTTACCCTTTACCCTGGTTTCCAAGCTGTGGCTAGTAAGAAGAGAGGTTCCCGTTGACAAACATGTTTGAGCAAAGCAGGCATTCTCACTGACTTCAGCCAGCTTAGGAGTCCTCCTGCGTCGTGGGCATTCTTTCTGTTTTGGTCATTCCAGCCTGCTGACCTGACTCATAGCTGGTTGGTTGTTTTCCTTTTCCAGCCCGCTAGGCTATAATCTTTTTCCCTTCGGCAACGTAATTGCCATCAGTCGTTCTCATACCTTCTGGTGTGGATGCCAGAGCCGGGTTGAATCATCACTGACTCAAAGGAGTCCAGCTCTGGTATTTGAATGATTTGGTTAAATTTTTTTTTTAAGTCTTTTCAGCTGCCTGTTCTCATTCTGTTTTTCTGTCAGGAGCAAGCACTCATTTGCCCACTCGACAAAAATCCTCCTGTTTTGAGTGACATTATGGAATAATTTTATTTCTTAATTCATTTCAAATGCTTCAGAATTTGCGGTGATATAATTTGCCATAACCACTAAAATATTCAATTTGCTGTTGATTTTACTCCCCACCCCGTCTCTGGAATAATCTTCGCCTTCCTCCTCACCCGCAGTAAGGATTGTCAGCATTTCCGCCTAGGAGTCTATTCACTCAAAAGTCCTCGGTCTCGTTATGTGAGGTCTCATGTTAAAGAAAACTACAGTGGCTCGTAGTCAGAGAGTGCCAGGTTTCCAGAGTTCCTTACCTGTGTGGCCCATCAAGGGATACTGCTGAAGAGCCTGCCTCTTAGAAAGGATAACTGGCTGTCTTGGCTGCAAAACTATGAAATCTAATGATTAATTTTTTTGTGTTTTCTTCTTAGACAAGGAATTCCCTTCCCTGGTCTTTTTACGTTTGTTGTTTTGTTATAGAATACATCATACATGAAAGGTCCTAGGCAGCTAAATAGAAGTGAGAATAGAATCTTGAAAAGAATTTATTTCTTAAAATAAATTTAAAAAAAAGATTTCTATTGTCCTCCAGTGAATAAATACTAGAAACCCTGAAGCCCAGTTTGGGTGTAGCCACTTGTTTTGTTCTGTTGACTTTTCTAGTCCAGGAGGGTCGAGTCCTCATTTTCCACCCATATCCTTGTTCTCTTCTGGGTTTATATGAGGCAAATATCATGTTCCACCTGCTGCCGCCTCCGTCACTAGCTCATGGAGACACCCGGTTACTGTTACTGTAACGGGAGATAGGTTCTTAAAACTTTGCCCTAAACTCATTTCTTTCAGAATTAGATCTTTTTATGAGCATTAAGGAGCATATTTTTATTAGCATTATTCTGATAAAATATTTTATAAAGCAAAGCATCTTTGTGTCGTTTTTTAAATTGTGATTTTGAAGTTTTGTCTGTCAAATGCCCCATCTTAGGTTGCTTGTAGTCTACTGAGAAAGGAAGTCATAAGAACAAATATATAAGTACAAGTTAATAAATCCTGTAGTCTACATCTGAATAAAATGCCAAGGAATAAGTGCAGGAGTCTGCTGTCTGGGGACCATGTTTGACACACAGGAGGGGCTCAGTAAGTGTTTACTGAATAAATGAAAAGTGAAGAAGGTTTCATCTCAGGTGCCCTCTTTTTCTAATAAATAGTAAGACAGAAAAAAGTCTTGATAATATTTTAGAAAAGCTAATATTCCTTTGGCAAGGTATTATTTTTAATTCATAAAATTACAATCCTCTTGTGAACAAGTAACTATCATCGTAGGAGAAACAGGACCCATAGTCACACTGTTCCGTTTCCTATGAATTCAGATGATTATGTCAGGCAAACTTGGCCTCAAACCAGAGTTAATAAAACCCTTCATCTCTCCTGCCATACGAGGGAGAAAATGTCTCCACTGAACCCCCGAAGAAGTGTCATCATTATTACCCTTGGAGTAAAGGTAGTTTTGAGTTCCTCGCAGTGTTTTACTTTTATGAGTATTTTGTGCAGAGGAACATTTTACTTACGCTGATTCATGCTGATAAGCGGCATATCCATTCCCTCAATGATCCCCCTAATTGTGTCATTTTAGAGTTGTTTTTCTTCCTGGTAGCAAGTTCCCATTTGCAGGCCCTGTTAGTCCTCCTACATCTTGGCTCAGTGTAACTCTTTTGATTTCTCTTTCTTTGTTGTTTCTGTTTGAAACTTAAGCTTTTGAAATGTGAATAGTTCTAAGTCTCAGGAATCAACTTAACAATTTGTTTTCTGCAGGATCTAATTAGAGTTCAGGAATCTCCCCATAGCCTCATGGGGTCTTTTAAGTCTTTGATAGGGCTTTAAGCATAGCAGTGAGAATTTCCCAGTATTAGGTGTTAGTGGTGTGTGTGTGTGTGTGCTTGTATGTGTATGTATGTGTGTACCTGATGTGAAGATTACTCTAACATCATTTCATAAGCATAATATATTTTTACCTACATGACTAGCACAAGGGAAGGGTATCTTTTATCATGACATCACGCCCTTTATTTTCTGAAAAGACCTGAGTTCAAATGTTGATCTCTAAACTACCATGTTGGGAGAGGGTATAGCTCAGTGGTAGATTTTGTGCTTAGCAAAAAAAATAAACCTAATTACCTCCCCCTAAAATAAAAACAAAACATTAATTTGTAGTAAACTTAAAAATTTTTTTTTAATTCTAAAAATAAACTACCATGTCGACCAGCTTAGTCTTTCTTCCTGAGGGTACAGTATACTTCTGGCTCATTTCAGAAAGGTCCAGTGAGGATTAATCTAGATATGATATTTCTTGATAAGTAAACTGATTGCCCAAAACATCAGTTGACCCCAGTTTGGTACATCTGTAAGGAACGTGGAACAACAGTGACATTCCCTGTCTGTCATGTTTTGCTACAGCAGTGGTGCCCGTGCCATTTAGTTAAATCATCCCCAAAATGTTTTCTTCAGCACGTGGTTCCAAGTTTTTCAAGATGGGAAGAAACAAAAAGTTCTCTTCTTTGAGCAGTGTTCTGAAGTTTACAAAATACATTCTTGTACATGATCCCACTCGATCCTCGTGACAGCTCCCCAAGCTGTACATGGCGCTTCTCATGGTCCCTGTTTCATCACTGCATTAACCAAGAAACAGAGCATCAAGGATCATTGCCCGACTCTCCATGGCCAGTCAGGGTGGAGTCTTGAAGAGAACTCAGGTTTTCTGCCCTCTGACTTGGTAACATTCTCCAAGACGAGTATGTCTGCTTGGACCATAGACTTAGTTTTTTATATGTAGATGACTCTGTAGTCACAGGTCACAGATCGGTTGATCAAAGCACTAACTTGAAACTCAATATCAAATACTTGGAGCTAGAGGCAACCCAGAGGAGTGTGTCTGGGGCATGGTCAGGGATTTAGACTGCAGAGTTATAAGGAAGTGGATGGCCAAAGGGTAGATATTTATGGACTGGTGCTATAGAATCAGAGATAGGACATGACTTGGGCAATCAAGACAATATTGGGGGCAGGAGTTCTAGAATAAAAGGTGATCGTCACAGAAACCAAGAGGATCTGGTTGACTGGAGGAGACTTTGAAGGCTCTCTCTGTTCTGACCACCTGCCAGTCAAAAGAAGACACAATGCATGGTGGGGTGGGAGGACCACTCTTAAGAAAAGGCTGGTCATATTAAAGGGGAGATGTGTCCTGTTAAGTGGAGGGTGTTCTGCTCTAACATTTCAAGTCACCTCTTACTCTTTGACTCTTCCTTTACCATGTGTAATTCTCATCCGATGACCTTTTCTTAGCTTCACTGGGACTAGAGATCGCCATCCCATCTCATTATTTGTAAATTTTTACATGTGTAGAAACTGACTATCCATACATAATAATATTGACATGTGATCTGTGGCTTTTTTCCCCCAGAGGAACAAAGAAACAGCCTCATCAACTCCAGTTCGGAATCTGTCGTCTCATCAAATGCAAACAGCATCCTTAATTCCAGCAACAGCTTGCAGCCCAACATGAACTCCAGTGACCCAGACCTGGATATGCTGAAACCCACCCGGCCCAACTCACTGTAAGTCTGACGTCCTGCTGTCGGCCACGGGGGCCCTGGGTCAGCCATTCTGCCCAGAATGTGCTGTCTGGCCCCATCCGACTCAGACCATTATCCCCTGAACATGATTTAAACCTTCACCCTCAACTTGGAGCTTGGCTAATTTGTTTTGGATTTTTTTTCAGCATCATCATCTCAAAGGAGAATCATTCTTCTTAACATACTGCTTCTTGGCCGTGATGATGTTTGATTCACCATCCTGCTGAGATGGCTTTGGTGATGGCTATTTGCCTGTGCTGGCTGCTGGGCATGAAAAGCAATTCCTTTGAGTTTTACAAACATCCAGGCACTGCGGTATCTCAGTAGATCGGTAGCTAAGTCTGTTTCCCTCATTCGTGTTGTCACGGTTTCCCTTGTCCCCGACCATGCTGAGTATGTTCGGTGCTATCTCTGTGTCCACATCCAGAGAGGACAGCCCCCAGGAGCCCTGTGAGTCTCCAGCTCCTGAAACCTTACAGGACTGTGATCACAGGGCACATGCTGTACAAGAGAAGAACCTCCATTGCTTCGTCCTTGGAAGTTAAGCACCCCCAACTGAGACAGGCAGTTTGGAGGCTGGTTTTCCCATCCTCCACGGAAACTAGATCCACTCTGCTTGGGCCAGAAAGTTCTCTTTTGTGGTTGCATCCCACATTACTTAGCGTGCTTCTTTAGACCGCCCTGTAAACCTTGTCCACTATAGCCTTTGTACAAAGAATGTGGGGCCATGGCCGGGACAGCTGGACTCTCCGGCCACAGTTGTATAAGACTCAGGAAAAGCAGAGTTGGCTTTCCCTTTCTCTAGTGAAAATAGTTTGAGGTTCAGCCACAAATTGCCTCCAGGGCAGTCGTTGCTCTTGGTGAGACACCAGGATGTCAGGACCTTCTCCCACCCCTCTCCGTGCTGTGGCTGCAAGGTCGCGCCCCGCCATTCTGGCTCCTTAAGACATTTACAGATCTGCAAAATGGGTCTGACAGTTTTTGCCTTAGAAGCAACTAAGGAATATTAAGGCTTGGAAGGAAAAATGCTTCGAAAATGAACATAAGAACTACATCTACTGAAAATGTAAAAACAGGGTAAGATGAAATCGTACATTGAGAAAATCAGGTCTGTTTTTAGTTGTTGGCAGCTTTAAATTCTACCTTGATGTTCAAAAAATTTAATCCCTTACCTGTTATTTGGTTGGTGACGTGTTTGTTTACCAAGAAGTAGACTCATGCCTCAAGAGCGCGAGTAATTTAACTTGTTCAGCTCATGGGCGGTGAGTCTCTTCTGGTTCTCCGCCGCCTCCCTCCCTTGGAGTAGGGCTTTGCCAGGGACCCTTAGAGCTGTTTTCCTAGACTTTACAGACATTCTAGTTTTGTTTAAAGCTCTGAACCTAGCAGTTGCTCAAGTTATTTGTTGCTCAGCATGAGCAAGGTTGCAATTCTAGCCCAGATGGCTTGCCAGTCCTTGATTTCGGCCAGCAGTGCCAACCAGTGGTCTTTAATCTTTGTGCTCAGCAGCTGGGAGCCCTCTGAATTGCCCCTGAATTTGGAGTAGAGTGTCCAAAGAGACTGCTTTGGCAGCTAAGTGGAAAGTGGGGGGTATGTCTTTTAAACAGGTCACAGAGGAGGGGGCTGGGGACTTTTTATTTTTCAGTTGTCTAGATGTGCTTTGTGTTACATAGAACATAGCGGTGGCGGGCGTGGGGGTCACTTCCCCTGCTCCACGCCATCTGTGGGCCTGTTCCCTGCCTGCTATAGACCTGGAGGCTTTCTCGGGGGAGGCAGGGTGATGCTGGGAACAGTTCTACTTGTTTGCTTTCGGAGGAGGATTGGAGGTAGGAGTGTGGCTGTGTTTCCAGCCCAGTGAATCGCTAACTAGTTAATACCTGTGAGCGTTGAGCTCCAGAAAGGCTGCTCTTAAGGTAGAAACTGTGCTGACCTGAGCTGGCCACGGCCCTGATGAGGGCCATGCCGGCGGCCCCAGTCACTCTGAAGCTGGTTCCCCGACCGTTCCTGAAAACCAGGGCCATGACATGTGTGACCCAGTTTGTGCCTCCCCAGTTTTTTCTGCCCGGGATTTGCCCGGGTGGCCCAGGGACGGACACCATGAGCTCATCTTGGCAAAGAGAAGCTGCAGTACTTTCCTGAGCTGGTGAATTCTCAGAAGTCTGTCCACACCTGCTGCCATGGTGATGGGCTCAGTCATGATCAGCCGAGACCACGTGGGTCTCAGCCTCAGTTCTGGACCCTTCATTCCTTCTGTCCTTATTCATCTTGAGGTCACAGAGCTCCTTGAATGGGAATACCTAATGACGTGGATGAAAACAGAAGACCGAGTCAAGGGGTGGGGGATTACCACTACCTTGACTATTAATTAGGCATAAGATGGGGAACCAGTCATCAGAAAACTATCCGTTCTTTTGATTTCATTGATTTGTTTTTCATTGTTCTCGTAATGACTGAAACGATCCTTCTCACCGTGTAGCAATCATAATGAAAGAAACATGTTTGTGACTCAGCACCCTTTGATACTTCAGAGACCACATTTTGCTGTCTCACTGGTAAATCTTTCCTACTTCTCCACAGAGATCAAGGCCCTCTTGTGTATGTGGGCGTAATGCTAAATCAGGCATCAGAACCAGAGATAGCACCATTTTAGCCGTGCCAGGGCAAGGCTGCGGGATTTCCATCTTTGGCAGGTCCTTGGCTAGACCTCTTAAGGTAGCCATCTCCCCTAAAGATCAAAGGACACTAGGTAAACTGGGACCAAAGTCCAGCTACTCTAAAATTGTCAGCAAATAATTGACTTAATTTGTGCTCAGACCTATGCTGAGCTACCTGAGGTAAAGGAGAAATAGAGGATTCCTGGTCTCCCCAAGAGTGTACACTCTGGCTACGGAGGAAGGACAGTGGTACATGGCAGTACTAAATGGGACTTAGAGCTCAAACAGTGTTTGGCGTTCACAGCTGTTAACTGGGTATCTGTTAGGTACACAGAGCAGTCAGAGAATCGGGAAAGGTGGAACAGATGAGATGTGAGGGGGGCCGTGGGTAGGATGATACAGGAGGATGAAGAGCATTTCAGGTAAGGGGAATGAGAGAGGCAGAGATGATCCAGGATGTTGCCAAACAGCCTATGGACGTGGGTATTGGGGAAGGAGAGCTTAGTTCTTCCCCCACCACAACCACCAGGAAAAAAAAGATTGAACCAGCCTTTAACATCAGGACACTTCACACCAAAGTCCAGATTGCATGCTGGAACAATGGGACCTCCACATGAAAAAAAAATGAATCTAGACACAGACCTTAGGGCTTTCCCAAAATTAACTCAAAATAGATCATAGACCTAAATGTAAAATGCAAAACGACAGAATTTCTAGAAGACAACATAGGAGACAACCTAGGTGCCCTTGAATTTGACTCTTTAGATCAAGGACCAAAAGCATAACCCATGAGAGAAAAAATTGGTAAGTTAGACTTCACTTAGGTTAAAAACTTCTGCTCTGTGAGAGACATGACTAAGCGAATGAAAAACCAAGCCACAGACCAGGAGAAAATACTTGCAAAACACATGTGTGATAAAACATCAGTAGCCTAATCATGCAAAGATCTCTTAAAATTCAACAGTAAGTAAACAAAGAACCCAATTAACTACTGGGCAAAAGATCAGGACAGACACCTCACCAAAGAAGATACACAGATGCAAAGAAGCATATGAAAAGATGCCCAACATCGGTGTCATTAGGGAGTTGCAAATTCAGGCAATGAGATACCATTCCACATCCATCTGAATGGCTAGAATCCCAAACACTGAGATCGAATGCTGGTGAGGATGAGAGCAACAGGAAGTCTTATTCATTGCTGCCGGGAATTCAGATGAGAAAGCCACGCTGAAGACAAGCTGGCCGTTTATTACAAAGCTAAACATAGATTTATCATACAGCACAATCAAGCAGTCACACTCCTAGGTGTTTACCCAAATGAGTTGAAAACGTATGTCCACACAGAATCCTGCCCACAAATGTTTGTAGCAGCTTTATTCATAACTGCCAAAACTTGGAAGCAACCAAGATGTTCTTCAGCAGGTGAATGGATGAACTGTGGTCCATCCAGACAGGGAAATATTGAATTCAGTGATAAAGGCTATCCAGTCTTGGAAAGACATGAATGAACCTGAAATGCATGCTGCTAAGGCCACTCTGAAGGAAGAGACTGCAGTCTGGTATGATGCCAACTGTATGCCATTCTGGAAAAGGCAAGACTATAAAACCAATATAAAGATTAGTGGACAGGAAGGATGAGCAGATGGATACAGGGCATTTTTAGGGCAGTGATACTCTTCTGTATGTTACTCTAATAGGTACAAGATGTTACACATTTGTCAGGGGAAGGGATAGCTCAAGTGGTAGAGCACATGCTTAGCATGCAGGAGGTCCTGAGTTCGATCCCCAGAACCTCCATTAGGAAAAAAAAATTAATAAATAAATTTAATTACTCCCTCTCCAAAAAAAAAATACTAAAAAAAAAAAGACATTAGGTATTTGTCAAAACCCATAGAACAGAAAGAGTGAGTCCCCATATAAACTATGGATTTTAGTTAATAATCATAGTTATATTAATAATGCATCAATATTGGTTTATCAGTTGTAGCAAATGTACCATCCTAATGAAAGATGTTAGTAATAGAGGAACCTGTGGGAATGGGGAGAGTAATGTGGAAATTCTAAATTATTTTGAGCAATTTTTCTGTAAACCTAAACCTGCTCTAAAAAATAAGATCTATTCATATATTTTTTTTAATCTAGATTTCCAGCTTCTTTTGAAAAGTGTGATGTGGGTACACCAAATCCATGCGGTCCTTATTGACACATGATGCTCTTCAGTCCCCATCTTCTCACCCTCGTGCTTCACTGTTTTCTATCTCCAAGGCCTGTGATAGATTAAATATGGCCAAAGAATCTTTGCAGCCCCTGCCATTAAAAGGTGGAGTCCTTGAATCTAGGCTGGCCTTTACCCTCTAACCCAATTTGACCAATAGAATGTGGTACAAGTGACAGCTTTTGTGTGACTTCCAAGCCCAGGCCACAAGGCCTCAGAGCGTCCCAACTCACCCCCTGGGAACCCAAGCGCCATGTGAAAAAGCTCAGTCTGGCCTCCCTAGGATGAAGGGCTACTGGAGAGAGAAGGCCGGCCATGCCCAGCGCCCGGCCACCAGTCAGTACAGCCGCATGAGTGAGTCCAAGAGAGACCAACAGAAAAGCTGTCCAGTTCACCCATAGATTCATGAGAGATAATACACTGTGGTTGTTCTAAGCCCCTGAATTTGGGCCAGTTTTTTACAGCACTAGATAACTGATTCAAGGCTGTGATCTTGGAGTCAGGGGCAACTAGCCTGGGATGGGACTGGGGTGCCCGGCTAAGGTAGGAAGGATGGAAGGGTCTCCCTGTAGCATACTGGCCGCAAGGAGATGAGCCTTTCAGTTTTCAGAATCTTCTTTGAAAGCAAATGACTCATAAATGAGATTCTAAGAAGTGAAGAAGCAAAACAAAACCCATAGCTGATGGCGGAGGCAACGAGAAAGATAGCTCTAACACGGGCACGGAAAGCAGGAAACCCTCGGTTTTAATCCTGATGCCAACATCGACTGGCCGGTGCCAGTCCTTGGCCCTGGACGTGCCCAGGCCCCCAGTCTCTGCGGTGGAAGGAGTGGGGCTGACCTGTCTCTTAAGACCAGAGGTTGTTCAGTGGATGCTTACAAAGGACCACAGAAGCGAAAGGCACTCTCTCCTCTCCCAGTGACCAATAGAGTTGGCATTGTGACACCGTTTTTCTGGAAGAGAGTGATTTTTAAGGAGGAAGTAAACAGATGCTGAGGAAGAAGTCAGGGGCCGTCCCACTAGGGACTTAAGATGCTTTTTTCAGACCGCTGGGGTAGGGACAGAGAGGCTGGTCTGGACTGAAAAAAGGCCAGGTGGACAGAGGGTGATGCCAGCCCTGGACGAACTCAGCCTTGGAGTTCTCCCTGCCCAAGTGGTCCCCACCCCTCAGAAGGAACTCACTGCCCAGTAGCCCGGTAAATACAACTGATTTCTCTCATCCTTTCCGCTTCACACACACACACACACACACACACACACACACATGCATGTCCAAGTTATTTCTGGTGACCTAGAAGATGTGTGCATGCCAGACGCCTTCCAATTCTGCCAGAGTCAACCGTCCTCTCCGATTTTAGTGGCCAGCGAGAGGCGAGGGAACAGGCCCTGGAATTCAGAGGATAAACAAGGCCTGCGTCCAGGCGGAGCTGTTTCTCTGAAGCACTGCTGGCTCCTCCTGAGTGTGATTCAGATGCAGCCCGGTTAAAGCTGGCCTGCAGAGACACGGCTGAAATTTTACTTAGGTTTTACTGATTGAGTCAACAGTCGCTCAGCAAATATTGTTCGAACACTTACTGTGGGCCAAGTGTCATTCTGAGGGAGTGAATATCGAGTGATTAAAAAAAAAATGAGAGTTTCTGCTCACGCTGATTTTATATTCTAGCAAAGGCAGGAGGTAAAGTGGTATCTCATATATCAGATGTTGAGAAGTCCTGTGGCAGAAGCTAATGTAAAGGAGATACAGATTGGAAGGGGAGGGAGGCAAGTTACTTCAGTTCTTTTTCTTTTTTTTTTTAATTTTATGCCATTGGAGGGAGGGTAATTAGGTTTATTTATTTAATGGAGGTAGTGGGGATGGAACCCAGGACTTCATGCATGCTAGGCACACTGAGCTATACCCTCCCCGCTGTTTAGTTCTTCCTACCTCAGTTTTCTTATCTGTAAAACGGGGTCATCAACCCCTCCACAAAAAGGTGTTGAGAAGATTAAATGAGATCCTCTTTTGTTATGTCATGTGCATGTTCAGCACTGTGGATGGTGATTATTATTAATGATTTGGAGGGCCTTTTCCACACACTGTCCTTTCTCTCCTGCTCTTCCCTCCCCCCTGGTATGTATTTTTCGGGTGTAGAGAGATGCCCTGCCAGTTCTCCTCATCTTCCCCCCAACCAGCTTCCTCTCTTGATAGCCTGGAGTTCTCTGTCAGTCCAGTCTTTGTATTATCAGTGAAAACAAGGACCTTCTACTGTAGAGGCAGGCGCTGTCCCCTACTGTCCCAAGACCAGCCGGGGTAGGCAGGCCTGTTCCTGAAACAGCTGGAAACCTCTACATCCCATGGTATCTGATAGGCTGCGTGCCTCGCTCTTATTTATTGAGACCAAATGAATCACTGAATGAGCAATATGCATTAGACAAGGAATAACTGGTGGCCTATTTTTTTTAAAGTCATCTGACCATCTAAGTGCTGTTTTCTGCCAACAGAGTTACACCCAAACAGGCAGCTATGGTTTTGCTACACTGATCTTTATTTGTCATTCTTTGGAATGCAGGGATTTGAAAGAGGAAGTTTTCCTCTGGGTTGAATCCGTTTTCTGCAGGAGGAGGATCTTTCCTGTTAGACTGAGGACACTGTTTCTCACTGACCTCCAAGCAGAAGAGGTCTGCTTAGACCATTGTGCCTGAAACTTTAGGGTGTCCCCCAACCTTGAAAAACAGCTTGAAAGCACAGCAGTTTGCACAAGGAAGCATTCTCCTTTTCTTGTTCCTCCTCGTAACTCTGCAGTGGTTCCAGCCTGCTCCGTCATGGGTGTTTCTTGGACGAGCCCAAAACCATCCCTCTTAGACCTCAGGCTCCTGGAGCCCCCACGGCCACCGCTCCTGCGGGTACCAGGCCAAGCTCCCTTGACATTTTCGGAGGTGGTCAGTGATGTGACCCGCCTGCTTGTTTTCTGAGAGCCTTCCTGTCAGTGTTTCCCGTTCCTCAGCCAAGATCTCCCTGGCCAGTCAGGAGCCCAGCTGGCTTCACTTGGTTGAGGGTGGAGATTCCTGCCTGGTGACCCATTTGATTTTTATTGGATAAATGTGTCTGGTTATTAGCGGTCCTTCCTTTTTTCACAGAAAAATTGCTCGAGGCAGGCGGGCCTCACACTTGGTGACCCAGCAGAAGTGCTTTCCCGAGCACCAGGGCTGTCGCGGTGCCTGGCTGTCTCCAGCCCGTCAGCAGAGGGGGTATGGGAGGAGGCGGGGACCGGACACCGGTCCAGAGCTCGGCCAACATCCCTGTTTTCTGGCAGAGTGGAAATCACAAACGGAACAATGTTTTCCTTCGCACGGATCACTTTCTTCCCCTCTTGACAGGCTAAAATCATAGAAAGGGACTGTCGTTTCTGCTTGAAACTAACTGATCTTGCAAAATAATCCTCAAGAATTCCCCCAGTTTGCCATGACACAGGGTAGATGCGAAAGCCTTGAGATTTGATTCAACATAGGAATGACCGAGTTTCATTCTGAACTTTATACGTGAAAGTAGGTGTTGGGCATTTTAAATCTCCAGTGTTTGGTAGTATCTCTAGGGAAGGAAACAGGCCTGAGAATTTGCATGGCTTTCAGCGCTGCTATGCCTGTAAGCAGACTTGGAAGGCACTCAGAAAGGCTGTTTTTCTCACGCTGGGTTAGATTTGGGATTGTTCGCCTCCCTCCCTATGTATATGGTTTGGAGGAATCTTATTGGTAGATCCAGGTCCTAAATTGGGTCAATTAACATCACCTTAAAGTACTTCTTTTTAAACCCTTTTTTTTTTTTCAGTCAATCTGGAAAGCAGATGCTTCCTTAGCTGGGAACACATTTCTAGTTGGAAACAGCCACAGGGTCTCATTGTTAATGCCTTCTCTGCACCAGGACTCTAGAAAACCACGTGCCACTGTAGGCTGCCTTGGTCTCTGCACACTGGTCTTCTCGGGCAGGGTCCTAGCTCAGTGCAGGGGTTCCTGGAGTGTGGGCCTGGGACCAGCATCACTGGCATCACCTGGGAGCTTGTTCAGTACGCACGTTCCCAGGCCCCACCCAGACTCACCGGGTCAGCAGCTCTGGAGGATTAGCCCTGCAGTCTGTTTTAACAGGCCCCGGAGGTCACTGTGACACACACTCAAGTCTGAGAGCCGGAGTCATAGTGCATTAGGCTGATGCACTTCCGCAAGAGTAAGATCTGGATATATTTCTATGTAAAGCACTTAGGGCCAAGCCTTTGTCATCACTGGCACTTTGATTGTCCCTGCAGTGATGACATTAGTGGAGCTTAAGAGCGCCCTGCTCCAGGCCCTCAGGGGAACCCAGTTAGCTCACCAGTGCTGTACTTTCCAGCTCGACAAGGGAGCCCGCCAGCTGCTTTGCAAATGCATGCCTTTTGGTCACAAATCAAGAGAGAGTGGGTGCATCCATGAATCAAGCCAACAGATATTTTTATTAAGCACCTACCGTGTGTATACCACGAGAAAATCAAGACCCTTGCATTGACAGAAAAGGAGATCGCAGGTATGTGATACTGAGAGGGGTGGTTCGACATGAACGCGCACGAAAGATGTGCCTGCTAGTTCGGCATCCCCTAGGCCGCAGCCGGAATGCGGGACAGGTGGAAGGGGCTGAGCAGGACCGAGCGCTGCGGATGCTTGGCAGGACGATTTCTGCGCCATCAGTACGTCCGTTACGGATCTACCAGGGGGCGTGTCTTAGGCAGCACGTCCTAAATGTCTGTGACCACAGAACATGCTTCTGTAGGACCTCCCTTCAGCCTCTTAAAACAGGATTCCCCATATTTAGGAAATACCATTCTAGAACACTCCGCGTTTGAGAAGGAAATGTCTTTGTTCTAATGGATGGTGTTATTATGGTTATTATGGTTATTTCAAAAGAAGAGCAATTTAGTTTGTTTAAAGAGGTATGGCCGCAAATAGCTATCTGAAGACTGAAATGGGCCATATCATGACATAATGGGTTGTATCACGTACAAAGCATCTGCGAGCTTTGGGATCGGGTGCTGGGAAAAGCCCGTGTGGCCCGGACGGTGAGGCCTTAGTGCTGCTCTTCCCTGACTGCATATACTTGGGCAAGCTACTTGCCCTCTCTGAGTTAAACCTCTTCTCAGAAGTGGAAATAATAATAATGACACCTACCTTCAAAGCGGTTGTGAGGATCAGATGAGATATGCCTGTGTAACACTTAGTAAATGGCCTTATTCATAGTAAGTGGTCAATAAAAATTGAGTGCTATTATTATTTTTTATTACCTTATCTTATTTCCTCTTAAGTTGCGACCCACCCCCTCACCAGTGACCAAACCCCTAGTGTTGATTCCTTTCAGTGGTAGCAGTAGATAGACACTCAGTGTTAATGTTTTGTGTATTTGTTCGATCCTGGTGTGACACAAAGCAACTGAGTGAAAAACATTGAGATGATAATTTTAAAAGAAATTAGAACAACGAAAACTAAATTAACTCCAAATAATAAAATACACGGAAATCAAAAGAAGCACTCCTTTTGCAAGTCAGGCTTCAAGCTGTTTGCAGAAAGTCCGTGGGTTTAGGTATTTACTCTCGAGAGCCTTGTCAAACATCTACCCTATTGTTTCTCCATTGGGTGGAACCAATTGGAACTGTACTAATTAGACTATAACCTAATTGCAATCCTGAGTTTTCACTGGGGCATAATTTAGCCTCAGGAATTCCTTTCCAGCCTATGACTCTTTGTAAATTTGCCTGTTATTATCGCAAGAAGAAAAATAGTTTCTGGAAAACATCATCCTGAAATTCTGCTTCTTAGTCGTCTACTGCATTTGTTCTATCTGGTTCTCTCTCTTCCAGTGCCTCTCAGCCTCCTTCTCGAGGAAGCAGCGAGGGTCTCCTTGAGACATTGCTTCCTTATTCCTTCCAATATTCGTTATAAATTGAAGAGGTGATGGGGCTGTTCCTTGGCTGTTGTCAAAAATGCTCAGAGAAAGGGATAAACTAGCTGCTTTAAGGTGACCTTCTTACCTCTTGCTGCTCTTTTTGAAGAAGCTGTGTTTTCAGAGGGAACCAAGACAACTTTTTCCACATAGAAACAAAGGCAAAGTTACGCATCCAAGGCCAACCTACTAGAATCCTAAGGAAACATCAGTACAATGAAATAGCATAATAATTCAAGGAGAATTCATTTAAAAGGGGTGACAGCAGGAGAATCACAAGAGTTAGCGTAGTAAACCAGGGCTAGTAGGAGCCAACTAATGACCATCCTTTGGCCAACGGGACATGAGTAGCATATGGTCACTGGAACCCAGAAGAAGAGAGAGCTGCATCAGGTCAGCACCTTGCAAGGACCTTTGGTCAAGGGACTAAGGTAGAAATGACCAATCAGAAAGGGAGACAAAGGAGTAATTACCTTGGCCTTCTCCTTCCTCCTGCTAATCTCCTGCCAGACATCCCCACTGGTGAACCCAACAGGGAACCCTGTGGCTGAAATCCATGCAGGTGAGCTCCCAGAGAAGAGGGCAGGGTGGGGAGTGGGTGCTGTCGGCACAGATGTATAGTGCGGTACCATTTATAAAAGCCAAAGGGTGGGACCAGAAGGGATAGCCATCAGTAAAGGGCTGCCCAACTAAATCGTAATGTAGACTGCTACCCCGTGCAGCAGAGGAATGAGGTCGTCCTACACGTGCTGGAGTAGAGCAATCTTGGAAGGTGCATTAAGGGAAAGAGCAAGGTGTGGGGTAACGTGCAGCTGTGGTTCTCAGCCCATGGGCATCACCTGGGGAGCCTAAAACAAAAACTTCCAACACCTAGGCCCCTTCCCTGGAGCCTCACAGTTCATTGATCTGGGGTGGGATCTGAGTTTTGGTATGTTTCTTGACCTTCCTAGGTGATTTTGATCTGCAGCTACATCTCAACACCATTAGCGTGCATTGTGTGATTCTGCTTACATACACGAATCCAGGGGTAAATACACAGACAGACGTGTAAACGCGTTTGTAATATTTCTGGAAAGATACAGGAGAATGCAGTCAGTGTGATTTTCTCGAATGGAGGCAGATGGGACAGTGGCCTTGGCTGGAAGGGACACTGACTTCAACACTACCCCTTTAGAATTTTGGAATTTTTTTTTCACAAGTGCATGCATGGATTTTTTTCCATTTTAAAAAGTCAGTTAAAAGTAGATGTACTCAGTTTTGGAATTTGCCATTCTTTTATTTATTATCTTCTTAAAATTGTGGAGTACACCTTTGTGAGAGTTCTCTTTTTTTAAACCTTTAAAATGTGTTACATCCTCAAGAGCTAAGAATCTGAATGAGATGCCTGCCATTAGAGTGAAGAACAAGGGCTGTACCAGGAAAGTGTTGCTTTTGGTATGTTTTAAATGGAATGAATGCTATTTGAATCATTCATTCCATGGCCAAAGGACCCCACCTCCCCAGGCTGGTCTGTCCGAGGCTCCAGGTCAGTTTAGTCAATGGTAACTCTTAGGACAGCAGAGGAGATTTGTCTCAGGGAGCTAAGTAGAGTGGATGCTGTTAGCCCTCTACGTCTGACTGATTTCAGATTTCTTATTAAACTGGGAAGCCCTAACTTTGGAAACCAGAAAATCAGCTAGCTGCTCGTGAACTCCTCTCTGTCCTCTCAAACAACATTGTGCAATTTAAGTAGTTCAGTTTTCTTGAGCTATATATAGTTCTTTCACCTGATCTTCATCTGTCATTCTCCATCTGCCATCTACCCAGTTTCCCTTAAAAGCCCCATTTTAAAGCAGAATATTTAATGGAAAAACCTCAACTCCTGACCTTTATGGAGGTAGGCTAGAGTTACTCCATAATAATTAGCAGTTGCTCTGGTAACCTCAGACACACTGCTTAAATCACCTGTGTTCTTCACTGTCTCCTGCCTTCTGGACAGTCAGATCACATGCTTCGTGCTGATGGAAAAGGAGTGACTTAGTAACATTATAATCCTTTTCAGCTTCTGTTGTAAAAGGAGGAGAAGTGATACGTTTGTGATTAGACACACTAAAAAGGTGTGTTTTGGTTTGTTTTGTTGAAGTGTAGTTGATTTACAATGTTATGTTAGTTTCTGGTGTACAGCACAGTGATTCAGTTGTATATATATTCTTTTTCATATTTGTGTTCATTACAGGTTAATACAAGATATTGAACGTAGTTCCCTGTGCGATATATTAGAGTCTTGCTGTTTATCTGTTTTTAGTGACTAAAGCAATGACAGAGGAGAGAAATCATCTTAGGTTTTGAGCAAGTTGGAAAGCCCTGTTCAGTTTATTTTGTTCACCACTTTACTCAGAGCCTTAGAAGATGTAAGAGGTGAAACTTGCAGACGAGAATTTAAGGATAGCGGCACCAAGGACGGAATGGGAGAATGAAATTGGCAAGGCTGTCATCATGTCACATCAGACATCATTCCCCTCCCTTAGCTTCCATCCACCGTGCCTTACAGCACAGACCTCGTGGTAGGAGTGCCCTATAACTCTCTGCTTCCTCTGGGGGACAAACAGCCCCCACCCCCACCCCCAACACACGCATCCTCTTCTTCTCTTGACCCTTTGTGTGAAAGTGGAATTAGAGGAAATACGTACTTGGTCATCTCATGGTGGTACTTAAAGTGTGCAGTTGTCACTGTGAAAATAAACTGGCAAAAGATCAAGAATCAAGAAGCAGGATCATGGGACTCCTGGACACACTAATCCAGCAGAGGCAAGGTCCACATGTTAGTGACCGACACAGCCAAGGTTATCATCCCAGACAGCAGTTAGACCCAGCACCGTCCCAAGTGAGGGTGGCAATTAAACAATTATTAGCAGAGAAACACCACCAGCTGCTCTTGCTTGAGCTTCTACCCTTCTTAAAATCTCAATGGAATGGAGACTTACCTCCACTTTACATGTCCCCTTGGAATATGGCACCTCCGGTTGAATATCTGCCACTGTAGCCTGCGCTTGGTGGGCGCCAACATCAGCCTTCAGAATCAGCCAGATCAGACTCAGTCCCTTCCCAGCCAACCGGCAGACACAGAATAAATACCTTCTGTTCAGGATAACGTTCCAGGCACGATCGAGGAGACTTTTCCCTCACATCTCTTACAGTCCACGTGGGAGAAATCAGATATAAGGACATCAAGAGAACATTGCTAGCAGGGAGAGACAGATCTTAAGAGATAAGTGAGTGGTCTGATCATTCACTCAAAAGCACTTGTGGTTGAATGAAGTGCCTTTGCAATTTACACTGTATCAGTAAGGTTTCCGATAACCTCCTGACTTCAGCTTCTAGATCTGCTCTGAGTTTGTCATTTCCTTGTCTGCCTTGGTCCAGTTTACTGAGAATGGGGGAGGAGGGGTTCCAGTTTTGTGTACCAACTTTTTTTATCCTGTTAGCCAGGAAACTTCCTACCTCTTGAGCTCCACCCATTTTGAAGCACTGGGCTTAAAAAAAAAGATGGTAGGGAGTCCCAATTCTTCTTTTCCACTGAGGTCTCTATGGATCTAACCTTTTAGGTGGCAAAAAATTTTAAATTTGGACCATAAGAATGATGTAGAGAGAGAAGAATACTGAAAGGAATGAAAAGTTGGAATTTGATCACTTGAATATGTTGCGTTTTTCATTTTTGCCCCTCCCCTAACAGGAGAATTTCTCGTTAAGACAGTGGTACTTTTCTTCCTCCCCCCAAACTAGCAGTTTACTAATACTTGTCGCAAAAATCTATAATAATTTCTGGTGTAAAGCCCTCTACCAAATTGCCTAATAAACTGAAATTTAATTCATACCTTGAAGGATTGTTTTCTGACCTTATATGGAAAAAACGAGTTCTTGAGAATTCATAGTTCTTTAAACTCAGAGTAGCTGGGGAAAACTAGTGAAAAGATACTCTGCCCTGCTGTGGGTCAGGAGAAGTCTGGCTAGTTAATTTTCATGCAACACCCAAGTCTCCATGTAGGGAATGAGAGCTCTTTTTTCCTGGTTCTTTTTCTGTAAGGATATTCTAAGTTAAATTCCGTCTGCCTCACAAGGCAGTTATTAATTCTGCCTTTAATTTCAGCCTGAGTCAGTTAGACAGTATCCCCGCAAGCACACACCCTGGTTCATCTTTACAAAGAAAGAAAAACTCTTCTGCAGGATTTTTCTTTGCAAACTGAGCTGATTTTTCCCAGCTCTTCTTCCACGTCCAGAAATGTCAGCTCCTGGAGTTTATTCTTTTCAAGGTACAATTTCAAGTAACCAGCTCCGGTGGCGATACAAAGGGAGGCTTAACACAACCTGAGCTGAGTTGATACCCTCCATACAGCTTGGCCACACAGAGCCCTGCCAGCCCTAACCTGAATGCCTGTTGAAATGCAATCCAAGCCAGCTTTCCGCCTTACTCCTCACTTTTGGTGTGTCTCATTCGAGCAAGTTCACCAGCTAACCCACTGAACTTGGCAGAGCTTGGGAAGAATTGGGTCTCTATGTACAGAATGTTCAGCGGAAACCTGACACCCTCCTCTCAAATATGAATGTGTAATCAGCATGTCGGGCCCCTCAAACAGGAGGGCAGTGTGATTTCAAGCAGAACGCTAGCTGTGTCCTGCTACAGCCTCACACCCAGCTTTCCTCCAGGTTCATCGAGAAATAAAAGAATTTGTAGTAAAGAGGAGAAAGAAAACACTCTCTCTGCTCAGATGAGCTGACCTGTGTTCCGCCACCTCTAAAGATGCTCCCTTTACTCTGGAGAGAGGAGGTCCTTTCAGAACTGCCTCCTTATGCGTCACCGTGGGGCTGCCTTTGCTCCCAGGGCAGCCGTGAAGCTGCAGTCTGTGTCTGTGCAAAGCTGGCAGTGGAACCGGGACTCCTCCTGGCCGGGCTTTGGTTTTGTTGAGTGGGGCATACAGGTTGAGATTTGAGGGGCTGGGGTGGGACGGAGGAGACACGAGGGTGGTAGAGGTTGGGTGGCGAGCTCTGGGGAAACAACTCAGAGGAACCATGACTGGGTTTCTCCTAAGGGGTGTGTGATAGGCCCCCTTGTCCATGTCACCTCATGAAGTCCTCAGGAAAAGTCAGGTTTTCATTATCGAGTCCATCACAGTGTTAAGCACGCAGGCTCTGGGACAGGTTTATTGGAGTTCATATCCCAACTTGACTGCTTATGAGCTGTGTTGCTGTAAAAAAGTTAACTTGCCATCTGTAAGCCTCCTCTGTTTAATAATAGTTTCTACCTCCTAGGGTGGTTGTGAGGATTACATAGTTCATGTAAAGCACGTAGTGTGCCTTCAAGCACATAGTAGGTGCTCAGTACAAGTTACTGATTAGTGTCACAGTTGTTATTGTAACAATAACTGAGGATGTGAAATGTCTCTGGGAGGCTCTCCTAAGATTCTACGTCCCTCATCCAGAGGGCACAGAGTGAGAAGGGAGGTTGCCTGCAGGGATCCTGTCATATCTGAGGTGCAGAATAACATAGACACCCACCCCCCACCGCCCCCAGACCCACCCCAGTCCACACCTGGCGCTGAGCACCACACCTTCACCTGGTGTCTAGCCTGGTTGGGCACCTTTAGGTCGTTCGAGGAGATTAAGGGGGGTGTGGAGCAGAAACACAGGCCAGGAACCCAGGAAAGGCTGGGAAGAGCTGGAGCTGCAGGGAGGTCGAGCCAGGAAGGGGACCAGGACCAAATGCAGTTGAGGGACTGTTTTTGCTCCACATCACCAGCCTTCAGCTACTTGGTGTGGTGGCCCTCTGGGCATCCAGCTGCTTCTGCCAGATAGTCACACCTGGCTGCTTCTTCCCCATCACTCTCTGGGTCTGAATCTTCTTTCCCCTCGTGGCTTTCCTCTGCTTCTGCCCAGTTCTTTGCTTCCCAGTCCTATTTCCTGAGAGTGAGACTCCGACTCACTCGACTCCCCCGAGGCTAGCTTTGTGCTGGGCCCTGTCATTGACTGGTGGCCCGTCTATGGAGCAGAGACCTTGATTGTAGGTGCTTTGACAGTTTAGTCACCTGTGGCCAGAGGGACTGGGTTACAAAACTTTGCAGCAGGAATTGAGGAGAGAGCAGGTTCTAAGGTCACCCTGTCCAAGATATGCCTTACTTTGCATACAGTTACAATAACCTCGACTCCAAGATTTCCCATCGTCCAGTGTTTTGGAATATAATACTCTGCCCTGTTCATTCACAGAACAAAAATGAATAATTACTGATGAGGCAAGGTACAGAGAACTTAGGAGGAAAAAATTACATAAAAATCGTAATAGCTCAGAGGTCTGGATAAAGAGCAAGCCATCCATCATACCCAGCAGTTTCTTGGGCCACAGCTTTATGGCAGCAGAAGCCGTAATTGACCTTTGCCATCCAGTTCCTCAAAAAGGAAACTCTGCTCAATATATTCTGATTTTGAAAGTAGAAAAATATGTGTGCTGTATCTTAGGAAGGTTTCCACTGCTTATAATTAAAAAAGCATGGGTGCTTCAGTAATTAAATTTGACTTATTTTAGAGTTACTTGGTGGAAAGCCTTGTTTCTCACTGATGGAGATTTTGCAACACAATTAAAAGCGTGGGGAAATGAGGAGCCGGGGAGCATGTGAGCAAGCCAGGCCCACCCTAATATTTTCGTGGGGATTTTTTTTAACTGGAACTGGTTAAGAATCTATTTTGCACCCCCAGAATGGTGAGCAGTCATGTTCCCCACCACAGGGAGAAGTCCAATTACTCTCATCCCAGTGTTCAGAGAAACAAGATAGTGGGTGCAGCACGAGAGAGGTGGCTTCCATGGCCCCTTTCTCCTTCCTCTAGTGCAAGGAGTTGCAGTCCTCTGCAACCAGAACATTCCTCAGTCATTCAACAGGTATTTACTGACTGTCCTCATGTCCTGATGTTAAAGATGGGTTAGATGTGGGTAGTGCCCTGAGAAATGACAGATTGCAGAAATATAAAATAGGTTAATTTATTACATATTTATAAATATATATATTAATTTATTTTTATATAGAGAAAAATAAATTAAATGAGTGAAGGTGGCCAAAAGGAACAAACTTCCACTTATTTTTTTAATATTCATTTTCTTCATATGTAAAACATTTTTTAATTTACAATGTTGTGTTAGTTTCTGGTGTACAGCATCGCAATTCAGTTATACATGTTTTATACATGTTCTTTTTCATATTCTTCTTCATTACAGATTACTAGAAGCCATTGAATACAGTTCTCTGTGCTATACAGTAGGACCTTGTTTATCTATTCTGTACCTGGTAGACAAACTTCCACTTATAAGATAAGTAAGTGCTTGGTGTGTAATGTACAGCATGATGGCTTCAAAGAAACGAAAAGAAAAAATAATATGTAATCATTCTAATCATATACATTATTAATATATAAAATAGAAAATAACTGTAAAACAAGAATGAAAGGTCTAGATGCTATGGGATGAGGTGCTGCTGGAATTCTCCATCAGGAGATGTGACTGAGCTAGATAATCGAGGAAGTCATTGAATCAAATTGGCACTTGAACCTGGGTCTTGAAAGATGAGTTGGACTTAGACGGAAGGGACCAGAGGTATTCAGGGCAAGGGGAACAGTGGGGACAGGCTCGGGGGCAGGAGTGTACTGGGCATACGTGGGGAACTGCTCGTAATTGACTCTCTGAACGTGTGCTTTTCATCTATAATATTACAGTTGTTTTGTTTCTTACGTCAATACAATTTTTAATTCTTTGGGCGCAAAAGCTGGGAAGGCCTACTCGTGTTGTATTCCCATTCCAGAATTCCGTGCTCGCTGGGTCCCTGATGGAACATCTTCTGTCGGTTTATCCTGTGTAATTGACTTGCCTGAGACGTTCCCTACTTTCATCACAGTTTCGCTTCATGGTCAAATAGGCCTCACCATCTGCAACTCTTCTTCAATTTTTTTTAGGCCAAATTTCTTCCAGAAAGGGCCTGTTTCCGTTCCTAAGTGTCACACAGGGCCCTTCAACATTCTGCTGCTGCTTCTTTGCTTTGAGTTTTATGTTGTAAAAAGCGAACAAAATAGATCTGAAAACAAGCTGTATTCCTCTTGTCTGAGTTACAATCCAGCACCAAACACATCAGACGAATTCTGACACCTTTAGCTTTCAGCAGGGGCTGCTTACCTTGGAGTCAGGTTGTAGCTTAAGACTAGCTCTGAGCTCCAAATGGGCAAAGTAGCTCAGAAACAGCTGGGCCCGGCCAGATTCACCGTGGGCTTAATAAGGAGAGAGTATAAATAGGGATCAGTTAGCCTTACAGAAAATTCCTGCTTATTTTTGCTCCTTAGACAGAGTAGCTATGTTTAGCCCTCAGTTACTGTGCTAAACCTGCTTAATGAGCCTGGTATTTATTTTCCTTTGGATCTGTAACATCCATTTCTCTTTCTGAAATTATAAGTGAATTATAGAAAGTGCATCCCAGCTGTTCAACTCTGGCTGACACATTGTCTCAAAGCACCGTGCACTGTTGAAGTTACTGCCCACCCTTTGCCTTTGGAATGTTTACATTTTTCTCAATCCAGGGCCTTTCTGGGCTCTAATAAGAGCTGACTGGTCCTGTCCTCCTCATATGAGCACTAGTATAAACTTCCCTAGTGTGACGTCTTTTCAATGAACAGGAAGTCTTTATATCTGAGACCCTTTGTGTCAGCTTGAGCAAATTTACCAGTCAGGATTCTTGGGTACAAGTAACAGAAAACTCAGCCCAACTAACTTAGACTGGAATGTAACTTACTGGTTCACTCTATAATTGAAAAGCACAGGAATATCTGCTTCAGGCATGTGTGGATCCAGGTGCTCAGATGTTGCCATTGGGACCCAGCTCTTGCCATCTCCCAGCCCAGTTTTCTTCTTGCCTCTCCTCTTAGATAAGCGCTTTCCTTGTGGTTGTAAGATGGTTGCCACCGGCAGGACTGACTTCTTTAAAACTCCCAAGTCCAGGAGAGAATAAAGAGCCTCTTTTGTCTAAAAGTTTGAGCAATCGTCTGGGCCTAATTCCTCTTGGTCCAAGTTGAATCACCTCTCCAGTCCCTTAACCAGTCTGTGTGGCCAGAGTATGTGACGCTCTGCTGGTCTAGGCCTGCAACACCTGTTCCTTCTTGACTGGGTGGAAGGAGGAGGAGGGCCACTCAGAGTACATGGACTGTGGGAATGGAGAGGGGTGGTTCCCAGGGGAGAGGCAGCCCGGACCACAGATGTCATCTATGCAGGTCTTACATGGACTTAGTGAAGGATCTGGTGGCTTTACATGCCAAGAGGCAAATCTGTGCTTCTTTATAATTCCTCATGTGTTCTCTGAAAATGTCCCTTTTTTGAGTCCAAATGGTTGTTGCAGAATCTATTTTATTCCTAGTTAACTGACTGGCTCCTTCAAGAATAACATACTTTGTAATTTTAAAAAAATGAAGAAAATGTCATCTTCTTGCTTTGCTCTGGACAGAGCTATTTCACTTAAAAAACAGATTTCTGGGAAAATGTCATGATCAGTGCCCCTTGCAGACCATTAGAGGACATATGGGAAACACTGGTTGGTGTGCCGGGGTCTGGCCTCCATTAGTTTTAGTGACAGTGTTCTCAGGAGTGTGTCTCGGGATGGGAGGAACCATTGGAAAAGGAATGTCAAAGGACTGGCCCCTTTGCTTCTGTAAGAGCCATGAACACGCAGGAACAGTGTATCCTCTGGCCCAGTGGCTCTGGGAGCACCTCCGGCCAGGCCGCTGGGTGGTGGCATCTTCTGGTGGCCTGCCAGAAGCAGCAGGGCAGCCAACAGCCAGTCTCCAGCTTGCGGTGACGTCGTCCAAAGCCTCCGAGTGTGGATAAGAACTGAATCTTCTGCCAGGATCACACTGAGCTACTGGAAAATTCCACCTTAGTTTGATCCTCCAGGGCCTGATTGATATTCCTGAGAACAAATTTTGCTCTCGAAGGTTGAAAATATAATGATGGGACGTGAAGTCTCCGCAGGATAGAAGATGATGGTGATGGTGGTGGTCATGATGATGGTCGGTAGCTACCATTCATTCAGCCCCTCCGTGCCAGGCCCTTGATGTGTATTTATTTATTTAATCATCACAACACATGAGGGATTGTTGTCACCTCAATTTTACACGTGAGGAGGGAGCACAGAGAGGTTACCTGATTTGCCTGAGGATGGAGGTGGGATAGGACCTAGGTAGTTGGGTTCTGGAATCCCCCCACCCCCCAGCAGCTTTGCGGGATTGCTTGGCCGGAGGGGGTTGGGTTAGGATAAGCCTCTAAGGTTGGGCATGAAAGGAAAGAGACTGAAGCAGCCCCACCACGTTCTCCCGTCGGAACCACGCATTCCCTGGTTATCACTGAAGTTCAGATGCCGGATGAGTTTGGGGAGCCAGGAAGGACATAGGAGAGTAAGGAGCTCCCAAAAAACAGAGGTCAGGCCAAAGTTTAAGAAAGAGGCCAGGAGAGGAGAGCAGGAAGGAGTTGGAATAAACTATAGCAAAGGACAGAGACCACAAAGGATGAAAATGAAGGATTCCAGGGAGGAAGGAGAATGAGGGCAATGTCTAATGGCCATCTCCCACTGCCAGGCCCTAGTTTCAGGGTTTTACATACGTGATCTGATCTTCCTTACAACCCAGTGAGGTAACCATAGCCAACATCCCCATTTCACAGATGGGGAAACCGGGTGTCAGATGGATGAACTGACATCCTCAAGATCACAGAGCTGGGAGGAAGCAGAACCAGAATTTGAAGTGATGCCTGTGTAAGCTCCAGCCGGCCACTGAGTCTTCCATCGTCTTGAGGACTAGTGCCTCATTCTTAGCCATGGCTGGTAGCCTGGATGTGAGCCACCCTTGAGATCCGGAGCTTCGACAGATACTCAGAGATAACGCCGATACGGCACATCATTGGCTGGAGGTTGGAAGGCAGTGGCTGGTTTCTCCCATCGTAAGGAAGGGAGGGGAAGGGAATGCAGTTTCACAGCGCACCTCCTTTCTTCCAGGGTTTCCCACTGTATCGGGCTGACTCTTTAGACTCCAGGTGTGATGGCAGAGGCGCTAATCTCTCCTTGAGCGTTCTGTAACCCTCTCATCTCAGGTCAGCAATGTTTTTTCATGCTCAGGACATTTCCTTACATTTGCTCATTTCTGCCATTAAAAAAAACCAAAACACTTTCCCTCAAAAGCTGACGATCGGGTTGTCATTTACACTTTTCCTCCAAATTGGAGAGAAGGCAGCAGCAGAGCATTTGCAAGTCCAGGCTTTATCTCTGGTGTCAACACGGTCCCGGAACCTACTGATTACAGTTCCAGTTTGCGCTGAGGTTTGCGATGTGGGGACTGAGCTTCTGGTTCATTTTTTCCCTTTCCTTCCTTTCATTGCTGGGAAGGCATGGTTGTCCCCCTAAGGGCCGGAGTGATTTCCATACACTTATCGAAGGAGGGCTTTACAGCTTGGGCCATCGTATCCATTTCAAAATCTGGGCAGCAGCCATCACCTACACACTTGTCTCCTGTTGCCAGTTAAAACCAGGACAGCATTTCCACAACTCATGAGCATTAAGTTCAGGCATTTGTTTTTTATTTCAAACCATTGTGTGCTGACAAGTTCTGCATGGTGGGGGTGGGGGGGCGGAGCACAGCTGGGTGACAGTGCAGGCAGATGTGTTACATGTGCCAGGTACTTGGTAACACCTGTTCTCCAAGCCTTGTTGATAACCCAACAAAAATGTGAGGCTCATTACTCTTTTTCAAAATACATACAGAGTAGAGTCAATGAAGCATAAAGAATAGCAGCTTGACAAAGGTTGAGAGAAGAAGAGGGTAATTCACCATCAAAGTGCCCTGAGCTACCTAGCAGCCATGATGAAGAAAGGAAAAATATAATGGAATGTACGATTCAGTTGTCCCTTCAAGGAAAGCATGCTCGCTCATCAAGAGTGGCAAGTTCTGATATTAATTTGTCATATGAGTCTCTGCATTAATGATTCTCAATAGGGCAAGAGTCTACATCTTCTCTAGAAGTTTTATACAAAAAAAAAAGTCAGACTGTCTAGATCCAGCTGTTTCTCCTGTTGGTTCGGACTGTAGAGTGATATGCTAATCTGAAGTATCGAGAAGTCCTTTTAGCTGTGGCACAGGGAGGAGAACCACCTAGACGAAGCGTGTGGTTTCAGGCCATCTGCCTGCTTGCAGGATGACGAGTAGTAGGCAGGAGCGCGCTTAGGCTCGTAGGGAAGTCTCTCCTCAAAGGCAGCCTGAGCCCTGCCTTTGAAAGGAGATTCTAAATTAAGGTTTTTAGGAATATTAACACCTGCAGTGCAGATACCTGTGTTGTTGATTGAAAGAACATGCCAGAGGCATAGATGATGTTTTACTGAGGAAATTAAATAGGCTGATGGGAAATCTTGTCTCGCCGGGTTTCGTTTGAATTCGGCAAGCAGTTACCGAGCCCTTCTGGTGTGCGCACACGGTGCTGGGTGCTGGGGATTTAGGATTCAGTTCCTGTGGAGATCTGCTCCTTCCAGGCAGCCTGACAGTGCTACGAGGGACGTAGGCTCAAGACGCAGTAGGGGCCACAGGAAGGACATTTAGCCTCGCCCTGTGGTTTGCATCCTGGGAAGTGAGTAACAGTTAGCCGCGTGGAGACGGATGACATTGTAGGGAAATGGAAATGCTCTAACACCAACAAGGAGGCAAAGACACTGGGTGCTTAAGAAATAGCAAACAGTTCTGCAGGGTGTGCCAGAAACATGGGGGCCTGAAGAGAGAGGGGTCGGGAGACTGGAGCATCACCCCAAGGCCAGAATTCACAACAGGTGTATTTTTAGGCAGGGCCAAGATGTTTCTCAAAAACTAAAAGAGTGGCTTTGGATTGTTTTATTAATAGTAGTTAACATTTGCTCGAGCCCTCACTAAGTTCAGGCTCTTTGCTCAGCAATGTACATAGACGTTGTCTTCCTCAGTCCTCACAGTCACCCTCTGAAGTAGGTGTTCCTTTCCCGACTTTGCAGAGAGGAAACTGAGACGTGAAAAGGTTAGGTTACTTGCCCACAGTCCAGGCAGCCCAGCTCCAGAGGCTTTTCCCCACCTCACTGTTTGGGATTTGTTGTCTAAAGCCTGTGTAAGTGCTTAGAGCCCCCCAGGAATCAGAGTCCTGCATGATGCTATGTGGAAGGGAGGAATGACCTTGACCTCAATTCTACGCTAGGCTCCCTAAGCAAAGAGATTCACCCTACAGAGAATTCTTGTCGGGCGGAGGCTGCCTGGATGCTGAGGATGGTCTGCGCAACACAATGGATTGAGTTCTGGCAAAGCTAAGGAGCTCCTCTCCCCAGGATTCAGCTGCTGCTCAAGGGCAGTGCCAAAGGGTATCAGCTTGGGAAACCAACTGTGAACTCTAGGAGAGAGGAGAGCGATCATCTTCCTTGCGTAGCACCAGGAAGGTTAACATCCATTTCATCCAAGTAGCCTCTCCATGTTGTTCAGAGAGCAGGGTGTTTTAAAAGAAGGAAGGCAGTAGGTAGTATTTATACACTGCCCCTTCTGCCGTATTCCAGCTCTGAGAATCTGTCCCATTAGAAAGCAAAAAATAGGAAACAACCTACATGTTCATTTGTAAGGGTCTGGTTGAATAAGGGCCCCCTCTGTGGTAGAATATTATGTGGCCACTAAAAAGAACAAGGAGGCAACTTTCCCTGGGCTGAAGGAGTAATCTACAGGATATATCGTTAAGGAAAACAAGCAGTGTTCAGAAGAATGTGACAACCTGCTACTCTTTGTTTTTTAAAAGAAGGAATCGTACACAGGTGCCTGCCCAGACCCGTACACACACCTACACACACACACACACACACACACACACACACGCTTGTATGTTCATGTAATATCTCCAGAAGGAAG
The DNA here is from genome assembly GCF_048564905.1 of Vicugna pacos. NCBI lineage: Eukaryota > Metazoa > Chordata > Mammalia > Artiodactyla > Camelidae > Vicugna > Vicugna pacos. Next base: position 20,362,273 of record NC_132989.1, on the reverse strand, counting down.
TACAGGACGCTGATAAAGATGGTTACTTCTGAAGCGGGGCGGGGGTGGTCAGTGAGAAGGGAGGCTTATTTTCCCCCTCTCTATAATTTATACTGATACTCCTTTATGATGTTTGGAAATTTTATCATCTGATGAAACATCCATTCAAAGCAATAGATCAACATAAAAACATAAAACTTAATGAGAGAAACCTTCCCCAACAAGTTGAAGGCTATTCCTGTATGTTATTGATGGATTTAGGCATCTAGACCTCTAGCCCATGGTTGTGAATTATCTGTTGTAAGAGTATTTTAAACCTGTACTTAATAACCGGGCAACCCTGGGGCAATATAGGATTACCTAGGATCAGAAGTCATTGGAGCCCGTATCCAAATACTTGCTGATAACTACCTCTGAGTTTCTAAACAAGTGAGCAATGGAGTACTCTGCTGAACTCTTAAGCCTCATACCTGTAAGGGACTGATAAGTGCACGTGGGCCCGTTCTTTGATATGCATCCAGGGCCATTATCAGAGTTAAGCAAGCTTAAGTGTAAACCTGTGATTTAACTACATTTCACATTTGATATGGAGCTGCAGGAAGAATGCCAGAGAACCGATGTGCTCAAAATACATCTGTTGCACAAACTCTTTAAAAAGACTTTCCTTTCCTATGTAAAAGGAGCCCAGACGTCTGCCTCCTGTTTATGGCTGTTGAGGTAATATAAGGGCTGCCTCTTACTTTTGGGGGCTTCACAAGTGAATTAAGTGGTGGTATTATGTAAAAACTCAGGCCTCTAGGGTCATGCTCACAGCTGGCAGAATTTATAAACAAAGGGATTGATAAACATCGTGAAAGGCAACTCATGGAGCCATAAGCAGAATGCTTAGGGGAGCCTGAAGATGCGGTACTCTGGTGACACTAAGGGGAAGTCTGTTCGTTGCCATGTCATGGAGAGAGGATGTTTGCCATGCCTCCACTTAGCATGATAACTTTCTTCTGCAAGTATCTATTTTCAGAAGTGTTTTAGAAAAACAACTTTTTGAAGCCAAATTTTTAGTGTTTACTAGAGAAGACTGGGTAACATTATATCCTTCCTCTTATGAAGGATTATGGATACCAAAATGTAGAAGATTCTTAATACACACCTGGTCCAGAAGTTTTATGCTGTCTAATATACATGAGGGGGGCAAGAGGGAGTTTCGTTTTGCTTTTGGTTTTGGGGGGATTTGGGGGGTTTTTTTGTTTTTTGTTTTGTTTTGTTTTGTTTTTACAAAAGCAGGCTTGGATTTCTTTCTGATTCTGTTTTTAGGTTTGGAGGAGAACTGGCATAAGGAATTTTTTTAACCAACTTCGGCTTATTTCTCTTCATTTTTTAAGTCTCTCATCTGAAATATGGCATATGAAATGAGAGAGAATCATCTTTATGAGATACATGTCTTCTCTAAGCCAAAGATTGGCCAGGCGTTTGTCCCTTAAGAAAGATGAAAAGTCAACATTGTAAATCAACTATACTTTAGTCTTTTTTTTTAATTTTTTTAAAGAAAGAAAGATGAAAAGTCATGTTGCCTGTGTAGTAAGACACCTGCTTGGTAGATAGATACAGATAATGGTAGACTTGGTAGACTACAGGTAATGGGATCTCAGCATATCAGGCCACCAAGTCTATGTTCACATTTATGAGCACAAGCTCACTTTTTAGATGAAGGGCTTTAAGCCAATGGGGCTTTTCATTGGAAGTGAGTTTCACGTGGGAAATTACCTGCAGGCCTGGCAAGGGAACCCTTCAGGCAGGAGGAGAGTGACTTCCAAACCCCATAGCGTACGGATGTTGCCAAGGGTTTTTTTGTCCTCCCTCGAGTTCCTCTCTCCAGGAGCATCACCGTTGTGCCCACGCACGGTAAAGTAGAAGTGCTTTTACCACCAGATAGAGTGAGTCTGAAAATGAGAAATTAACTTGGCTTCGCCCTAGGGTAGCATGGAGTATGCTTTTAAATGTTAATATTAAAAAGCAGTTAGAAAGGCAGTTCATTTTGGAGCCTGCGGAGGGAACTCCTTTAGATGGGGGTTTAACATAATCCTAAGTGGCAGGCCATTAGGCAGGAGTGTAGATATAGCATGGAAACTCACATTTCAATAAGATGATGTAAATTTCTGCCATTAAAAGAAGGCTAAGGTATCTGATTATCATCCTTATACAATTTTCAGCTCATAACCTTGCAATCCACAAATGCCTTTAGGGTTCAATATGCAAAGAAAATTCTATATCTCAAGGAACCATGGAAAGGAGTTAACTCACTTCTTGGAAAGCAAAAATGTGAGCTATGTAGAATCAGGCTGCAGTATCAATATGCTTTCGTTCTGACATTCATCTGCCATTACTTGGAGCAAAAATTTGACCTCTGTATTCTATCTAGGGACCATAAAGTTCAGTTTATGATTGTGTCTGTAGCCCAGGTATAAATTTAGTAGTGTCCCCCCTCCTTCACTGTCCTGGTTTGAGTGATAAATGACATTATCCCTCTAATTATGTACAGCGTAGCATTAACTGTAACACCTCATCACATTAGTGTCCAAGTGTCTTTTTCGCTAAGCTCATCGTCTTTGGACAGGGTCCGTCCTGTCTGTCTCCGTACCCTGGGCCTCTCAGAACAGTGCCTGGCTGATGTTTTGCAGCATAGTGCGTGCTGGATGAAGGAATCAGCTTCTGAGACCTCATCACAAGCCTGTGGGGTTCAGATCCATGAAATATATTTGAAATCACCAACCATAGTGCCACCCACTGTGGGCAGGCCTTATTGAATGCTGAGACTACAGAGAATCTGGCAGCGAAAGCATGGTAGAACAGACCTACACGTGTGTTTGATATACACGTTGACCTGTAGCTGCCTTGGAGAGAAGATGCCATCCTCAGACTAGGCGTTTGGAAAACTTCCTGGGAGATTGAGGATCTGGCTAGCAGCATTAGGATAGGAATATTGGAATAGTGCCACCACACTGCTAGGGCTTCCCAGAGCCAGCGCGTACAGAGTGTTTCATCTGATGTTTGCGTTAACCCCGATCACAGCGCTTTGCACTCAGTATTGTAGTTGCCCGTTTACTTGTCTGACTCCTGCACTAAGCTGTAATGTACCTTACACCCATGCCTGTTTCTAGCTCACGGCTGTGTCCCCCGCTCTTGACAGCGCAGTTAGTATGGACTGGCTGGCTGAGGAGTCGGGGCAACTAGTGCCTGCATTTTGTGACCGAGAGGGTTTGCGTGGCCTGCTCACGTCTGCGTGGCAGTCTGAAGCTGGGAGGCTGCTGTCCAAACCCGGACCTTCTGATCCCAAGTCCTGTGCTCTCCCTGTTGAATCAGCACCCAGGAAAAAAAAAAAGCATCGTGTTCATTGAAGGGGGTTAACAACTTCACGAGAAATGGAGAGAAACTGGAGATCGCAGTTCCCCCTGCCTGGTGCGTCCTCCCCCTGCCCACACTTGCTGGCCCTCTGAAGGTCCTCGGTGAGCTCCACCCGTGAGCCTTCCCTGACCCCCTGCCTTGACTGTGTGGGATGCCCCTCCCCCCACCCCATCACAATAGCCCGGGCTTATTTCTTATTAACACAGCAATAGCTGCTGCCATCTGCCCAGGGCTCCCCTGGTACCAAACACTGAGCTGAGGCCACCACAGTTACTCCCCACCACCCAGGAGGTAGGCTATCATGACCTCATTTCTCAGATGGGGAAACTGAGGCTCAGGAAGTTCATTTCCCTTGAACAAGGTGACACAGCTTGTGTACAGGGCAGACTGGGAAATCCATCCTGTGACTCCAGGCCGCTGTGCCCACCAGGCTCCCCATGACTAAATGCGTAACACTCCTCTGTTCAGATACCAGGTTTCCCCAGTGGACGAGGTCTTATCGGTCCTCGGCATCCCTTACCTCTCCCGGCATCAAGGCGGCGTTACTAAATCGTTGTTGGGTAGACAAGCAGAAGAGGTAGCAAGGAAAGAGCGATGGGACCCCAAGTATAAACAGGAACCATGTCAGCTTCCTGGACCAGCCCGTGACCACCTGTGCTAGCTTTCATGACCGTGACCTTCAGGTCCCCTGGCCGTGCTCGTGTCCCCTGAGTGCTGCCCTTGCTGCTCAGGTCAGACAGTGAGCCGCGGCCCACATCCCCTTCCCCGGCCCTGGAGCGTGGCCCCCGGGAGGGAGTGGAGTCCTTAGACCCCGGAAAGCACTTGGACGGAGAAATCTTGAGAGGGCTCCTTCCACTTCCCTGGCCTGAGGCAGTTTGCTCCCAAACGGCCCTTTTATTTCCCACTTTTAAATCTGGAGTTATTTCCAACATTTGGAAAATCCACATTTGATCTGTTAATGTGGGGAAAATTCTGCGCTGATTTTTTTCATCCCTAGTCTTGAGACTAAATATAGGCACCCCTGCTGTCTCCACTTCCTCCCCGCTCCTCCCTCCCTCCCCACTTAGCTGGGTTTTGTCCCCAGTTACCCTGCCGATACTGCCTTCACCAAGTCACCCGTGTCTTCCTGTCTTCCCTGTCGCTCCTCGTGGGCCCTTCTCAGACCCCGTCTTGCTTCCTTTCTGGCCACTTTGGACACAGTCTAAAGCTCTCCCTTGGCTTGTCTTTCATTGTACCACAGTCTGGCTTTCTAACTGTCTCTCTGCCTCAGTCTCCTCTGAAGGCGCCTTCACTCTTGAGAGTTGTTATTTCTCTGGGTCTGGTTCTGAATCTTCTTCCTCACTCCCCGATGGAGCGCATCCCTCTCTGTGGTTCCAGCCTCCAGCAGCATGCCAAAGGCTGTCTGTGTCCCAGATCCGGCTGCTCTTCCAACCCCTGCATCCCACTGTCAGCCAAGCCCCAGGGACAGTTGACTGTCACACACGAGTGCTTCCTCTTGCAACCCTGCACCCATACCCGTTCCTCACCCTGGGCTTCCTGTCTCCCTGAATTTTACCACTGTCCATTTGGTGCCTGGAAACCTGGCCAGCTTCCTTTACTGTCCTTTTTATTTATCACCAGCTTCTCGTCAGCCATCAAAACTTGTCAGTTCTGCCTCTCACACCAGCCGCCTTGTCTCTGTCCCCACCACCTCCGCCCTAGCCCAAGCCCCGCCCATCTGGTCTTCCTGACCGTGACCGGCTCCTCCAGCTCTCTCTACACTGCCGCCCTTGTTCTAATGTGCTGACTTGAACACAGAGCTCCCCTGCTTGAAAGTCCTGATGGCCCCTGACGCTGATACCCCAAACTCCAGAATCCCGACTGATTGAGAGGCCCCAGGTGATACACCTCTGCTTGGCTCTGTTTAAACCCTCCGCCTGGGCCCTACTGAACTTGGTTCGCTTCCTCCACCTTGCCCTGTGTCTTCTCGCCTGCAGGGATGCTGTGTTCTTAATATCGCTCCTTACAGAAGGCCTTTCCTGATCCTCCCTGCTCGCCCCACCCTCCCTCCCGGACTGGGTAGGGTAACCCCTGAATATTATGGGACCTGTCCCTCCCCCCCATAGGGCATTATCACAGTGTGTTGTTGTCACCTGGTTATTTGTCCCACATTCTCTGCGGGACAACATTGTCTTCTCCATCCTGTCTCCTCGGCACCCAGCACACTGCCTGGGACTCAGTGATACAAATGTTATTTTTTGTATGAATGAGTAAATACACAAAATACACTGAAAACGAGTCTGGACAATCAGTTTTGCAAAAAAGTAGAATTTGGGCCCCCTACTTGGGAAATGACAGTCATCTTTGAGATTTTCAGCGGGGTCGGTTTTGCATTAGTTTTTTTTTTTAATAAGTTTTAATTCTATAAACGTATGAAAGGTTTAGCCACGCTTCAGACTCAGGAACTCGGTTAGAGCTCTTTACGGAGAGTGAGGTCTGAACTCTGTCCTGGCCTGCGTGAGCCGGCCCTTGCTGGTCACCTTGCCTGACCTCTCCAGCCTCACTTCACATGATCGTCCCGCTTGCTTGTCAGGCTCCTGAGCCGCTTCTGCCCCTTGTACGCACCAAGTTCACTTCTGCCGCACAGCCTTTGCAGCGCCTGTCCCTGCTGCCCTAGAGGGTTCTTCCCTGACCTCACATGCCCCGGCCTGCCCTGACCCTCTGACCCCTACCCATCACTGTCTACCACATCTGCCTGTTTTGCTTTCTTCATGGCGCTTTCCCTCTGAAGTCTTATCTTGCCCGATAACTCACCTGCTTATCTTCCATCTCTCCTCAAGACACTGTACATAAGCCCCATGAGAGTGAGGACCATACCTTCTCGTGTATCTTAGGATTCCCAGCACCCAGGACAAGGCCTGGCTCAGAGTAGATGCTTCATAAGTATTTGTTAAATGAATCCATTTTATTTTAAAAAAAAATAAGGATTGTTTTGTTCATGAGCCAGGAATCCCTTTATCCGGAGCCCATCCTTGACACAAGATACACAAGATAATGTCTCACCTACCTTTGGAATTGGCCTAGGGTATTACTTACACAGCGTTTGAGTTTCATATACTCATCACCAGTTGTGTCAGGCCAGAATGTCCTGCAGTTTCCTAGAAATAGAGACAAATCTTCTGCTCTCTCTGGATGGTGGCCTGGCCATGCCAGTTCTCTGGTAAATAGTCGCTCTATTTTTAGCCACCCCATTCTCAGATTCAGATCCTATGTAAATAGTTGATTCCATAAATCATGTCAAGAGAACTGTTTTTTGCAGGGTTTGGTCCTGGGTTAACACAGTCCACCTGACCCTTTAGAACACAGGTCCTTGGAAAGCTCATGCTGCCGGTCGCTGGGACCCCGACAGCCCCGCTCGTCGAGTTTTGTTAACTCCATCTGAACCCAACACCGGGGCAGGAGGCTGGCTAGTCTGGCTTTAGAGTTATTCTCCATGTGCCCCATGCAATTTAAAAGTGGCAAATGAGCCCGTTTCTTTTCCTCGACTGGGCCTGGAGGGGAACTTGAGCTGTTTCTGGTGGCAACATAATCTCTCAAAACATGTAAACACAGCACTTGGCCGAGTGCTTCCGGAGATGAGGGCAGGAGGTGGGTTGGGGTAGGCTCAGAGTGAAAAAAATTTTTTAAAAGTCCTGGAAGGTTTTCTGTGATTTTCCAGAACACCAGGTTCCTGGATCTGGGCTCCCTGTCTGCCGGGCTCATTGTGCGGACTGAGGAGATAGTGAGAGCAGAGCCCTCCGTGACCTGCCTTGCAATGAGCCCTGCGTAACCGTTAACCATTGCTCCTCGTCCCTCATCTTGGCCACTGTTCTGGAAGGACACAGGCCCTGGGCTTTGGCACTAACCCGCTGGGAGTTTGCCCTCCACCCTGAGCCGCCACCAAACACACGGACTGTCCCTCGTCTGCTGGGCAGCCACTTGCAGAATGAGTTGTCAGCAGGCAACTCATTTCTTGAGCTCTTCCTTGCCCACACCTATTGGTAGTTACCCGAAAAGTGGCAGCTGCACCCCTAGTGGAAATTCCCCCAGGCCACTCCTGCTTCTGGTCGTGGGCCAGGGCACACCAGGGGAATGGCTTCCCTCACCTGCTCTTGGGTGTCCCGTGCAGGTCCCCAGAGGCCAGTGCAAGCCGTGGGGCTCCCCAGCAGTGGCCCTGCTCCTCACCGTCATCTAGACAAGCCTCTCTCTGTTGTTGTCCTTGTCAGCAAGCAGAGATTCCGATGGGGGACGTGGTAGCAGGCACTTGGGGGAAGAGCTCCATTTTCTTAGTTTCAGTGGAATTTTAGATAACCTGTAGTTCTCGAAGATTGTTTGTTCTGTCTCTTCCTCTCCCCATGGTAGCCACATCATTGGAAGTCCCCTTTGTCCCTGGTCAGAAACTCTGACTGTCCAAAAAGGCGGTAAGGCATTCAGATTCTGAAAGTTCCACGGAAGGAAAGGGGTTAAGGGAAAACAGCGTACGTGTGCACACGCTGATGGTCTGAATATTACATTATCTATTTCAACAAATAAACCTTAGACCAGATCAGTCTATCAAATACAGAGACAACATTGATCTTTCAGGAGGAATTTGCCAACTCCAAAATGCCAGCTGTCCCTTCCTGCCCACTGGGAGGTGGAGAATGGCTCTTTTTAACCAGCTGAAATACTCATTATGAATATTTGAATCTCCAACCCAGATTAATTTATTATCGCATATCCTTTTCTCTCCCCTTTAAAAAAAAAATAAGTGAGTGAGGAATATTCAGCCTTGAGTTCATGAAGGTTTTAAAAGGACATTTTACCTGCCAGTGTCTCCAGCCTCGCAGCTGGAGGTGTGATGGGGGTGACAGTGTGCATGTATGCACTCAGCATGTGTGTCCCTGCTGTATATAAGCTCATTCATTCCCTTGCTGATGGATGGACTGGAGGAAGCCAGGAATTCTCAATTCAGGAGAAGAGACTAAGGCCCAGCAAACCTACCCTCCCTTCTCTCCCCACCCCCTTGTTCTGAAACACTGCAGCAGTTCAGAGCAGTCTCCTCTCACAGCTCTCATTTATTCTGGAGGAATGATTTGAACCTAGACTAGATCAGCACTGTTTTTCCTGATCTTGGTGGGCTCGTTTGACAGAAGCAACAGAATCCACATACCCGAGAGACCGAAGAAGGGGAGGTCCATGTGTGAGGCCAGACTGGCCCACTGTGGGTGGGATTCTAAAACAGCATGACCTTCTTGGGAGCACTACGGAAGTATGGGTCAGAGGCCTTCAGTTGTACTAACCCTTTGACTTAGTAATTGCACTTCTAGTGTTTAGCCTGGGGAAATAATCACAGATGTTTGCAAAGGTGGATGGATTTTTACCCCAGGATTACTTGTAATAGCAAATGAGGGAAATAAATGACCAGTGAAGGTGATGATTTGGTAAGTGTCACACAGCCATGGACTACAATGCAACTATTAAAAATTATGTTGCTGATAAATTTTATTGGCATGGAATTATTTTCATAGTAAACTACTTTGTTGAAAAAAGCAGAATAAAAAAGTTTGTAAATTATGGTGCAATTTTAATGGGCAAAACAAACACATATGAATGCATATGTATAAATACAAAACTTCTAAAGCCGTCAGCAACATGTGGTACCTTTGAGTGGGAATATTGATGGTTGGTTTTGGTTAGTTTTTTGTTTTGTTGAGGTATAACTGACATGTAAAATTATTAATTTCAAGTGTACAACATGATTCGATATTTGTATATATTGCAAAATGATCAAGACAGAAAGTCTATTCAGCATTCGTGCATGGTTACAAAAATTTTTCTTTCTTATGATGAGAACTTTTAAGATCTACTCTCTGATTAATTTCCAAGTATGCAATACGGTATTATTAACTGTAGTCACAATGCTGTGCGTTACATCCCTGTGACTTCTTTAGTTTATAGCTGGAAGTTTGTATCTTTTGACCACCTTCACCCATTTTGCCCGTCTCCCACCTCTTTACCTCTGGCAACCACCAATCTGTTCTCTGTATCTGTGAGCTCAGTGGATTTGTTTTTTGTTTTAAAGTCCACATATAAATGAAATTATATAGTTTTTGTCTTTCTGTCTGACTTATCTCACTTAGCATAATGCCCTCAAGGTCCATCCATGTTGTTACAAATGGCAAGATTTCATTCTTTTTTATGGCTGAATAATATTCTATTGTGTATATATACCACAGCTTCTTTATCCACTTATTTGTTGATGGACACTTAAGTTGTTTCTATACCTTGGCTGTTATAAATAAGGCTGCAAGTGAACATGGGGGTGCAGGTATCTTTTTAAGTTAGTGTTTTTGTTTTCTTCAAACACTCAGAAATGCAATTACTGGATCATTTGATAGTTCTATTTTTAATTTGGGAGGGTTTGTTTAGTTTTGGTTTTAGTCTATTATTGTTTCTTTTTTTCCTATGTTGAACACAAATTGCTTTTGTAGCTAGAAACAAAAATAATAGGTTTTCTGTCTGTATTTAAAAAAATTAATATGTATTAAAAAATATATTATGGGACATGCCCCCCTTTTAAATTTTTTTTTCCTTTACGAAAAACAAAGAGGGGTGGGGGAGGAGGAGAGAAAGTAAGCTGGATTTGAATATTTAAATTAAACAAAGCTCTGGCATCCTTCCCCCTGGTTCATTTTACTTTGGACGGGCAGATATGGCTGTGCAGACCCTAAAGTGGTTCACTCCTTTTCTTAATTCTACTAGCTTATCAAAGTCAGTACGTATCAACACTTGCTATTATGTTGAGGGTATGTTCTCTGTGCCAGATGTGGTACCCGGCCCTTTATGTACCTTGATTCATGCAGTCCTCACTGAGGCCCTTCAGGGTAACATTTCCCTGGTTTTCAAATGAGAGCGAGGTGGAGCCCTAAGGATTCCCACCCGCACTCCACCTGCCTCCACTGCCCTTAATCTTCCCTCTCAACCTTGAGTTCCCTGCAGGAAGTTCCTCGGTGAGCCTTCCTTCCTGAAGAGCCTCTCTATTTACAGAACCAGCATTTCGCCTACTGGCAGAGGTGAGGACAGGAAGAGGGGAAATTAGATGTTAAAAGGCTCATGGCTTAGAAGGAAAAGAAGGGAGGGAAGCTGGGGCAGTGGCCCGCCCGCCACTCCAAGACACTAAGCCATTCCTTAAGTCCTGACGTCCGAGGACCTGGCTCAGCCTGCCTCGTCCCAGTGAAGGCGCCCCTTGCTGCTCCCCGTGCCGGGTATTACGGGAATGAGCACTGCTCATTCTGCCCCTGGCAGCTTTTGTATGAGGCCTGTGCGGTGCTGCTTTTAAGACCCTGTAGCCATCCTTGGGGAAAGACCCACCTCAAGAAAGGAGTATTGCCCTACAGCTCCATCCCTCCACCTGCCCTCTCCATGGGGGCTTCTCAGAAAGCCGTCACAATTGCACCTGGGAATTCAGATCCTCCTCCTGGACACCCCCAGAAGGAGTGCGGGCCAGTGGTTAGGACCTGTCCTCCCATCTTGCCAGACCCAGTTTCCGCACCACCAGCTTGTCTCTGAGAGCCAACAGAAAAACAGGCGCTTCCTGTTGGCCTGCCCTGAAAAAGAGGCTGAGGCTTAATTAAGGTCCCTAGATGAGCCGGAGCTCAGCATTGACACCTCCACTTGAACAAGAACTTCTGGGCCTAGGGCGGGCGTGTGTGATTTGATCCCTGGGCACCGATCTGCCCTGGGTAACACAACCCGAGCGCCTGTGAACTTGCCTCTGTGTGCTTTCCGTCGGGGGCTTTGCTGTGCAGACACAAGTGACAGGGCTATGCTAAGACGGGAAATGATCCTGGGCTGGAAGCCCCAGAACGGGAGGCGGATGACTTTTTCTCTCCTTTTGGCCAGGTGCTGGTACAGTGGTCTCTTCATTTTCACCTCTGTTTGGATCCATGCCTTCAGATGTCTATTTGGTACAAGTACGAGTCCACTTTGTTTTTCACTTTAAAATAGAAGAACTAAATTTTTTTTTTCAGGACAAGTCAAGCATATCCCAACCACCACAGCTACTGTTTAGTGATGCTTGCTGTGTGCCAGGCTTCAATATACCAAGTATACTATATGCACGGTCCCCTTTAATTCTCACCCATCCTATGAGGTTCAGTTATTAATGATTATCCCCATTGCAAGCAGGGGAAGAAAATGAGGGGCACAGAAGTTAAGTTGCCCACAGTCACGCGGCTAGCAAGCGGCAGAGCCAGCATTCAGAGCAGTCTTGCAGCTCTGCCTGACTCCAGACTCTGGCACTTAACTGCTAATTCACTCCTGTTAAGAATATCGTTTTCATCTAGAAGTCTGTTTATCAAATATGGCAGGTATTCTCTGGAAACAGATAACCGAGGAAAGTGTTGAAAAGCGTCCAAACCATTTTTCTTTATTTTTTTCCCCTATGTAATATGTATTTAGAAGATCTTGGAACTGGGATTTACCGGCATCAGCAGGTTCCGGGGTGCTTGAGGCAAATTCCCTGTAAGTGAGCTCGCTGCGTTTGCATCAGACATCCCTTGGCCCCTCTGCGCGCCGGGCCTGCGGAGTAAGTGTGCTGGGGACCGGGGAGCCGCAGCCCGGTGGCAGCCGCCGAGGGCAGGCCGGAGGGGCGCAGCGCGCACGGCGGTCAGGAGAGTCTGTCCTGCAGTCAGGCAGCCTCACTTCGTCACAGCACCACTGCTCATTGGCTCTTAGGAAATAAATAACTCAACCGCTCCCACTCTCAGCTCACCCCTCTGCAAAGTCAGGGCAGCCCTCTCGGGTCATTGGGACGCATCGGTGACCCGAGGGCTCAGCCCTGAGCCTGGAAGCCCTCTGTACCAGTGGGGGGCTGTTATTTTTGAAGCACGGCTGTGTGGGTGCTGTTTGCTGCGTCTTGTGTCCGCAGAGAGCGGGGCCTCGTTTTGCGCTTGACTCTGATTCTTCTTTCCCAGCTACAAGGCTGACCACAGCCCCCTTAAACTGAAAGCTCAAAATGGAAGACAGGAATACTCCAACCCAAGGGAAGCTTTCCCAAAGTACCCCAGCTTAAACTGACCCCTCTCTTCCCAGAGCTCCTCCAGGTCTTTTGAGCGAATCACAGATCAACACTGGCAAGTATATCAATTCAGTGAATAGGTGATTTACACCTACTTGCCCCAAAATCGTAACAAGATCTATGCAAATAAATAAATCGGAAATGTTATCATCAGCAAGGTGTTTGCTCCTAAGTCCCTGGTGTGTTTGCATTTCCTAGTCATTTCCAAAGCTGACAAGGAACAGGGTGGAAACCAGGGATCAGCGGTTCCCACCTCTGCTTGCTCATCAGAAGCACAAGGTTGGAGTTGGGGGGAAGGGGGAAGAATATTTTTAAAATACAGATTTTTTTTTTCAGGCCCCAGTCCAGCTGGACTCATTCAACTGCCCAACAGTGTGGGGACTTTTTATTTGGGAAAATGCAATTGATTCTCTTTCAATTTTTTATGTTTCTAAATTGTATGATTTGCAATATTCTTCCCTTGGGAAGATTCTCCTTCCTGTCCATAGTTTCCTGGGAGAATGAGGCAAAGGTTAAGTATATGCAGAGTACCGTTTTGTCACCAAAGCCCGGGTGACAGTGAGGAGGAGGAGCTGACAGTGGGTCTTCGGGGCAGAAGGCTTACCAGGAATGCCTTTGTGGGTGAATTAACATACGTATTCTGGCCAGAAGTGAATGGAACTTCAAAAATGTTATAGCTCAGGTTGTGAAAGAGTGGTCTAGAAAAAAACAGTACCTAATCTTGTGCCTGGTCCTCTGGAGACCTGGAGATGTGACACCTCTCACAAGGGAAGGGAGGGCTCCAGGCTGGCTGTGTGTTGGTTGGCGTGCATTTCTGTCATTCCTTCTTTCCAAAAAGGAACAAGCAACGTACTTTTTAGGGCACATAGAGATTTCACTGAAAAGCCAAACATTTGTTTCCCCAAACAGAATGATTTTTAGCTTTACCAGGAAACAGTTTCTCGCAGGAAAAGTCTGTTTTGCCATTACCAGCTGCTACTGGGAACTCTGCTACAGCCAGGCCAGCAGGTATGACTCTCAGTAGTTCTTCCCTTCAAAATGGGACCCTTTCCATTAAGTGCCCCGAGGGTTCTGGGAAGAGGCTCTGTGATGAAGCGAAGAGACTGTGAGGGTGCTTGGCAGGACATCGGGCTTGGTTTTTGTTTTAAGTCCAAGTGTTTAAAATAAAAAGATGCACTGGCGTTTAAGAGGAGGACGCCTGAGCCCTCTCCCGTGTTGATGTCTCTGCCAAAATGTCACTCCTGAGAGGAGCAGCCCCATCCACAGAGCCCAGATCAGCCCACCCTAAATGATCTTAATTGGGTTGTTGACTTGCTTGTCTGTTCACACACACACACACACACGCATGCACGCATGCACGCACGAATAGTGTTCCCTAAACAATTTGATCATTTGAATGACCAAAAACATTATCAGAAAAAATATTTGGGGCCAGTACCTCCACTGTGTGTCTGCTGTTTTTATTAACTTGTTTATCACGTACCTACCTCTCTTACTAATTGGTTGACACACATCTGAAAACATATATAAAATACGAATCTCCCAAGGACCAGGTGGAAAATGCAAATAGAAGTTTTGATATTTTTCCTCCACCCCGCGCATGTTCCCACACCCTGCCTTGACGTTCCCCGAGAGTGAACATAAGTCACTTGGGAGCCAAAGCCGCTCTCCACCTGTTTTCTGCCGTGTTCCCTGTGCCTGCAGAGGGCCTGCCATGTAGTAGGTGTGCAGAAAAATCTTTGTTTAGTAAATATTTATCACTGAGTAACAAACAAGGCTAAGGCACAATTCACTCTGCCTGCCAGGCTTTAAATAGCTAAGGTTTTATTGCATCTTTTCAGGGCAAGAAGATAAAAACCCTGGGTTTTAGAGTCAGGATGCCTCCCTCATACAAGATGTGCTGAGTAAGGGATTTACTGTAATGATTCAAATCCTTCACCAAAGAGGTAATTCCAGCTTCCTTGATAAGAGCAGGACTCAGGCAGGCAGACCGGTGGTTTCTAGTTTCCCTTAGGACAGATGGCACAAATGGACCAGCTTGAGGCTTTTTCAGGCAATTTGCTCATAAACAGCCTTAAATATATAATTTTTTTTTGTCTTCCAACACATGCTTTCTAAATAAATTGAAGAGGCTTCAGTACATTGAGGGCAGGCGCACATATAATAAATGATGCTGCAAGGAACAGGCTTCTTCCAATTGGCCTGAGCAACTGGAGCAGTGGGCTTGGAATGTGAGATGGGGTTTCTGTGTCCCGTGGAAGGTAGCGGTGCTCAAAAGATTCTGGAGTGCCCACTGTGATGAACGTTCCCTTCTAGGCACCCTCAAAGGGTTTTTCGTGGCACCATGAACTGTGTATTACCTTCTCCTGTCAGTTGAAAACTTTTTTTTTTTTTAAGGAAAATCTCAGTTGGTTTCATCTCAAGACTTCTTTTTTTTTTTTTAACCACAGGGCAGATAGCATAGTGGCTGAGAGTTAGGGCTAGTTTCAAAGCCCTGCTCATCCACTAATTAGCCAATTGACTTTAGGCAAAGATCCTTAAACTTTATGAGCCTCTGTTTTCTCATCTGAAAAATGGGAATAGTAGGTACCTATCATTGAGGTTGTTTGGAAGAATTAAATAAGATAATGACCTCCAAAGCTGAGCAGAATGGCCGTACATACTGAGCATTCAATAAAAGTCAGTCGTCGTCATTTGTTACCTCTTCATTTTCACCTTCCCTTTGCAAGCTTATTGACCCACTGTAAGCATCTGCAAGTGAAATAAGCCAGACACGAAAGATCACACACTGTATGATCCCATTTTTGTGAAGTGCCGAAAAAGGCAAATCTCTAGTGACGGAAAGTAGATCGCTGATTGCCTCCAGCTGGCGACAGGAGCGGGGCTTACTTGCAAAGGGCAGGAAGGACCTTTGGGGGCTGATAGCGACATTATCAAAGTGGATTATAGGTGATGATTACACAACTCTCTCAGTGTTGTACACTTAAAGTGGGTGAACTTTGTAATATGTAAATTATCCCTCAATAAACATGCTTTTAAAAGTCCTGTTCTCCCAGGAAAGCAAGATAGAGTAAACAAATGCTGACATGATGATGATGAAAGTATAGACAAATGATACCCAAATTAAGAGGGACAAATATTAAATGACCATCAGCACCTTGCCTGAAATGGACATGCAAGTTTTTTATTAATCAATTTAGCTCTTCGGGGTAATTAAATAGATGCTGGAAAAATACATGCTACCATTTTGCAAGAGGAAGTAAAAAGACTGATAACAGAGAACAGAGATTTTCAAAATGTGAGCCTTGTGTCGCTGAGGTACCTGAAATGTTTAAAGGGTACCTGGATGAATTTTTTTTCTTCATTTTAATAATAATGAGGTTTTATTATTTAGAATGGACTAAAGTAGATGTTTATGTTTTCTGAAGGAGATCAATTTAGAGAAAAAAATTAAAATATTAAATTTTAAAATATATATGATGCACAGAGTGGTGAAACGTAGGAGTCCGGGGCCCAAATGACTGAGGTCGGCTAACACTGCCCAGTGGTGAGAAGGAAGGACACCACCAGGGAGCAATCGGAACTGCAGGTTGGCACGTAGGAGTCCATCAAAGTCTAGACCAGCGAATTCTGTCTCCCTCCCCACCAGGAGCGAAATGCCTGAAAAGCCCCTTTTGTAGTACCTGTCGGGCATAACCATCCTAGGCAAGCAAGCAGGTGGCTGTATGTAGAGTGGTCGTGGCAACACCAGAATGAGAGCCGTTCTGTTGGATGATACGTCCTGTTTGATAATTCCGATTCGGAAATGTCTGGCTTCCCTGGCTACCAGATGTCTGACCCTGTGCCACTGGTACACCCGTCTTCCCTTTCCCTTTACTGAGGACTTCAGTCCTGTGGAGGTTTTGCTTGTTTGTTGTTCACTGCAGCCTTTAGGTCTTGTCAATTGCAGAGAAACTGACTAAGCATTCACAGGGCAGAAGAGATACAAGAGGAGGAGAAGTACAGTGTGCAAGGTAGGGTCGAGACCAGAAGAGAGACAGAGCCCTTGAGGATCTGGAGGAGAAAGGCCTCGCTCAGTGTGGTCACAGAGCCTCCGGTGGGAGTTCTCGTTCACATGGGCTTGGAATGGTGGACTGGACAGAAGTTAGTACCAAAGGAAGAGACATTGCAGGTGGGAAAAATGTCACCAGCAGGAACATGGCACCGGAAGGCTTACAGCACGCTCATGGCACAAGTAAACCAGTTTGACTAGAACAGGAATTGGAAAACAGTGGCCTGTGGGCCAAATCCAGCCAGTCACCTTGGTTTTTTGTTGTTTTTCCTCTATGACTCCTGAATTACGAATGGTTTTTACTTTGTTAAACTGTTAGGTTTTAAATGGTTATATAAGGGGCCGTGTAATGCCCTTAATTTTGCCTCTTGTTCCACAAAGTCTCAGATATTTACTGTATGATCCCTGAAGAAAATTTGCTGACCTGGAGAGCACTGGAGACACGGAGGTGAGTAAAGAGTGCTAAGAAGAACAGGGAGGTTGTATTGTGAAAGACCTTCAAAGGATGGAAACCCAGCTAGCTTCAGGAAGAAGTGGAAGTTTTATGCTTACAGTTTGAGGACATCTTGGGGTGGACCTAACCTCGAGCGCAATTGGATCCAGGAGCCCAAATTATTATTTTTCTTGGCTCTTCTTCTCTCTTTAAAAAAAAAACCAAAACAAGACCATTTGCAGACAGATGTTTGCCGTGTAACAGGATACAAAGACCTCTGCTCACCCTCAGCCAATTCATTTAGGTTTTGCATCCATAAAGAAGAGCATTTACATATGAGACCCCAGAGATGAGCTGTGATCAGTTACATGTCTGTCCTTGGCCCACTGTTGCCAGAAGGATGGGGGTACTCTGACTGGCCAGCCCAGATCGCACGCCTGCCCCTGCAATGACATGGATGGGACGCTAGACCCACCTGTGTTGCTTAAGGTCTAGAAGAACTCCTCCAGATAAACCAGAAGAAGGGGAATTGGAGAACTGGTGGGCAGGAATAAATTGTACCAACATACGCCACTATACCGGGGTAAACAGTTTCTTCTACATGCAGGAAAATCCTATTTGTTGAACAGCATTCGACAAGTATTTACTGTGTTCTGTGTGTAGGGGGTTTATGTAGTTATGATGTGCTTGAAGTGCAGGATGGGTTGAAATGGTAATAGATGAAGAAACCAGGCTGGTGATTCTTACAGTAGTCTAGGTGGGAAGGCCTTGGTCTTCATCCTAGAAGCAATGGGGACTCACTGAGTATTCTATGCAGAGAAATGGCATGATCAGATTTGCATTTTGAAATGATCATCAAGAAGAGTTCTCTTAAGTTAAGCATCTATATTGAGCATCTCGTTGGCATCATAACATGGCATAGTAACTCATAGACTGTCCATAGTAAATGTGGATGTACCTGAGATCTGAAAAAAATAGAAATTTCAGTTTTGTGAGATTAGCATCAGTGGTGTTTTGCTGTGTCTGTTTTCACTGACTTCTTGGTGTTTGGTTTTGGAGCACAAGAACTGGAGGAGAATATAAGAATCACTTTCCTTCAGTTTGTTTTTATTCACAGATGTTAAAACTCTTTTTTTCCACTGGAAAGGGTGACTTTGCTGGAAAATCATTTAAAGTTTTTTTCCAGTCAAGTCAATCAGCTCCTCAGAACCAAACAAACAAGGGGTGAAAATCACCACGAAGCCCAGTGAGGCTGCGTTTCTTCACTGCAGCCGGAGCCAGCTGGTGCGTAAGGCGAGCGCAGTCCTAGGGAGGAAGCGGGGTTTATGTCTGGCCACTTCTGGAGGAGCAAAGCCAGGCAGGGTAGATAAAATGGAGTAGACAAGGCATTTAAGGAGGTTAAAATCGGATCAGAAACAGTTTTCCATGTGTTTAGGCTATTGAATAAACGCTAGAATTCGAGGAAAGTCAGCTATTTGCTTGAGGGGAGAAAAGGACAATCCAAGACTGCTGGCCTTTGCATCAGAGTCCGTCTCTCCTTATCTGCTTGCCTCATGTGCTCCGCATGGTATGTGGACCAAGGTTTACGTGGCTGTAGGAGTTTAACGTGATTGTCCTGGATGTTATCTTTAGCAGAAGTACCTTTTCTATTGCTAAGAATTGTGAGCACAGTGAAATCTTTTAGGCTCCTTATTCAGGGAATCCTCTTTACTCAGGGTTACTTTTAAGCTGAAGTGTCTTGGGCCACCACTGCTAATTTTAGGCCCTCCTTTGTTTCCAACATTTAGATTCTTATTCAGTCCTTTTCCCTCCTTTTCCTCTTCCTAATCCAAACAGGAAATATTCCCTAAAAGCAGACCATATAGAAACGTATGCCAAATGGCCGATGACTTCCAGCCAGTGTTGTTAACATCTTGTCCAGGAGACTCAGAATGCGACGTCGGGGATGTCCTCCGCGATGTCCCCGTGCCCAGGTGAAAGGAAGACACCGCTGATTTACTGTAACAACTTGACCAAAACCAAAAAAAAAGTCTCTAGAGGAGCCAGCATAGTTTCTCAGTGAGGAAACCAGGATGGGAAAATTAGTCCTTGCATATGGAAGGCGCTCAAATAATGTTTGTTGATTGTATTTGACTGAAAGAGAAGAGAAACAGTACAAACAGTTGGGAGCTGCCAACTGTATTATGCAACCTAAACCGCAGATTGGTGCAACAAAGCTGGAACTGTCATTTTGCCCCGTTCAACATCCTTCCTCTAGAGAATAAATTAGCCATTTGTGTGAGTAGGGAGAGGACTTCTTTTATTAACCTTTATTAATGTTTTTGGCTGTAAATGTAACATATTAATGGTAGAAAATATGGAAAATATTTTAAAAGCGGAAAGGGAAAAATCACCTTAAATCTCATTACCCGGAAAATGCTGTTAACATATTATACAGTTATTGTCCCTAATATGTTTTAAGATAGGTTTGCACATATTTATTATATAGAAAAGTGCATGCGGTGTAATATGCAACTTAACAAATTAACTGCTGAGCAGCAGCCACCCAGGTAAAAAGTACAACCTTGCCAGGACCCCAAAGCACCTGCATCTCTTGCTTTCTCCTTCCCCGTCACAGTCCTCTCCCTCCCCACAGGAGTAACCACTAATCTGATATCTACAGCCATCAGTTCTTTGGTTTTTATTTGTATTTTTACCTCTTAAATACAGGTTCTTGTTATTTGCCATAGTTACATTCCATGAAGTCACCACAAACACTGAATTAGTGAATATCAAACCTTTGCTCCTACGGGAAGCGCGGGGTTAGGTTCCTACGGGCCTCTGGTTACAACATTTTTGTCAACTGATCAATACATAGCCTTGTTTTACATGTAAAGACACCTTATGTAATATTACTGTTGGTTCATTAATTTTGAACTCATGACCAGCAGCACCGTAAGTCATGCCTGAAAGAAGCTTAGTAAACACATTTTCTTTGGAAGGCGTAGCGCAGCCTTCTGACACACAGGGACACTAAGGGAGCTGGGACAGCCAGGCAGAGCATCCCTTTGCTCGGCCTCAGCTAGGAATGTGCATGTTGGGTGACGCCGGTGACCAAGGTTTCTCATTGCTCTGGGCCTGTCCACAAATAACTATGAAAGCATCGTGAGTGCTGATTCTGGGCTTACAAATAAATTTTAGCAAACAGATGAATTCATGAGTACAGAGCTGCAAATAATAAGGATTGACTTTGTGCTTCCCTAAAATGCCGGATTCCGTTTTATTGCTTTGAGTCTGGGTTCTTTTGCTCAGTGGTCTTAAGAGCCATCCATGTCGCTGTCGTTCATCTCCTTGTAGTAGAGTGCACGGATGTATTAATAAACTAAAATCATTTCTGTGTTCTACTTTTGCTCAACTTCTAGCTTGTTTCCAGTTTTTGTTTTTACAAGTACGTTTTGCTCTGCACGTTCTCATCGATGTCTTCCGGTGCACGTGTGTGCACCATGCTCTGGGGTATGTGTCTGGGAATGAACTGCTGGGTCAGGGAGAATGACCCCTTCACCTGCACTAGATAATGCCAACCTGCTGGCCGAAGTGGGTGTGCCGCTTGCACCCCTCCTCCAGCAAGTCTAGGAGTTCCAGGTGTTCCGCGTCCTGTAAACGCTTGGTATTCTCAGCATTTTGATGTTAGCTATCCAGTCGTTCCGGTAGGTGAGCAGGATCGTCTCTGTGGTTTTCATCTTCATTTCCCACATTACCTTTCCTTCTGCATTTTCGCTTCTAAAGTCCCTGCCCAAGTTTCTTGTCCATTTGCCACTTGGTTGTCTGCCACCTTCTTACTGATCGATAGGAGTTCTTTGTGTGATCTGGTGTGTGCCCTTTGTTTATATATATGTTGTAGGCTGCCTTTTTTTACTCTCCTTTAAGGGTACCTTTTGATATATGAAAGTTCTTCATTTTAGGGGAGTGGGTATAGCTCACTGGTAGAGCACATGCTTAGCATGAGGTCCTGGGTTCAATCCCCAGTACCTCCATTAAAATAAGTAAGTAAATAAATAGACCTAACCCCCTCCAAATCAATGAATCAATCAATCAGATATATTTTTTGAGTTCTTTATTTTAATGTAGTCAAGGATGTCAGTATTTTCCTTTATGGTTAGAACTTTTTATGATGCCCTGTTGGCTAAGTCCCAACCCCAAGTTCCCAGAGTTACTCCCTCCTTTATTGTTTGCTTTTGGCATTTAGACCTATAACTATAACTCATTTGTTAGGTATGATATGAGGAAGGGGTCATGTCGCTTTTTCCGTATAGACATGCAATTATCCTGGCACCATTTATGGAAGAGTGCTTCCCACTATTATAAAATAATACAGGTTCATGATTTAAGACTTCAAACAGTATGTAAACCACTGTAAAATTTAAAAGTGAATGTCCATTCCGTGCCTATGCACCCGGTCCCCGTTCTTAATCCGCTAAGGCAGTTACAGTTTCTCCCTTGCTAATTTTAAGAATAAATTAAACATCCCAAGCATCAGAATGGCGACTCTACGTTATGCCTCAGGACAGTGGAAGATTGGGTCTGGCAGCACTACTGCTTCCCTTTCTCAGTTATAGTGAATGCATTTGTTTTTGCAACATCTTCATTACATACAGAGTGACAATTGTAGTGCAGTCAGTGTAAGATAGGAAGGAGATGCTGGGCTTTCTCAGCAACCATTCAAATCTTTTGAAATAACAAATGTTACCCAATAGACTCTGTCGTGCTCCCAAAATGCTTCCGCATTTCCTTACAGATAACTTCATGAATTGTGAGGCTTTTCAGTTGGAAGAGAGTAAATACATTTTATTTTAAGGGCCGTTTCTGGTGAAGATGAAAGGCGATTTTGAAAAAGATTGAGGAGCTGCACTCAGGCTTAACAGGAAGGAATATTACTCGTGGTAAGTATCGTGCAGTGCAGAGCACACCAGGGGCGTCTGTTCCTTTTACCCTGATGGGCCTTCCCCTCCATTGTTTTCCCTGCAGTGAGCAGTTGAGACCGTTGTCCAGGCATCTTTATTTCCTGTCCAGAGTTTTCCCCTCTACCTTGTATTTCTGTGTTATTCTACATGAGGGGGTTCAAATTATTGGCTTGGGAGAACCTTAGGGATAAGAGATGCCCAATTCTAAGATTTTAGATTTTATTTAAATCATGGAATTCTACGCCTTTCCCGGCATGCTCCGTCCGAGTCTGACACTTCTTTGAAACTTAAACTTTAAAACTTTTTTTTAAAGCTGGAAAACAGAACCACTGCCCTGTAGATTAGTCGAGCTATTTTAAAAGTGAATTATTTAAAAACTATTTTAAAAAGCAATTATGTGTAACTGCTAAGGCCTTAAGGGGATTTCACCAGCTAGTCTCATTAAAGCAAGAATCAGGACTCTGTTATTGTCTGAATACAAATGTGTATTAAATTATATCAGATGAGGGGAAAGAATCTGCAAATATTGTGCACGCTTGTAAGAGTCAGGAAAGAATAAGTGAGAACAGTGCACCTTGGGGGCACGTGGACTCTGCCGCCTGTGAAGATTTAGGAGATCAGGACGTAGATAGGATTTCTGTGTTGTAAAAGCTTCAGCAGCCACAAGTAAAGAATATTTATGTTCACACTTACAGCAAATAGAAATCGGATTTTGTGTCATTTACTCTGATTCGCCACTCTCCCATTTAGCAGTGTTCCTTTCAACCCTGTTTTCCCGACTGCAATTTGGTTTCTCTTCTGTTTTTCTGGCACTTTAAGAAAGGGATGTTTTCCAAGGAAGGAGAACTCACTAATGTGGGATTAGATTAGATGGGACTTTATAGGTTTCCATGGAATTTTCTCTTTTCTCTCATTATGAGAGAAAGAAAAAAAAATGCAGGCAGCCCCCCTTGAATTTAATAGCTCTCTCCCCATTCCAGGCCTAACGGGGAAGGGGACTGAGTGGCACTCGGGTCGGGCCTGGGTCTGTGACTGGGAACCTGGCCTGTAAATCGCAGACCACGCTGCCTGGCAGAGAGGTGCCCATGCCAGGTCTGTGACTCCTCCACAGCCTGCTGCTGGCGACAGGCTCTGGCTCCCCTGCGTACCTTATCGCTCCTTCTTCATCCGATCTTTGAGAGTTGTAGATGAAGCCAACCATCCCCTCATCACTTCCCATTTCTCTTGGGTCAGCCATGCCACAGGGCCAGGGGTCCAGCGTCCCCAGGTTGCAGTTGTCTGTCTGTCCATCTGCCTGTCTCCTTCCCCACACTGCCTTCTTGGCAGACTCCCCTTTGGAAAATTAAACGTTGCTTCCAGATGGAAACAACACAGGAAGGCAATTGCATTCGTTTTTACAATTGGAAATGCTGGGAAAGAGAAGAGTCCAAGATAACCCTTGTGGACTGAAGAAGAGAAGAAAAAGTCCTTTGGTTTAATTTTTTAAACTGATGATACTGGTGGGGCCGTGGTGGAGGGGAGGAGCAACCCCCCGTACACTGTAGGTGGGAATGGCATTCAGTAGACCCTTTCTGCAAAGCTGTTTGCTAGGACGGATCAAGCCCTTTCAAAGAAACTCCTAGCCTTTGACCCACTAACTTAACTTCCAGGAATTTGTGCTAAGGAAACAATTGGAGACACAGGCAGTAATCCTCCACAAGAATGTGATTTCAGCACTCTTTATTATAGCTGAAGGAAGATAATAACCTGAATGTACACAATAAGAAAAGATTACATAAATCGGGGTGTAGCGTACCACTGTATACCCTGTAGCTCTGAGGATACTCTGAGAGTTGTAGAAAGATGTTCCTGGGGTTATCTGCTAAGATTGTATTTAAAAAAAAAAAATTTTTTTTTTCTGTCCTAACATCAGTCATTTGTTATTTTTTGGCCTCATTAGTGGGAAAAGTGTTTAATGATTTTTTTGCAATCTATCAAAGCCTGTTTGATGACATCAGAAAATGCTTAAGCAAAAGAAAAATTTTTTTTAAAGAAAGGTTACTAACTGCTAACTCTGTATGTACTATTATCCCCCAGAAAAGTGAGGGACTATGCCAAGATGTTAACAGTGATGATCAGTGGCATAAATTATATATGATTTTATTGCTTTCTTTTGTTTGGATATTTTCCAGTTTTCTACAAGGCCATCTGTGATTTTGCACATCAGAATTAAAGAAGATGAGCTTTCTTACGAATGGTCAGCTGACTGCTTGCTTTATACTGGTGCAGGTTTTAACCCCCGTGGTGTGGAGCCCCGAGGGGGTCTGCCACATCCGTGATCAGGTAGAGGGGCCTGCTGGGCTGCCCTGTCCACAGCCCCGCAGGCAGGCCCTGACTGGTACACCAGATGCCACATCCATCAAGTGAGTCACCGCAGGGGGTGTCAAGCTGATGATATTGCCACACCCTGAACTTGAACTGTCAGCCGCATGCCAGCATGCTGCCAGGCCTCTGAGCCTTCCTAAACCATTATTTCTCCACTGTCCAGTGAATGTCAAAGGGACTGGCTGGCACTGTGTGACTCCTTTTGAGAACACCGTGGACCTGCAAAATCAAGCCAATGGCAAGCGTTCCACTTGAATCCAAACTAGACCAGCAAATGCTCCTTGAAGTTTAAGTGGTTGTCGCTACAGTTGGGCCTTGAGTGGGGGCCTGGCGGGACCCTGGAATATTTAGGGTGAAAACCATGCTGGGGCGTTCAGCCCAGATAGTCCCAGCTAGACAGTGAGGTTGTAGAGAGGCCTTCACAGGGTCATCTGTTCAGATTGTCATGAAATTATTTTCTCGCATCCTAACATCAGTCGTCTGTTATCTTTGGCATCATGAATGGGAAGAGAGTTTGAGAGTTCAATATGGGAGGTTTCAGCGCCAGTGCCAAAGCCGGTCGTTTTGTTTGGGATTTTTTAGGGGTGTCATTTTCTTAGTAACCTATAGCCAGACACTTTGTGGTCAGAGTCTGGGGCCATTATCGTCATCATTGTGCATCTTATTTTCAATCTATGTGTTCTCTGAGTTACATCAAAACTGAAATACAATGTACTCTCTGTTTCCTTGGAGGAACATTTATATGCTTAAAGTCATTCTGTTGCTACGGCATCAGTCATTGTCGTATATGACAGTATTCAGCAGTATTGCTGATGTTGAATTTTATTGATGTAGCTCTGAAGCACTAATAGATAAAGAGCGTAATTCCAATCAGTAGTTTAAAAAAATCATAGAAATACTGTGTATGCACTTTACTGTTACACTTAAACATAGGGATCATAAATTTTAGACTGTGGTCATTTTATAGCAAATAAATGTTATTGCTCTCACTAAAACACAAGCGAACAAATGAAATTCTATTAGTTGTTAAAAATTCAGTTAGTACTGTGGCAACTGACATGGAGATTCACGAGCAAGTTCTCATAACCGTTAGGAGTATCCGGCGTTCCAGCCACACCCCCAGATAATTTCAGCCATTGGTACTGAGCAGCCAAGTACCACTTAGATATCCAGGGATGTGAAAAAAAAACATTCAGAACCCACATGGTACTCACAGAATATGTTCCCACCTCTGCCTTTAGGGAAAAGTATAATTCTTGGTACAGTTGAGATAGGAAACTGGAGGTGTCTGCTACTCATAAAACCCACTAAAAAGGAAAAAAGGAAAACTCAAAAGAAAAAAGAAAAAGTCTTAAGGACTCTTTCATTGTCCTGTGCTGGCCACTGACCAAAGGGACAGATTAGTTCAGGCCTCTGGGCCGGGGCTGCTCTTGTAAACCTCCAGATTGTCCCTGGACCGAACTCCAGTTCCTGGGCTGGGCTGCAGTTGGGAAGTCATGGCCAGGCCTTGCCCCCGGGGTCACTGTCTAGTGGGGGCTAGGGGACAGTGGTGAGTCAGGACTGAGAAAGCGAGCCTTTCTTACTGGCTGCAGCTATGGAAGGAACTGCAGGGCTGACTGCCCGATAGAAATGAGGCAGCCCTGTGCTCCAGGGCTCAAGGCAGAATCACGTGGGGGCAGATACTAAGCGAAGCCGAGAGTAACTTATCCCTTAGCTGGTGAATCTTGTCTTACGGTTGTCTTTTAATATGTCCCATCTTGTCAAATACACCGTAAGCCCTTCAAGTTAGGGACTTCGGCAAATGCTAAGTTGGATTCTACTTAACGGTCTTGATCATACACTATGTGTTCAGTAACCAGTCTTTGCTGGATTGATTGAGAAAGAGAGGGGGGGGAAAGCCATACTCTTTTAATTCAGTCTCTTCTATTATATGAATTCCATCTGCTGTATGCATCTACCAGACAGAAGACTGCAGGCGGGATTGGGGATTTTGATGGAATTTACAATGTGTTGAGTCTTACTGAATCTGTCTGTCGCTACATTCCCATTTTTCCTTGCAAATGTGGTAGGCATAGAAAGGAAACTCATAAATCAGTGGTTAAGAAGGTTTCTAGTGCGATGGCTGGGTCTGTAAAGAAGCTTGGCACAGCCAGAGGATCAGAGCAAGCTCTGCTACCCCAGAGGCAGTTCACTGTGACGGCAGGAGCCCTGGGCTTGGAGCCAGGGGATTGGGGTCTGAACCTTGG
Organism: Vicugna pacos; assembly: GCF_048564905.1. NCBI lineage: Eukaryota > Metazoa > Chordata > Mammalia > Artiodactyla > Camelidae > Vicugna > Vicugna pacos. The sequence continues at coordinate 20,335,782 of NC_132989.1, read as the reverse complement.
CCCCATCACTTACAGGCTGGTATCTTCAGGCAAGCTTCACATTGGCCCAAGTTCCCACATCTGTGAAATGGGAATTATAATGGTGCCTCTGGGCGAGCGGGGTGGGTTAAAGGAGATTCATTAATTTACTCAATAATTATTAAGTCCCTACAAGGTGCTGTTTTAAACATTAAAAGATACACCAGTAAACAAAACGAATACAGATCTCTGCTCGTGGAATTTGTTTTCCAGAAGCATAATACACATAGTGGCCTTTAATAAACGTTTCATTCAATTAGTCTGAGGCGATCTGTTGGACTCCCACAATGAGTTTTTGCTGTAGATTTCATAGGCATTTATGTTACAACCGTAGATAATTAAGGCCATTATTGGGCTCTCATCTGGACTGAAGATGTCCCAGTAAGAAGGACATTTATGTGTTCTCACTAAATCCCAGTATGCTAAGAAAGTCTGTTCCCCTGGAATTGGATTGCTGGCATTTTTTTTTTACCTCCGTAAAGAACTTGGGCCAAATAATCCAGCAGTCGGCTGGGGCTCAGGGGCCACAGGTGGCGTTGTGGCTGGGTGATTTCCACGTTTTTTTTTCCAGTCATTGGTGTCTGCACTATCGGTGACTTAATGCGATTTTACAGAGTTACTAAGATGTTTGTTTGTTTGTGTAATTTGTGGAAATGAGTCAAAGGGCTAGCGTGACCAGTTAAAATCCATCAACCGTATTTTAGTGAGTAATTTCAACTTTGCCTCTCCAAACTTTTGATCAGCCACCCATCAAAGAACAAAATGACAGATGTGAGTTTTCAGTTCCCTGTTTTTTTTCTTTGCCTTCCCTCTGGGGCTTTCTCTTTGAGCATCAGAATGTCCAAGATCCATGAAAAGAGAAAGAGTCCACCTGGAAAGCAAACCTCAGCGGGACGACTGCACGCTGCCCGTGACTGCGTGCCCTCTCCCGGGAGGCGAGTGTCCAGACCCAGCCTCCCTCCTCCTCGGCTGTCACTTTTCTCCTGTGGTCCTTCTCTGAGTTTCCAATGGCACGCAGCCCATTTCCTTAAAAACGTAAACAGGAAATTGTCTTCTGGTGGAAGGGCCTGTGTGGCCCAGAAAAATGGTCACTTTTGCTGAGACACAGCTTTAGAAACACTCCCACCGCGGGGAAAGCTGAAGGCTGGTTATAAGCTAGCGGAGGCTGGTGATAGCGTGTGGGTCTGGAAACCCGTGGGCATGGGTTCAGGGCGATTTTCATCGATGGCCAGAGGCACAAGGGGCACGACTGAAGAAGCTCCTGTCACCTAGAAAGCAGGTGTTCTGCGGAGCAGAGAGACATGTTAACGCCCCGAGGAATTCCAGAACAGGCGTTACGTGGAAGACATGGAGGTTTGGTGTGGAGAAATGTGACCTTGGCACGGAGGACACGTCCTGGGTTTCGAGGCTGCTCCAGTCTCTCCAGCTCCCTGTCACGTGGCCTCCCGTGAACCTCCCATGCTCCCGTTGTGGTCTCTGTGTGTGCTGACGAGTTTTCTGGTGGTTATGTCTTGCAGCCCCCCGAATCCAAGCCCAACTTCACCCCTCTCGCCATCTTGGCCCCTGTTCTCGGCGCCATCCAGCCCTATGCCCACCTCATCCACGTCCAGCGACTCCTCCCCCATCAGGTCTGTTGCAGGGTTTGTGTGCTTTTCTGTTGCTGCTGTTGTCCTCTCATTGGCTTGGTCCTCTCTTCATGCAGTGTTCAGCCTCCTCGTCAACTCTGTTCCCTGCCATCCAAACCTGCACTTGCTTTTTGACAGGCCAGAAGAAGCGGTTCGCGAAGACTCCAGGTAAAATCACGGATGCTGACCGATCCGTTCCCGTTTATCCAAGGCTGGTCAGGGAAGATGGGGGTGGCCAGCCTCTGCCCCCCCGGGAGTCCAGCCTCAGAGACCAAAGCTGGGAGGGACCACTAGCATGAGCAGGCATGGCATTTCCCATGCCCTTCTAGAACCCTTCCTCCGGCTGCTGAGTTAGTCCGTGACGCCTGAACTGGGGGGAAAGAGTGCCTCTTGAGTGGACTCCCGTTTGGTTTGCTCTCTGAATCCTGGGGCTCTCTGCACTGTAGCATAAGACAACACCCGAGGGACAGTGCTGAGACATGTACCAGCCTCTTTCTTCTTCCCTCACATTTGTCAGGTAGCATCAGGCCGTGTTGATTTGTGGGGCTGGGCTGTCAGCCGTGAGTTCTGACACCTAGCTGCCGAGCTCCAGACAAGGTGGAAGACAGACGAATATGACACAGAAAAAAGGCCCTAGATGGGCAGCAGTTTCTCTTTAAATTGTTCCTGGCTGCCTCCTTACCTTCCGTGTAGTCCCAGGAACCTTCCGTGCTCCCAGCCTGCTTCCGTCTCCCCCCGTCATGAACCCTCAGCTCTCGTGGGGACAGGCGACACCTCTCTCGCAGGGCTGACCTAGCTGCGCTCCCCAAGGGCCGTGCTGCAGGTCTTCCCTGCTTTGAGGGCGTCCAGACTGCATTGTTTGCATTTGAGTTCTTTGGAGAAAAGATGCTGTTTCACTCCAGGAAAAGAACAGGAGCCCTCTGCTGTGTAGGCTGCGAGCCCGTGTGTCTCTGCTCCCAGACAACCAGGGTGGAGAGCGCAGTTATGAGCATCATGAGGCTCTGCAGCCTTGGCAGAGTTTTCTCGTCCATCTTTTTCTCATAGCTGGTTTTTTCCTAAGGGATGGGCCCAGCAGAGAGGCTCAAATAACTTGTAAAGACAAGTCTCACTTTTAAAAAAAAAGAAACCCCATGCTATTGATATATTCATATATATATAGAGAGAGAGAGAGAGAATGAAAGGATAGATATGAAAGTGCCTGGAGGAGAAAGAAAAGTTTATATATATTATATATATAATTGTATATACAATTCTATATGTGGGAGAAGAAAAGGCCTGAAACCTATTACAGAGAAGGATGACTAAGGCACTGAGAAGTGACTTGTACACAGTCACTTGACTGGTGAGAGCCAGGCCAGAACTCAGGACTTCTTGTCCTCAGCCAGCACGCCTTCCTCCAACCACATGGGTGGCCCGAAATTTAAGTTTCCATGTTTGGCAGCCCCAGAGCCTGGCTTCCTCCTCTAGGTTTTCTGTCTGGCTTCACCTTTGAAGGTGGAAGAGATAGCTTTTTACCATATCCTTTTATCCTCACCCTGGGAGTAAGGTAAAAATTCTGATGATACTTTCCTGATACTCAAGTTATTCCCTAATTATTTCTTAGATGTATCTGGGACACTTTGGGAAACGTTCATAGGAGACCAGATATGGCTTGGATCGCTGTGGTTAGATTATTGATTGCCCCATGAGGACCTGAACCAAAGCCAGCTACAGTGACCAGAGAGAGAGTCAGCTTTCAGAATGCCTCACTCATTCCTGAAAGATACTTTGGCATTAGGAGAATGTGGCTCCTTCGTTTTGATCAAAAGGAAGTAACATCTTCAAAACACTGACCCGTGGGCTGAATGGGTTGGGCCACTCAGGACAGTGGAATCTTTTGGCTAAAAAACTAAAATGTACTCACCGCTTTGACAGTATTCATTTTCTTGGGTCTCTAAGCCTGGGGGCCCTGTTGCCTGTCCAGTGTCTCCACCTTTCCTCTCCCTTCCATCCCCCGAAGTACTTCCGGATTGGCAGAGGACAGTAGCAGTAGAGTCTGCCCACCCCATGTGTTTGGGGTCACAGTTACTCAGTACCGATCACTCTGGCCATCATCATATGGCACCGTTTGGACGATGCCATTCCACAGCCCTTTAGGAAGCTGCCATTTTGAAATAGGCAAGGCGGAGCAGGGCTTGGAATTGGCTGTTACTGAGCTGACTGTGTGCCAGGGTGGGCATGGATGGCAGCACGGGTGGCAGTCCTGGTGGGGAGCTAGCCAAGGAGAGGACAAGATCCCCTAAGCGCTGTCGCAGTTGGCAGCCAACAGTGGGGGCATGCACCCTTGAGTCAGGTGCAATGGATCCTTCCCCCAAATCCCCTTCCCAGACATGAAGCTTCAGACTTCCTTCCCTGGGCAGAGCTTTTAAAAGTAAAAACCCAATTAGACCTCATTAGTGGGCCCGTGAACTCCTATATAACGTCCCCTATGGAAGCGGCCTCCCTCCTCCCTCTCCTGTGGGTTGTCAGTGCTTGTTAGTCAAGGCTCAGGGCCGGAGGTGCCTTTCACAGCACAGCAGAGAAAAGGGACTGGAAGAGCATTTCCTCTTCCTTTTCCTCACACCCCTTGAAAAGCTCCCGGTCCCAGACTCATACCTTGCATTCACACAGGGGCCCCTGGAAATTATGCCTAAGTGATCAAGCCGTTGCCATGTACCAGATTCACTGAGCCCACCTCCCCATACAGTGGAGAATAGGTGGTCATTCTGCAGGGTTTGCAAGGGCGCTTGAGGGAAGCCGCTCTGAGTGCTTTCCAGGCCTCGTGCCATGCTCAGAAGTGAAAATTAAAAATGAACTAGCAGCAGGTTCCAAGCTGGTTCGTGCCCTTGCAGGCCCAGCTGAGGTCTGAAGGGCACTGTCTCAGGACAGCCAGCGGCACCCCAGGCTCTCTGTGTCCAGTGTTGAGATTCTCTGCAGAGAACAGGGAAGCCAAAGAATCAAAGATGCTTGGCGGCAATTTTTTATTTCTTTACTCAGAGCCAAAGCCTACAAGAGGAGTAACCTCTTTTAAATGCACTCCTTCTGTCATCCCTGCCATTTTTGTGCACATCCCAGGGGGGGCGGGAGGAGGTCTCAGGGGAGAAGGCCTTCTCGTGGACTGGCAGTCACCTGTTTGAGAGAAAAGGAGGGCCCTTTCCTGACCTTCATTTTTATTTTTCACCTACTGTTTTATTAAATATTATCATTATTCAGTTCCCAAAGCCTGATATTAGTGGAAAAGCATGATAGTCTTGGGCACGTGAGGCTGTTCCCTCTGTTTCTTTCCTGCCAGGGACCCCATTTGGTTTCCCTGGCTTGCCCCTGTTTTGGCCCGTTCCCTGGATTAAATGAGGTTAATAAGTAACCTCTCTGAGAATCCAGCCGGAAGAGCCTGGCCTCGGGTGATTTTTACCTCACCTTTTATCTCCCCGTCCCTAGTCTCTTTGCTCTCTCCCCGCCTGCTCTGCCCTGTCCTCAAGGGACAATGACCCTGGCTTATGTCCACTGGATTCTCCTTCCACTTTCCAGGTCACAGCAGGCTCCCCTTGCCTGTCAGTACAGGATTTGGGCTGTTTGAACACTTTATAACAAGGTGACTCCTCCTCTCTGCTCCCCACTCCCTCCAAAGACAAAAAACAAAAGCCACAATTTTAGTTGCACATCAGCTGTTTGGGCCCTTGCTGGCCCACGTACAGACCTGGTTCAGTTAGATCACAGAATATGCCCCCTTGTCCCGACCTTGATTCTGACATTTATGATAATTACACAGGAAGAGCTGCTTTCCAGTTGGAGCTGATACATTCTAAAGGCCCTTCCTCCCTTCACTCCCAGGGGACTCACTTCATCTTCTCCCACTTTCCCCATTTTCTCCCACCTGGCCGTCCTCTTCTGGCTACTGAAAGACCAGAGAGACCACCAGTGAACAACTTCTGGATCACCATTTGTCCGATCATTGTGCACAACAGACCCTTTAAGTCATCTTTCCTTCCGTTTTCATGAAACCAGGACTAAAAGTTTGAGATGCCTGGTCCTGGTATAGTTTTCCAAGCATCCCTGGTTCCTCTTTCCCAAAGGGAAGCTGACTTGGTGACTCCGAGAAGTAACAGCCCCATAAGGACCCCTGACGCCCTGCCCCTTCTGCTTCTGTCTGGATTTACCCGAGACCGGCCAGCGCTCAGCTAAATCTCCTTCAGCCACGAGAAATCAGTGTGCCATGGAGGGTTAGCCTCACTGGGTCCTTAAGACTCTGCGTTAGCCAGATGAAGACCATACATGTGAAGTAAATCATATATACCCCCTGAATAATTGTCTGTCCCAGAGGACCTCCTTGCTCCTTTGTAAGTCTGCCCTGGAGCCCCTAAATATGAATTCAGGTGGCTTAGAAGGAGAAGGAGATTGCTTTCAGCAAATACAGAGCCAACTGTTGACTGCTGAATGTCATTTTTCTTGTGACCCTTGAGAAGAAGTCCGTAGATCATTTGGACCTAGTTGGATATTAAAGCAAAAATTGATAGACAGCAACTGAATTCAGCAGTACTTGCAACTTGCTCTCCAGAAGAAGGGTTAGCAGTCTCTGGCCGTTGGGTCAAATCCAGCCCGCCACCTGGTTTTTGTAAGGAAAGTTTTGCTGGAACACAGCCGCACATTCATTTGCGTGTTGTCTGTGGCTGCTTTTGCGCTACGATGCAGAGTTGAGTCATTGCAACGGAGACCAGATGGCCCACAAAGCCTAAACTATTTACTGTCCAGCCCGTTACAGAAAAAGTTTGCCAACCCGTGCTCTGGAAGGATGGTTCTCAGCCCTGGTTGTACACTGGAGTCACTTGGAGAGCTTTATGAAAATACTGATGGCTGTAGTTACGTCTGCAAGTCAGGGGAGATCCCGGGCATCTGCATTTGTTAAGGTTCCCCTGGAGGTTCCAGTACACAGCGAGAGCGGTAGTCAGCACGCCTTGGATATGAGACAGGCACAAAAAATGGCATCATGTCGCCCATCCCTTCTCCCTCCCCACACACGCACATGCGTGCTCTCACACACACACGTGTGTAACTGCTCACACCCACACCTTGTCTGTTCCCGGCCCTACCCTGGGGTCGGGGAGTTCCAGCTCTGGAATCCTGCTCCACCAGCCCAGTGGGAAATAAGTAACATCTGGGAGAGCTCATGTCCGCCCGGGGCCTGGAGCCGAAACCTGGCTTTGCTAGAATTTCTCCTTTTTGACTCACTGAGCCTGGCCAACCTTCAACAGGGTCTGCCGGGAGTGTTCCCCAGAGCCACTGGGAAGCTCTTTCCTGCCTCCACCTCCCTCCTGCCCAGCTAGTCCTGCTCCAGAAATGGGGTGCAGCCTGCCCTCCTGCTGCTCAGCTGTTGTTAACTCCTAGTGGGGGTTTTAACGCGAAACAAGGTCACCCCACGACGAGTGAGGTTTCTCCCGGCTCGCGGCTTCCCTCTGAGTATTTCTCGTTCTCACTCTGGTGACCTTTGCAGCTTTTCTGCCTCGTGTTTTGCCATCTGGCTGCCTTGTCAGGCTCTTCCCATGAGAGAAGGCTAGATGGCTTGTGGGGAAGGGGAGGAAGAGAGATGAAATACCGGGGGTTTTCAGAGGGCTTTTAAAAAATGCTAAATAAACTCCTGTTTTCTCCAGCATGCCGTTCCGGAAGGCAAAAGCCTTGTATGCCTGCAAAGCAGAACACGACTCCGAGCTGTCGTTCACAGCAGGGACGGTCTTCGACAACGGTGAGTCTCTCCTCCCCCCGCAGAGATGTGGGGGGGACGCAAAGCAGTAACTGGAGCGGTCGGTTACTTTCTACCTGGGGAACAGCTCAGTAGAACAGGTAAGACCGCAAAGGCACGTGTGTGCGTGTGTGTGTGTTTCTCTTCCCAAAGTAAGAGGCGCAGTGGCGGGACCTCAGGAGGCCCTGCCAAGAGGGGACAAGTGTCATTAACTCTGCAGTCTAGCAGAGACTGTCATCAAGATGTCATGGGCATTAAATCCGATGATCCCCGGTACAGGCTTTGAGCATCTGGAGCTGGATGGAGGGAGGAGATGAAGGAGTTAAGAACAGGGATTTTGAGGCCGCAGGGTCTGCGCGCATCCTCTGGGCTTCGGTGGGATTCACTGTCTGCAGCAGGCGAGGCCGGTTTCCGAGATGGCCGGGCCTTGGGTGAGCTCGGGGCAAATAAGCTGCACTGCGTCCCTGCTCATCCTCCCGCAGCTGCTGGGAGCGCCTAGGTGACCCCAGAGTCAGACCACCCCTGCAGAGCACCAGCTGTCCTGCACAGGCATCCTGGTGGGGAAGTGGATTCAGGGCACCTGCCCCGTGGGCCTGCACCTTGCTTGGTGCACCATGTCTTTGTTCCATTTGTTTGCTTTCCTCTCTTTGAAAAAAAGCATGGAGCGGGGAGGAATATTTTGAAAAATGAAAATTGATGGAATTGATGTCATAATTTTTCGTAACTTATTTTGCCCAAGAGCAAAATCAGGATTCTGGGGAAAAGCCCAAGTTTCTGTTACAGCTGAGATTTCCCCCAGATGAAGTTCTCCTTGGGGGTTAATCCTTCTGGATTCTTGGGTGAAAAGGTCTGTTTGTTTTGCTCAAAGGAAGAAGCAAAAACCAGATGCCTGGTTTCAGGAACTAGACATTTTCTGGGCCTCCCTTCGTGACCTCAGGTGGGGCAGAGGCACCGTTCCCTGGCAGGGGTGAATGCACAGGGCCCCAGCATCCCTTCCCATTGTGGCTGCGCGGCCCTGCCTGGGCCTGGACCACACCTCCTCCTGCCTGCCAGCAGGACGGGGCAGCCAAGAATCCCACATAGCCCTGGGGAGCCAGAGCTCTAGATGCTGGCCACCGAAGCGCACTTCCTGGCTGGACCACGTGCTTCTGTGTGACCCCGAGCAGTGACTTAACCTTTCTGTGCCTCAGTTCTCCCCTCTGTCACAGAACCATCACAGATGGTTGTGAGAGGAAATCAAGCTAGTGAACATCACATTTTCAAATTAGTACTCAGCACATACTAAGCTTTCACTGTGTCCATTGTTACGATGATGATCATCATCTTGATTATGTCCATCTTAGAAACAGACCCTGATGCTCTTATAGTTTCTTTTTTGCTGATATGACCCAGACCTGGCTCTCCCGGCTGGGCGATAGGTGAGGGTCTTGGGGTCCCAGCCAGCACAGAGCTGGGCTCCTGGGGACCAGCCTTGACTGCATCCGCATGCAGAGGCCCTGCCTCTCTGTGTGCCCAGCCCCTGCATCCAGCATGGCGCAGATCAGATTCGGGTGTGGGTAGACAGAATGTGAAACAGGGCTCAGAGTCTCTGGGGGACTCCCAGGTCACACTCAGTGGCCTTCAACCTTCTGAGCCAGTGGGGCTGGGGTGCTTCTGCCTACAGATGAGCAAGATTTGAGAGACCCCTACATATGCAGGTGAATCCAGTGCTTAAGGGTCTGTCCTCTAAACCACAATTCACTGCTCCCTTTGGCAGGGACCACCATGTTCCCATCAGCTATTCACTCTGACAACACGAAGGAACCCTGGTCCCAGGGGCGGAATTGGTTTGAGTTCTCAAGAGGTCTGTGTGTGCCTGTGTGTCTGTCCTGTTTGGGACTCCTCTTCCTAAGTGCAACCCACTTCTAGTTTTTTTCGAGCAGCTTTATTGAGACAGCCACTGACCGTACAATATGCCCGTTTAAAATGTATAATGCATTGGGTTTTAGTATATTTAGACTTGTGCAGCCATCACCACTGTCTAACTCTAGAATGTCATTACCTCCAAAGAAACCCTGTTCCCTTTAGCATTCATGCCCCATTTACCCCCAACCCTACTCCATCCAGCCTAGGCAACCACGAATCTACTTACTGTCGCTATAAATTTGCCTGCTCCGATGTTTCTGTGGATAGAATTATATAGTATATGGTGTTTGTAACTGGCTTCTTTCACTTTGCGTAGTATCTTCAACATCATACAGGTTGTAGTATGCAACAGAACTTCATTCCTTTTTCTTGCCGAGCAATATTCTATTGTATGGATATACCACAGTTTGTTTATCCATTCATCTATTGATGGACATTTTGATTATTTCTGCTTTTGGGCTGTTATGAGTAACGCTCCTATGAACATTTGCATATAAGTTTTTGTGAGGACATATGTTTTCCGTTCTCTTGGTAATCCACCCAGGCATGGGATGCCTGGGTCATAGATAAGTCTGTGTTTAACTGAGGAACTACCCTACTGATTTCCAAATGGTGTTGCACTTTTGACATTCCTACCTTCTTCCACTTTTTTTTTTTTAAGTTTCCTTTTGAATCAGTCTAACTAGCTAACCAAAAAAAGAAAAGAAAAAAGATACTGGGGGATTTTTAACTGCCAAGTCTGTGACTTCCAGCAGGTTCTGGGACTATTTCTGTCCTACAACTAGGTAATCATCATAAATCCTATAAGGACGAATGAGAGCAGGAGAGAGTCAGAGGCCCCACCCCACCTTCCTGTGGTCTCTGGGGGTCATGGCAAAGTTTGTTGACACTAGTTTCTTTTTAACCAGCAATGCCAGTAACCTTTCAGATTCCCTGAAGAGCAAAAGGCCAAATTAAGCCCCGAAGACAACACCTCTCAGTGTTCACTGGGCTGCAGTCGAAGAAGGGTGTGACAAAATGTCAATCCAGTTTTTAGACTAGTTTGGCTGGGAATATTTTATGATGTTGAATTTTTAGAGGATGCTCCTGAGACCCTGTTTCCCCCCTCCCTTCAGCCTTATGGGAGAAATCGGGCATTAGCGGGAAAAAGAACCATTCACGTGCGAGGGAGATCCTTTCCTTGTTTATCTCTTGGTAATTTATTGCTGGAGATAGCAGATACGGGTGATTTCAGTTGGATGCTTTGTCGCTGGCAGATTAAATCATTAGACTAATCAGAAGTTTCCTAATGACTGTGTGTGTGTCTGTGTGGTTTCAGGATCAAGAAGGAATCAGGAGGAGGAGGAGGGAGGGGCACCTCGAGGGGAAAGTCTGTTGTTCATAATAGTTAATCTCCAAGTCTCCAGAGTCCAGGGGCCCCATGCAAATCTGGGGAGGCTGCTCAGTCAGCTTTTGGACTTTGTGCACTGGGCAATGGATGCGCAATGCGCGGAAAGAAGTCCAGTGTCAGCCCTCGCCAGTCTACTAGGAAACTGTCCTTTTCACCAAGAGAACCTCAGACAGTAACCGGAAAGAGAAATAGCTGGTATCCTCAGGAACATTAGTCATCTAGAAGCAGTGTGATTAGCGATACCTGGAAAATTCACACGGCATTCACTAACATTGGGCTCTTGGGATATTGTCATCAAGATTGGAGACGGGCCGGGATCCTTCACTCCTGGGGCTCAGGGTGTGGCTTGAGTGCAGATCAGGGCAGCCGCAGGTTTCCTCTGCTGATCGACAACATGTCAGGCACTGGGCCTACACAGAGTTCCCTGGTGGAGTCTTTCAGCCTCCCCAGCCGTCCCCGTGTCTCTCCCGAGCATTGCCACCAGCTGCCTAACTGGCCTTGTCGCACTCAGCCTTGCCCCCATAACCTGTGCCCTGCACAGCCACCAGAGTCGTCTTGGGAAAGTGGAAGTCCCATCATGTTACGAGCACCCTGCTTGCTGTGCTCCAGCCGCCTCCTGTCGCTCTCAGAATTATTGACGGGGCGGACGTCCCCCGCCCCACCCCTGCCCTCTGGCCCCCTCTCACCCGCGCTGGATACACAGCAGCCTACCAGGCCGCCTTTGTGTTCTCAAACAGGGTCGGCAATGACCTGCCAGCGAAGTCCAGCCTGCTGCCTGTTTTTGTAAATAAAGCTTCATTGGAACACAGCCACCCCCGCCTTTTTGTTTACATATTTTCTACCGCACGACCATGGCGGGGTTGAGTAGTTACACATTCATGATCTGGCTTTTTAAGAAAAACTTGCAGAGCGCTGTTTTGAAATCACAGCAAGCTTTTCCCCATCTTAGGGCCTTTACACTTGCATTAAGCGCTGCCTGGCTGGCTCCTTTGGATGATTTAGGTTTTAGCTTTGTGAACTCTTCCCCACCCACTCCCATCCCTATGCCAGTCTCTTCCTCTCCCCTCAGCACTACCGAAAATGACGTGCCGGCTCATTATAGATCGTCCCTCCCCGCGGGCAGAATCTTGACTGCTTCTTCTGTACCATGTGCAGGAACCTCGCACAATGCAGGCTCGTGGTAGGTGCTTAGTAAACTCGCTTGCGAAGCGAGTCAGTGCATTCAACTGCACAGGGGTCCGCGCCTCTTCCAGCCAGTGCTGCTTCCCCTCGGGGCAGCCGGCCATCAGAGATCTTAGTCACACATGCGCTTCTTGTCCCGGTGAGCGAAGGAGACGGGCAGTGCACGAGTTGCGTGTGCAGGGGTGTATGGTGTGTATATGGGTTGAGCTGAGAGAGAGTGGTTGGCAGGAAGCACACCTGGGTCGGCAGCAGCTTACATTTATTATATGCCTGCTGGGCTGGAGAGCCGCCCAGGCAGCTCACTGCACCACCCCGTGTGTTTACATAGCACATGGGACACTGGTGCAATTCAGAAGGTTGGACATTGGCGCGATTCAGCCTAGCAAGTACTTCGGAGCATCTCCGATGTCCAGAGCATTGGGCTGGGCCAAAGCAGTAGCGTTTAAGACCGCAGACCCTGGCGTCAGATGTCCTGGGTTCCGATCCACCACCATCATCTACCAGCTTGTGATCTGGGGCAAGCTGCTTCACTTCTCTGAGCCTCAGGTTCTCAGCAGTAAAACGGGGGTAACGGCGGAAGCAACTCCACAGTCATTCTGCAGGTGAAAAGAGGCGATGCAGGTGAAGCGCTCAGCACAGGGTCCCCCGCCTTGGTACGTGCTCAGCACGTGCATCATCATTCTTATCATTAAGGGCCACGCTCTCCGGCTGCACAGAGACACAATGTAGTGGGAAAGGGCTTGGTCTCGGGGGTCAAACAAACTGGGTTCACACTGTGGTTCTACTCTTGTGACCCCGCACAAATTGACCTCTCTGAGCCTTAATTTTCTCATCTGTGAAGTAGGGATCATAATAGTACAAGCTAGGATCTTTAGATCAAGGGAATCAGTATATATTCAGAGTTCTGAGTCCATGGCTCTTTCTTGATCACCCGGGAACCATTTCTAGGTGTTCACTTTTATCATTCTAATTCACCAGAGGGCAGTCATTGAAGAATGCTGAGTGGTAGAATACAAACTAAAATGCACTTAACTACTAGTTTGAGAAACAAAACCTAACACATTTGAACAGCCTTGGTGGAACCCTGGATAACATGCAGACCGCACTGTGAGCATTCCAGGAGCCCAGAGAAGGGAGGAAGCAGGTAGATGGAATTCCAGGACGCTATTTATGGAGGAGGTGGGGCTTCAGCTAAACCAGGAGGTGCGAGAAAAGGAAAGAGAAGGCAACAGAAAGCCGGGGTTGGGGGAGGCATCTGGGGCTGCCTCCCGCCTCCATCAGTTCATGAGAATTTGCATTTTAATTCTAATTATCACCCTCATTACAGAGGCATTTTGGCACTGAAAAGTTATAACTTAGCTTTGCGAGAATGAGTCAAAATACATTCCCTGGGCCTCCCTCCTAGAGATTCTGCTGTCACTGCTGTGCCAGGAGGCCCGGGGATCTGCAGTTTTAATAAGCATCCAGGTGGTTCTGTTGCACACGGTCTGGTTCCACGCCTTACTGAAGCCTGGCTTGCTGGCTCCCCAGAGTCAGCCGTCTGACCCAAAGGCTGCATTGTCCCCAGCCGTCCCCTGTGCCATATCTTTTGTTCTCCAGTTTGGAGGGCCTCCTTTGTCCCCTCCGGTTCATCCCTTACTCTGCACATTCCCTCTCTAATGTTTGCAGACGTTACCACCTCTGCACCTGAGCTGTGTTTGAACAGCTGGCCAGGAAGGGAGACTGAGAGAGATGGACTCCATGCAGCCAGGGGAATAACAGCTCAACCAAGAGCTCTGCTGCAAAGTGGGAGGGGTCTTTTTTTTCTTTTCTTTTGTTTATTTAGTTGGTTTATTCTTTTTCAGTCTTTTGTTTAGGGGTGAATTTGATTTGCTTGATTTGGGTTCTGAACATTTGACATTTGCCCAAGCTTTGGTGGGTGTTGAGACCAGACCCTTACTCAGGTTTTACCAGGAGAGTCCTACGGACCAGTCCAAGTGACTGGACAAATGACGCAGGGTCGCCTACTGGCTCGCCCGTAATGAACATTAACTGTGCTTTCTCCACGTTGGCTCCTTGAACCCTCACAAGAACCCACTGGCAGAGAGAGCGTTGTATTATCACTGCCTGATAGGTTGCAGAAAATGAGGTGATCTTGGCAGCATCAGCCGGACAGATGGGCAGAAGACAAGACAGCAGGGGTGTTTGGGTGCTAGTATCTTAGCAGTGGGCTGGGAGAGCTGGGGCACTGGAGAAGCCGGGTTGCTTTTAAGTCATGTTGTATTCTTCGTTCCCTGACGCTCCTTTCCCAGACTCCTCCTTGTATGGTGTCGTGAATCCCAAATACCCTCACTACTTGGATTTATTCCGAAAGCCTAGAGCTATGAAATCACGCAAGCACATTGGAGGCCAGCTCATCGATGTCTGACCTTGTCTTTTCCTTAGAAAGTCTCCACGATCTAGCCAAGGTCAACGCTGATGTTCTGTGAGTCCCAGTGTGCGTCCTGCTGCTGCTTCCCCGTTTACTTCCTTTGGCCTCTCTTCTTCTTTCCCTGCAAACGGAAGCTTGAGTATGCTAATAGTTTGGGAGGCGGAAATGCTTGTCTAAAATAAGCTCAGGAAGTCACTTAATTAGCCTAGGAAGGGAATAGGGAAAAATTCATTCTCTCCAAACAATCTCAGAAAATTGGAGTTTTCCTAAAAACATCCAGAGCAAATGTCCTGCCTCGCCCAAGAGTGGTGTGTATATTCCCGGTTCACAAGCGTGAACAGCCCCGTCTCTGAGTCTGCGATTCCCTTGCTCTTCCTTCGTGCCATCGACGGCTTTGCAGACTTAGCTGGATTGTATACAATTTTTACAATATCACAGTAGTTTCCATGGAGATGGATTGTGATGTCACAGCATATTGGGTATGTTTCTTTGGATATGGAAAAATCAAAGCGGTAGAAATTTTGCAAATTGCGGTTCAGAAAGGGAGAGGAGAGCTTTCAGACTTGTATACAGGAGGGAGGAAAATTCTAGAGAACAGGAAAGAAAGCTAAGGAAGCGTATGGTTGGAACCAAGAGGGGGCTATTCAAAGACTGTAAAATTTTTTTAAATGCAGAGGGAATCTGTAAGGAAATTAGAAGCAGAGGATACGGATTCAAAGGGAAGTAATATGCATGATTAGGAGCTAGGTATCTTTAAGGACTGGGTCTTAGCGTCCTCCATGGGTACTTTTGTTGGTACATCATCTGCACTGGGTAGCTAGAGGAGAACATGGATGGATGGATGCGTGCATGCACACATAAATATATAGATGGAGAATCATAACTGTGACCTTGAACCTAAAAAGCAGGAATCTATGACTTCTTTATAGTTTAAACCAGAAACTTCAGAAAGTCCATGAAACCCCTAAAATTGTATGCAGAATTTTGAATGTCTGTGTCTTTTCACTTTTTGTTGTGGAGAAAGTTTAAAACGACCTTTATCAGATCCCCCAGTAGGTTCAGAACCTCTGGTTTAAGCAAGTCCTAGCGTTACATAATGTGATGAGCAGCTACACTCAGCCCCTAAACCTCCTGCACACACACACAGCGCACGTCCGCCTCCTGCCCCGTCTGTAACGTCATCTCTTCTTGTTCCCTCTCCGCCTCCCTGTACAGTTCATCCGTCTCAGGAGCCTGGCTGGTTGGAGGGGACTCTGAATGGAAAGACGGGCCTCATCCCTGAGAACTACGTGGAGTTCCTCTAACCATGGGCCCCAGCAGAGCTGCTGAGCTTTCCACGGTGTCCGTGACGACCGCCGATGCCAGTGTTGTGGGCCGCTCCTCTTCGCCGCTGAGAAATGCAGGGTGACTGACTCTGCTGCTACCTGTCGACACAAATGTTTCTGTGAACTCTGGTGTCACCCATCCCCATGATCATCTCAGCTGACATGCGGTGATACTGCACAAAACAGTAGATCAGCAGAGGAGGCCACTTGACTTTGATCACCAAGGGAAAGGCTTACAAAGCCATCGCTCTCGTGTAGCACCCTAAATGGGGGGTGTCCATGTTGTTTCGACAGTCATCCAAACCCCAACCTTCTGAACAAGGAAGTAAGTGAGGCAGAAGTAGTCCCCAGGAGCAGGCAGTGTGGCCGGCTCTGGCAGGGCCGGGCAGTGCCTGAGATCCAGGCTGGATCCACTGCCTCTGTTTACAGTAGATGCTCTGTCTATCCCACCTCTAATTACTTGAGACCCACAGTGCTCCAGGCAGCTGGGCCTGTTCGCAGGCAGGATGGAGAGGGGTTACGGCACTGTTTACATAAGATCCAATCTCTCACCATCTCTCAAGCAGCCGTTGGCCCAGCGTCAGCAGAATTCTGTCCAGTCCTCTCATGCAAGGGAGCACACGCACCCCACGGCCCCCCTCCCCCAAGCTAGGAACTTCTCTGCCACCGAGGGCTGCCATCGCCTCGTAACCACGGCAACCCAGCCTACTCTGAAACCAAACCGAAGAATCACACATACTCTTCTGCGCGACGTGTGTTTTTTCCCTTCCCCACTTTCGGTCGTTTTTTGAATGGTTTTCCAACAACCTGAAGCGGACGATCAAGGCAGGAGAGTGGTCTCCTTGGGGGCAGAGCAAATAGCAGCTGGGAGCTGTTCCCTTTCTGATGAGTTTCAGCAGCACCAGGATATATTTGGAGCAAACTCTAGTAACCTCTTGAGATTAAATTTCATACAGGCTTCATATTTCTGTTCTTCCATGCAACTCGTGTTTGCTTTCCAGAGGGCAATGTGCTGCCTCCCAATGGGTGACCCCCTCCCTCTGATTCATTCCCTTGTGGCCTCCCATTCACCCATCCCTCCCCTGGTGCTTGTCCACCTCTAGGCCATCACTGACCGGCCCCCCAGGCGGTGCCCTGGGCTGCTGAGCACTGGTGCCCTGGTGGTATTCAGGCCTGATTCCTGGGCTAGCCCCTTGACCTCTAGTTTAAAAGGGCATCTATGTTTACTGCTACTCAGAAAAAGGGAATTGTTCCTCAGGCTTTTGAGGCATGAGACGAATATCGTAAGCCATTGTGATTTAGGAGGACACCAAAAGGTCGGGGCATGGAGGGTGAGACAGGTACCCTCTGAGAAAGAGAATTTCCTACTTGGACCAGAAGGGGCTGGGCCTTGTGGAAGGCCGCCTTGGGTGGGGAAGTTTGGCCTGGATGTTTCCAATTCACTTGGCCTCCAAAGAAGAGAGTTCCAGTATCTTCCGCATTTGAATGTCCTTGCAGGAGTGATTCTGGACCAACTCCAGACTAAGGGACTGTCGAGCTCCTTCGGAGCCCCTCGGGAGGGCAGCCTTTCTCCAGAGTGTTTCCTGCCTCTGGAATTCCTTTTTAGGGAACTTTAAAGAAGAAAAGAAAAACTTGAATTGTGTTGAATTACTGTATCTTTTACATTTTTTTTTGAAAAGATAAATTGTAAATAGAGTGATTTGAAATACTTTATGGCAAAGTTTTATATTTGATATTCTTGAAGCTCCACGCGTTTAAGCTCTGATTTCTGAACAAGTGTGTGTAAGAGGGAGAGAGAGGACGCCAGGTTGCAGGGAGTCAAGGTCACGCCCTCTGTGGCCTTGAGGAATGAGGAGATAGTTCTTGCACACTCTCTTCTGGTTCTCGTTGGTGGACATGACACGTCAGTGGTGTTCAGTCTTCTTTATCCAGATGTGTTTCTGAGCATCTCTTGGTCTTTGGATTTGGAGATGGAAAGAGCATCTCCAGGCAATGAACTTTTCAAAGGACTCCTACCTGGTAGTAAGATGAAGCTCAGGATTTAAATAGGTGAGGCCAGGGGTTAAGGTGGGGTCTTTTTGTTTTTTTTTTTTTCGTTTTGGGTTTTGTTTTTTTTTTCATTTTTCTTCTCAGGTGTATTTCTTGGTACCCCAGGATACCAGGACAGAAGGAGATGGGATACTTGCGTGCTCCTTAAGGCTGACTCTTCTGCACATCTTCTAAGGCTTTATGAAAGAGGCTAAGCTAGTTTGCAAATGTTGTGTGTGTCTAAGTTCTAAGAACAACTGGTTTCTTAGGATCTTTAGTTCTCAAGATGCTGCTGCTTCCCCTCTCCCTAAACAAGTTTCTGCCCCCTCCTATTCATCTCAGATTTCCTATGACCCCATTATAAAAGGGGGAAAAACTCCAAAGAGGGGTGGAGATTGTGCTGTTACAGATGGTTTGAAAGTTAATAGGAGTTTGGCGCTGTGATTCGGTTCGTCAGCTCAAGGATTACACTATTACCCAGGAGCTCACCAAGCAGCAAGTGAGATGCTACCGCTGAATCAGGGAACAAGGATTAAGACTGGACAGGACCAAGGTAGGACTCAGGAAAGCTACCACTGAAAACCCAAGAAGGAAAGGCTACACCTGCTCCTTGCGGACTTGGAACAGCTTGAGGACCTGTTCACAGGAGCCAGAAGGGACAAGCAGCCCCCATACCGCTGTGCTTTCCAAATAGAGTATGCTTTTAGCACATTCGACATTTTAAATTGTCACCTGCCCCAATGGACTCTTAACTAGAGCTAATGTAGGGGGACCAGAAGGCCCAGGCCCTGGCTTTGGGAGTTCCTTGCTGAAGCGTGCCTGTTGACACTTGGCTCCAGCTTGACCACTTGGAAAGTCCCTCCCTCCTCAGTTGGCCCTGATCTGAAGCCGAGAGAGATGGGGCTGCTGCCAATGGGAATTTTTAGGTAGACCCCTTCCTGGCTTCTCTGGGCCATGCCAGGCCCATGACAGATGGCTGCCCTGTTTCCCTTTCCCCAGCCAGGCTCCCCTTTTCCCTCATGGCCACAGACCTGGAGACGCTGTTCAGAATAGGAGCCAACAAATAAGTAGGAACTTGAAGACGGAAAATGGGTGTTCCCCTCCCCCCGTCTGTGCTTCCCACCTCTAGCTCTGACTGCTGCGATAGGGGGTCTTAGAGCAGGTGAGGGGAGTGGACTGGGTATCAGAGTGGAAGACAGTTGACCCAAATCCCTGAGCTTTGCCAGGAGCCTCGTGTTTCTTCCGGAAGGCCCTGGGATCAGGTAGGCGCGCACAGCCTGCATTGTTCTGGGGTCCCAAGGTTACTCCTCCTCAAGGCACTCACAGAATCCCTTGGCTGCAGGATGCAATGCCTTGAGAAGATAATCGTTTCAAGCCCTTCCCCCACCAAGGAAATTCCTGACTTGCTCAAGGCTGATGATACTCCCTTCTGCCTTCAAATCTAAATATAGAGGGATGGACCCTGCACTGCCTGCCTTGGAATCCTAGGACTGGGGCCAGTTTTTAGCTTCATATTTCTACAGCCAATATGTGTTTTCCTCTAACAGACCAAACTGTTGTGGTTTTTTTTTTCCTAACATAATTCCAGTTCCTCTCCTCTTGCGGAGTAGTGCTTTTTGGACAGAAAGGCAAGAAGATAACACAGAAAGCGAGCATTCAAGTATTGGCCAACTGGCATTAGCACAGAGCCATGCTGGTGACGAGGTCATTTCAGCATTTTCCAGGACTGTGTGCTTATGTGTGCCACACCTGTAGCTCAAAGGGAAGTCTTTCTGCCGTCAGAGTTTGTGTCTCTTGAAAATAGGCCATCCCAGTCACACCGAAAGCTCTGTCTTGACCAAAAACACCCGTGATTGAGGAGGAGGCAGACAGAAATAATCAAGTAAAGATAACGTAACCAGATATTCATGACCATCCGTTGGCACCTTTCATCTTCTCGCTTCTGTTTCCAAAAGCAAGTCAGGACCGCTCAGTTTTCTAGATTCCCAGGTACAACAGTGGCTCTCATGGCACTCACAGTTCACTTTAATTCTGAATGTTTTAGGAGCAACCATGATACCCAAGTAGGTAGGTAGCCAGCCTTGAAGAAACCAAAAAACCTCTTAGCTACCTGACTTTAAAAGGAACTTCCTGGGTGTTCTACTAGTGAGTTATCTACCATATCTAGCACAGCAGACAGTACTCAGTTACCTAGACAACCCTGCCCCACACCTCTTTTAAGTCAGCTGGGTGTCTTCTCACACACCCTGCGCTGGTGTTCCAAAAATGTATCTCATCCTGCTCAAATGTGTTTGGCAACCACACTGGTGCGCTGAGTGCTAGACCAGTTCTCTGTCAGTGTTGCATCCAGATGACAACAGCAGCAGAGGAATGGACCTTGCACAAACCTCCTGCATGCCTGAGACCAGACTCCAGCAAGTAATCATTAGCTTTTTTCCTTTCACTGCCTACAGTACTGCTGTCACTAAACAGCTCCCCAAAGCAGGAGAGGCCGTACAGAGAATCCAGGCATCTTTCAGAGGCAGCCCTTGCTGAGATGTGATCTTCTAATGGTAGCACATGTATTGTTAGGAGAAAAAGGGTTGGATGTAAAGTAATGCTGGGAGCAAAAAGAGAAAGGCAAACCATACTGAAGAACTTAAGATTTTTTTATGAGAGGGATAAATATAGGGGGAAAAATCTATCACAGAGGAAATTCACAACTAAGGCTTTTACAGCAGTTTTGCAGGAGACTACAAGATGAAAACATCTCTGAAGGCAGAATGCTTTAGAGAGCAAAGGCTTGGCACAGTCCTAGACCCACGTAAGGGTGGCAACCCTTACTATGTCAAAACTCTCTTTGGTGTAGTCCTTGAGAACCACGAGTAGTGATCATCAAAATGTCAGAATTACCTGGAGCAGTCCTGGAGAGGCCAGGACACCCGCCACCATTCTACATCAACCATTTCTACAAAGTTGTCCAAACAGACACCTACAAGCCGCTTCCTTGGGTCTTCAGGTGCCAGGGTCAACCTCGTACCTGCGCTAAGAGGTTCATCTTATGATGATTCTTAAGTATTTACATATCAGTATGTGTTTGTGTGTGTGTGTGTGTACAGCTCACATTTATATATGTAAAGATGTAGACTCTTCTAGAAACCCACACAAGCTGGCAGCCGCTGAGCCTTGACAGCCTTTAAGGTTTGAAGGTTGAGAACTAGAGAAGCAAGACAGGCTGTTGATTGACTATCAAAATGATCAAAGACGTCAGTGTAGTGCCATTTGAAAACTTCGTCCGTGTTTATCGAATGGTTATGGTCTACAGCTGTAGTCCTCATTAACTTATTAAGAGTCATGTTGGAAAAAAATCACACTTGTAAACAGCCGGTAGCGATTCCTAGGCCAGTGTTCACAAGCACTCTAAAAGGCATTCTGTCCATATTTCAGAGAAGACAATATTTGCATGCTTAATTCCTAATTTAGGCTACTTTTGAGTATATTATAAAGTGCTGTGGGACATAATATCAGTAAACTACTTAAAATGGCACTTTAATGTTTTTTTTTTAAAAAATCATAAATGCACTGTTTTAAACTTCAATTCAGTATTGAATATTGACTAGTGTGTAGAATCCATTTTCGTAATTAAACAGTAATTTGTGACTAGATTAGAGCTTTTTCCCTGTGATTCGTAAAACAGTTTTGCCATGTTCAGGCTTTATAAGGAAAAAAAAAAAACCTGTGCTTTTGCGTCACTAAGCATATCTAAAGAGAAAATGCAGTTTCTGTCAAGTGGCCTCTGAAACTTGGCTTCTTACGTTCAGTTGGTTTATGTGACAATCTCGATGAAATGAGTGGAAGTATGATTTTTGAATTAAATGACTTTTCCATTTGGTGATGCGTTTGTTTCTTGAGTTTCTGGTAAAGTTTTGACATGAGGCACATTTTAATATTTTTGTCAAACAGGCAAAGACCATGATCAAAGGTCACGGGTCTGGGCTCCTGCGGTCACCGGCGACAACTTCGGTGCTGATTTCTTTTTTTTTTTTTATTGATTTATAATCATTTTACAATGTTGTGTCAAATTCCAGTGTTCAGCACAATTTTTCAGTCATTCATGGACATATACACACTCATTGTCACAGTTTTTTCTCTGTGATTTATCATAACATTTTGTGTATATTTCCCTGTGCTATACAGTGTACTTCAGTGCTGATTTCTGACGTGCTCTGGGGAGCTCTGGGTTCCTTTGGGGAGAAGGTCAACTGTGAGGGAACTGGAGGGGGAGCTGTCAGGCATGTTAAACAATGAAGCCCCGAAGAGTCACGTTCCGATGAATGTTTCTGACTTGTCTCCCGGAGTACATTTTTTTTTAATTGAAGTGCAATTGACTTACAATGTTGTGTTAGTTTCTGGTGTACAGCACAGGGATTCAGTTGTACATATGTATGTGTGTATGTATATTGTATACCTTATTCTTTTTCATATTGTTTTCCATTACAGGCCATTACAAGATACTGAATATATATAGTTCTCCGTGCTATTCAATAGGACCTTGTTGTTTACCTATTTTATATCTAGTGGTTTGGATCTATTAATACCAAACTTCTAGTTTATCGCCACACCCCCGCCCCCCCCCCGTCCCCTTTGGTAACCATAAGTTTGTTTTCTGTGTCTGTGAGTCTCTTTCTGTTTTGTAAGTTCATTTGTCTCGTTTTTTTAGATTCCACGTATAAGTGATATCATGTGATATTTGTCTTTCCCTAGAGTACATTTTTTATTCTTCCTCAATTCAAGTTTCAAATCAAACATTTTCTGGAACTTCATTAACACAGTAAGGGGTAATCAAAGAGCCAGAACGCAGACAGTACCCTCCACACAGCTGGGTGTGTCACACAGGTTGTCAATCAGTTACTTGTAACATACTCTCGCAGGCTGACTCATGTAATTTGTTCACATCCCCACATCTCCCCCTCCCCGGGTACCTGCTAAGATGCAGCCTGAGACCCAGGTTCACAGTCAGCTCCTGGCTTCTGCTGTGGGAGCAGGGGAGCCAGAAGAAGGGGACAGGGGGAGCCAGGACTCGGCATGGAGGGGGAGGCTTCCTGCTCCAGAAGCTTGCCCCAGACAAGCTGAAGGGGAGTGAGTCTCCCCTGGTGCCTGGTTCTGACGGGTGACTATTTGAATTTGTGAGTCACACGTGAGCTGTTTATACTGTCCTCGTTTGCCACTTAATGAGGACTGATTTCCTCCTATGAACAGAACGGAATCACGGCGCCTGCTGCCTTCACCGAGCATACACCCTGCCCTGGAGAATCCAGCATCTGCGGTGTTGTACGTGCGTGCGGTTGTGCGCTGCTTAGGTCAGACCTTCTGAGTGGCACTCATGTCCGATGCCCATCACGTGGAGGATGAAATGTATGTACGGATCTGTGTCTTATCTCTGTAGTCGGCCTTCCCCCAGACTTCCCGATCACTTCTACTGTTTAACAGGAAAAGTTTTCATTTTCATGTTGCTTTTAGCAGCCATTCAGAGCAGAGCTTAAATTGTGTTTCGTCTTGTGGTTGGTTTGGTGTTTTTCACTTACTAGTTCTTGCCACACGATTGGTCATGAAAGCACGTTGGTTAGGAATGGCCTTGACTGACACTTGAAATCACATAAATGAAAGATTTTCTCAGACCTCAAACATGTTTGCTATCTTTGGAATTAAATGGGGGTTTTAATTCCTTCTTTTTTCAATTCTTTTTCTACCTTCACTCGGATACCACATCTCTCTTACCCAAATATGTCAGTGTCTTTGGCTCGCCCTGCATTTAATAGCACCAGGCTAGGCTGCAACCAGTTAGCTGTCCCGGGCTAGGCAGGATTGCTGGAGTTCAGCCAAGAGAGCCTTTAACGACCACGGGTATCGCTCGGGGTGGGTGAGGTTCACCACATCGCAGAGTCTGCAGGTGTTCTCAGCCAGGGCTGTGTCCTTCAGGACGTCACCCTGCATTGCTCGGTCAGCGTCAGGGAGTGGGGACCAAAGCAGGACGGTTCTCAGTTGAAATGGTCAAAACTTCGACCCACTGTATCCACAGCACTTAATAACTCCTGTCACACTGTGTATCTGTAAAGTCTCCTGTGTCGTTGACCCCAGGAGGCCAACCCCAGCCTCTGTTTGCTAAGACCTGAATCCATAGGTCCTTTCTCTGGGTACCAAATCACATTTTACCCCGCAGGTCTTATGTCCACCCTAAAATTAATGTGTTTCTTTTGACACTGTGACTCTATGTCCTTTTTTGCATTTTGAGGGGGTGGTCAATGATAGGAAAGACTTTTTCTTTTTAATTGTTAACGTTTTTCTGCTTTTTCTGAACTGTTATTTGTTAAATAGATCCGGGAGAGTCATGCTCGCATTGTCGGGGTTACATAAGATGAAGGAATGCTGGTGAAGGGGAGCCGTCTTTCTTTTCCCACCTGTTCCCTATCACACCATTTTGCCCTTTCATTGTACTTTCTACCTGTAATTAATTCGCTGTTTATCATAAAATGTTTGATGCCTGTGTCCCTCCTAACACCCCCATAAGCACAGAGCTGGCCCCTGGCAGGTGCCGGGTAGCACCTGGGGGGCTGAGCTAGTGAAAGGAGGCAGGGAAGCCCTGGACTCCAGTTCCTCCTTCCTCTTTTACTTTACACGTGTGGTCGAAAGGAAAAAATTGGGTCATTGGGTGACTCTGTGATCCTTGACAAGCTACTCCATTCACTCGGGTCCCGGGATTCAGGCTCGTTGGAGAGACTCCCCACCCCCCTGTTGAGGCACATGCAGCCACATTCTTTCCCAGCCTCCTCGCTGGTGCTCAGTGCAAGAAACCATCTGGTTACCCAGCTGATCAGGAGCCAAGAGGCGCATCACTGCCATCTGAATTACTTATGGATGATTTCCTGAACTTCATGCCAGGCTGGAGCCCTGCCTTCAAGCAAACCCACATCAGAATCACCCACAATATAAGAAGTATTCCTTTTCTAAAGACCCTTACAGGAAATTCCACGCTGTCCCAGGGGAACTTGGTCTGGTCTCTAACACTCCCACCAAGGGAACTGTTTGTGTCTGACTGAAGTTTCCCAGGATGCAGCTTCTGTCCATTTCCTCTGTTTTTCCTTAGAGCGGAGAACAACGAGCCATCATCTTTTTAGAATAAACACCGTCCACGTTATGCTTCCGCTTAGCAAACACTTCTTGAGGACCTCTGGTGTGCCAGGAGCTGCCGAAACCAGGAAGTACAAGACGTGAGCTCTGTCCCCAGGGCACTCACAGTTGGCCTCGATGATGGGCAGGTGGACAAGAACCAGCATCTACCATGTGGTGTTGCGACACTTGCAGTGTGTGGCAGGTAGTCTCAGGCTCCGACGAAGACTGATCCTTTCCAACTGGGAGGTAGCTGCTAGAGAAAGCTTTGCGAAGAAGGGACGTTGGAGATGGTCTTGAAAGATGGAGAGAAGTTGGCCACTTAGGCGAATGGAAAAGTGTCCCAAGCACAAGGACAGCAGGGACCAAGGCATGAAGGGGAAGGTGAGGGGGAGAAAGGAGAGAAAGGTGAGTTCAGTATGATGGGAGCATGAGGAGATAAGGGCTTTCTCGAGAACTCAACAGTTTCACCCTCTCCCACCCTGTTAGCTTTTAGGCTTCTGCCTTCTCAACCGACACTATCAACTAACATTTATTACTGTCTTACTAGGGACTAGACACTACTATACATGCATTAACTGACTGAATCCTCCAAATAGGTGAGTGGAATGCTATAATTTTGTAGATGAGGAGACCGAGGATCAGGGAGGTCACACAAGCTAAGAAGTGGTGAAACTGAAATACCAATATAGATCTGTCTGCTTGGGCTCATATGCTCTTAAGTTTCTTTTAATTTCTTCATAGATATACACATACGATTTTCCCTAGGTGCACAAACTGTTTTAATTGGCTGGAAGTTTTCTCTTCCATTTTTGATTTGGTTCTTCAGTCCCCCACATCAGCCTCCTCCCTCCTTAAACTATGTCAACAACCTGCTTATGGCCTTTTCAGTAGGGAGCCCTTCAGAAAGTGCAATTTCTAGTAAACCCTCAGCTTGGTTTTGCAGTGGCTGGAGAAAGAGCAGGATGGGTTATGATGAAAAACTTTCTTTCCTCCAAGGAGCCCTTTGCTCCCTCTTCTTGGGTGAATAGTTCCCCGTTTTTGGAACTCTGTGCAGACACCGCTGGTTCTCTGGGCCGCCCCAGGGACTCCAGCTGCAATCTTTGGCCTGTCCCATCATCGTTGAGGACGCGGCAAAGAGGCAGCCCCTGCGGAGGGCCCAGCCATGTTTTGCTGGCTGGAAAAACGTCAATTTTTTTTAAGTGAACAATTTAAAAACGATCCCTTACCCCACCCTGATCCAGCTGCTGACGACAGGCCTCCTGGCTATTAGGGGACCACTAGGAAAATCCCATGAGCGTGTGTCTTCTTGTGGGAGAGCCAGTGTTTCTAGCCTGATCTGTTAATGCTCAAAAACGGAGAACTTTCTTGGCTTTTTAACCCCCTCTTGAGCTTAATGAGATTTTAAAAACTCAGAGTTACAGGAAAGAGCATGGGAACTCGAAGCGGACGGTAGCTGAGTGCTTTTAGGACACCGAAAGCTTCCGACTTCCACTCAGGTCTGCTTGTAGCGGGAGCCTCTCACCCAGGTCTCCCCGGGGAGGGCGGCTGAGCTGCTGCAAGGCGTCAGACACCAAGTCAGTCTCAAGAAGCACTTCCATTGTACCGGTTGCCTTACACGCATCATCTCTTTAATCTTCAAATCAGTCCCGTGAAATGGGCACCGATGGCACCCTCTCCTTGCGGATGAGGAAGCCAAATATGAGATTGGGTAACCTGTCCAAAGTCACCGAGCTAATGAGTAACAGAGCAGAGATTCAACCCCTGCAGATTGACGCTCCTAACTCCCACGCTTCCCTAACCTGGGGGGAGATCTCACCCCAAGGGAATCCTTGTTTTTGCCTTTTTGCCGGCCCGTACCTCCTCTTCTGCTAACAGCACCTCAGTTTTTCTTTGGGGAGCCACCCTCCCCTGCCCTCGCTTCCATGGGTTTGGGGTGGGCTGTGAGTCCATATCCTTGTTCCAGTGATAGACCTGTGGCCCTGATCTGGCCTATGAGATCATCAAATCCAGCCTGCCAAAACGATTGGTTGGTACAGGAATGGGCCCACGACCTTAGTGACATCCACGGTGCCAGGGCCTCGTCCTGGGACGAGGGATCCAGGTTGCAGCAGGGGAATTTGTTACATCAGGGCAGCTTAAGTGCTGTTCCCCCTACCCTCAAATGACCTCTGAACCTGGGCTCTGTCTGCCTCTGGTCTTTAAGGGCTCTCACGCTTTATGCTGAGTATTTATTTATTGACATTTGAATAGTGCACCTCTTAGAAAAGTCGCTTCAGAAAGCAAGCAGGCGGTTTGAAATATTAATTGCAATATGAAATGGGCAAGCACTGCTCTGGTGTAATCACTCCTGGAATGAGTTCACTGAAAGAGAAGCCTTGATTCCTGAACTCAGCAAACACAGCTTTTTTTTTTTTTTAATTCCGATGTTTGTTCTCCATTCTGGACCAGAAGAAACTATGCCTTGATCTTCTAAGAATGGGGAGGAATCATGTCATTCAGAGCCCTCTGCCCATATTCCAACCCTAGTTGATTCAAGTTGTCCCTTGATGATTTAGCTCATTCCGGGGGAGAGGGGGGTGCATCAGTGTTGAGCTATTTCCCCCCAGAATTCTTATCAAGGACCACCTGCCACATCAGTTGTGATAAAGAATGTCAATACATCATGCCTCATCATGATAGGGAATTGCATGGCATCAACCGCTCTTCAGTTAGGAAAGACGTTCACACACCCTGGGAGCCGCACCCAGACCTGTCCAACCATCCCTCAAATGTGAGTCTGAGAAACTCCAGTGTTAGGATGGAGTTCAGACCTTCGCCTTGGCCTGGGTGGGGCTGCCTATTTGGAGGCCCTGAGACGGGGTGGGTGTATCAGACTCAGATAGCCTCCTGCTGCTCTTCCCCCCGTGACGTGCTCACAGCTTTCCTGTCTCAAGGACGTGCAGATAAAGGGATTCCACATCTTAACAGAAAAACCTTCACGAACAAAGGGGGCTGTCCTGGCCCACAAAAGATAATGCGTTCTCGTAAGTACAGCACTTTAACATTTGCAAGGATTTTCCCTCCTCCAAATGTTCACCATGACACTCCGCTGATCCAAAGACCTTTAGAAGCGCTCATGGTCTGAGGGAAAGCAGCGCGGCGTACGGGATGCTGCCCGGGACAGCCCCAGCATCCCTTCTGCTGTGGTCCTTTATGCATCCTCTGCCCAGAGGCACCCGCTCTTCATTACTCTACAACCATCTGAAGCAGCATTCATTCATGCATTCATCCATTCATTTATCAGCATTTATCGGGCACCTACTGTGTGCACACCCAAGTGCTAGGTGCTGTCTCCCACTTGTGCCCCCTGGGGTTAACTCAGGCTCCAGTGCTCTTTATTTTTTCCACCCCAAGGGGAATAGCTGTTGTTCTTTGCCTGTTTGACAGCCATTACCCCATCTTCTGGTAACAACACCTCAGATTTTCTCTAGGGAGCCACCCTCCCCTACTCTCAGGGCCTGTGGGTTTGGAAGGACTGACACCAACCTGGGATGCAGGGGTAAACCGGTGGCCCTCGCCAGGCCTGTGAGAGCGTCACATCCAGGCAGCGGAAGTGACGGGTTGATTCAGGAACGGGCTGAGGACCTAATGAAGTCTGAGAACCAGCTTCTGGATTTCTCGGACTGTCATAAGGAGAGACTTCTGTCTTTCTGGATCTGAAGCCATGAAGGCTGCTGGTGGCCGTCTGTCTCCCTGCAGGGGAAGTGCACCTAGGAACTGGGAAGCCCAACATTGGTGCCAAGAGGGACAAAGGGAGCCAGCGCTCCGTGTCCTGGGTCCAGATGCACCTGACCGTTCCTGTTCCCTAAGGCAATAGTCTCTCCTCCTCAAAACAGTTGGAGTTGAATTCTTTCGCTTGTAACCAAAGCCCTGAGCTCTCGATAAAGCTTCAGAGCACAGTCCTTTCTCCCACCTGACTTTCTGACCCTTTGCCAGGAGGAGAGAGCACTGGATCTGGAGTCTGGAAACCTGACGTTAAGTCCGGTTCAGCCATTTCCTAACTGTGGGACCTTGAGGTAATCATTTATCTTCTCTGAATATCAGTGTCCTCATCTTTTAAGTGGATATAAGACTGCTTCTAAGGTTGTTTTGATTAAATGAAATGATGCTTTTTAATGTACTTTATAACATTTGCCATCCTCAAAAGTCAGTAACATTACAGTATGTGTTTCTTCAATACCTTGCAAAAAGGTGGTGATCTCTAGATGTGTGCGACGCTGTTTCACGGCCGTCAGACTGGCCAGCCTGCCAGTCCTGGGAGACACCTCGGGCTGTGTGGGCTTTGACCCTTCTCCCTACACATCGTGTGTTTCTCCCCGCTTGCTTCTCCAGTCACGGCCAGAGGAACACACATGGGCAGACAGCGAAGGCAAAGGTTGTCAGAATGCAGTGTGCTGTGACTCACGTGGCTCACCTTAAACACATGATGGAGGTCAGTTAGATTTTCACTCCTGTGAATTTGACCTCCAAGGGAAGTTGCCCTGAGAGATGAGAACACAAGATAAGAACTCCTGGTGCTGAGCTAGGACCGCTGGCTGTGTTGTGCTGAGTCCAAGTTGAAAGGCGCAAGGAGGCCCGTCTTCAGAGGCAGGAGATTGGAGCAGAGAGAAAAGACCAAATGGAACCAGAGAAAGAAAAGCTGGTCTCAGACCTGAACAGCTTTTTGCTTTCCTAGAGCACCTGATTGTCCTTTAAGCCCTGCCCCAGAACCCCATATGGTGCCCACACCCTTACAATGAGCACGTCGCTGTGTCTGGGCCAGGTGAAGTAGCTTCTGTCCCTTGCAATCGAAAGAATCCTCCTTAGAACCACGATGGGTCCCAGCTGGCAGTGGGGACACCCGAGGCTCTGGCAGTGAAATGAGTGGCCCAGGGTCACATACTGATACAGAGTTTGCAGTTAGAGTTTGCAGCCTCTGGGCATTTACTCAGTCTGGAACTCCTGGTCTAGGGAACCCATGGTGAGGTTTCTTCACACCAGGAGAGAGGGCAGTGGGGGCATCTCATGCCCACCTCCCTTTCCCGCCATAGTTTAGAAGGATGGGTTTAATTTAATTTTACTTATTTTAATAGAGGTACTGGGGATTGCACCCAGGTGTGCACGCTAAGCACACACTCTTCTACTGAGCTGTACCCACTCCCCAGGAAGAAACTGGCTTAGAAGCTGGCATGAGATGGAGTGATCACTAATTCCACAGACTGCTTAATCTCTTTGTATGGTGAACATTACCCATGGCTCTTAAAACACACACATTCAGCAGTGGTGTTGGAGGGAGGGCCACTTTCTACTTCCTTCGCCCGCTGGGCACCGGCAGAGGTCCTCACATTACCTCTGTCCATTGGTATCCGGGGGTGGTTTTCCGTTAAAGGCAAAGCTGAGCACCCTGAAGTCTGTGAAAAATCATAAGCCCTCTGCCACAGTTCTGTTGTCAGATGCTCGGGAGAAAGGTAGAGAGCCAGGGACGCGGACTTGCTCTCCTCCGAGCCCCGGGCTGACCCTCCAGTGCTGCCCGGTTCATCCCCTTCACTGCGCAGCAAGTTACGCTCCCCCATCACCCTTCCCTGCACGAGCCTCGGTTACAGCTGGTGAATCTCTTACTAGGGCTGTCTGGTGCTGAAGCCGGCCTCTCCAGCTCACAAGAGCCAATTGTTAAAAATACAGAAATCTTGGTGAGCCGGCTGTTAAATGGCTGGTACCTTAAAATTGGCTACGGCAGTGGTACTGACACCACTGAAATCACCAAATGCTATAAATCAGCCCCTGCCACAAAGAGCTGGTGGTTCGGCCTTCACCAGCACACCTCTGCTGTTTGACTTGGGGGCTGACGTGACAGGTGGCACCTGCACTTGGCTCCACCATGTACAGCCTAGACTGGTTTCAGCCTGAGTGAGGGGTCGGGTTGGGGATGAGGCTAGGTGGAGGCAGAGAGAAGCTGCAAAGACCCCATCTGGAGTTAAGTCAGTCACTTCACAGTGCTCCTGGTTTGGCGATGAATTAACCTATCCGAAGCGCAGGCAGGACTCTGCTTTGTGAATCAACAGCGGGTTTTTGTTTATTTGTACTGGTTTTCACCGGAGCCTTGAAAAGGGGTTTGGCTCCCCACCCACCTCAAAGACGATGCTCAGAACTTTGCCCAGGGCTGCAAGAACGATGTGCAGATCCTGTACATCAGAATACTTGGGGGATGGTGCATTCCCTCTGCTGCCTGCTTCCTGTAGGCGATGGGGCTGGGGCTGGGGGTGGGGAGCCCGCCCCAGGCTCATTCCCTAAGGGCAGTGGAACTGGTGAATTACCCTCCCCTTCATGATCGCCGTGGGCCAGAGGCAGGGCGCAGGTGAAGCAGGCCAAAGTCTGACTTTGCTGGGATAAAGTCAGCATCGTTACGAGCCCACAGGAACTAAGATGGGGCAGAAGACCTAGCACACCCGTTTCCACTTTAGTGAGCATCAGGGGCTCTGAGAAGTTTGTTAAAACCAAAGAACTCTGATTTGGTAGATCTGGGACAAGACTCCAGACTCTGTAATGGGCGCCTGGGGTGACTGTAAGTCTGGTGGTCCTCAAACCTCATTTTGACGTTGCCCTGGGTCAAAACTGGACAGGATTGATGCTTTAACACACACATTTCCTTTCTGATTAAATATCAAAATGTTCTGGGTTCTCTTTATGTATTTACTAGCAACCTCCCCTCGTCCACACATTCATGAATGAGAAGTTTCTTGAGAGATTAAAATTTTCAGTAACTCAATTGCCATCAACTATTTCAAGAACACCAGAGATTCTGGCAAGATCTAAATCACTGTAAGTTCCTAGGTTTGGTGCTGCTTGGAATCAGGATAATTTTTAGACAAAGCAAAAACAGTCGCAAATACAGTCTGTCAGTAGAAAAGCCACAGTCACCGCCTCTGTCCTGAACAGAACTGAATAAATGGCCAAGAGTAGATGTTTCAGTGTCCCACCTTAAAGGGGCAACACGGTCTGCTGAAAAACAATATGGGATTTTAAATAGGCCTCTGAATTATTCTTTTAATTAATCAAGCATATTTGATTTACAATGTTGTGTTAGTTTCTGGTGTACAGCATAGAGATTCAATTATACATATATATTATTTTTCATATTTTGTATCATTGTAGGTTTTTATAAGATATTGAATATACTTCCCTATGCTAAACAGTAAGACCTTGTTGTTTATCTATTTTATATGTAGTAATTAGTACCTGAAAACTCCAGCCTCCTAATTTATCCCTTCCCTCCTCTTTCCCCTCCGTAACCATAAGTTTGTTTTCTGTGCCTATAAGTCTCTTCGTTTCATAAATAAGTTCATTTGTGCCATTGTTTTTAGATTGCACATATAAGTGATACCGAATTCTCATCACAGCTTTGTGGCAAGTTACTTAACATTTCTGAGCTTATTTTCCCATGTTAAAATAGGAAGGGAGGGGAAAATTTGTTTACATTTTAAAAACAGGAGGCGGGGGGATAATTCCTACGTGGCAGGGGCATCACGAAGGTTGGCGGTAAGTTATAGATACGTGTGTATGTACAGATATATCAAGTATTTGGCATAAGGAGTTTGGAAACTCCACCAATTAGATGTTGCGAAAGTTCATCTCTCTGAGTTTCAGCTTCTTTGTCTGCAAAACAAGGATAACCATAGTCCCCACCGCAGAGAATTGCTTTGAGAATTATATGAAATATTTTCCGTAAAGTACCTGGCGAACATCTGGGACAATTTGAGTGTCAAAATGAATGATAACAGCAAAGAAATCTAACAAACTGAATAAAGTCAGAGTTCGTGAGTCCACGCCAACACAAATAAATAAGGCATACAAGAAAACTCCTGCTTACAGTGGAAAGCCGACTAATGATGGTAGAAGGAATGATGGATTTAGAATGCCACCGTTTGGCAACCACCACAATAATATTTGAGTCAGCGGAGAATCATTGATGGATAAATCACCACAGGATATCTTCATAGTCAAAATGTATCTCCTTCCAAGAGACTGGTGATCACAAAGGATAAAACAGCGACTTTACACTGGAGAAAACCAGCAGACACTACCTTTTACTGGGAGTAGTGGACAGCATGTCCCTTGCAGAACTCACGTCTTCCGTGAAATTCCAAGGAAAAGTGCATAAGCTGAACCTCACCATGAGAAAGACAGACCAAATGGAGGGGCGTTCCTTTCAAACGTGTCAATGGCATGAAGTAGCAAGATTCAGGAATTGTTCCAGAGATGTGACAAGTGAATGCGACACCTAATCGTGGATTTTCTTGGGCTAAAAAGAACATTATAGAAACCCTTGGCAAAATCTGAGTCAGGCTTATGGATTAGATAACCATATTGCATCAATGTGACTGTCATGATTTAGATAATTACATTGTGGTTTTGAGAGGCAGGATTTGTAGGAGACTTTAAGGAAATAAGCACACATTCTGAGGGATACAGGGCATCACGTCTGCAACATCTCAAATGGAAAAAGAGAAATTGATCGATTGATACATAGATCCGTTGGTAGATCTAATGCATATTAAGTAACTGACAGTTGTTACGGCTGTTAATTAATTGACAGTAATAACGGAACCCTCAATCTGGTCTCAAGAGCTTAGAAGCCAAGAAAATGAGTCCAAAACCAACATGAGGATTTTCTAGAAGGCACTTCTGGGGCTTGCAGTACAAAATGTGACCCTCAGTCTGTGTCCTCTGACTCACTTTGCTTCAGTTCCTCTTGGCAGCTGTGGTACGAGGACTAGAGTCCCTGTGTGGTCTTACAGGAAGTGTAGGCTTTATGAAGTGCATCCTGCATGAGGGGAAGGCTGGCGGGGTTGACAGATGCTGCTTCTTATCCATTCCTTATGCTATCCATTCCAAATCCAGCATGGCCCAGCTCTGAGTCTTCCTCTTCACGGTGCATGTGGACATTCAGGGCTCATATGCCTGGAAGGGACAGCAGTGTACCAGATACTGGTCTATCTTCCAGCTCCAGAGAATTCCATAAAAAGCCATTTCCGGGTAATGGTTGAGTCTTGGCCTGGCCCTGCCAATTTGGAGGGCATAAATATATGTCGGTGCTTTGAGCAGTACGGAGTGCCGTAAAATGCGTCAATCATACACATGTGCTGGGGAGCCTGTGGCTTTGTGGTTAAAGAGGGCAGCCTCTGGAGTCAGACAGACTGCTTCCATATCCCAGATACACCACTTATCCGATGGGCAACTGGGGGCAGGTCATTAAACCTCTCTCAATTTTCTTCATCCACAAAATGCGGATGATAACTGTAATGCAGAGCCAAACTCACAGGGCTTGGTGTTCAGTAAGAGAGACAGCGCGAGTGATGGAGGTTCCATGCCCTCGCGTCCTAAAACATCTCTAGGTGTGAAATAATGTTACCATGATGTCATCCTGAAAGTATCTGGAGATCATTGCATTAACATATGCTGGAACTTCTTTCGTCCTGCTTTTCCTGTCCCGGGCAGCCCGTCTCCTCACGACGCCAGTCACCATTTGCTTTGTGCGTGGCTTTTCTCCTGACGCCACTTCCCACTGGGCTCCTGGAAGGAGCGCTGCCCCCCTCTCTCTTCCTCGCCCGCCGAGAGCTGATCCCTGGGGCTCTGGAGGCTTCTGCGATTCTGCAGGAATGTATCCTGCCTGAGAAGCACACCTGCAAAACGTGTATCTGAAGCCAGAACCCAGCTGCCGGCTCCCAGAGCTGCGGGACACGTTTTCACTTTCACTTTCTGCCAGGCGCACGAGCCTGTGCAAATTTTGTTCATGACGCAGAGGCAGAGCGAGAAAGCCGCCTTGCTGGTGGGAAGGTGGGACTCTGCCCAGGGTCTCAGGACAGCAGTCCCCCCACTCCCACCCCCCAGCCTGCCCGCAGCGGCCTTAGCCAAACCCCAGGCATGGAGGCTGAAAAGGACTGTGTCAGAAGAAAGCTATTTCACCAGAGTCTTCTCTCGCAGACTCCACGCCCATATTTCCGCCTGCTTGTTGGACATCGCCAGATGACGGCGGGTCCCAAATGACACCTCGCCCCTCCCTTCCTCCTAGGTCCTCTGTTTTGGGTGAGGCCACAGGCCAAGTCAGAAACCTCAAAATCATCCTCCCTCCAAACCAGCCTTTAGCAGGTCCTATCCATTCCAGATCCAACACTGCCCAGCTCTGAGTCCTCCTCTTCACGGCGGGCGCATGTGGCCATTCAGGGCTTTGTGATCTCTCTCTCCCCCTGGGCGATTTCAGCAGCCGCCTCCCTCGCCTCCCTCCCACCACCTCCCCCGACGCTGGTTCGCTGTTCACCTGAAGGGCGAAGTTACCTCCGAAGCAGGGAACGGTGTGTCTCCCACCGTGAGGAAGCACATATTGGCTCCCCCCGTAGCTCTGGGAGGAGCATAGATTCAAGTTGGCGTGCGAGGCTCAGCCCATCTCCAGCGTCATCCCACCCTCCAGCATGCCAGACTGCTTCCTGGTTCCCTGGCTGCTCCCTATTCGTTCACCAGTGAGCCTTCGAACAAGGTCTTCCCTCGGTCTGGACTGTCCTTTCTCCTCCTTTTTTAACCTGGAAGATTCCTCCTTTACCCTTCAACCTGAGCTCAAAAGTCACCTTCTCTGGAAAGCAGGTCTCCCTGTCTCCCTCGTCTCTGCTCCCAGAGCACATGTTCTGTGCCTTTGTTATTATAACTTGTGAGTCTGCCTTGTGGTTGGTTGTTTCTGTGGATACACTCCATGCTCCCCAAGATCAAGGATTGTGCCTTGTTGACTTCTTTACGCCCCGTGCTGGACGTGGCCGTCTTCAGGAGAGGATGTGATCAAGGCACCTCTAGTACCGCAGAGCAGCACTGAGAACTCGAAGCATCACCCTTTGCTATATGGCTTCACAATCTTGCCTCAGTGCCAGATGTTGATTCTATGAAAGGTGGAGTCCAAGGCTCCAGATTCACCTTATCTCAGCCTTCTTGCCAGGTGAACTTGTGTTCTTTCTTTATCTGTCTTTCTGTTCTCCTGCTTTCCCAGCAGATCCCTGAGGGGATGTCTCCTGCCATTTAAAAAAAAAAAAGTATTCTGGATTTGCTGGCTGGGGAAATGTACTTTCCTAAGGGACCAGAGAAAGCTGATCTTGTTAAAAGGATTTAGCTATCATCGCTCAGAGAGAGGATTCCCCGAGGAGAAGAATACCGTTAACAGTATAAAATGCTGACCCCTGAGGTGTGGATTTCCACACGTGGGCATGTTTCTGTGTCATATTTAGAAGCAGGGTTAGACTGACCCTGGCATGCGCTTAACAGCCTTCGTTCTAATTTCTTCCACGTGGAGTGTTGTTCCAAGTTTCTCATCATTTCTGCTTTGGGAGGTGGCCAGGGTCCAGGCTGTACTCGCAGTTGCGCCAAGTCTCTGTGTCTCCTCCGCCCCGGGGGCTTGGTCTGCCTCTTGGATTGTGTACATTTCGGCAGGTGCGGCACATGCAGGGGTCAAACCCCACAGTTGAGGGTGCCCTCCTGCACAGGGTCTCATTTTTCTCCATCTGCACGACCATTTGGGGCCTCGGGCTTCGTGACTCACAGTGACTCTCCATCTGCCCATTTACTCCAGAAAAGAAAAAGGATTTCTTCACACACAGTTGGCCCAGATTCAGGCATGGGCTGAGTCATCATATCACATGGTTCGGAGCCACCTGTCTGACCCATACCCTGTAGCAGAGCTCCATAATAGTGGGGCTTCCCATTACTTGGAGAGGAATATGACTTGTGTACTACCCTCTCCAGCCCTAAACCAACCTGAAACTCCCAGCCTGGACCACTAGTGGGATAGGTCAGGGTGGGCAGATGCTCGTAGCTCCCGCCCCTGGATCCCTCCCTGCAGCTTGCAGACATTCTCACTGATGACCTCTCGTCCCCGGGCCCAGTAGAGGCCTCGGCATCATTGTCAACACAGCCCTCCTAGCAACTGCCCCTCACGATGGGTCGGACTCAGCAGCAGAGGTTAAAGCGTATTGGTCCCCAAAGGTTAGATTGGGAAGACTTGGCTGCTTTGGGGACGAGGAGCGTAGCCTCCCACAGGCTGCTTTTATTTGCTTGTGTATTTAAGTATTTACTGGGGGTGGGGGTTGTTGGGAGAATTTGGAAGATGATACATACACACACTGAATCCAAAATTCAAAAGGTGAAAAAGAAAAGGGGAACTTTTCTTTCCCACCTCAGTTCTCTGTCCTGGAGGCAGCCTCTGTCATCGGCAGTTTTGTGCGTGGCTTTGTCCATATGTGTGTGTGTGTGTAAACCCGCACAGAGAGAGAGAGAGGTTGCATTCGCTCACTAAGGCTGCTGAAGGCTGGAAGTCTGGAATCAAGGTGCCGGCAGGGCAGGTGTTTTCTGGAGGCTGTGAAGGAGAGTCTTTTCCGCCCCTCTCTCCGGCCTCCGGTGTCCTGCTGGTAATCTTAGATATCTGGTGGCTTGTAGATGCATCGCCTCAGTGTCTGCCTTTGTGTTCACACCGAGTTCTTCTTGTGTGCATGTCTGTGTGTAAATTTCCCTTTTTTATAGGGACACCAGTCTTATTTAATTAGGGCCCGACCTCATGACCTTATTTTAACTTAATTACCTCTGTAAGGACCTTATCTTCCAAGTAAGGTACTGGGGGTACTGGGGGTTCGAAATTCAACATAGGAATTTGGGGATGACATAATTCAAAACAGGTAGCACTGGCATGTAAGTGTATGCTGTCTTAAATGGTGGTACACGCTAAACACTATTCTGCACCTTGCTTTCTAAACTTTATTCTTGGGAATTTTTCTATATCAATATAAACAGACCCACCTTTTAAGTGGCTATATAGAAATGCATCGTATGGGAGTATGTTTGTTTATTTAACACGTCTCTTAGTGACGGACATTAAGCTCCGTCCAATCTTTTGCTATTGCAAGTTTTCCCTGAATGTCCCTGAACATGTCCTTTCCCACGTCAAGGGCAAGTGCAGCAGTGAAATAGATTCTGCCACGTGGAAGTGCTTATTCATAGAGTAGATGCCTTTTGATTTCAATATGCATGTAAACTGCTCTTAACTGCCGAGAGAAAGGGCAGAGGAGATGGGATTACCCAATTAGCTAAAAGCTGCAAGGGATCCCCTTCGGGTTAAAAGAGGACTAGAAAGAGCCCACAGAGGGAGGGAGGAGGACCTGTCTAAGACTGGCACTTGGAATATATAAAATAGATAAACAGCAAGGTCCTACTGTATAGCACAGGGATTTCTTGTAATACCTTGTAATAGCCAATAATGAACAATAATATGAAAAGGAATATACGCATACACAACTGAATCACTATGCTATACACCAGAAATT
Organism: Vicugna pacos; assembly: GCF_048564905.1. Taxonomy (NCBI): domain Eukaryota; kingdom Metazoa; phylum Chordata; class Mammalia; order Artiodactyla; family Camelidae; genus Vicugna; species Vicugna pacos. The sequence goes on along the minus strand of NC_132989.1, from coordinate 20,297,631 downwards.
AACACTACATTGTAAATTGATTGGACTTAAATACCAAAAAAATTAATAAGAAATAAAACTGGCATTTGTACACCCCCAGTTTGAAGTGACACCCTTAGTCTGCGCCATGAAAAGCACTCCTCTGAGTCTGCAGGAAGGCTGTCGCCTCGCTCCGAGCTCAGAGACAGAGGCTGGGTCCGGGGACTCCTGCCTGCCTGAGCCTTCAGCCCCGGGTTCCCGGAGGAGGAACGTGAGGAGCTGAGGATGGGAGGTTGCAGGGCAGAGCCCCGAACACAAAAGAAGCTCCTTTGGCTGAAGGGCAGGCCTAGTGTGGACGCAAGTGCCATTGTTCTTTCTCCCTGGTACCCTTCCCGGGGAGCCTCTGTTCAGCCGGCAGAAAGCCAAACCTCCAGCTGTGCTTGGCCGGGGTCCCCGCCCCGGCGGAGGGCTCTAACCTTGCCCAGGGTGTGAGGGCATCTGAAGGCAGTCATCCGACGGCGGCGTGGCACCGCTTCTCAACGTAGCTGCCAGCTGGCATCTTGGACGCCCTCCCTCGGTTTGTGCTTATATGTGGGAACCTGACTCCTGGAGGTTAACTTGTCAGGGCTCTTTCTAGCCCTCTCCTCGCAGAATTAGAGGGTTTCTCACTTTGTAAGGGAATCCAGAAGCTTGTCCTTTGTTGCTGGAGAAACTGAAGACAGAAGCGATGAGGGCGTGAGGCCCGTTCAACAGCCTCTTGCCGGGGCCAGGCGCTCTGCTATATCCTGGGGTTCCGCGTGCGATTAAGTTAGGCCCTGTCACTGCTCTCCTCGGCCTCGCAGTCCTGTAGCGATGTCAGCCGGGAAGCAATAGTGGGCGTCCGTAAGATGGGCACTCGGAAAGAGATGCCCCAGAGCAGAAGCTGTGAGGGCTACAAAGGGGAGACATTCATGGAGCCGGGCCGGGGGGTGGGGTCGGAGGCCGCCCCCAGGACGAGCCGGCGTTGGAGCTGTGAGCCAGAGAAGGGCCGCGTCCCGCCCGCGCCGTCGCGCTGGGACCAGCAAAGCAGGGCAGAACCAGTTGCTCTCCCCTGCCACTCCAGACTTAGAGCGCGGGGCAGAGAGTCCCCTCCGGGGCGGTCGGCTGCCTCCTGCTGCAGTGGCCACGTACAGGGACTTTACTGGCCCAGGAATCCTTTGGAAGATTCTTCCAGGCCGAATAAAAGGGTTGCTTGCTGGAGGAGCTAAGCGGGAAGGGAGTTAGCATCCCTGGCCCCTGCTTCATTGTCAATAAAGGAAGCCACCAGGTTTGTGCGGGGTCGGGGCCACAGGTGGGCAGAAGCCCCGCCGCCTGCGGGCCCAGCTGGTGCCTCCCTCCCGGCAGGCGAGGGCCCGCTGGGGCCGGAGCAGCGACGCCGCGGGGCGAAGAGTCAGAGCTCTTGGGCCTGACCTTCCTGCTGCCCTGTTTCGTGCCAGCCAGAATGACATAAATCAGGTATTCCTGGTAAATGTGAGTGTAGGTCAGAGCCATTAAAGACACTAGTGCAGGCCTGGGACCCAGGGTGTCTGGTGTGGAGCCCTGGCCAGTGACCCCGGGAGAGGACTCCAGGCCGCGGCTGCTGCCTTGTGTGCGTGTGGAGAAGTGGGGAAGACACTTGGCAAGCAGTCGTCTCAGCTTCTGAGAGACATCATCCCACGAACACTGCAGAGACAGCTTGTCTCCGTGTCACTTCAGCACCCTGTGAAGCTGATGCGATGCTGTCCATTTGACAGGTGGGAAGACTGCGGCACGGAATTAGTCATCCCTGCTCACAAAGCCTGGAAAGCAAGGGAACCGGCGTTTGAACCCAGACCTTCAGACACCAGACCTTAGAAACAGTCATCTAGGGCCAAATGCCCAGCAGAAATAAATCTAATAACACAGGATTTTTGTCCCTCTTTACCCCTTTCTTCTCATGCAAGATACTTTTTCAGCAGTTCACGCCCCAGCAAGACAAGATGAAGGGTGTGGGCGGCAATGGAGAGAGCAGTCTTTCTGTTTGTTTTACAGCTAACCGAGGGTAAGAGGGACTAAGGGGAAAGGTGTTTGGGTGACGCGGTGGGGGTGGGATGGGACGTGTCTTGGGGATTTTATTGTTCCCAAACAGTCGTCTGACTTTGTGACCAGGGAGGGATGGGTACATGGTCTAAATCTTATCCCGCCTCGACATACGTGAAACTGACCGCTGGTGGGGCCCCTAATCCAGAGACGTGTGTAAACGCTCTTAGGAACAGTCTCTGAGCTTCTCAACCACAAAAGCCCTTCCAGGAACTCCTGATCTTAAGATCGTGTGTGCCAGTGTGAGCAGGTACTAGGCATCTGGCGAAATTTCAGCTTCTCCAACCCAGCTGTTCAGCTGTGTTTGAAACAAGGATCCAGTGCAAATTGCCAGTATCTCTGCCTGGGTAAACACAGACCAGTGCTTTGAGCTGCCTGATGGGGCTGAATCCACAGTCCCCATCCATACCCACCCCCAGTGGATAGCAGAGGACATTGAACAGAGACGCCTCAGGCCCATGAAGGGTGTTTATTTCCTGTTGGTCAGCTCTTTCATGGATTATCCATGCACTCTGCGTCTCATTCTTACTGCTTCTCTGGACCCATGCAATTTGACTTTGGCCAAGTTTTTTCCCTCTCCAAGTCTTAGTTCCATATTAATAAATGGATTGTTAGAGTTAGAGTCTTTCTAAGATTATATGCAGTTCAAAATCTATGCTTCCTCTTCATCTACTGTATCCGTCCAAGGCAGAGATGGGGAGTGAGGATGAGGGCAGAGGGGACAGTGGGAACAGTGTGCCCTGAGGCCAGCAATAAGGAGGTGCGTTGTCTATGGAGAATTCAATCTAAGACAACCTACTAAGAGCTGGTGTGTTTTTTGGTTGAACTGGCAATTCTAAACCAGGTCATGATAAACTGCTCCTCCTTGCAAGGCGCTCTTTTCATACTAGCTTGCTCTTGGTACGCCACTGAATTAGGCTCTTATCACTAGCAACCCAACTCAGAATGGCTTAAATGAGAAAGGATTTTATTGCCCCACATAAGTGAAAAAACCAGGGGATGTGGAACAGGATAAAAAATGGGGGGCTGGAGAGGATGGCCGTGTCCCAGGTCCCAGTCGAATCCCTGGGATGGGTCCCTGGCTTCTCACAGGAAAGGATTCAAGAGCAAGCCACAGTAGAGTAAAAGTAAATTTATTCAGGGAGCTGCACACTCCATGGACCAACTACTTTGGGGAAGGGGCAGGGATTCCGAGGAATTGGGCCACCACTGCCTCTTTGATCTTTCATGGTTAGCCTCAGAATTGTCATGGCGCCTGTGGGTGTGTCATTCACCATGCTAGTACATCACAGTGTGTATAATGTAGCTCAAAGTCCACTGGAGGTTGGATCTCCTACCATCTTGGGTGTTAAGGTCTACTGGGAGTTGACTTTTCTGCCATCTTGGTGCTAATTGCTGTGTCATTCCTTTAATGGCTGTGCCCTGCCCCCTTCCTTCCTGTCTCAGATGCAGTTGAATTCAGAAATGGTTGCATTCAGATGCTCAGTGTTGCCGTCAGAGAGCTGCCTTCTCCATCTTTTACCACAGCTGTCTTTCATTTTCAGGCCGGCTTTCTTCCCACTCTACCAATATGGTCACCAGCAGCTCCAGGCAGATATTCTATCAGCTGAAGTGCCTCAGAGAGTCTCTCCGTCCCAAAAATTCTCAGCAAAACTCCTAGTTTTTTACGCTGGACCCACTTGGGTCACATGACCGTCTCTGATCTCCTGGGATGGGATATGCTGGGTAATTGTCTGCCCACTCACAGATCAGGGCCAAGGTCAGCATGTGTGCCGAGAGTGGGAGAGGGGTACCTTCTCCCAGGGAATACTGAATGGTGATGTCAGAAGGAAGAGCGGATGCTCAGCCAGCAAAGCAACAAGTGTCCATCACATGTTTCTGCCTCCAAAGAAGGGTTCCTGTTACTCCTGTGGCATCCCTTGTCCCTCCCCTCCCCTGTCCACTTCCTTCCCTGTATTCTTACCAGCGCTGACGGTCCCACCTCCTACTCCCACGGAGTCTGCCTGCTCACAGGGGCCTCCTGACTCCAAAGAATTACTGTGCATGCCTGTCACTTTCACAGTTAACTAAGATCAACTGTTTATTTGTTATCCATTGTAAAAGCAATAAATGTCTATCTTAGAAAAACAGAGGAGAAACCAAAATACAATCAGTGGCCCCACCACATAAGGAAGACCACAAATTATATTGTCTTCTATCCATCATTTTTGTTTCTTCCGATTTTTAATTGATGTATAACATATCTTTTATAGAATATAAATATGCACACACACACATAGATCAACTCAATGAATTTTCACACACTGAACACCCCCATGTTACCAGTACCCAGAATTAAAAAATAGAACATTTTCAACATCCCAGAAACTGCCCCTGCCAACCTTGCTCCTTCCAATTACGACCTCTCCCCAAGGATAATCACCATTTGATTTCTAGCATATTTTTGAACGTTGTATAATTCATACACACTTTTAAAAAATGTAATGTGATCATTGTTTATTATTTCAAATTACGGCATAAACATTTCTATTTTGTTAGGTAGTTTGTAAACATGCTTTTAATAGCTGCATAATCCTATAGCAAAGAGGTACCATAGTTTACTTCATCATTCCTCTCTTGCTGCAAATTAGTATTGTATAGATGAAGGTCTTCCTGCTGACTAGCCAAATGTGAAAGCTATATAGCAGGCCAGGGAAGGGCTGGCTAGAACTCTTCAGGCCTTTCAGATGATTGAATCAGGCCCACCAAGATTATCTAGATAATTTCTTCTACTTGAAGTGATTGTAGATGTAGATTCCTGTTGGATTGAATAATTGGCCAAGCCAATGTAACGTAGTCAAGGTGACACTTAAAACTCACTATCTCAAGAAAACACAAGTGTTTCAATAAGCTGTTTAATTTATTCAAAGGACCATCCTTTCCCCACTGCTCTGCAGTTGCCACCTTTAACATTAATCAAGTAAATTTTTTCACTGTGTGCACCTGTTTCTGGGATCTCTATTGGTCTGTTCATTTAGCCTTCTGCTAATACTATCGTGTGTTAATAATTATAGCTTTTATAGAAAGTTTAGACTTTGGGAAGGGCAAATTCTTCAAGACATACTTGCTCTCCCATGTTCATTGGTTCATTAGTCACAATAGTCAAGATATGGAAATAACCTGTGTTGTCAGTGGGTGAATGTATATAGAAAATACAGTGTGTACATGTGTGTATATATATATATTCCATATATGTGATGGAATATTATTCAACCTTAAAAAAAGAAGGCTGTGACAACATGGATGAAATTTGAGTGTATTATGCTCAGTGAAATGAGCCAGACACAGAAGGACAAATACTGCATGATTTCACTTAAAAGTGGAATTTTAAAAAGTGAAACTCTTTAAGGCAGAAAGTAGGGTGGTGGTTATCAGGAGCTGGGGGTAGAAGTAATGAGGAAATGGTGGTCAAAGGGTACAGAATTTCACATAAGTAGGATGAATAAGTTCTGGGGCTCTAATGTAGGCATAATGATTATAGTTAACAACACTGTTTAGTTATTTGCTAAGAGAGTCAGCAGATCTTAATTGTTCTCACCAAAAAAAAGGATAACCATGTGAAGTGATAAATATGTTAATTATTTATACTTGATTGTGGTGATCATTTCACAATGTATATGTATAGCAAAACATCACATTGTACGTTTTAAATAATACAGTTTTTAATTGTCAATTATCCTTCGCTAAAGCTGGAAAAATTATGGCATATACATAGACACACACACAGACAAACCAGGAGCATCTATAGGTTAGATTTTTTTCATTGCTTTTTAAAAAATAAACTTTATTGAGATGTAATTTACATGTGACAAAATGTATTCATTTTAAGGGAACGGTTTGATGAGTTTTGAGAAATATGCACATTCTTGTAACCACCACCACAATCAAGATACAGACCATTTCCATCACCCTGCAAAATTCTCTCTTGCGTCATCTCGATCATCACCCATTCCTAACCCCTGGCTCCAGGAAACCACTCATCTGTTCTCTGTTAGTATAAATTAGTTTGCCTTTTATAGGATTTTAAAGAAATGGAATCATATAGTATATACTCTTTTGTGTCTGGCTTCTTTCATTCAACATGTTTTTGAGATTCATCCATGTTGTTGCATGCACCAGAATTCATTCCCTTTTTATCGCTGAGTAGTATTTCACTTTATGAATATACTGCAATTTGTTTATCCATTCACTGATAACGAACATTTGGTTGTTTCCAATTTTTGACTACTATGAATCAAGCTACTATGAACATTCATGCACAAGGCTTTCTGAGGACGTATATTTTCATTTCTCTTGGGTAAATATATAGATTTTTCTTTTGGGTAAGCATATGTTTAAAACAGAGAAACCTAATAGTAACTTGCCTTGTTAGGGGCAGAGAGTGGTTCGGGGCATCCAAGATGGCATTATCATAGAATAGGATCAGGTCCTGAAATGGGCAGCTACCTTACATGAGAGCAGCCTGCCTACCCCTAGTCCTTCCAACTAGTAAGAGGACTGCTTTAATGCTGAATCAGCCAGAGGACAGGTGCCTTTCCTCTTCTAGTTGCATGTACAGTTTACATGAAACTAAAGCTGGTTCGGGATGGATTTACCGTGAACGACAATAATGGCTAGCATCTGTCAAACATTCAGTATAGTGACCGTTTCACATACGTTTCATTATTGAATCCTTACCAAAAATTGTGAGGAACTTTTGTTTCTCTATTTGGTAGAAGAGGAAAGGGAGGCCCAGAGGTTAAGCGACTTGTCCAAGATTACACAACTAGTAAATGATAGTTAGGAGTTGAATCCAGGCCTGATTCCAAATCCTGCGCTCTTGAGCCCAAGTTGCTCTCCGCATAGCGCCTGACACGCACTACCTGCGTAGTATCATCAATGGTCGTTGGTCTCTGCTTAATTGCTGACAGCTTTCCAATTAAGTCATTTTGGGTACAAACGATTCTAATTACGTGGACCTCAAGTCGAAAGCAGTATTCCCCTTTTTCCCCGGAAAAAAAGCCTTCAAAAAGAGCACATATTCCATTGTATCGTAGATTCAGCCATTCATTACCCCACCCACTCCTTCACCAAATACTCGTTAATGCTAAGTAGTAGATGCTGTGATTAACACTGAAGTCTCCGTTCCACCCATAGAGTAGGCTTTCAGTCAATCATGATTATTCGGCCCTCCCTTGTCGGTGATTGGCTGAGGGGTGGGCAGGGCCAAGGCAGCTTGGGCCAATGAGAGGTGAGCAGGAGCTTTTAGTGCCCTCTGGGCAGTAGCCCGGCATCTCCGCCGCCCGCGAGCTGGGGGTCCGCGCCATGGTGCCGCCCGAGGGAGAGTCGCTGTTGGCGGGAGCCGGAGGTGTGCAGACCCGAGCGCTGCAGGAAGCCGATTTCAAGCCTCAACGTTCTCCTCACTGAGGTACCCCCTTTCCTTTAGTATTGCTTAAGCTGGTTTGAGGCGAGTTTCTAGGCGCAGCTTTTTCAAGTACCTTCCCAGGTGCTTAGAGCATCTGCCTCACCCTGGCAAGGCCGGGGTTTGGCAGCCGCTGGGCCTGCCCAGAAACGGCTTCCTGCAGCCGCTCACAGGGCGGTCTGCCGTGCTGGGCCCTAGGCTCCCCAAGGGCGGGACTCCCCTGATTCTCTTCAGGGGTCTTCGGTCCAGCCGAGAAGAAGACTTCCGTGGCGTTTTAAGTTCCTGTTTCCCTCGGATGGCAGTGACAGGTTCAGGGAGGGAACTTAACGGTTCTGCGTATCTGATCTCTGTGCCAGGTGTTTGACATAGAAGTTAATCTCTTGCGTGCAGTGGTCCCCAGAAGCAACCGCAGTGATGATACAGTGGTTTGTCGATGAAGAACCTGAAGCTTATTAAGCTCATCTGGGTTGTAAGTAGTGGAGCTGGGAGCCCGTTCAGGCTACACAATGAGAACACGGTGTTGTAGTGCTGCCCACAGAGCGCCTTCATTAGCGGAAGGTGGGTAGTGGCCCCACACCCAAGCAATCCCTTCTTGCTGCAGGTGCAATCTGTTAACTGGTCAATTAGAATGCATCCTCTGCGCTTGTTTTGCGTTTGTATGGGATGTACATTGTAAATCCATGTGGCCAGCTTTTCCGTAGAACCTGAGGACACAGGACTTTATCTTAACCCTTCGTCATGGGATCAAAGAGAATCATCACTCCCTTCCTGTGGGCAGCTGGTCTAATGAAGTATTTAATTTATTCCAGCTTACCCTTTTTCCCAGGTGTGAAAACAATAGTAGACTTCTTTGTACTTATTTAATTGGTTCTTGAAGAGTGACTATAGTCACTATATGCTTTAAAAATAGAGCCTGAAAAATTCCTCTTAAAGTTCTCTCACAATACTATGTTTGTAAGTAGATACATAAGGTAAATACGTAATATTTTCTTGAATTCCCATTTTACAGTGGCTTAGGATAATTATTTCAGATGGATTTCATCAGACATTAGTGCAAAAAATATTACTGATAAAATGCTAATCACCCTGCTAAACCCTGGGGGTAGGTGATTAACATAAAACATAACAAAAAAAAAAACAGGTGTTTGCTCTGAAGCACACATAATTGAAGCACATGTCATCTATGGTACTACAGGCTTGGTTTGAGTGTCTGTTAACCATAAGAGCCTGTGCTAACATCCTACAATTTTGGATTTGGAGTGTAAACACTGAAGGCATAATCGTCTTCCTTTAAAAATGGAGTGATGAAAACTATTTTCTGCGAATTTAGATGCTCTAGTTAATTGGCCTTTAGACCCTCATTATAATTGAGATTTTTACCCCTCTGCTGAAGTCAACAGCTGTCTTCCACATCATTGAATATCATTGGTGGTATTAATTACTACCCTTGGGACAAATTTCCTAACTACCCATAACTGGTTGTGGAAATGAAGAGTCCTTTTAGGATCGTATTTATTACAATGCCTTATTCCCATGTAGTAGACACAGGATGCAGTTTCTTATAAAACACTTCATCAGACTTTTCATGTATTCTGGAAACATTCATATTCAAGGTAAAAATAAAGCTGAGACTTTCTTCCTGGGGTATTGAAGACCGAAAGATGGATCTGGCTAAAGTAAGGAGTGCTTGAGAAAAATGCTTTCTCAGTTCAGTACTTAAGTATATATTTTTTGTTGAATTCTTGGGACATACCAATCATAAAATAGGTTTCAGCAGATCTAACCTTTGAGCTGAATCTCTGGCAGCTTTGTATGTGAGAGGTGGTGTCATATTAGCTTTTGGGTTCATGCTGGTGATTTGACAGTGTCTAACTTTGACTGTTGGCCTCAAGAAGGTATACCATTTATGATATAACATATTTAACTAGGAAACAGCTTAACTGTTCGTGGTCTCCAGGTCACAAAGATTATGCCTCGTTTAATCCGATGCATCACCTTACTCTGACACACTCACTGTGTTTTTTTTAAAATTGAGACATCATTCATCCTTTCAGTGTATAGCAAATTTTAGGACATTCACAAAGTCATGCAATCATTAGCACTGTCGTATTAGGGAACATTTTCATCAACTGAGAGAAACTTCATACCCATTTGTAGTATTCCCTCCCCCCACTCCTCCATTGCCCTAGTTAACCATTGACCTTTTTTCTGTCTGTATGGATTTATCTACTCTGGACATCTCTTATAAATAGGATCATACAATACGTGGTCTTGTGTGACTGGTTTCTTTCACTTAGCATGTCTTCGAGGTTCATCCATGTTGTATGTAACAGTACTTCATTCCTTTTTGATGGCTGAGTAGTAACTACATTGTATGCGCATTCCATATTGTATTCATCCGTTCATCAGTTGCTGGGTGTTCGGGTTGTTTCTGCGTTTTGGCTATTGTGAAATAATGCTGCTCTGAACTTTCATGTGAAAGTTTTTGGATAAGCATACTTAAAAAAATTCTCTTGAATTCATACCTAGGTGTGGAATTGCTGGGACATACAGTAATTCTATGTTCAACTTGGTGAAGAACTGCCAAACTTTCACACAGAGGATATAGCATTTTGCATTCACAGCAGCCATGTATGGGGGTACCAGTTTCTCCACATCCTTGCCAACATTCTTGTCTTTTTACAGTAATCCTATTGGATGCTGACACGTTGTATTTTGATGGTATCTGTTTCTGAGGAGACTTCACTTTAGGAAGTGCAAACAAGTGGACAGATGGTAACATTGTGTGCTAAATGCCATGAAGGTGTGTGCTATGGAACGCAGGGGAGGGAACAGGCCTGGGAAAGTCTTCCCCAAGATGACATTTGTGTAGAAGAAACTGAACGGAGAAGGGCAGTTCAGATGGAGGGACTATCATGGTACATAGGATTCAGAAGCCCAGAGGAGATACCAAGTGGAAACTTCAGGTAGACTGGATGATGTGATCTTGAAATGTACTTGGATATATTGAGTTAAATGTGTTGGGAAGTCAGAAAAGAAAATGATTCTGAAGAGGCGAGGTAAGACTAGTTTGGGAAGGGTGTTGCTAACCTTGGGTTTTTAAAATTTATTCTGTGGGGAAGCATCAGAGGATTTTAAATGGGAGAACCGCAGGGTCCGATTTGGTTTAGGAAAAAATACGGAAAACAGTGTGTAGGATGGTTTTCAGTGCAGTGAGCCAGGTCGGGGCGATCCATTAGAAAATGTTTGCAACAATTCAGGTTCACCTGTTGTAGTAGGGTCCGGTGGGGCTTTAAAAGGGGACTTCTTAAAGGGACTTTAAACCAGGTTTTTTAAGTTGGAAAACAGAATTTTCATGTTAGTGGTGATCACTTGCCAATCTGAGACCCTTTATTTGAATTCCTTTCTAGTGCCTCACGTTGTTTAAGAAATAAGGACATGTAAGTCTATGTCTTATTTTTCTAAGAGCAATTTGATTCTGTAAGTTGAAGGGATTTTGTTTGTTATTGTAAACTTCAGGTTTATTGAGGCATAATTTACATGTAGTAAAATTCACCCTATTTAATGTACAGTTCAGAGTTTTGGCAGATACACACCATCATGTGAACATGTAACCACTACTGCAATCAAGGCATCACACCTTAAAGTCCCCTCCTTTGCCTTTTTATCATTTCCCTCCTCTTATCCCCCATCTCCTGGCAACCACTGATCTGATTTCTCTTCCTATGGATTTGACTTTACAGAATGTCACCTAAATGGAATCATACGGTATGAAGCCTTTTGTCTGACTTTTTTCGCTTAGCACAATGTGTTCGAGATTGATCCATGTTAATACATGCATCAATTACTCAATTTTATTTAGCATTCTAATAGGTGTGTAGTGTTGTCTTATTGTGGTTTTATTTTGCATTTTTCTAATGACTAATAATTATTTCTTTATGTGTCTATCTTCCATCTGTATGTATTCTTTGGTGAAGCATCTATTCAGATATTTTGTGCCCTTCCCCCTTGTTTCTTATTGTTGAGCTTTGAGAGTTCTTTACATATTCTGGATACATATTCTTTATTAGATTTATGCTTTGCAAAGATTTTTCTCTCAATTTGTGCTTTGTCTTTTCATTTTCTTGAAAGTTTTTTTTTTTACTGAAGTACGGTCAATTACAATGTGTCAATTTCTGGGGCACAGCACAATGTCCCAGTCATGCATATACATACATATCTTCGTTTTCAAATTTTTTCCTTTAAAAGTTATTACAAGATATTGAACATAGTTACCTGTGCTATACAAAAGAAACTAAGAAAAATCTATTTTTATATATAATTGCTAACGCTTGTAAATCTTAAACTCCCAAACTTACCCCTACTCACTCCCTTTCCCAAGTAACCGTAAGATTGTTTACTAAGTCTGTGAGTGTTTGTTTTGTAAGTGAGTTCATGGTGTCCTTTTTTTTTTGATTTCACACATGGGTGGTATTATACAGTATTTTTCTGTTTCTGGCTTAGTTCACTTAGAATGATGATCTCCAGTTCCATCCATGTTGCTGCAAATGGCATTATCTTATTTATGGCAGAATAGTATTCCGTTGTATAAATATACCACACCTTCTTTATCCAGTCATCTGGTGATGGACATTTAGGTTGCTTCCATGTCTGGACTATTGTATATAGTGCTGCTATGAACATTGGGGTGCTTGTATCTTTTTGCATTAGAGTTCCCTCTGGATATATACCCAGAAGTGGGATTGCTGGATGATATAGTAAGTCTAGTTTTAGTTTTTTGAGGAATCTCCATGCTGTTTTCCCTAATTGCTGCACCAGACTACATTCCCATCAGCAGTATAGGAAGGTTCCCTTTTCTCCACACCCTCTCCATCATTTATCGTTCGTGGCCTTTTGAATGATAGCCATCCTGACTGGTGTGAGGTGATAACTTCATTGTAGTTTTGATTTGCATTTCTTTGATAATTAGTGATATTGAGCATATTTTCATAAGTCTATTGGCCATTCATATATCTTCACTAGAGAAATGCTGATTTAGGTCTTCTGCCTATTTTTGGGTTGGATTGTTAAGTTGTATGACCTGTTTATATATTCTGGAAATTAAGCCTTTGTGAGTCACATCATTTGCAAATACTTTGTCCCATTCCATAGGTTGTCTTTTCGTTATGTTTATGGTTTCCTTTGCTGTGCAAAAGCTTGAGTTTAATTAGGTCCCGTTGTTTAATTTTGCTCTTACTTTCACTGTCTGAGTAGACTGACCTAGGAGAACATTGCTAAGATTTATGTCTGAGAATGGTTTGCTTGTGTTTTCTTCTAGGAGATTTATCATGTCTTGTCTTACATTTAAATCTTTAAGCCATTTTGAGTTTATTTTTGTGTATGGTGTGAAAGTGCGTCTTGAAGAGCAGATGTTTTAAATTTTGATGAAATCCAATTAATTTATTTTTTAATGGATTGTGCTTCTGGTGCATATATAAGAAATTTTTGACTAACCAAAGTTCTCAAAGATTTTCTCATAGGTTTATTCTACAAATTTTACAGTTGTAGATTTTTCATTTATGTCTATGTTCCATTTTGAGTTAATTTTTGTATGTAGTATAAGGAATGGATCTAACTTGATTTTAAAAACATGCATAGCCAATTGTTCCAGCTTGTTGAAAAGGCTCTTCTCTATTGCATTGCCTTTGCACCTTCGTTAAAAAAGTGTGCAAATAAATGTGCATTTATATATGGACTATACAGTCTGTTCCATTGATCAATCTATTTTTCTATTTATATGCCAATACCATGATGTTATGATTTCTATAGTTTTATAATAATTTTTGAAGTCAGGTAGGGTTAGCCCTCTAACTTCTTTTAGTTAATAGATGTTTTGGTTATTCTAGGTCCTTTTACTTAAGAATTTCAGAATGTGCTTCTAAATTTCTCCTGAAACTGGGATTTTGATTGGATTACATTGAATCTATGGACCAGTTGGAGAATTGACATCTTAATTACATTCTTATCACATGAACAGATAGAGCACTCCATGTATTTAAGTCTTGAACCCTACTAAGCTGTATTTTGTACTTTTCAGTGTACAAGTGTGTCAAGTGTTCTGTCAGGTTTATGTCTAAGTTTTCATATCTTTCAAGGCTATTGTCAATAGTATTTAAAAATCAATTTCTAATTGTTGCTGGTGCATAGAAATAAAATTAATTTTTTTTATTGATCTAGTGTCCCAGGCATAAGCCAGTTTTTTTATGAAGGGCCAGATAGTAAATATTTTAGACATTGCAGGCCATATGTCTCCTTCACAACTACTCAGCTCTGCCACTGCAGTATGAAAGCAACATAGACAACACATAAAATTAATAAATATCTGTTTGGTAAACATTTACAGAAACAGGCAGTGGGCTGGGTTTGGCCATAAGTCATAGCTTGCTAACCCTGTTGTGTCCTGCAACCTTGCTCAGCTCCCTTAGTCTACGAGCATTTTCAAAGATAGCAATTTATTGAGATGAAATTAATATAACATAAAGTGAACCTCTTAAAAAGAAATAATTTAGTAGCATTTAGGATATTTACAGTGTTGTGCAACCACAGTCCTTCTCTGGTTCCAAAACATTTCCATAACCCTGAAGTAAAATTTAAAGTAAAACCCTTCCTCATAAAGTAATATTTCCCCAGTATCCCCTTCCCTCAGACCCTGGCAACTGGTAATGTACTTACTGTATCTATAGATTTATCTATTCTAAGTGTTTCATGTGAAAGAAATCATGAAATATGAGCTTTTGTGTCTGACTTTTTTTTTACTTAATGTTTAGGAGGTTCATTTGTGTTGTAGCATGAATTTGTAATTCATTTCTCCTTATGGCCAAATACTATTCTGTTGTTCATATAGAGCACAATTTTTCCGTTCTCCCATTGATGGACATGTGAGCTGTATCCATGTTTTAGCTGCAGTGGATAGTGCTGCTGTTGCAAACATGTGTAAATACATTTGGGTAACTGTATTCCGTTCTTCTGGGTATATACGTAGGAGTGGACTTGCAGGGTCGTGTGATAATTCTGTGTAACTTTTTGAAGTTTAGTAGCTATTTTATAAATTTCATAGAATTTTTGCATAGATAATGTTGTCTATGAGTAAAGACAGTTTTACCTGTTCCCGCTAACGTAAATGCACTTTATTTTTTTCTTGCCTGGTTTATTGGCTACAGCCTCCAGTACAACGTTAAATGGAAGGGATGAGAGTGTACATCCGAGCTTTTTGTTTTTTAACTGAAATTAGGAGGAAAATACTCAGCCTTTTCCCATTTAGTATGATGCTAGCAGACGGGGTGTTGTAAATGCCCTTCATCCAGTTGAGGCAATTCTCTTCTATTCTTAGTCTATAGCAGATTTGTTATTAGTTAGGAGTGTATGTTGGGTTTTCTCAAAAGTTTTGTCTGTATCTACTTGGGATAGTCATAAGGATTTTTGTTTCAGTTTTCACTGTTGTGAATTGAATTGGTTGATTCTGAAATGGGAATCCAACCCTGCATTCCTGGGGTAACCCTTTGGTCATGATGTCTGTCATCCTTTTAATATGTTGTTAGATACCATTTGCTGAAGTTTTGTGTAGAATTTTTGTATCTATGGTCACAAGGGATATTAATGTGTGGTTTCCTTTTCTTATCCTTTTGGTCTAATGTTGGTATCAGTGTAAGGCTGACTTCATAGAGTGGACCGAGAAGTACTCCCCCCTCTTCAGTGTTAGTTTTGGAAGAGCTTATGTAGAATGTGTATTAAGTAGAAAGTAGAATTCACCAAGGAAGCCACCTGGGCCTGGACTTAACTTTATGGAAAGGTTTTTAATGAATTCAACTTCACTAATAGATACAGGGCTAATTAGGTTATGTGTTCATTTTTTGACATCTTTTTTGAGATATAGTTCAAATACCATAAGATGTACCCATTTAAAATGTACAATTCAAAGGCTTTCAAAAGCTTTTTGTATACTCCGAGTTGTGCAACCATTAGTACAATTTAATTTTAGAACATTTCGTTACCCCCAAAGCAGCTCGGTAACCATTAAGCAATCCCTCTTCAGTATCCCCTCCTCTTCCCCCAGCCCCTGGAAACCACAAATCTACCTTCTGTCTCCATAGATTTGTCTTTTCTGGGCATTTAATAATAAATGGATTTACAAAATATGTCGTCTTTCGTGACTGGCTTCTTTTCCTTAGCTTAGTATTTGCAGAGTTCATCCATGTGGTAGTATGAAGCCAAATGTCATAATGAAAAATGATTTGGCAATGAAAAGAAATGAAATCCTGTTTCTCCATTTTTCAGTTGGTGGACATTTCGATTGCTTCCACTTTTTGGATATTATGAATAATGTTGCTAGGCATATTTGTGTTGAAGTTTTGTGTGGACATGTTCTCAATTCTCTTGGCTGTATATAGGAAAAGGTAGTTCCAATTTTGATTTTTAGCTTTGATTGTCCTCCTTCTCAATGACAGTTAATGAAATTTAGCTCAAATTTATACGTATCAGTTACAGTGATAGCCTGGGGAAACTCTCCATGTGGGCTAAACAGGCTGGTTTTCTTTATTTTGTTAGTCGTCTTATTGGCTGGAAAAAATCCTGTACGAAAGGCTTAGGTCAAATCTATCACTTCTCACATGTCCTTTGATCTTACTGCCTTGGCACTGTTCTTCTCACGCTTTGAGGTACTGTTTGGAAATGGAAGACCGTTTCTGAAGGAATACTGAGTGCCTCTGGGTTACCCCTGCCAAGGTCTGAGAGTTGGAAGTGTACGGGGTAGTCAAAGTGCAGGCCAGTAATGTAACGGCCTTTCATTAATTAGGGTAACGGCCTTTCATTAATTAGGGCACGTGAGGCTGGAAACTTGAATGTTCACATCGCTCTCCAACGTTCACCTTGACCTTTTCTGTGCGTGTTAGGGGAGAACATTAAAAAAAAAATGCCCCTTTTCTTAGATTTCCTTGGATGTCTGAGATTTTCTCTTAAATGCCCTTGATCCAACTAACATCTCTCAAGCACTTCCTGTACGATAGGAAGTGAGCTAAGTAACTTAAATATGGTGTGTATCATTTAATTCTCTCATACCTTTAAGAAATCGGTATTAGTTCCATTTTTCAGATGTGGAAATAGGCCTAAAGTGGCAACAGCACGTTCCAAAGATGACAGACTTAGTGACAGAAGTAAGACTTGAATCCAGATTTGCCTCATTATGAACTTGGAGCTACTAAGGTCTTAACCGTTATTAACACTTACTACTTGTGCCACACTTTCTCTCGTATTTAAAATTAGCAGCCATGTGTATGCTGTGAGGTTTTAACCTGTTATGTTGGCAGGCTCTTGGCACATGGTTGCTATCTCAGGATGAGGACAACATACACCTCATTAAATACTGCGGGGGGGGATCTATTAATATTAAATGGATAAGCCTTTGTGCTGCTGAATTTCAGTGCATCATTCAGTACCCAGCACAAGGAAGACACCTTCTCATAGGCTTTCCTGAAAAACAGCTGCAGCTGCCTTTATGTATTCAAAGTACTCTGTACCGGCCTCTGATACAGTGATGGGCGATTTTACATTTGCTTGTCCACTCTTAGATATTTTAAAAAATGTGTGTGTATACACACACACACAGACGCACAGATGCAGTTTACATACCATGAAGTTTACTCACTTAAAGTGTACACGTTTATCATCTTTTTTAAGTTTACTGGGTTGTGCATCCATCATTATAATCCAGTTGTAGAACATTTCCCTCTCCCGTTAGTCTCCTCATACCTATTTTCACTTAAACCCTGATGCCATCCCCGCCAAAGGCAACCATTGGTCTGCTTTCAGACTCTGTAGACCTGCCTTTCTGGATATCTCGTATAAGTGAAATCAAGTAATACATGGTCTATTTTGTAGGACTTGTTGGCATAGTGGTTTTGAGTTTCATCCGTATTACAGCATGCATCATTTTTTTTATTGCTGTACAGTATTCTGTTGTATTGCTGTGCCATATTTGGTTTATTTGTTCATTGATTTGTCTATGTTATGTATTTATGTTGCTGGACATTTGGGTTGTGTCTACTTGGCTATTATGAAAAATGCTACTGTGGACAGTTGCATCTAAGTCATTGTGTGGCCATGTTTTTATTCCTTTTGAATAGATACACAGCAGTGGAGTTGATGAGAGCCATGGGTCTCTCATCTTTGATTCCTTGAGGGCAGGAACACCACCCTGAAGTTTTAGTATTGTCTTAGTGGTCTTTGAATTGGCTCCTCTAGCATGCCTGCTTCATAGTGGGTAGGGAAACAGATCAGGAGATAGTTACTGACATAGTTTGATGTTCTGTGAACCTTTGTTTGGCTTTTATGTACATGATCCCTCATTATACACACTTGGAAAGTTTTATTTTTACCTCCATTTCCTTCAATGCTAGCAAACCATTCTAATGGTTTTGGGTGGCCTAGGTTGTTTTTCTTTTCTCAGATTTATTAGGTAGAATTGTTATAATTGGATTGCATGTATATAATATATTGCATGGAAATACATATATACAATAGTCTGCACGTATTTTTAAAATTTACATATATGTACTGTTTATAAGAACGTTTATAGAGCTTTAGCTATTTAAACATACAGTTATCAAAGGAATAAAGCCAACTAAGAGTTAATTCAAAAAGATACATACACCGTGCTATTAATAGCAACATTATTTATAGTTGCCAAGATATGGAAGCATCCTAAGTGCACATCAATAGCTGAATAGAGAATGGAGATGCAGCATATATATGTAGTGGAATATAACTCACCCACAAAAAGGATACCTTGCTTTTTTGCAACCCTTTGTTCTCCTTCCTTTTTTTTTTTTTTTTTGCTTCAAAAAGCAGAATTTTATAACTGGCATAAACATTTCCATTGCGTCAGCAACTCCTGTCAAAATACTCAACATTTCTCACAGAACTAGAGCAAACAATTCCAAAATTAAGATGGAACCATAAAAGACCCTGTACTGCCCAAAGCAACCTTCTGTAGGTCTTCTTTTTTTTTCCTTTCTTCTCTTTTTTGTTCTCTTTCATTACAGTTTTAGACAAGCTCCTTTTAACATTTGTTGTAAAGCTGGTTTGGTGGTTTTGTTTATCTGTGAAGCTTTTGATTTCTCCATCAAATCTGAATGAGGGCCTTGCTGGTTAGAGTATTCTTGGCTGTAGGTTTTTCCCGTTCATGACTAAATACATCGTGCCACTCCCTTCTGGCCTGTAGAGTTTCTGCTGACAAATCAGCTGAGAACCTTATGGAAGTTCCCTTGTATGTTATTTGTTGCTTTTCTCTCGCTAATTTTAATATTTCTTCCTTATCCTTAATTTTGTCTGTTTGATGACTACGTGCCTTGGTATGTTACTGTTTGGGTGGATCCTGTGTGGAACTCTCTGTGCTTCCTGGACATGGGTGACTGTTTCCTTTCCCAGGTTGGGGCAGTTTTCGGTTATTATCTTTCCAATAATTTTCTCAGGTCCTTTTTCTTTCTCTTCTCTCACTGGGACCCCTATAATGTGAATATTAGTGCACTTCACGTTGCCCCAGAGTTCTCTTAAACTATCCTCATTTATTTTCATTTTTTTTCTTTTCTGTTCTGAGGTAGTGATTTCCACTAATCTGTCTTCTTCTAGCTCAAGGGTTCGTTCTTCTGCCTCATTTAGTCTATTTTTGGTTCCTTCTACTCTGTTATCCATTTCACAAATTTAACTCTTCAACTCTGTTTGGGTATCTTTTGTTTTCCAACTCTTGGTGAAAATTTCACTCCTATTGAGTTGTCTGATCATCTTCATCATTACTTTCAATTCTTTCTCAGATGAATTGCCTATCTCCTTGTCACTTACTTCTTCTGGGTTTTTACCTTGGGCCTTGGCCTGGGAGATAGATACTCCTCTGCTGCCTTGTTTGTCTTTCTATTTGTGCTTTTAGGTGGGTTAGTTACATTCCTCAACCTTGGAGAAGTGGCCCTCTGTGTGAGACGTCCTATGTGTCCCAGCAGTACAGTCCTCTCTTGTCACCCAAGGGCCGGGGTCTAGCCTGTCCCAGTGCAGAGTCTGGCCTGTGTTTGTGGATTCCTTCCTCAGGCTTTGGGATTGTTTTCTTATTTCTGTCATCTGTCCCCTGATGGATGAGGCTGGACTAAAGGCTTATACAGGCTTCCTGGCAGGAAGGGTCAGTGCCTGCCCACTGCTGGGTGAAGCTTGGTCCTGGACCTCTGGTGGGTCGGGCTGTGTCTAGAGGCCTTCGTGGCTTAGGAAGTCTGCTGACAGGTGGGGCTGTGTTCCCACCCTGTGTGTTGTTCGGCCTGAGGCTTCCCTATAGCCTGTTGGGTGGGGCTAGGTCTTGGTGCTAATGATCCAAGCAAGGTGTCAGCCTCCAGGAAAGCTCATGTAGATGAATGCTCCTAGAATGCCTGCCGCCAGCCTTTATGTCCCCTGGGTGAGCCGCAGCCATTCCCTAACTCCTCAGGAGACCTTCTAAAACTGGCAGGCAGGTCTGGCCCAGGTTCCTATGAAATCACTGCCTCTGCCCCTGCCCTTGGGCCTAGAGCATGCAAGACTGTGTGTATACTTCCCAAGAGAATGAAGTCTGTTTCCCCCAGTCCCATGGGGCTCCTGGAGCAAAGCCTCTCTGGCCTTCAAAACCAGAGGTCCTGGGGTCTCCTCCTTGGGGTGGCCCAGATTCTTATTTCCAGCCTAGCCTCATGTATACTCAAAGATGGTACTTTGTAAGACAATGCCACAGTAACAGTAGTAGAAAATTGATGGTTATTTACACTATGCACACATATTAACCTGTTGACTATAGTGAGGGTACAGAAGATGAACAGTATAAACTGCTTGTTGAAATTCAAGTGGGCTGGACTAGAGCAAGGAGTTTTTTGTGTGTCTGCTGTGGTCTACGTGAACTCTTGTTCTGAAATTAACGTCTGTACCCAAATGAAGTAAAAAAAATGGTAAAAAGTGTTTCCCTACAGAAGTCTGGTTTCAGTTTTAAGTGGGAAATAGAAGCGTGATAGAAGAAGAGGAAGCTGGGTTTTCTTTTACCAAAGAAAATGCTATAAAGTTGCTAACGCTGTTAAGAGACACTTAATGCCAATTAATAGAGATAAGTTGAAGGTCTTAAAGAAATACTGAACTAGTGTAAATCCCTCTGTATTTTCAACACCCGAAAACAGGTTCATACTTTACCTGCCAAATTAAGAATTAATTTGGACTTGCATCGATTCAGTTGTAAACTGTCTCCCTCCGTTTAAATGTAGCCTATATGCTCTGCGTAGCTTGAAGAAATAAATTTGTTGATTTTCCTGTGGGCATTAGCTGCGTTAGGTCCTTACTAGTGTATTTGACAAACAAAAAGTAGTGTCATCTCTGGGCAGCTGTTTTTCACCATCAGTATCCCCAGGGGATAGGACACATGTTTTTAGGAGAAGGAATTATCATTGTTAGATGTCTAAGTCAAAACTGATTTAAATTTAGAGGACGAAGTGAAGTTCAGCAGCACAAAGGCTTTAATCCTTTCTGCTACTGTTACCTTTAATGGGAGCAGAAAGGATTAAATGAGATCATGCGAAAAGCCCTGGCACATAATGCTCAATATGAGTTTATTTAATCTAGTTTGGAGCTTTGTATTCATCATTTCTCAGTAGTGCCTAAGAGCATGGACTCTAGAGCCAGATGCCCAGTATTTTTATTTAAAAAAAAAAAAAAAAGAAGTCTTAACCACTTCCAAGCTTGTGACCTAGACAAACTACCCAATTGTTAGTCTCCTTGTATAAATGCAAGGTTAATAGTACTGCTTTATAGTAGCACTTTATAGGGTTACTAAGTTTAAGTGAGATCATATATTGAAACATGATGCCTGGCACAGAGTAAGTGCTCAGTAAAATTGAAACATTAATTCAAAAACAGAAAAACAAAACCAGTTCCCTGCGAGCTTACAGCCTAGAGACATGTCTGACCTGGGATAAATGGCCTCATTATGGGTATTTTTGTCATTCAGACTTCAATAAAAGGAGCGCTAGCAGCTGTGAACCAGTTGCTTAAACTCTGAGCTTGTTCCCTTTTTCTAAAATGGAGCTGATAGCTTCCTTAGCATTTGTTTTTTAGTTCATTCATTTTTTGGATGAGGATTAACTGGTACAAAGTATGTGAAAGTGTTCTGCAAATGTAAAATTAATATTTGAAGTAAGTGGTAAAGCAATAATGTATATACCTACTGGTGCCATACCTGGTATTTCTGCCTTGTACCTCAGGATGCTGGGAAAGGAGGTTTGTTACTTACACGCTTGCAAGTGACTGAGGGTAGCAGCAGTATTTTCCTTGTTCACATCATCAATATTCATCATATCGTAGGTACCTAGCAAAAACTTGATGCACGTATGACAGGTAAGGCAAACTTGGTTTTAAAAATACAATACCGCTTTCTTAGTGATGGAGGTCATGTCGAGAAAAGAGTATTTATAGGCGGGTCTGCTTTTTAGATCATCCAGTTCAGATACGACCTGAACAGATGCTTTTGGAAATAGTGTGCACATGTACAGAATAAGCTGGTTTACCACTTACCCCTTATGCCTTTCTTGTCTATGAGGTGCAGCATTGCTATGGTGTTTGCTAAATATTTATGCCGTTTTCTGGGGGAAAGAGTAGACTTACAATTAAATACGGTATGAATGTTGACTAGGTGACATTTGTTTATATAAAATTTCATTTTTCATGATAAAGACTTAGATTTGGAGATGCCTTAGGCATGCATTCTTCCTTCCCTTAGTACCTTTGCAGAAACTGGCACATGACCATTTAAGGCATGGATGGGATAGCCTTTGGGTCTTTGACACCAGGATTAAGCACATTTTGAATTTATGCCATATTAGCATGCAACCGTTGCCACATCGACATTTAAATGTCCACTTGAGCATTGTTAAACTTCCTGAAGTGATAACTCTACCTTCATTTGAAGGAGACGGGGGAAAAAAAGGAGGAAAATTTGAATTGCATGAGTTTCATAAAAGCATGTTGGAGTCATGTAATGAAAAAGCAGATTTTTTTTATTATGATGTTTCTCCATATTTGGCGTTGCTGTAAATGGCTAGCTAACATTTACTGCCAATTCAGTACAAATGTGTGGTTCAGTAATACCAGAACAGCAAATTTAAATGAAAAAGAAAAGTTAAACATTTCCACACAAGATTTTACATTTACAGTCTGACGTTTCACTGCGTAGGTAAAAAGACTTTTTTTTTTAACTGCAGATTATTCAGCATGAATAAAAAACTACAACTTTTATTTTTAAACAGGAGTCACTGGTTTTAATTCTTACACATTTTAAAATTACTGTGATAAAAAATAATGAAAAAGCTTCTTAATAATGCCATACACAGTATAATATAGATTTGTCCCCATTATATAGCATTTGTTTAATATACAAAATAGAATATTGACACACTTGACTCTATATGTAGGTAAGCAAGTTATTTGAGGAGGGTAGTTTCATACAGCCTATCAATCATCAGAAAATAAAATCTGTCTTTGAGGCATTTTCTAGAGAAGCTAATCCTTTCCCAAAAAACCTGGTCACTAATCCTTGGTGGACCAGGCTGACTGGTTATAGTCTGGAAAATGATGAAACTTCCATTCTAAGTGGTTAAAGTGTCCTCTTTACACTATTTTCCCTTTCGACTCTCAAACCAGGCACATAAAAACACATTCATCTACATCTACGGTCTTCTGGGTGACCTACCAGGATCGAAATCTCATTGAGGGCTGCCACAATTCTTGAACTGTGATAGATCAGAGTGTAATAATATTGTTCACTCCATGGTGATGTAGTTTTAGGATATTTAAGAGAACTAAAATGGTCAGACTAAATGACAAGAAGATGTATAGACGGATGAGTAAAGTTGGAGTTGCTTATCCTCCCATCCCCCAGTTCGGAGGTGAGGCTGGCTTTCCTTTCTATGCACATCCAGAGTTCATCCTATGCTAAATATCAAGGTCTTCCTAGGCACTAATCATGCTAGTTTTCCTTCTGGGGTGCCAATTTCGTTTTCTTTTTTCTTTTTTTTTAGGAGAAGGTAGGTGCTCTTTTTGGTTCCCCTGCCATAGTTTCAGATAATTGAGTATGTATATATCCCCAAAGCACCTGAATAGTACCCCATAGCAAGGCCTAAAAACACTTGAGAGGGGCACTTTTTTCCACCAGTAATTAAAAATGTTCAGGATTTAAGTCACCTAGGCATGCCGCCTCTCACTGAAAATTCTATAATAGTTTGGGCTGGCAAGATACCACATACATAGAAAATGAAGCTGCTTTCAAATAGCACCATAGCTTTTTTTCCACTTAAATCCACAATTATACCCAAACGTGATGAAGGTAACTTTTTTCTTTCTCACATAATCTAAAAGGACACAGCTTTTATTTGCATTTAATGTACAGCCTCCTATAGTTTTATGAATGTCAGTTCATTTCCTTTTAACAACAAAGTGCACACATCTTTTTTTCTCTGAGCTCTTTTTTTGGAGCCAAGTTGTTGGGACCAAAAGTAAGATCAACGTGTGATGTGCTTTCTGATTGTAACCGTAGAATATTCTATAAATGAATAAAACTGTATCTTTCAGAAGCTCTTTTTGAAACTTAACACTGTCATTGATAATATTCAAGCAGTATTTCTTAGGCACGAAAAATTCACATCCAGCTCGGTTACAAACTATCTGAAAATACTCTGAGATCAAGTTAAACGATTACAAAAGGTACGGCCCCCTTTAGAGAGCATTGAAAAACCAAATGATCACATTTTTATTAAATAATTTCTCCAAAATACTGAAAAATAACAAATAACATTCAAAAGCATTAAAAGAAAAGATACACATGTCTTCGTGTTATTCGGAAATGAACCCTTGTAGGAAAGAAAGGAATTAGTGTATTATCGGCAACCTATGAGATTCTGCACTATTTACACGTTGCTGGTACCTCTATGCATATTATTGCCGAACTTCTAAAGCCTCTGGTTTTATTAAAGTGTTGGAGAGGCTGTGTGTGATGGTGCCTGTAAGTGTGTAAGCACCACCTTTCTCTGTCCCCCGTTCATACACTTGAGCCCAAGAGGAGATTTAGTAAACTAAACCTGCGCCGACAGACTCACTGCTGGAATGAGAAGGGTGGTCAGTCTGGGAGGCAGAGGACGACTTCCTCCGTGATCTGAATGGGACGGAACCTCAGCAACCTTCACTGCACACGGGGCCAGTCTCTGTTTCCCTCTGTCTCGAGAGCAAACCTTTTTGGTTTCTGAGACCGTTTCTGCCTGTATGAATGCTTGCACACACTATAAATCGTATAGGTTATCCATCAACATTTCTCTGACCCCTACAAAAAATATATAACATGTCGCGATAAAACAATCTCATCTAAAAATCATTCTTATGTTACACTGTACAAGCTATTTTACAATCATTTTAATAAATTGCATGTAAAGCTGCAGTAGCCCTTCCCTTCCCAGATTAGTGAATACCAATATGATATATATCTGAAACTATAACTAAATATAAAAATATATTAGAAGTTTCATATTTTTAATATTAGATGTTCAGCTTTCTATTACACAAATAATTTGGCCACCTAGAACAGAAATCAGATTTCTCGTGGCTTAGTTAAGTACATTCTGAATGTACAGAAAGTTGGTAAGGTGCACACAGAAAGGGCTACTACAGCTTCTATCTTGTTTAAAATAATTTCAAACATCGAGGAGGAGAAATTCACATGACTGTTGTTAAACTCTATGGCACACACAGGGATGTGATGGATGTATAGTTTTATGAACATGGAAGTCTGACATACAGCTCTAAATCAGAAAAATCAGTCGCTGAGCTTTCCTGTATCCCCAGGAAAGGTAGACCAATTGGTGACAAATGGGAATGTGAAAATGGGTGTCTAGCCACTTTTGCTGTATTAGAGATTTGGTTTTTGGGGGTAAAGTTTAGTGGGAGGAAATACTTGGTCTGATTAAAATCTCTCAGCTGTGTTTTCAGCTGGTCATTTGGAATCGTAACTTTTAAGAAGTTATACAAACTACAACGAAAGGTCCTGAAAGACAGCGTCCCAACTTTCTTGCCATCTAACCATTGCAGAGATAGGGCGTTAGATACAAACAGGGCCTCTTGGTAGTTGTTTTTTTTTTTTTTTGAAACCATCACCTATGGTTCACCCAGCAGGTCACTGGAGTAGGTGCTCTACACTGGTTAGGACGGTTAATTTGCACAATCTATATAATTCTCCACTGAAGCAGATATATACAAAATATGAGCTTTTTGACAAGAAAACTGGAGATTTGAGTCAATTTTTGTGGTCTTCTGACAGCTAAGTGCCATCAGGTTAGAAGCACCAACCCATTTTCACACAGAAGATTAATGTTTAGAGTTTATTTAGGAAAGCTATGAACTAGCTGCCCATCTTAAAACAGCTGTACAATAACTTGATTACAAAAATTATGTAGGAAAAAATGAGCAAGCATAGTTCACTGAATAGAAAGGAAATTGTTAAAACCAGACAGTGATAGCTATAAAAGGCACAACTTCCCTTTTCTGATAATACACTTGTAAACTTTTCAGGTTTCCATGCAGAAATCAAAAAACGCTACCCTAACTATACAGGGGGAGATAGGCCAACAAAAGATAGAGAAGATTTTGTCCAGCCAACTCTGAGAAGTCTGAGCAGAAAGTTCGTCACACACATTTGGGGCACTGGTGGTTTAGGTGCCATCCTTCTCTGACAGTGGAGGTTACCCCCGTGGTACTGTGTCTAATTTTTTGGGATCCATCAACTATCACTTTCTACTTTGCCCATCACTGAAAAGTGATGGCTCAACTGCTTCTGTTGCCAAGTCTTGGCCCTCTGTAAACCACATGTAGTGCGTATTCAAAAACAAAACGAAACAACAAAAACCGGACAAAAAGAAAAATGATAAACAAAACTGCTACAGGACAGACTGATAGTTTGTACAATGAAAGCTATGAATTCAACTTTCTTTAAGGCAAACCTTTCTTCTTAAGGCAGTCACTTTTGATGAAATAGAAGTTTTTTGATATTTCCACTTGAATATTTTGGTATCTGATTGGTGATGATTTCAGCTAACATCTCTGGGAATTCAACGCTCAAGGACTTATCCAAAAATGTCTGGAAGCAATACTTAAGGAGATTTTCAACCACCTACAAGAAAATACATAGTAATGATTAGTCTTAAAAATTATCCATAGGGACATCTCATGCTTATTGTTGGTGTCTAATTTTTTTAAATTTCTGACTTAGGATATACCAATCTCTGCTGGAATTCCCCAGGTAAAAAAGTTTAATTAAGTAAAATGAGCATTTGGGTACTGAAGATACTGTGAATTGCTTAAATTGTATATAGAGTATATGGAATTAAGTTTATCATGATGAATTGCAGTACCATAACATATGAAAGACAGAATTTGCTGGATTAATCATAGCAAAACAGAGAATTCTACCTTTTAAAAAATAGTGTTAAATTCTGTATTGGCATCATGATGTTAGGTGCACATGAGTAGATGAAATGTTTCATAATTGGCCTTAGGAGAAATGCGTGCCAAATGGGACTTCACGAATTGAACCCAAACCATCACCAAAATGCATAAATGGGGAAAAAATAAAACCTGGTAATCATATACACTAATCAGGACATACGTTATGTCTCAGAAAATTCTTGTGATATGTTGATTTTTGTTTGACACTTACATCATGCATGGAGTCCAAGAGTTTTGTCAGTTGATAAAACCGCTGCCAGTTCTGACTGGAGTTCCCTTCCCTCTTGACAATGGCTTTTCCTAGCTCTTTGATGTAGGTCATTCTAATCTCATCAAATAGCTCTTGGCTCTTCAAACCTTCCTTAGGAACTAAAAAGTGAAGATGTAGTCAATTAATTTTCTTACGGTAACTTTTCATACATGCAAGTAGTCATAGCACAGTATCATGGGTGACTTTGTCTATGATGCTCTTTATGCATTCTATTAACATAGAAGCATTTTCAAAGGACTGTGAAACTAAAGGCAAGGGAGAATATGGGATAATAGGAAATTGGAGGACTGAACTTGGAGTATTTGACTTTGAGTATATAGCTTTGTTTCTCATCTATGAAGTGGAGCTTCCTCCCTAGTTCACCAAGCTAGTTGGAAGACCAAATGAATAATGCCCTGATGATCATTCTGCCCTTGAGTGTGATGCTAGTACAGACGTAGAAGGCTTCAACAACAGTGTTGATTTCACCAGTTACGTCTGGGAATACCTGTGATGTCTCCCTCAAAATCAGCATGCTGTGCACTTTACTAGTCAGTGTGTTAACTTAATGAGTTGATGTGATACCAATGTAAAAAGAAACTTAATTTTTTTATGTGGCTTATATATAATACCTTACTGGGGAGCAAACATGCACCTTTCCTTATGTAGAGAAATATAGAAAATACCTCATGGATCATAAAGTTGGTATAGAATGAGTTTTTTTAGAGGACTCTTTCTTTAAAAACTGATACTAGTTAGAAGGACTGTGTACAGAGGGTTAATCACGTTTTCAGTCAGACTTGCAGAGATGACTCTTGAGGATGTTCCACTTCTTAAAGTGTGCTTCTAGGAATGCTGGTTCTGTGTAAACAGTGATGAGGGAAAAAAGGAATTTGGCCAAAATGGAGCACAACTAAATGTTAAGCAGATTGGTAGATTTCAGGACTTTTCAAGAGTAATAATTAAGCACTCTGCAGGGAGGGGAACACATTGTTTATCAAACCTAAACTTCACTGCTGTTGACATCTTAGAAAATGGTGGAATAGAGAAAAAGCAGTGGGTTTAGGAGCAGACAGTCTTCATTTAATTCCTACTTGCCTTGTGGACTTGAGTTATAACTTCCCCTAGCCCGTTTGCTACTTTCTCAGTGGAGTTAAAAAAATGCTTTTAATTTTTAAAAATTAGCTATAATTGGCATTTTGTAAAATTTAGGTATAATTGGCATATAACATTAGTTTTAGATGTACAACATGAGTATTTGTGTAATTGGGAAATAATGACCACAATAAGACTAACATCCATCATCATAAATTGTTACAGAATTTCTTCCTGTGATGAAACCTTAAGATTTACTCTCCTGTCAACTTTCAAATACCAAATACAGTATTACTAACTATAGACACCATGCTGTACATTCCATCCTCGTGACTTACTTATTGTACAGGTAGAAGTTTGTACCTTTTGACCACCTTCACCCATTTCGCCCATCTGCCAGCACCCGCTCCTCCAACCTCTGGCATCCACCAATTTCTGCTATGTATCCCTGAGCTTTTGCTTTTAGCTTCCACATTAAAGTAAGATTATATGGTATTTATCTTTGTCTGATTCATTTCACTTAGGAGAATGCCTTCAGGGCCCATCCATGTAGTTACAAATGGCAAGACTACATTTTTTTCTTATGGCTAAATAATACTCCATTGACGACAGACACCGTATTTTCTCTATACAGTCATCTATCAGTGCACACTCAGGTTGCTTCCATAGCTCGGCTATTATAAATAGTACTGCAAATGAACTTGGGGGTATATGGGTCTTTTCCTGTTAATGCTTTTGGTTTCTTCGGATAAATACCCCAAAGTGGAATAGGGGGATCATATATAGTAGTTATATTTTTTAACTTGTTGAAGAACTTCCATACTGTTTTCTAGACCATCTGCAGCAATTTAAATTCCCTGAGGAGTGCACAAGGGTCCCCTTTTCTCCACACCATCACCAACACCTTGTTACCTTTGGACGTGTGGATAATACCCATTTTCAGAGATGGAAGGTGGTATCTGATTGTGCATTTGATTTGCATGCATTCCTCTGATGACTAATGATGTTAAGCACCTTCTTATGTATTGCTGACTATTTGTATGTCATTTGAAATGTCTGTTCAGATCTTTTGCCCAGGTTTTCATCAGGGTTATAGTTTTTATGCTGTTGAGTTCTTCATATGTTTTGGATATTAACCCCTTGTCCAAATATATCCAAACCCCAGATATATGATTTGGAAATATTTCTTTCCATTTGGTTTGGCTGCCCCTCCCCCCCTTTTTTCATTTTGTTGATGGTTTCCTTTGCTTTGTAGATGCTCTTCAGTGTGATACAGCCTCACTTGTTTATTTTGCTTTTGTAGACTTGGCTTTTGGTGTCTGACGCAAAAAATCAACACCAAGAATGATGTGAAGGATCTTATTACCGCCTATGTTTTCTTCTAGGAATTTTACGGTTTCAGGTCTTACGTCCAAGTCTGAGCCATTTTGAGTTAATTTTTGTGTGGCTTAAGACAGTGGTTTAGTTTTTCCTAGCATCTTATTGAAGACTGTCCTGTCCCCATTATGTATTGTTGCACGTCTGTCTTTAATTAATTGACTATATATGCATGGGTTTATTTCTGGGCTGTCAATTATGTTTCTATTGATCTGTGTCTGTTTTCCTTGGAATACTCTACTGTTTTCTTCTTAATTGAAATATAATCAGTTAAAACACGGTATTCCCAATTTTCTTGTCCCATCTCTTTTTAACCTTGCTGTTGTTCATTTCCCTTACCCATGTTACAATTTTCCAATACAGTGCTGCAATTACTACTTTAAATAGTTGCTAGATCAATTAAGAAAAACGAAAGCCTGTTTTCATCTCCTTCTCTAAAGCTTTTCCTTTTACAGAGATTCATGTTTCTGAGCTATATCATCTTCCTTCACTCTGAAGAACTTCTTTTAACATTTTGTGCAAGGCAGATCTACGAGTTACATTCCCCATTTTTTGCCTGAGAAAAAAAGTCTTTATTTTGCCTTCACTTTTGAAGGATAATTTCACTGGACACAGAATCGTAACGTAGGTAATTTTTTTCTTTCAACACTAAATAGGTCACTCCATTTCCTTCTTGCTTGCATGGTTTGTGGTAAGAATTCTAGTATAATTGTTATCCTTGTTTCTCTGTAGGTAACCTGTATTTTTACCTCTGGCCTTTTCCGAGATTTTGTTACTGTCTTTGATTTTTTATAGGTTAACTGAAAGATGCCCAGGTGTAGTGTTTACCTTTCTTGCTGTTTTCTGTGCTTCCTGGGTCTGTTTCCAAGTCTATCATTAACTTTGAAAACTGACTAGTCATCATTACTTCATAGATATTTCTTTGGTTCCTTCTGATTACTCCGCTACTTACGTTACACCTTCTGAAACTGTCCTCACAGTTCTCGAATGCTCTGTTGCATTTTTTTCATTCCTTGTTCTCTTTGCATGTTAAGTTTGAACTGTCTGTTGACGTATGTTCCAGCTCAATGATTCTGTCCTTGGCTATGCCCAATCTACTGACGAGCCCAGCATTATGTTTCCATTACAGTATTTTTAATTTCTAGGATTTCCTTTGGATTCTTGGAGTTTGTACCTCTCTGCTTACAATACCCGTATGTTGCTGTATGTTTTTTACTTTTCCTTAGAGCCCTGAACATACTAATGGTAGTTACTTTACACTCCGTCTCTGATCATTACAGCACCAGGGTCACGTCTGAGTTGGGTTTTGTTGCTTGTGTCTCCACACATTATTTTAATTTTTTGCTCAAAGCTGGATATGACATGTAAGAGCTGAGGTAATTAGGCTTTTAATGTGGCTAGGATCTGGGCTGTGTTTAACGTTGGCTGCAGCTGTAGGTGTGAAGAGGCTTCTGTTTCCTCTGGTTTCATTGTTTCTGTTCTACTTTCTTCCGTGCTGTCCTTGGGTTTCCCTAAGAGCTCTTTAAATCGCTGTGTCCTATAGCTCTCTCAGTTGTAACCCTGAATTATCCTGGAGCTCTGTTAATATGGCGGTAAGGTGATGGGGATGTGGAATGTTTTATACCTTTATGGGTAAACGTCAGGTTTTTTTTAAGTAGGCCCGAGTCCCTGGGCTGTGACCTTCAGAGGTGTTACTGAACCTTTTCCCTCCCCTCCCTGTTTGAGATAGGAAGGTAGAGGGAGCTGGAATGACTGACTTGCTTTTCCCCCCAGGTCGGATAAAGCTTTATCACAGCAGTTTCCCTTAGAGGACAGAAACATGATGGGGTCTTTGTCTGAGCTTCACCATGAGAACCTGGTGGAGCTTCTGGAGAGAAACCCAGAAAGTGTGGGTAACAACCTCACTAAGAAGTTTTTAACACATCAGCTATTGTTCACTTGGTCGCCAATGATTCACCAAAATTACCACAACTATTGCTACCTTACTGGCTCCAGTAGTTTCTGTTCCCAGAAAGCTGATCTTGGCTGTGTTTCTCTATATTTGCCTGTATTCTTCACATTTTTTGCTCTGTGACCTCACTTCTCTGATGATCTTAGAAAAGTCATTGATTTTGTTTGCTCAACGTTTTCTTACTGTGAGGATGGGAGTGAAACTTCCAAGGTGTTTACTTGTCAGAACTGAAACTGGAAATCCACCCTCATTTTTCACTTTGCTTCCTTAGCTTAAAAAAAAAATTCCTTTTTCTTGAACTGCTGCTGTTCTGGAAGGTTTCCATCTCTTTGTGTAATTTTTTTTACCTTTGGTTTTGGATATTTGATGATTATTATTAGGCTAGACCTTTTTTCAACGGATGTACTATGAAAAGGTTGCCAATGTGTTTAGATAACGGTCTGCTTTGCTCGCTGCAAGTGGCCTCACTCATTCACCTCATTGGGCTATGTATGAATACTGTTTTTATGTTAATTGTGACATGAAAAGAGTTGTGAAGCAGTGTTTTAGTCCTTCCTCAATCATGCCTCTTGCCCTTGTTCATTTACATGAATACATAGTACACATCCGTATATCAGTATGAATACAGGTACACACATAGGCACCTTAAAAAGTATTCTGGTTAATTTCTGCAGATATATATTTGACTTTCAATGTCTTCAAGTCCATCTTCTAATCTGCCTTTAGATACATGATCCATTTCTTTTCAATGTCACCTGTCTTTAAACTAGCTAAGTACATTGATCCACCAGGCTTTGCAGATACCGTCTGAGAGAGGCAGCTTCGGAGTGCAGTTGGCCTCTTTGGGGTAGTACTTGCCTATACTTGGTCTGTAGTTTTTTCAGTTCAGTATTTTTTAGTGGGAGGTTAGGATACCTATGTCAGTGTTATGTCAGAGTGGAATTCATATTATACCTGGTTTTAGGTATGTATTACCATCCTTGTGATCGTATTTTTTCTTTAAAGGAACCAATGACAAATACGCCTTCAAATTACTTTTTCCTATCTAGAATGAAAAAAACACGCAGCTCAGTGAGCCTGGAATGTATAAACCTTAAACTGTAATTTTTTTTTTTTTTACCAATAGTATGTAGGTATTGACCTATACCTGGATGTTACCCATCAAAATCACGATTCATGGTCAGAACTTGAACTGTTTACTCCCTTGAATAAAATCAAGCTCACTTCTTTAACAAGAGTACTTCTGCTGATAAGCTTAGAAAAATTAGGTTTTTTAATCGGTTGTGGAAAATTCTGTTGCTTTGGTTGAAATATTATTAATACTCTTTAATTCCATTTGGAGAGCAAAGATAGAGAGCATTAAGATGGATGTGTGCTTTGGAAAAGCTTCAGTAGATAAAGTCATGGGCAACATCCAAGGCTCCAAGTTACTTAGGTACTTTGAAACCACAGTTACTAACGGAAGGAAGGTTTTTTTCCTTTAAATGGCAAAGGTACTTACTTGTATATGAAAGAGGTATTCAGCCATCGACTCCAGTATTGTATAAACACTAACCTGATCATTTTTACTGGAGTGGCCTAAAGTTTATAATACCAACTTGTTCACAGACCTTCTTTTATTAGTTGTTGAAACTGCCACATTTTGACTAATACAGAGCAGATAGTTTTCAGTAGCCTTGTAGTATGTCTTTGCTGGCTGAAACTACTCTCAGTAAACGTCATATACCAATAAATTTACATAAATTTTCAAGATTGTTTTCTAAACCCTTGTTGTTCTTTTCTAAATAGATTACCTCTAACAGTCCAGCTGCAGTGCCGCAGGAAGCAATCGTCTACCAGTCATCAAGCACCCCTTCTGTAGGTCGTATCTTTTTCTCCCACCATGTCTTATACATGGTAGCATTCATCGCATCATGAAAAATTCTGACCCAGTGACAGTGTAGTAAGTAGGGAAACGTAAGCCATCCTAGTTGGCTTGCTTTTCCCATGTCGTCTATAGTGGTATTGCCAAAGGTCACAGGAAAGGAGGAGGAAGTCTGTAGGCATTCTAGATCAGCAGAGACCTCCCCTATCCCCACCCAGCGGTTCAGATGCCTGTTCATTTCTCATTAATCTTAGTATCACTGGCTGTGCCTTTCTAAAATCTTACATTGTTGAAAATCCACAGTGTCTGACTAGCAGGAAGTAGTAGTAGACTTGGTGTAATTTTGAGTGCTTTGTATACCAATACACCTTTGTTTCTAGACGCTGGTAGTTCACGCTTTGGATGTATTTAGAAGCGAAGAGGTGTTCTACCAACCTGAAGAGAGAAGCAGTAAGGTTTTCATACAGAGGTACTCTTCGTAAGATACCTGAAGCCTGTGTAACTCAGAGGAAACATACAGCATATGTTTACATTGGTCATACATGCAGGGTAAAGCCATTCTCTGCCTGTGAAAAACAAATGATCAATGTTAGAGTTAGAAAGAAATAGTTTTTGTCCCCGTTAAAAACAAAAAAACAAAACTTTGTTTTTTTTTTTTTTTTGCGAAGCTATGAAGTCATCTTACTGTTGCTATTTAATGCTCATTCCTTATGGGTCAGAGTTTTGAAAACCTTTGCTTAACATAGTGGGGAAATGATTGTCATATATTTGTTGTATTTAAGTGTTTAGAATTTACTCCTAGAGAATTTATTGCTAGTTGCTCATTTAAATCAAGGTTGTATGGTAGCATTTGAATCTGGCTAATTAGACAATACAGTTTTAAATCCTACCTATTTGAAAATCAAGGTATTTTTTCCGCACAGCATTCCATTATAAAGACAACTTAGGTGTGATACTGTGAGTTATGCGGAGGGTGAGAATTAGAACATGACTAGGCCTTCCGGTACCCCAAATCAGCCTGTGACTGAATATTTTTCTAATGAAAGGTACCAAGTAAATGTTCAATAGTTACTATCCTGTAGATCTCTAAAGTTCTGTAACTTTTTAAATAACACTAAGAGCCCCAAACTGTGCCTTGTTCACTGTTTGTTAAGACCTGGTTTTTGTGTTCGTGTTTATTTTGGAGTTTCTGACAGACAGTGATCTCGGACTTAACGGAAAAAAAGAAAAGATTATTTGAGCAGCATGAAGATAGATACAAGCATGGGAAATAAGAGTGCCCTCTTAAAAACTACTGTTTTTGTAAGCTTTCTATCCTACAATGAAGTTGAACACTGAGAAAAAAATTTCTGTAATTCCTCCTGTGTAAGAAATACCAGGCTATGGTATAACTGTCTCAATGACTGGTCCCAAAATCAAAACTCTAAATTAGATTCACTTTATAACACAGAAATATGTTAGTGTTTCATATAAATCTCTGCTTGTAGTTTTAATCCCATGAAATGATTTCAAATGGCTTTTTAGAAAGTGACAGTAAATAGTAAATATTGTCGATGATGTTTTCAGGTTTTGAAGCATGGATGGAGTTGGAAATGAGCAGCAAGGACTGAGAGATGTCAAATGTCTTTGAGTTTACATATCAGCTGTATACATCTATCAGTTAAATTTGATCAAACAGCTGGTATGTTGTTAAATTGCGGTGCAGTGGTTTGAGCAGTTCTTTTTTTTGGCAATAGACAGGTGAGTTCTGTCTCTGAAGGAGATCTCTAAGAGTATATCTGTGGGAGGTGTGGTCTGGCCAACCACATGGAGGTGCCTGCTAACTGAGGGCCGGGAGAGATGTCCCCTGGAATAGAGTTGGATGACATCGTATGCTTGACATTCCTCTTGTCATGCTGCTTCTCGCTATGAAGTCTGGTCTTCAGTTCTTCCTCAACTCAGATGACATCTCCTCCAGGCAGCCATTGGCGACCCTATCTCTAGTAAAAACTCTCATCACAATGTGAAAATGACTTATTTGGTGGTGGCGCGTGCCTGCCCGCCTCGCGTATGTACGCAGTGAAGGTGAGGAGTCGGTTGGGCTTGTTCTCAACTAATGACGCGCTGTGCACAGAGGACGAGAGTGGGAAGTGTTTTCCTCCTCTAATCCATTTTCCATCATGTTGTCGTCTGTCCCCCCTCCTCCCAAACTGGCTTCTTGATGCTAGAATAAAATCCAGACTCCATGTCATGGCCTACAAGATTCTGCCTGACTTGGCCCCATCCACTTCTCTCCACTCACACAATAGCCTTAGTGGCTTGCTCTCGATGTCTATGCGTGCCAAGGTTGTTTGCAGCCTCTGTGACTCATCTCTCCTGGCTGAGCACACATCTCTTCTGCCTGAAGTGCCCTGCTTTTCCTCCAGCTTGCTCTTTAGAGAGAGGTCTTCTATGGCGCCCTGATCCAAAGCAGCACACACCCTCTCACCTTCGTTCTCCCCGATCATATCATGGCTCTCTGACACAATTTTGGTCATTTATGATTTTCCTGAGTTTTATAGCTCAAGCTCTTAAAAGACCATCTGGCACTTGGTAAGTCCTGTACCGTGCTGAAAAGTCGGGATCACCAATAGAAAAACAACATTAAGTTGAACTGAATAGTTCAGCTTCTTTTAAAATACCTGGAGCTAGTATCATCTGGTCTCTGAAAACACATATGATAATTTGGGCTAACCACATCATAAAGCAAGCCCTCCCATTGAACACTTAGCTCAAATAGATGCTTTTCTATAACCTCTGCCCATTATTTTTTGTGAGTGGCATACCTAACAGAGAAAGCAATATGTGTTTTATCTTCCTCGGATAGCGTCTTAGGCTGTCCTCACTGTTGCTAAGCAGCCTTTTCTCTTTCCTCCATACATCCTCTGTTCCTCAGTTGATGCTGATTTCCAAACTCCTTGCCGCTGTGGACATCCTTAAAGTTGTCACTGTTACCTTGAACACGGTATTCAGTTCTGAACACACACTACTTACTAGTGATGCAGTAACTCAGAGTATAATGAGACTGTTATTCTGCGGACTGTCAATGTGGCTTAAGATGTCAATTTTTTTTTTTTTGGATCTTAGTCAAGAGCACCTGCAGCTCACAATTAAAAACAGAAATCTTTCATTTTTTAATTCTGCCCAGACCGTGTGTGTGTGTGTGAGCATGTGTGAATTCTGTGCTTGCATTCTAATTAAGGAGGATTAGCTGTGAACACAAAGAAGTAGTAATGCAAGGCAGACAGTGGTAAGAGCAAGGCAGATAAAGCAGAGAGGTTCTACAGGATGATGTGAACATCGTGAGCTAGGGGTATGTTTGAAGGATAGATGATCTGAGTGGGAAAAACGAGGATGTGAAAGAGGATGATGAGAGAGAAAGTGGAGGCCAGATTCTGGAAAGCCAGAAACCATGCTGAGTGTGCACTGAGTGGTCAGTGAAGACATCTGTGTCAGGGACACACATTATATGATCACACTGTGTGTTAAGAAGATAAAATGAGTCAACATGATGGAGGATACACTGGAGGTGGAAAGCTAGTTGGGAAACAAATGCAGTGGAGGTAAGGGGGAGCGAACACCTGCAGTAGGTCTCCGAAGCACAAGCCTAGAGGACGAGAGGCAGCTGGTGTATCAAACGTTAAAGCTTGGTTGGTTCTCTCCCAGATTAAAAAAAAATTGTCCCTATGTTCCTTCCTAGTCATAAACATGGAGCGAGCCTTGCCATGCAAAAGGATAGCCTTTGTCTGCGGGTCCATGCCTCCTGTTCCCTCAGCGCAGCTGCTCTCATCTGTAGTTGTCCTACTGAGAGCAGGATGGACGTGAATTGTGTCACGCTTTGCTTCCCGTCTGGAATGGGATTACGTAGTGAAGGCAGTGCCACAGTAAGGTTCCTTTTTCCTTGGTGCAGACTTTACTGATCCCAAGAGATGTTCACTGCTTAAAAAACAGCCTCAAGTATGTCCTGGGACAGTCATGATGCCACAAGTAATATGCTCTGCATTACACCTGGCCTGCCTTCAGAATTAGTAAACAACTCTATTTCAAGTTTGCCCAGTTCCAAGACAACTGGTAGGATTGACTCAGTCCCTGAACGATCACAGTGCACAACAGGAGTCCATCAGGAAAACATCAGCTGGGTAAAAGTACCCTGTGAAAACAGGGAGAACGACTTACTCATTAATAACCAGATCAGGAGCGAAACAGAGCAGGTTTGCGTTCGACTGTCTGTAGGATCTCCATCCCAGGGCGAATGCCATGAGGAACATCCACGAATACTGAAGTAGGGTCATTTGGTCATCCAGGTGTAAGTTCCTGAACCCTGAAATCGGAGAGATGAAGGTCTGATCAAACAGTCCACTCATCAAACTGCCCAAGACAGCACTGGGGGGCCCCTGACAGACAGAGGAAGTGAAGCACCAGATAGGCAGAGTTTTCTCTCATCTGGCATGTTAGGACCAAAAAGCAAAAAACTTAAGGGTTCAGTCAGTTATAACAGTTTTTGCCGACTTAAGTATCCACTAAATAAATGGTGCACTCCACAGTAAAATAGAAAGGTAAGAGTCCTGGCCCGGGACGTTACCCATTCAGTGAATGTAAGTTGAAAAACTTCCCCTCATAGTTACACCTCTTTTCCTCGTGACGGAGCATGAATGGCAGGAGGCAAGGTTACTTTATTCTTGTCTGTCTCTAACTATTGGCGTGAACTGAAACTTGTCAGTTCCCCTCTAACTGTGACGTCCGAGTTGCCACTGACGTTGACTTCTGCCGTGCTACATCCAGTTTCAGTAGGGGAACTTTTATTGCACATTATCTTGACGTTAAATTAACTAAAACTTACAGTCCACATGTAATTTTATTGAGTGAAGAGTTGAAATCATTTTCAATCTGAGTACTTTTTGACAGTGTTACTAGGGCTGTTACTAGGCAAGTTTGGAAATAACCTGTTTTTACGAGTGATACTTAGAAGGAAAAGAAACACTATATATCATCTTCTAGACTTCTAGGTAAAGGAATAGTGAGTAACTCTGGTAACTCTAGTTGTGATGTTCCAGTATCTCATCTGAAATCACTACGTGCTCCGAGGAATAATGTAAAAAGCAAGGGGAAGTGTAGAAGTTTTATCACAGACTCTTCACTCTTGCTTAGTTACCTGACCGTCATCGTCAGTGCCCAGAACCGAGTAAGAGAAATGAGACGCGCCACGGGATCAGGATGATGAAGAGCGAGAGGGTTTCATTGAAAAAAACGTTAAGGTTTGTGCCTTAGCTGTGTCATCTCTGACTTCTTACCTGGTATGGCCTTTGCCCACTTGACTGCCGCAATCACCTGCCGGCCCCCTAGCATGTTGAGTGTGGTCATGAGCCGCCACGTTGTATCCGGAACAGAACTGTCGTACCCCGCGTATAACACCTCGGGTTCGATGACCTCCAGCAGTGACACCAGGGTAGGCGTGAGCTGTGGTAACGTTGTAGGAACTATTGTTTTGTTAGCAGGGTTTTCAGAAGTGTCTGGTGAGACTCCTGTAGTGGCCTGCTGAATTCCTTTTATCTTCTTCTTTGTTTTTCGAGCTGTGTGTATTAAAAAAAAAAAAAACCACAGAAACGAGTTGCCATGGGAAGGTCTGGGTGGTACAGTTTATTTAAGAAGTATTTTAACTTCTGAAACTATTGAGATGGAAAGAGGAGAAATCTTTTATATAGCAATGATGATAAAGTGACATGGGAGAAAAGAGAAATAAATTTTTTCCTTGAAAGCAAAGGATCAAGAGGAACCCATGCATTTGATTTCCTTTTCCGATAAGCCAGTTACTTCATGACAGTTATGCAGAATTGTCTTAGAACAGTGTGTTAAAACAATTTAAACAAATTACTTCTATGTATTCTTCCATAAATCTTCTGTTACCTTGCAAAGTCAAAATGGTCATTACCTACACAAGGCAAATTACTTTGACTGTTAATCGAAAGAATCTTGTTTGTAATACCGCATCAGTAGGTCATGTGGCTTAGGGTTAATCTGAATTATGGTAATAAGTATAATGAAGAGAGTGATACTCCCTACAGCCTTGCACAAAGTCCCCTTTCTATCAAGATGCTGAGATGACACAGCAGATCACAGGCTAAAAATAGTATTAGTTCTAACAGCAAAAAGTCCACTTCTTACATTTTTATGATGGATATTATATGGGACTTGAAAACCTCTGTGCAGAGGAAAAGAAAAGCTTTGCATTTCTTTATATAAATCACTAGTGGGTACTTTCTGTCCTCTAAGATTTTTATCGATGACTCTGTAAACGTAAAATTACCTATTTTCATAGTATGTAAAAAGTCACTAAAGTTATCTTTTATTTTTGACTGAGTTTGGAACAGTATAATCAAATGACAACAAGGATTCTGTAGATTTTTAAGGAATACTTGTTATAATTGGTTCCAGTGACAAAAGTATTATTCCTTGTTAGTTGATGTGCTGAAGCCAGCAAAGAATTACAGTCGTCTGAAAAGAAAGTGTTCAGAGCTGCAAGGAAGGGCGAGGAGTCTAACTGACCTTTAAGAAGAAATGCACCTGTCTTCTGGTGTGAGGTAGGCAAACCCTCTTGCTAAGGGGAAAGTGAATGCAAATTACCTTTTAGAATCATTATTAGATGCTCTGTCCCTAAAATGACCAACTGCAGTTAGTGGAGGACAGATGCAGTGGTGAGAACTATACATCTCAATGTCCAGTGTTGGGGAGGGGGGATGTCTGTTGTTTACATTGAGTAGAACGGTCCCATTTCTTACTGCGCTCTCTGCTGCCACATTGAAGAACTTTCAGTTACCATTTGAAAGGAGAGAAAAAGGATCATGATCATTTATTTTACTGTGTTCTGTAGAAGAGAAAGTATGGTACGGTAGTAAAGAGAGCTTGAGTAGGAAAGCAGCACGTCTGAATTTAAATCCTGGGTCTGCCATTTCAGTAGTTGGATATCTGTGCAAATTACTGCGTGGGCCTTGATTGCTTCTTCTGTACAATGAGCATACTGTTAGTACCTACTTCTTAGGGTCTGTCCAGAATTAAGTCAATGGACAGAAGTGTTCCTGGCACACGTTAAGTGCTATACAAGACTGACGCTTGCCTCAACTGGTGGTGAAGTACGGTTGTGGAGTATTTCGAATTGGCATAGTCCGAGTCTGTAGAGGAGTGACAAAGCTTTAAAAAAGGAAGAGCTCCTTTACATAAAGAAATCGTCTCAACAAGCAAAGGTGTCTCAGTGACACCCAGATGTCAAAATCATGATATGAACTTTGACAAGTTAACAAGGACATGCATGTCCCAAATGAATGCACTGCAGCGATATTGTAAAAATCTCAATGAACCGTAAGTTTGCAATTTGTTTAGAACATACGTTCCTACACTGCAGATTAGAAAAGAGAAGGACACAGACAAGATGGCATACTTTGAAGTCTTTTCTTATCCTTACTATACAGTAAAGTCTCTTACTGTTTATCTATAGTCCTTAGAGAAAGAACTGGTTGTTTTGAATTAAGCTAAGCAGCACTGGTGAGTCCAATTGTGTAAAGCAGAGTAGAGCAAGAAAAAGTACTAACAGATTTTCACATAACTTAGCAAGAATTGAATTAGTTAAACAATAACTATTTTGAAGCAACTTAGTTGATGAGATTTTACTGTAAATGAAGTTCTGGTTGGACCATAAGGATGTGCAGTCAATACATGTTCTGTATAGGAGTCTGTGATAGCTCCATTTTATTTTTAATAGAAGTAAAGTCATCTTGGTTTAAAACTTAGCTTAAATATCAGTTAGGAAATGCAATAATACCATAAGGCTTCTTGCCTGTAAGTTCCACTTAGCTCTTGATGGCAAAAATAAAGTTGTAATTGGGAATGATTACAGTATACCTTAAAATGAAAGAAGAATAAAACATTTAGGATCTCCATGAAGAAAGTCAGTGTATGCAAATGGCAGGCATTCTGAGCAGTGAAGAAGACTGCCTTGAAATCAATCTTGAGAATGACTTGGTATGGAGCAACAGTATCAAAATGCACCACTTGCAGTGCTAAATTAGATTTGTGGAGAGAACTGCTCTGAGAGAGTTGATGGCTTCTGCAAAATTACTCTGGGGATGTCATGAAGCTGCTTCGCTTAGGCAAAGACTTGAGCGAATAAGAACATTTTAAAATGTTTTTTTTTAAAATAAGAAGAAGAATATAGATGAGCCATGTGTTTCATACTTAAGTATTATGGCCCATCAAGTATTTCTGGGACACACATAGACTTCAAAGAAAGGTTTTATATATTACTGGAATAACTTTTTTAAAAAATGAGGCTTCCACACTGGAAACACATATATAAAAAGTCTATTAACTTAGATTTTTTTTAAAAGACGGCTTTCTTTAAATTTTTCTACAAGTAGAATGACATTATGAACGGCATGATAGGTGCTACCTAATATCTAATACATGATTATAATGACAAACTGTGTAGTGTAAGTGGACATAAGGTTAACCTTGGCCCTACTGGAGAGTGTTTTTTATTTGAGGGTCCCAAATAACCTCTTTGAATAGAAGGTATAACAAAGACTAGCATGTTGTAGCTCTTGACAAAGGCTCGTTTGCCCAATGTCTGATATTTTACAGGAGACCTTAGAAAAGCATGCAGTGTGGTTATTTTTAGTAGTGTTTTGACACACTGCATCTCAGTTTAAGTGGTACGTTTAAATTTTATTCATTCAAAAAAGGTGACTTTTCAAGCGAAGATCTGATTAGAAATGGCAGTGATGATACACTCGATCATACAGAGAAAACAGATGCCATTCACTGCCTTGGTCTTCGAGTGAGGTGAAGGCCAAGGGCACTACAACTGTTACTGAATTGTAAGAGGGAAGAGAAATGGGAGAAAGTTAGGCCATCAGAATCAGTGCTTCATCGTTGATGCATCTTATTTCTGTTGAATAAAAAAATTCCCTCATACTTTGGATAGACGAGGAACAGCGCAAAAGAGCATTACATGTTTAAAGCTCCAAAGATGAACGTGAAGCTTGACGGGTAGTTGACCGGTAGCGTCTAAAAATGTCACTGGGTAAGCAGCCGCACTGTAGTAGGGATACAGGCTGGCGCTGTTGCAGTCAAGTTCAAGCAACCTAGGCATTCTTAGAAGAAACTGGGTTAGGTGATGGTGCCATGACTGTCTGTAAACATGGTAAAGAAAAGACTAATTTCATTTGTCTCTTTTGCTATCCAAGTAATAGGATGAAGTGAGAAGATCATGTTGTGTGTGTGGCTTGGGGAGTTAAGACTGTATTCACACCCGTGAATCTACTTAATAGTTAAAAACATACACGCGTGCTAAATAGCACCAACAGTTAGTCTCTCCTATCGAAAGAACAACACGGTTTCTATTCTCCCTGTAATATCGGCATATGCAAGATGAGTCTTTCGAAAGCACCAATCTGATCATGTCTCTGCCTTGATTTTCCACCTAACTCCCACTCGGCTTTTCTAAATTTAAAATGCAATGTTGCTTCTTGCAGGAATCTTCCCCGCCCTTCGGGACAGAATGCGGTGACCCTCGCCTCGTTGTTGCTCTATTCCTTCTGTAGTGTGCTGTACGTGCTGTTTTGTGATTGACTGCAGCCCAACTAGATGGTCAGCTCCTTGGATACAGGTGCTATCTTATTGATTTTAAATACAGACACTGTTTGTCATTTCATGTCTAGTGTCCACCTTGTTGGTGAGTATCTGCTGAATCAAAATGCACACGGGTTATAAGGCACCCCCACTTTGACAGAATTTCAACTAAAGCAAAATTCCACACTTTTTTTATTCCAGAGAAAAGATTTGAAATGACGAGGTGAATGTGAACTATATGATGTGCTATATGAATAAGAATGTGAAATAAACTTAGAAGTCGTTTCAGATTCCTTCTTTACTCAAAAAACAAAAGTATCCAATGTGTCCTTGAGGAGTCCCTCCCCGCGACCGATCTGTAAGAAATCACATACACACAGCACATACATACACCTATGTCAAGTGAAAGGTAATAACAGAAAAGTGGACATGGAAAAACATCTGAGCAGCATTTGTAACCCTAGGAAATAGTTCTGACGTTGAGAAAAGGAGTAAGATAAAAGTAATGCTGCTTAAAATACTCTAAAGTTCATGGTGACGTAATTTTCTTTCTTAGTCTATGGTGTGGCTATACTGAATTCACTGTGTGTAGTAAGAGGGGGTGAGTACATTTGAGCAGATCATGAAAGACTGATTTAAAAATTTCTACTCGTCAATACTTCATCTTTTAGATTTTAAAAAGGAAAACGATGCATTTTTATCGGATGCAGAGAGAATTCCTTTTGGATACTTAAGATTACCTTCCAGGTTCATTCCAGCTTGAAGACATTTTCTATAGCGGCAGGCGGGGCAGTTTTTCCTTCGAATTTTATCGATGATACAATCATTTCTTCCAGCACAAAGGTAATTGTGCTGTCCTAAATGGGAAAGGAAGACACTGTTAAAATGTAAGAGGTCTAAAAGAATATTTTCATGGGCAGGCTTTGTATTTTTGTTCTGGGTGGAACATAGACAAGGGTGAAAGGCACTGATGAAGGAAGAGACAGTGTACCTTTACATCCGTTACAAAGTGGAGGGGTCAACCTAAGAAGTCTTTCTTATTCTGTTCGACAGAGTTTACTAAAAAACTCGTCTGCAGTATACATATAGAAATGGGCAGAAATCGTTAGCGTACCGCCTGCCAAATTGTGACAGACGGGACGCTTGCACATTTATCAGCTCTCGGATCAACAACAGTACCCCACAAACCCTCTTCCTGCCCCTGTCCAGTCACTACCCACCGCACGGATCCTCTTTGTGGGTAAATGGTTCTTTCAATGGTGCTTTCAACAGTTTCTTCTTTTTAACGAAAGTTAGAGTATCTGTGTAATGACTATTTTATTATGACTTCAGACCTAATGTGAAGGCGGACTGACAGAGGAAACTGGTTTAAAAATATTAGGAGACTCCTAAAGGGAAAATGACTTTAGTTCAACATGATGTCACCATATGCCCACAAAGTGTGTTCTGCCCTCCAAATACTGAATGAAATGATAGGTGAGCACTGAATCTTGAACGTTAAGGCTGCCGGGTGCATCAGACTTGGCAAACTGAACAACTGTATCTTAGGGATATTGGATCATTATTTCAGACAGTAAAATGTAAATATGAAGGGTCGCTA
The DNA here is from genome assembly GCF_048564905.1 of Vicugna pacos. Taxonomy (NCBI): domain Eukaryota; kingdom Metazoa; phylum Chordata; class Mammalia; order Artiodactyla; family Camelidae; genus Vicugna; species Vicugna pacos. The sequence goes on along the minus strand of NC_132989.1, from coordinate 20,252,797 downwards.
CTGCTTAAAATCTTTTGGCACACAGTATTCAGTGATGTGTTAAGAGGTTAAGGTGCAGTTGTCACCTGGCAAAAAATGTGAAGGAAAGTTTAAAAGGAAAAGAAGGAAAGTGTTCCAATCCCCTCCCTCCCACTCCTGGACCCCACCTCCCAAATCCATCTTTGTAGTTTTCTTTTGTTGAAGAGAACGATCGGAGGATCCGCTAGCCTGGCAGACACGGAAGGCGCCGCCTCCAAGAGGCTGGCACGTCCCGCAGCTAGAGTAGATAATGAGGAGTTCACGCCCACGGTACCAGAGGGGACGGTCTTCAGAAGACTTCGGGGCGTCACTCTTCTCAAACAGATCATACTCCAGGTAGAGAGAACAAGATCATAACTATGAATTTGTTCAACGGAATATACGTAGATCAGACTTTTGGGAAAAGACCCTTGAGGCATAGGACAACCCTACCCTTGACTTGGATGAAAACATACTGTATTTTTCTTGTTCCTAGTATGGTAAGTCACAGTGCTGCTCGTAAGTGCTCGTTTTGGGGAGCTGGTTAACAGTATCAGGTTCAGTTCTTTGTGAGGGCAGGCCGCAGAGTTGACTGCTGGCCTACAATTCCGCTGTGTTCCAGAGTCGTGCTCCAATGCCAAATGTCGGTACCAGCTGTTTCAATTCCTCTCTGTATTACGTGTACGTTTCCTAGCCTCTCGACTTGGATATGGATTGGCAGCATTAACCCCATAATTCTGTCCTCTATAAAGTTTAAATAGGAACAACAGATGCCATCATCGCTGGAGCAGTTACAAAGCAATTCTACCAGAGGAACGTCCCTGAATTGTTGTCCTGCAGCGACGAGAAAGGACAACTGAAGAAATGACTCACTACTCTCCACAGGAGAAGTTGCAATGCTTGATAGATATGTAAGCAAAAGATGAGAACGTACATGTTATGCTAATGATTTTTCCCCCAGGTGTGTCTTGAGCACAGTTAGGGATCTGAGCTACAGGACTGGGGGCCGTGTACCTTCATAAACTAAAATCAGTTCTGTCTGGTTATGGGAAGTTGGGTAAGTCTCTGGGTGTCTTCTCTATAACAGGGGGCGCGTTGGCTAGTGGTTAGTATTTTATAGGGCACGGACAAGTACCACTAAAAGTCCCTCCCTGTCAATGCTTTTGATGAGATGACGAGACACTGCCATTGCTGTCTTCTGCCACTTGGTAAATTCCTTTTGTAAAGAAGGCAGACGAGATGTCAGGAGAAGAGCCTTCAGGTCAGCTGGAATTGCTTAACATTGTTTTGTGTGCATTATTTTTTTTATGGTAGAAATCTAATTTTGGCTATGGATTCTGATTTTTATTCTCGGTGGGTGTGGTTACCGGTCTCTCAGATGGCCCCCAGCGGTGTGTCTTTTGACAGTCATACTCTCAGGCAGTCACTTCCCATAGTATACCAGGATGGGTCTGTGTGACCAAAATGTATGGCAGAAATGGCCGTGTATGACATCTGAGAGGAAGTTATAAAAACGATCTGCTTCCATATCTGTCACCCTGTCTTGCGTATCCCGTGTTTAGAGGGATGCTGGCTGGTACGCTGAGAGAGGCGGCCCACAGAGCGAGGAGCTGAAGCTTCCTGCCGAAACCATCGTGAACGGTTTGGGAAGTGGGTCCTCCAGCTCCCGTCCAGCCTTCACATGTCAGCAGCCCCCACCCACAGCCTGATGTCATTTTGTGGGAGTCCTCAGGAGTACCCGGCTAATGAGCTGCTCCTAAAGTCTTGACTGTCCTAAGCTGTATGATACAGTAAGTCTACTGTTGAAAGCTACTAATTGGGGGATAATTTGTTCCCTATGAATAAATAACTAATCCAGTAGGGACAGTCAAGTTGTTGCTGTTGTAAGTAAACTGATGTTACTGAAAGAGCGGTCCAAGGCGACTGTTAAGTAATGGGACACTGATGCACAGACACGACCGAGATAAGGGAAGCGCTACAGGAAACGGGCAACGTGGCATAGGGCGTGTTCGAGGGCTCTGTGCCGTTTGTAGACCCTGTGTGAAGTGTGCAAGTTTTAAATGGGAACTGGGGCTGTCAGCTTGGGCTTCTTCCTCGACTGCTCTCAAAAACAGTGTCGACGAGGGGAACGTGTACACGGTGAGCTGCCAGGGAGCCCCTGATCTCAGTGGCAGCTCTGTTTCCTAGCCGTGTGGTTTCAGCAGTGCTGACTAACTTTGCTGAGCCCGTCCCCCCCACCTCTGTAAAGCTGGAGCATGAGCACCGATGTTGCTGAGCTTTTGCCAGGGTTAAAGGCCGTCGCGTCGAAGGTTCTTAAAAAATAGCGCCGAGCACGTCGTAAGCTCTCGATGAGTGCTAGCTATTAAGTAATTCCCTCGTTAGGTCTTTGATCTCAGTATATAACTAGACTGTAAACTGCCAGGAGACAAGACTTCTGCCACACCTGGGGGGCAGTGCAGCACTGTGGTGAAGTGCGTCTTTGGAGACAGCTATGTTTGAGTTCTAGGTCTGCCACTGAAGCTGTGTGAGGTTCCGTTTCCCGGACACGCAAATGTGGATCGTAACACCATCTAAGAGCTCACAGAGCTGTTCATGACGTGATACGATACACATATATGGTACCCGGTACAGGGGAAATAGAGGGCAGCCGACGCCCATCTCCGTCGCGACCCACCGACGACGATGGCGCGCCCTTACGGGCAAAGGGGACAAAGGAGAAAGGGACTCGGGTGGGGGGGAAAGATGACTGAACTAGTTTAGATCAAAAGAAGTGGAGCTACCCACAGTTCTTTCCTGTGAGCAGGAAAGCAACTCTCAGAATAAAGAATAAAAATTCAACATATCCTTGATCTGTGTTGTATGGATAACTGGTAAAACTTCTGCAGATTTCCTAAAAATATTTAAATGTTTGGGTATTTAATAGATGCTGTACTGATGTGGTGGATAACCTGTAAATTCTAGCAGGTGTTAAAAATGGAATGCACGTAGTATTGTAAAAATCACACAACGAGCACCTTTGTCACGACTGGAGACTGCTGCAAAATAGGTATCTGGGCTTAAAACATATGCATCGTGACTTGGAAGGAAAAGTGGAAAAAGCACTATGAGTTAGGCTAGCGAAGGATGACCAAACTTTAGAGCTGGAAGGAGTGTGAAGACAATTTAAATCCAAATTAAGGATTTAATTAACTCAGTCCCCATTTTAGCCTTTTCTTAGTAATCATGTCACGTAGCCAGCGTACTTGACTGAGACATTTAGCCGCACTGTTTCAAAATGTGTATCATTTAATAGTCGATGACATTTTTACCTCAAAACAAGTCTTAAGAATTTGATTGTCAAACGGGGATTTAGCCCAGAGGGCCTACGGCCCACAGCGATGTCTCACTTGGGAGGGATGTTTAGCCTTTTTTTCTTGGTAAATGACATGTGGATGCTTCTAGGCAGGGCATGGCTGCACTCCCGTAGCAATGATTGCCCTCCTTCCTCCAGTTGTATTGTATTTGGCCAGTGACACACACGGGGTTCCTGTAGGCCATGGAAGTGGAATCTGTAGCCCGGTGTTAAAGAACAGTTTTAGTGAAGATGAAGAGCAATGGAAAACATTTTTCAAATACCTGTAAGTGTTTTAAGGCTCCATTGTCTGATTCTGAATGTCTCTCTCAGGATTCAGTCTGTCAGTATTCTTTACTATATACGGGAAGAGTGCAATGCTGCTACCACTGAATTGATATCCTGGAAATAAGTAACTAGTTCAGAAGTGCTGAGTAAAGGAAGGACAGGAACCTTCCTTCTCCCTGGGGTCTGTGGTAAATACCACTCCTGTGTTAGTGGCACCGCATGAGCTCGCGGTGCGCTCTACTGAAGGACCGTCTAGTCTACTCAGTAGCTGGAGGATGTAGCAAAGCGGTCGAAGCCTGCATCCCTGTGCTGTATGTGGGTAACGTGGGCAATTTTATGCTGTGTTAATGTATTAGAAGCCATCCAAGCAAAGGGAAATGACTCGTGGAACTGTTAGGGACATGCACACACAAGTCAAGGCTAATAGTAATACTGGTGGTAGTAGTCCTTCTCATCCTGTGAATGAATAGATAATGGTATGTCTTTAAAACTCATATAATCAGAGCTGTAGGTAATTCATTCCCGCCACACTGCCTCTGAAGCTTTGCAAACAACTAAATGGTGCAAGTTTGTTTCCCAGAGAAATTGCTGGTATTGGAAAATGTTAGTGGGTTTCCAATAAGTTAGGAAATGAACGTTTCCTTCTTTGGGCAGTTGCCTTTGTAAGCAGAACAAAACTGTCACAAGGGTCACGCTGCTATGAAGAGAACAATCGTCGGGTGAAACCCCTTTCTCTAAAATACCGTCTTCCCTGACCTCCTCAGGCAGTTGATCACTTGCCCCCTGTGCTATCATCTCGGTAGCTTGTGATTGTTAACTCATCTTTTCCCTCCAAGTTGACTTGACGTCCCAGGGGGCCGGGAGCAGGTCTAATATCGTATAACCACCACCGCATTTAGGCGTTCCTTAGCGCACTGCCATGGCTCACTAGGGAGAAACGGAAACAAATCCTTTCCCCCCCTCACGGTTTTCACTGTCACTCATTTTTGCCAGAGTGGGACAGCTGGCGGCTTTAGAAGCAGCCAGTCTACAGGGATGGATGGAAGTCCGCGACAGTAATACGACGAGCGCCGTTACTGCCGAAGCCTAGCGCGGTCACCGTACGTGATGGCGCCGTCTTACGGTTCTCTTTTGTTCTCTGACTGTGGTCCCTCCCTTGAGTTCAGACTCTTCTATTTTATTCTAGTTGGCCTATGTTGCTTTTGAACTAAGGTTTTTTTTCCTTTTTTTTAGGGGGTGGGGAATGTAATTAGGTTTATTTATTTTTAACTTTCTTTTTGGTTTCTAATGGAGGTAGTGGAAATGGAAGCCAAGACGGCGTGCTTGTCAGGCATGCGCTCCACCACTGAGCTCTTCCCTCCTGCTTTGCGTTGCTGTTTGAAGTCTCTCTTTCCCACGAGAGGACTGAGGAGCCAGCGCCCTCTTCCTGGTTTTACTGATTTCTAGCCTTAATGGGCTTTGCATATAGTATGCATTTCCAAATCCACTCAGAGAAACAGGAACCCAATAGAGGGATAACAAAACTCTTCAAAACACACACTACCTTCCACTGCTCTTTTGAAGAATACTTTACAGCTTCCACAAGTCAGAACCCCATAATGACATCCCGAAGCTTCATCCGAGCACACCAGGCAGAGTTTGGGAGGTGGTCCCGTGGCCGCTGAAGAGCTGGATGGAGGAGAGTTGACGTCTGGTCTCATTCCAGGGCTAAAGAAGGAAGAGAGGCATGTTAGAAGGTAACCATCACGACTGCCAAAGCAGCATGAAAGCAGTTATCTTAGACTCTCACGCCACCGAGAGCATGTTCACACCGTACTGTGGCTGCAGATACTAGCCAGCATTAAAACAGGCTCTGTAAATAGGTTCCAATGATGTTGTAGTCTTCTTTTATACTAAATTAAGAGTAAGATAATTTCTTGGTAAGTATTCTTAAAAAGGATGGTGAGATTGTGCTTCCCTTAGATGATCATTTTTAGTTGCCTAGGATTTGTCAGTATCTATAATCACCTTTATGCAAGTATTACATACAGTAACGTTCACGTTGTAAGTGTACAGTTGATGAGTTCTGTCAAGTGGACAGTTGTGTCATTACCACCATGATGTTCCACCACGTTCAAGAAAGTGTAGCATCTATCCATCACCCCCAAAAGAGGCTTCCTCCACTTTTTAATGCTTAGGACATCTTTATTTCTTCTAAATTTAAGATATTGTACAGGTATCTCTCCGCCTTAAATTGTCTTGAATTTATTTTTTATTGAAGTAGAGTCAGTTGACAATGTTGCCAGTTTCTGGTGTACAGCCCAACGTTTCAGTCATACATATACATACATACATACATTTGTGTTTGTATTCTTTCTCATTAGAGGTTACTATAAAGTATTAGAGAGTCCCCGGTGCTGTACAGTATCAACTTGTTGATGTGTTGTATGTATATTAGTAGCTGCAGAGCTCAAACTTCCCATTGATCCCTTCCTGCCCTTTTTACCCCCTAGCGAGCATTAGATTGTTTCCTATGTCTGTGAGTGAGTCTGCTTCTGTTTGGTCAGTAAGTTCATGTGTCTGCTTTTTAAAGGGCACATAGAAGTGATATCACACGGTATTATTCTTTTTCGGGCTGACTTCACTTAGTAGGATGATCTGTAGGTCCGTCCATGTTGCCGCAAATGGCATTATTTTATTATTCTTTGTGGCTCAGTCGTATTCCGTTGTATAAATATACTGCAGCTTTTTTATCCAGTAATCTGTGGATGGACATTGGGGTGGGTTCCACATGTCGACTACTGGAAATAGTACTGCTATGGACACTGGGGTGCACGTGTCTTTTCAAAGTAGAGTAACCTCTGGATATATGCCCAGGAGTGGGACTGCCGGACCATACGGTAAGTCTATTTTTCAGTCTTTGGAGGAATGTCTATCTTGTTTGACCATAATGGCTGCACGAAACCAAAAAAACATCAGTGTAACAAAGACAGCCTACGGACTGGTAGAAAATACTTGCAAAAGGTGTGACTGCCAAGGGCTTAGTTTACAGAATATAGAAGCAGCTCATACAACTTAATAAGAAAGAAAGAAAGAAACGAACCCAAAAAGCAAAAATGGGCAGAAGCCATTCTCCCATGAAGACACAGAAATGGGCAATAGGCACACAGAGAAATGCTCAGTTTTGGTAATGATGAGCGAAATGGAAATGAAAACTATGATGAGATCTGACGTCAGGCCAGCCAGCATGGCCATCATTCAGAAGTCCATAAATGGTCAATGCCGGAGAGGGTGCGGAGAAGAGGGAACCGTCCTACGGTGCTGGTGGGAATGTTGGTTGGTGTGGCCATGATGGAAAACAGTATGGAGATTCCTCAGGCATGTTTCTAAATGGAATCAAGTCCCATGACATTTCTAACCGTGTCTCTAGTAAGTGGAAACATGTTACAGGCATACCTCGTTTTATTACTTTGCTTAGTGACACTTCACAGAGGTTGCAGTTCTTACAGATTGAGAGTTGGTGGTAACCGTGTGTTGTCAGATGGTTAGTATTTTTTAGCAAAGAGTGTTCTTAAATAAACGTATTTGCATAGTTTTTTAGACACGATGCTACTGCACAGTTAACAGTGTAAACAATTTTTACATGTACTGGGAAAGCAGCAAACTCATCTGACTTGCTGTATCGCAATATGTGCCTTCTCGAGGCGGTCTGGCAGCGAACGCGCAGTCCCTGTGAGGTGTGAGTGTGTTTGAATGTCTGGTTCCTCATGGCATCCTCACTGAAATGATGGCTTCTTACGACTTACAAAAGAGTGACGCAGAAACCTGACCTCATGTGACCTTCTAGTTTGACAATGAGGACTTTTTTCCAGGACTTGGGTCCCACCAGTGAGGACTGTTCTGCCCTCCCCACTCAAGATGTGTCCTGGAGGCCAACATGGAAAAGGTGGACTTGCTTTTCCTGCTTTAGGTCGAATGTTCATGTTGCAGACTTCTTGCCACCATCAGTGTAGGTGTAGTGTTTAAAGATAATGACTGTTTTCCTAATGTATGTTTTGAAAATTTTCAAACCCAGAGAACCGTTGAAAGCATGTGTGCCGTGGATATACGTCTACTTAAACTCATGAATGCTCAGCATTTTGTCACACGTGGCTCCGTGTGCTCCCTCCAGGCCCTCCTCCTTGTCTGATAAAACTCTGGCCCGGAGCGGCTCCACTACATTAGGCATGAATGCTCAACATGTTGTCACATTGGCTTATGAAGACATATTTGTCAACATCATAGTAATCTTTTTAATGCTGGAGGAAAAATCCACCCTAAAACACTTCCTAACAGATGATACAGCGGCTTCCAATATTGCATCCTGATAAGGAATTTTCGTCTTACATGATAACGTTAGAGACAAAACTGTACCGTGTGACTGAGGAGTTTGTAAAACTGTGCGATGAGAGTTTCTAACCTTGCGTACCTCAGAAGTCTCTAAAAGTAGTTTTTGGAGACTGACCCGTTCCTTCTCTTGTGATGTGTCTGTCAAAAATGGGGCGGCAGCAGTGTGCTGATCCTGGAACTCTACAGTATGCTTTTCCTCCTGCATGTGAGCAAGCACATAAACACCCCATCCCCTCTGTCTGAGGTCTTCTTGGTCTGCCTGGGTTTCTAGAAGAGATGGCATTGAGGAATGAACTTGAAGCATTGGTGAGCTTTCTCTAGGTCATCTTTTATAAATGCAGCTAATAACATGAGTAGATGTCCAACGGGGTGAAAGTCACTCAGAGCGAAGTCACTAAAATGGTTTGGGTTAGTATCATGGTTAGAAACGACATTGTTCTATGTTTTGTCATTGTTGTTGTTCTGTGTTAGGAATAACAGTTGAAAGTTAATTGTAAAATGACAGCAATTTGTGTAGAATGACCGTGTGTGTTATAAATGTCAGTGTAGTGAGGCTCAAACTCAAAGCTCCATCTAAAGTTTGTCCTGAAGGAAGCGTACTGAACGTTGCCAACCGTCTGTTTATCTAGAGGCTTAGCCAACAGGCCAACGTTCCCCCTGCCCTGGTTCTGGGAAGAGGCCACAGGGTTTCATGTTGTTCTCTAAACACCGTCCAGGAGCATCTCAGGATGCTTCCGTGTCACAAGGCATCGATTCCCTGGTACATCTGGGAGCGTGGACGGAGTGCCTACTGACCGCCCACAGTGGAAGAGAATAACCTGAACGGAGTGTGCTGTGGGCCTGGTACGAGGCACCCTGGATGAATGGAAACCTGTGCTTAATGGAGTGGAGCCGCTCTGGGCCAGAGTTTTACAGACAAGGAGGAGGGCCCGGAGGGAGCGCACGCAGCCATGTGAGGGAAGCAGAAACTTCCTTGGCTGCGGTTCTGAAGATGCTCCTTTTCCTGCTCAGCCCGTGTGTGTCATCTGATTTCTATTTTTAGGGACCAACCAGTTGTCTGTGTTTTCAGTGTATGTCAAATAAGTGCAATAGTGAAAGATTGGTAAGGTTAATTCTGTCATGTTTCCTCAAGCCATTATAGATGTATGTATATACATGACAGAAACACCCGTGTGAAGAATGTGTAAGTAGTCCTTTGACGGGACTTGAGAGTTTTAAAGCTTTTTCGTGAATAGAACGGTATGTGTTCTGTCTAGAACCCTGTGCAAAGGAGACCTCTGTGTGGTCTCGTGGTTGTAGGAGGCCGAAAGGGAGCTTGTTTGTGGTCAAACGGACATGCTTCCGATCCCACATGTAGCGTTTTAAAGGTCGGGTGACCTGACGTTGGATAGGTCTAGACTACCGTGGGACTGTTTCTTCACGAGTAAGCTGCGAAGGCTGTGTGTGTGTGTGTGTGTGTGTGTGTGGTGTAAAAAAGAGAACGTACAGGATTCTAGTCTATAGTTTGTGCATCTCGCAAGCATTCAATAAATGTTTGTTGTTTTGTCTTGCTGGAAAAGTGGAGATGCGATGAAAAAGCACGCTTAAGTATTATGAAAATGGAAAGTAGCAGTGTATGTGTCAAAGTGAGGACTGTATTCCCCAAAGTCGGTTACAATGAAAGCTTTTGGCAAACGTGTTGAGGTCACTCATCTGTGAGCTAGAGATGACAAAAAGGAAAGTTAAAAGTCGATGGACAGATTGGTGGATCGACTTGCAAGCAACTGGAGTGTAGGGCAGGCTTTTGACATTCCATCAGGCAGTCGTTCCAGGCTCCCTTCGATGAGAACTGAGTCCGTGGGGAGCTGCCCAGTGCACCACGGACAGCAGTGGAAAAAATCAGGTTTTGTCACAGTCATAAGGGCACTAGGAGGGCCTCTAGTGAACACCGCTGGAAGGAAAAGATGAATGCAAAATGGCATCGAGTGGCCCGTGCGACCCCCATGGCACTGCTCAGAGGGGCTAGGGTTCAGTGAAGTAGGAAGTGGTTAGAACTCAAAAGGAAAACCGTACTGAATTACAGCTTTTAAGAAGGATATAGGGCAGAAAGAAAGAGAAAGCTTGCCAGAGGAAGAGTGCGTGTGGCACACGTGTTGCATGGAAAAGCTAACCTGTGCTGCTCTTTGCTTCCGTTTGTGTTTACAGCTGTGTGCGACATTCTGAAGGTACTAAGGTTTTGTCTGCAAGGGACTGTGTCCAGAGTGCTCTGCCGTAAGAGAAGAGTCCCAGGAACAATGTCATGTTGTGGGTGAGCCCTTGAATGCTGCATTGGTGCAGAATGCAGAGAGTGGTGGGTATCGAGTGACTCCTGAGGCTGCTGAGTGTATATTAGAGAGAGAAAGAAAAATGTATGAAGGAGGTTTTGCTATTGAATTCTGTGGCAAGGAGTGCAGCTGATGAAGGAGGATCCTGGATGGATGAGGAATGCGACACAGACTGAAAAGCAGAGAAAGGGGGCACGTAAATGATTCCGTGTGTCTCAGCACGTACTTGCTGGCAGCTGAACGCCAGGCACTGAGGATCCAGAAGTCCCATCACCTATGGAAGTCATAATGCGCGTGGAAATGCATTCATGAACTTTGCAAGTTTGATATAGGCAGGAGAGCACATGTTAACTGGTTCTGGCTCATACATAGTACTACTGGGAAGAGATCTGGCTCTGTCTACATATGCTATATACAGTGTGTGTGTGTATATACAGTCGCACACAGACACACACACACACACATATATAGACAAATGTGGTTCCACTGTTAGCTCCACTGCTGTAACTGTGTGATAGTGGCCAACAGAGTCAACTCCTGAGTCCGAGTCTGTTTCCTTAGTAGTAGTATGTTAGGAAATTGTGTAGAGTATATAAAATACCGGCACACATGCGGTGATCTTCCAGCAAAACGTCTCTCCTTCACCCTCGGGCTTTAACTTCCTTTTTTGTCCCTCCCCAAGTGCCTCCTCTTTCTGGAGGATCGTAGGAAATCAAAAGTGCTGTCAAGAGCCTCCCCTGTGAGGGAGGGTTCAGGGTCCAAGAGAAGTGTAAATTCTGGTCATCGTAAGGAGGTTTTTTTTGATAGTACACCAAAGTCGGACCATCCAGTTTTATAAAGGTGAGTGAGTGCAGGAATGGGTTGTTTGTAAGTGTTACGTGAAAAGCCATCGGTCTGTCTTGCCCCTTGAATGTGCATGTTTGATGCAGGTGTGATTCTGCAGTACCGAGCAGGAGTCACTGGAAAAAATCTGGCTCCCCAAGTGACACAGGTGTTACACATGTAGACACTGTTTTTGATACCATACAAAAGAGATGTACAAACTCAGTGACTGAAGGTTTTCAAAATGGTAAATGTACTTTGACACCTCTGTGTTTTGATAGGCAAGAAATACTGTCAGTTGTGTTCCTTGAAGTGGTCAGCCCCCTTCTGCTGTTTGTCAGAAAGTATCTGCCCGATACCCAGCCCCGACAAGGACAGTTCATCCACGCTGTACCATGGCAGCAGCGGTGCGTTCACGTCAGAAGTTGAATGGTTCAGCACTTGCTTTTCTCTGAGACTGCCGTCCTGTACGGCACCCGCTGTGGAACTGCTTTATGCGTCTCCCCATCGTGTGACACAAATACTGCAGGGGAGAGGTTCAGTGGAGGCAACGTACTGCCCCGCCAAGGATGTCCTTAGGAGGAGCTGGCTGGCTTTCCTTGCACTGTGAGTGCGTGGCAGGGGGCACGGTGACTGCTGTGCCCTCAGACGCCAGCAGTGTGACTCCTCACGGCTTTGGTACCGTCAGTGCCAATGTGAACAGGGTGCAAAAGGCGCATGAGGACCAGGGCTTGTCGTGGAAAGTGTTTTCAAAGGGTTGGGGATTCCCAGGGCTTTGTCGACCATGTTTTGGGAAATGCTGTTGCAGAGGCTAATAAAGAGTATAACTCAGGCATAGCAGAACGCGTAACCCAACGGCAATGTAGCAGGCGGCTGACGTGTTTTATCTCCATCCATCTCCACTGCCCTGTGTCTAAGTGCGAGTCATTATGTAAGTGACCCAACGCCGCAGTACTAAGGTAGAGGAAGGAACAGAGACGATAAAGTAATGGAACCCCAAATGGTGTGGTTGGCGTAGGCTTCCATTTAAGTGAACGTAATTAATAAATTTTGAATGAAATGGGAGAAGTTCTTGTTGAACAAAAGCGGAAAGGATAGTTCCGCCTCAGGAAACTACTGTTAAGTAACATGGGTGAAAAGTGGTAGGAATAAAGCTGCCGAGCTAGATCAGAGTGTACCAGCTGCCAACGGAAGAGGCTCACAGATATTGTCCAAGTGGCAAAGAGCAGGAGCTGTGAACGAGGGGCGCGGTGCCGGTGCCCCGCGGACCCTTGGCCCCGGCTGGAGACACGGTGGTTCGGCAGCCCTGAGCTGAGGCTACTGGTATGGGGTGGGGGGAGGCCAGGCCTCCCCCAGGGCACGGTACACGGTTTTCTGCAGCCAGGCCTCTGCAGCTTGCTATGTGCGCTGTGCTGAGGTTCATCAGCCCTTGCTAGCAAGTTGAAGCAACGTAAGATGGAAAAAGAGGAAAATTCAACAAAGATCGGAAACCTCCTGTGAAATCTACACTGCATTGCAAAATGGAGCAACGGCCCCCTGAGGAAGAAGTCAACATCCTTTGCTTCAGAACAAGTCTGAAAAGAGATTTGAAACGGTGCTGAAGTCAGGCACTCGACTGGTCTCCTGATGACCCTGAGTCATGGAGTTTTCTCTTGTCCCCTAGCGGTAGCCCGGAAAGGCGGCATTTACACATACAGTCACCTGGACTTCTCTGTGTTCTCGGGCAAATGTAACTGCTCAGCTGCACACAGCAGGTGACCGCAGTGTGTGAGTGTGCATGTGCCCCTGTGGTGGCCGAAGGGTCCCTGACCGGTGTGACAGAAAGCTATGGGATAGTTTTCAGCCCGAACAGAAGGATCCTTTGGGGGAAGCCTTTCACGGTATTTCTGTTAACATGCACTCAGGTAACATAATGTGTGTTACTGAGCAGGGCCACGGAAGAGGGTTCTGTTCGCTCTGCCTCTGTGGGGAGACGTTTCTGGGGGGTTTCAGTTGAGGTACAGGCTGAGCCAGCCTCCCTGCGTACGCATCATTCACACCCAGTGCTATCAGAGCAGAGCGCGGCCTCAAAGAAGCCGTGCTGTAAGTGGCCCGGCACTTTGTCAGGAAAGGATGTGTGACGGCGGCCATCTGTTTTCTTAGGAGTGTGGGACACCCGTGGCCTGTCACTCAGTGTCTTTGGGCTTAGTTTTCTCCTGTGGAAAATGCAGGTTTGGACTCAATGCACTGGAAAGCAGGTGTCCCAGGTTCCTAAGAGAGCGGCAGAGGTAGGGAAGGCTATTTCATGTCACTTCACTTTTGGCATCTGAAAGGGTGATGATGGAGTATAATCTGCATAGCATACACTTCCACCTCGGCTGCTCACCACCACGTATTTCTAAACATCTTATTCCATTCTTAGAGTTGAATGCGTCCCAGTCAATGTACCCACTCTTCTGATCTGTGCAAGGAGTTGCCTTGGTCCCTGTGTATTTACTTCCTGAGTTTCAAATACAGCATGTGTTGTTGGCTTGTGTGGGTTTTTGTGAGGGGGGAGGTCTTCAGGTTTGTTGACTGTTGTCAGCTGGGAGTAGGTGCTGGAGCTTGCACCCCTGGCCTCTTGCAGGGTGAGCCTACCTTCTATCACTTGAGCTGCCCTCTGTGCCCTTGTTTTGATGTAGTCACATGAGGCCACAGAGTGTATTTGGGGAGGGGAAGAGGGGAAGAGGGGAAGAGGGGAAGAGGGGAAGAGGGGAAGAGGGGAAGAGGGGAAGAGGGGAAGAGGGGAAGAGGGGAAGAGGGGAAGAGGGGAAGAGGGGAAGAGGGGAAGAGGGGAAGAGGGGAAGAGGGGAAGAGGGGAAGAGGGGAAGAGGGGAAGAGGGGAAGAGGGGAAGAGGGGAAGAGGGGAAGAGGGGAAGAGGGGAAGAGGGGAAGAGGGGAAGAGGGGAAGAGGGGAAGAGGGGAAGAGGGGAAGAGGGGAAGAGGGGAAGAGGGGAAGAGGGGAAGAGGGGAAGAGGGGAAGAGGGGAAGAGGGGAAGAGGGGAAGAGGGGAAGAGGGGAAGAGGGGAAGAGGGGAAGAGGGGAAGAGGGGAAGAGGGGAAGAGGGGAAGAGGGGAAGAGGGGAAGAGGGGAAGAGGGGAAGAGGGGAAGAGGGGAAGAGGGGAAGAGGGGAAGAGGGGAAGAGGGGAAGAGGGGAAGAGGGGAAGAGGGGAAGAGGGGAAGAGGGGAAGAGGGGAAGAGGGGAAGAGGGGAAGAGGGGAAGAGGGGAAGAGGGGAAGAGGGGAAGAGGGGAAGAGGGGAAGAGGGGAAGAGGGGAAGAGGGGAAGAGGGGAAGAGGGGAAGAGGGGAAGAGGGGAAGAGGGGAAGAGGGGAAGAGGGGGAAGAGGGGAAGAGGGGAAGAGGGGAAGAGGGGAAGAGGGGAAGAGGGGAAGAGGGGAAGAGGGGAAGAGGGGAAGAGGGGAAGAGGGGAAGAGGGGAAGAGGGGAAGAGGGGAAGAGGGGAAGAGGGGAAGAGGGGAAGAGGGGAAGAGGGGAAGAGGGGAAGAGGGGAAGAGGGGAAGAGGGGAAGAGGGGAAGAGGGGAAGAGGGGAAGAGGGGAAGAGGGGAAGAGGGGAAGAGGGGAAGAGGGGAAGAGGGGAAGAGGGGAAGAGGGGAAGAGGGGAAGAGGGGAAGAGGGGAAGAGGGGAAGAGGGGAAGAGGGGAAGAGGGGAAGAGGGGAAGAGGGGAAGAGGGGAAGAGGGGAAGAGGGGAAGAGGGGAAGAGGGGAAGAGGGGAAGAGGGGAAGAGGGGAAGAGGGGAAGAGGGGAAGAGGGGAAGAGGGGAAGAGGGGAAGAGGGGAAGAGGGGAAGAGGGGAAGAGGGGAAGAGGGGAAGAGGGGAAGAGGGGAAGAGGGGAAGAGGGGAAGAGGGGAAGAGGGGAAGAGGGGAAGAGGGGAAGAGGGGAAGAGGGGAAGAGGGGAAGAGGGGAAGAGGGGAAGAGGGGAAGAGGGGAAGAGGGGAAGAGGGGAAGAGGGGAAGAGGGGAAGAGGGGAAGAGGGGAAGAGGGGAAGAGGGGAAGAGGGGAAGAGGGGAAGAGGGGAAGAGGGGAAGAGGGGAAGAGGGGAAGAGGGGAAGAGGGGAAGAGGGGAAGAGGGGAAGAGGGGAAGAGGGGAAGAGGGGAAGAGGGGAAGAGGGGAAGAGGGGAAGAGGGGAAGAGGGGAAGAGGGGAAGAGGGGAAGAGGGGAAGAGGGGAAGAGGGGAAGAGGGGAAGAGGGGAAGAGGGGAAGAGGGGAAGAGGGGAAGAGGGGAAGAGGGGAAGAGGGGAAGAGGGGAAGAGGGGAAGAGGGGAAGAGGGGAAGAGGGGAAGAGGGGAAGAGGGGAAGAGGGGAAGAGGGGAAGAGGGGAAGAGGGGAAGAGGGGAAGAGGGGAAGAGGGGAAGAGGGGAAGAGGGGAAGAGGGGAAGAGGGGAAGAGGGGAAGAGGGGAAGAGGGGAAGAGGGGAAGAGGGGAAGAGGGGAAGAGGGGAAGAGGGGAAGAGGGGAAGAGGGGAAGAGGGGAAGAGGGGAAGAGGGGAAGAGGGGAAGAGGGGAAGAGGGGAAGAGGGGAAGAGGGGAAGAGGGGAAGAGGGGAAGAGGGGAAGAGGGGAAGAGGGGAAGAGGGGAAGAGGGGAAGAGGGGAAGAGGGGAAGAGGGGAAGAGGGGAAGAGGGGAAGAGGGGAAGAGGGGAAGAGGGGAAGAGGGGAAGAGGGGAAGAGGGGAAGAGGGGAAGAGGGGAAGAGGGGAAGAGGGGAAGAGGGGAAGAGGGGAAGAGGGGAAGAGGGGAAGAGGGGAAGAGGGGAAGAGGGGAAGAGGGGAAGAGGGGAAGAGGGGAAGAGGGGAAGAGGGGAAGAGGGGAAGAGGGGAAGAGGGGAAGAGGGGAAGAGGGGGAAGAGGGGAAGAGGGGAAGAGGGGAAGAGGGGAAGAGGGGAAGAGGGGAAGAGGGGAAGAGGGGAAGAGGGGAAGAGGGGAAGAGGGGAAGAGGGGAAGAGGGGAAGAGGGGAAGAGGGGAAGAGGGGAAGAGGGGAAGAGGGGAAGAGGGAAGAGGGGAAGAGGGGAAGAGGGGAAGAGGGGAAGAGGGGAAGAGGGGAAGAGGGGAAGAGGGAAGAGGGGAAGAGGGGAAGAGGGGAAGAGGGGAAGAGGGGAAGAGGGGAAGAGGGGAAGAGGGGAAGAGGGGAAGAGGGGAAGAGGGGAAGAGGGGAAGAGGGGAAGAGGGGAAGAGGGAAGAGGGGAAGAGGGGAAGAGGGGAAGAGGGGAAGAGGGGAAGAGGGGAAGAGGGGAAGAGGGGAAGAGGGGAAGAGGGGAAGAGGGGAGAGGGGAAGAGGGGAAGAGGGGAAGAGGGGAAGAGGGAAGAGGGGAAGAGGGGAAGAGGGGAAGAGGGGAAGAGGGGAAGAGGGGAAGAGGGGAAGAGGGGAAGAGGGGAAGAGGGGAAGAGGGGAAGAGGGGAAGAGGGGAAGAGGGGAAGAGGGGAAGAGGGGAAAGAGGGGAAGAGGGGAAGAGGGGAAGAGGGGAAGAGGGGAAGAGGGGAAGAGGGGAAGAGGGGAAGAGGGGAAGAGGGGAAGAGGGAAGAGGGGAAGGAAGAGGGAAGAGGGGAAGAGGGGAGAGGGGAAGAGGGGAAGAGGGGAAGAGGGGAAGAGGGGAAGAGGGGAAGAGGGGAAGAGGGGAAGAGGGGAAGAGGGGAAGAGGGGAAGAGGGGAAGAGGGGAAGAGGGGAAGAGGGGAAGAGGGGGAAGAGGGGAAGAGGGAAGAGGGGAAGAGGGGAAGAGGGGAAGAGGGGAAGAGGGGAAGAGGGGAAGAGGGGAAGAGGGGAAGAGGGGAAGAGGGGAAGTGGGGAAGAGGGGAAGAGGGGAAGAGGGGAAGAGGGGAAGAGGGGAAGAGGGGAAGAGGGGAAGAGGGGAAGAGGGGAAGAGGGGAAGAGGGGAAGAGGGGAAGAGGGGAAGAGGGGAAGAGGGGAAGAGGGGAAGAGGGGAAGAGGGGAAGAGGGGAAGAGGGGAAGAGGGGAAGAGGGGAAGAGGGGAAGAGGGGAAGAGGGAAGAGGGGAAGAGGGGAAGAGGGGAAGAGGGGAAGAGGGGAAGAGGGGAAGAGGGGAAGAGGGGAAGAGGGGAAGAGGGGAAGAGGGGAAGAGGGGAAGAGGGGAAGAGGGGAAGAGGGGAAGAGGGGAAGAGGGGAGAGGGGAAGAGGGGAAGAGGGGAAGAGGGGAAGAGGGGAAGAGGGGAAGAGGGGAAGAGGGGAAGAGGGGAAGAGGGGAAGAGGGGGAAGAGGGGAAGAGGGGAAGAGGGGAAGAGGGGAAGAGGGGAAGTGAGGGGGAAGAGGGGAAGAGGGGAAGAGGGGAAGAGGGGAAGAGGGGAGAGGGGAAGAGGGGAAGAGGGGAAGAGGGAAGAGGGGAAGAGGGGAAGAGGGGAAGAGGGAAGAGGGGAAGAGGGGAAGAGGGGAAGAGGGGAAGAGGGGAAGAGGGGAAGAGGGGAAGAGGGGAAGAGGGGAAGAGGGAAGAGGGGAAGAGGGAAGAGGGGAAGAGGGGAAGAGGGGAAGAGGGGAAGAGGGGAAGAGGGGAAGAGGGGAAGAGGGGAAGAGGGGAAGAGGGGAAGAGGGGAAGAGGGGAAGAGGGGAAGAGGGGAAGAGGGGAAGAGGGGAAGAGGGGAAGAGGGGAAGAGGGGAAGAGGGGAAGAGGGGAAGAGGGGAAGAGGGGACTTCCAGCTGCGACCATCTAGGACGCCTCGACCTGTCGTAGTCTCCCCGTGACCTCTCCCCAGACACCTCATGTGGACGGGGCGGGAAGCCCCTTCCTCCCTTTCCTTCCCCTGCCGCCTGTCCTCGTGGATTCACGCATTAATAAAGGATTGTATACGTGACCCGGCCCTCCGTCTGACTGACTCGTTTCTGTGCGTCCCCGGGCCACCCCCCCACAGCCCTCGGCTCTCCCACCTCGCATTGTCCACTGTTGCGTTTTCGAATCCAAGGCCACCTCGAAACGTCCGTAAAAAAAATGGCACTGGACACGATACCTGGCCGAGGCCACGTTCACTTTTATTAGCTAGACTCCATGATGTTCGACCTGCACAGGCACCTTATGTAAGTGCCATACAAACAATACACTGCAATGACACACGTGGGCACTCATCACGGGCTCTCAGATGGGATGAATGCTGTACCTCTTCAGACGTACATCACTCTGTGTCACAGAAACCAGCACAAAACAAATCCACGAAACTGCAGCAACCCAACCATCACAGATACTCAGCCATCATCTACATCAGAAAGGAAAAGTTCTTCATTCGTCGCACTGTTACTACCTTTCGGTCTGCACATCTAGGCCCTAGCAGACGGCACTTTGCTGGCTCTTTCCAGCCCAAGTCACTTCAAAGGACACTTTTCAAGTCCATTCCGATGGCTGCACAAGTCCGTACACATTCAGGGCTGAGGACCATTCCACACTACACAGACACCACGGCATCTTGATCCAGTCTACATACGATACCTTTGGATGTATGTTTCTATCAGTAATTCCTGCCACGTCACACTCCATGTCCTAGGGCGGCTCTCTTCCCCCACCAGCATCGTGTCCAGGAGAAGTGACTTTACTGACCTTCCTCACACATTGGATCATCATCTATTCTGCAAAAGAATAGGAAGCAGCCGACATGGGTGATGTTGGGGACATTTTACACAGACTAAGAGGGTCACCTCACTAATACTAGCACCTACCATGCAAGCTCCATTGTTACACACGGTACCTACAAGGAGAACACTCCTTTCACTACTTTGCACAAGTAAACACACTTACTGACAAAGGTGGACCTGCCCACAGGGACACAGTAGCTCACAACGCTGGGACTCAAACCCAGCTCTCCCTGACACCAAAATCAGGGTTCTACACCAGGACGCTACCTCCCGTACTACAGGGCCAAGGCAGAACTAAGAGTCCATGGGACATCTAGGACTTCCCCTCAAATAATAACTCACTGCCTCCTACTTGGCAAGCGGACGTTTGACACCTCAGGGATACACAGCAACGACGTGGCAGAGTCCCCAGGCCCACTTCTGCACATGATCTGCAAAAGAAACTTTCTGCCCTCACGAGGGTTACCACAGCAGGTCCCATGGATAAAGCAGTTACCTCGAAAGTGAGCAGCACTCTGTATGTTCGACAACATTGTGAAATGCTGTCCAAACTAGGACCTATCTCGTAGTCTACAATTAAACCACTACCTCAGTTTCTAAATTCCTACCATAACGTTTGCAAAAAAATCACACCACCACACAACCACTGTGTCTAGACTCATATGCACATTACAATACTGGAAGGAAGAAAACCCTCATCACTCACCTTAACTTAGAGCCATACACTCCCATCCCTGCCCTCAGTGAAAAGCCAACACTGGATTCTTTGACTCTTAACTAACCAAAGACAGCAGTAAACTTGTCCCTAGAAGAACAAGGAAGGAATAAGAAAGTCATCACCTTTAGCTACAACTAAGCTACAACTTCACACTGTCTCCCCTTGTCTTCGAGGAACATGTGCACTGACAGCAGTGACATGAACATTTTCACACGGCAAAGCTTTCCATCAGGTGACACAAAACAGCCCCATGATACTACGGCTCAAACTGCATACCACTAGACTGATTTTTACCTCAACCACCCAAGCCCCAGGGCTACGGAATTTAATCTATGATCTCAAGGAATCCTTTCCACCACTCCATGTCACAAATGAGAATATGGCTGTCAAGCCCAGTGTTGACCCAAACTCCCAGCACCATAATCTACGTGGGAATTCCATACTGCCTGACACCATGGTCCGTGTTCCTGACACTCGTGGCTTCGCCGCCGAGAGGCACACCTGCAGGGCAATATCCAGTCACCTTGATACAATTCTTCAAACACTGCACAAGGATCAAGGAGATACTCAGGAGGTCAAGATACACATCATCAACAATGATTGGTCCTCCCCTCTTCTGACTATCCCTGCTATCCCAATTCAGGACAAATTGCCTATCACTAAAAGATACAAACCACAGAAATAGAAAAGATCAGGGAGGACATAAATAAAATAAACTATACAATCCAAAAACCCCAAAACACCGAGACCTGGTATCTTGAAAGAATAAACAACATCAACAAACCTCTGGCCAGGCTCAGCAAGGAGACAAGACTCAACGCAAACAGACAAAGGAAGAAAGGAAAATGTACAAATGACAACCAACACCACATAAATGCAAAACGTCATAAGACAATACAAGGAACAACCCTCTAGAAACAAACTGCACAAACTAAAAGGAACGGACAAGTTTTCTGGAAATGTACAGTCCATCAAGACTGAGTCACAAAGAAACAGGCCACGAGAACAAACCAGTCACTAGAAAGCAAATACAACTTTAGCAAAAAAAAACCTCCTGGCAAACAAAAGTCCACGACCGCGTGGCTGCACTGGTGAATTCTACCATACATACAAAGCAGCACGCACACTGGCCCTCACCAAAATCTTCAAACAGGAGGGACTACTCCAAAACACATTCTAGGACTCCACCGTCTCCCTGACACAATAACCCGACACACACACCACCAAAGAAGACACGCACAGACCAGCATGACTGATGAATATAGATGCAACAAGTCTCAACAAAATATTCACAAATAGAATTCAACAGCACATAAAACACATCAGACACCACGACTGACTGGCGTTCATCCCACAGACACGAGAACGCTTCAGCAAAAACACATCACAACGTGATACACCACCTCCGCAAAAGAAAGGAAAATAACCACACAATCGTCTCCACAGGTGCAGGAACACCGTTGGATACAACTCCACACCCATGTACAACAAAACTGCTCAGCAAAATAGGTATAGAGGGAACATATGTCCACAGAATACAACTTATTTCTGACAAACCCACAGCCAGCACAGAACTCGACGGTAAAAAACCAAAAGCCTCCTCAGTAGACTGAAGAACAAGACAAGCACGCCCACTCCCGGCACCTCGATGGAACATGCTTGGAAGTCCCAGCCACAGCCATCAGGCAACAGAGACAGACAAATAAGGGATCCGAACAGGACGACAAAAGGTGACACTGTCACTACGTGCCAATGACCTGACACTATCTATACAGGCAAAACCCTCAAAGCTCCACACAAACACTACTAGACCTCAGAAAAGAATGCGGCAAGGGAGCAGGATACAAGATGGACATACAAAACTGAGCTAGACGCCTTGACACTAACAATGAATTAGCAGGAAAAGGAAACTAAAGAAATCATCCCTTTTAAATTCGTATCTAAAACAGTAAAATATTCAGAAATAAATCTCACCCACAAACGGAAAGACTTGCACACGGAGAACAACGAAACACTGCTGAAGGAAACTGAACAATGACATAAACAAATGCACAGATATCCCATGATCCGGGATGGGGAGAATCCACATCGTTCCAATAGCCATACTGCCCAAGGCACTCTGCACATGCAATGCATTCCCTATCACATTGCCCAAGGACGTTTTTTTACACAACTACAACAATCCTAGACTGCATATGGAATCACCAAAGGCCCAGAGGTACCAAAGCAATACACAAGCAACAACTAATTCTCCCAGACTGCACACAACGTGACACAGCAACAGTCATCAACACAGCATGCTACTGGCATCGAACCAGCCAGATGGATCCATGGAACAGGATAGGGAACCCAGAAATAAACTCACAAACTGAATGGTCAATGAATCTTCCCCAAAGCAGGCAAGACTAAACCCTGGAGAAAAGGCAGTCACCTGTAGCACGTGGTATTGAGAAAACTGGATGCCAGCACCCCAATCAAAGAACTTACAACACTACGTCACACCGTACACGACAATAAACTCAACATGGCTTACAGACTCAAATACTGTACAAAACACAATAAGTCTCCTAGAAGAAAACACAGGCAAAACTTTCTCGGACATATGTCTCAGCAATATTCTCCTGAGGCACCCTATGAAAGCAATAAAAATGAAAGCAAAAATAAACAAATGGGACTGAATGAAACGCACAAGCTTTTGCACAGCAAAGGAAATCATGAGCAAAACAAACCGAAAACCCATGGAATGGGAAGAAAAACCTCTACAACACGAGACTGACAAGGCCTTCGTTGCCCAACTATATAACCCTCTCATACAACTCTGTAAGGAAAAAACAAACAACCTGATCCAAAAATGAGCAACAGACCTAAACGATCAATTTTCCAAGGAAGACATACAAATAGGCCAACAGGCACATGAAAAAAGGCTCAATACTGCTTATGGTCAAAAAAATGGAAATCAAAAACCTACAAGGAGCTAGCACCTCACACCAGTCAGAAGGGCCACCGCGGAAAAGCCCACGGGAAACGCACGCCGCAGAGGCTGTGGAGACAGGGGAGCCCTCCCACGCTGCTGGCAGGAATGCAGCACGCTGCAGCCACTCTGGGAACCAGGACAGAGACGCCTCAAAAAACGACAAGTACTTCAATATTACAGAGATGATAACTGGAAAATATTACAACTACCCTCCCCCCCTTTTTTTTTTTAACAAAAACTAACCTCACATGATGCCCAAAGTCACAATTATCACAGAAACTGATTTCATACTATTCACAACACTCTTGCATTATCCATATACCACACCTTCTCCAGATACAGACTTTACAAAGCTGACTATATTTTAAAAATACATGTGACCTGCTCAAAAATTCAGCCCTTTACAGACTTAAGATCTGTTGCTCAATGATACAATTTAACACCAGTCAAAACACAAGGAAACGACACCGTGCCATTATCATGCACACATACTCTGACTTCAGGGGGCCCACAGACACATTCTCAACACAATTCCAGAAGTAACTGTGATAAGCAACAACCTATCATGTACGTTCACTTTGGCTACACTGAGCAATAAAAACCAAGCAAGCTGTGGTTTCTTTCCCATAGTCCAAACAAGTGTAAATTACAACAGTTCAATGTCTAACCTTCACTAGAAGACTAATTTCTGTTTCTTCTACTGCTGCATCTGCTAATGAAACTTGAAAAGCAAATGATGACAGGATTCTGACTTCAAAAAGTTTTGGGGATATCCCTCGCAAGGTACACATTTCAAGGGCACAGGCAACACTTTGGTAGAGAACACATCAAGGGTAAGTGGGGTGGACACTGGCCATTTGAAAGCTCTGAATCTGATATGCAACGACAATCAAATAACAGTACTTTTCCTAAAACAACTTGTAGAATATTTACACATAAAACACTTTATGCCCACACACTTATCTTAAAAGCTCTCTCCAAGTTTGTGTCTTCACAAAACTATTACAAAACCTGTCACTTTAACTGAACCAAGTCCCTTCCTTAAAAGCACATGAACAGGAGTGCCCAGCCGTTACAGACTGTTGTAAAATGCAGTTCGGATGTGGGCAGTCACTTCGATACGCGGGAGACAAACTCTGCCAAGGACCGGTGCACATTTGACACTTCCTGTCAAAGAATAGCCCCACAGTCGAAGAAAAATGCAGCTGCTGAAAACAAAGCCCTCCATTTCAAACACCAAAGTGTTTTTTACATGGGCTACTTTCAACCAACATCATCACTTCACAAAATCTTCGTGAATTCAACACAGTAACAAAAACACAGGCAGGCCTCGTGTGACTGCGCTCCGCTTCACCGTGTTCTTCTGCAGATACTGTGGTTCTCATATATGGAACACTGCAGGCAAGCCTGTGTCAGCAAGTCTTTCGATGCCACTGTTCCAACAGCAGTTGCTCACCCTGCTTCGCTCGGTCACATTTCACTAACTCCGGGAATACTTCAAACCTAACCTCTACTACCTGTATGATGGTGGCCTCGGATCAGTGATTTCTGATGTTACCACTGTCACTCGAGGAAGGCTGAGATGATGGTAAGCATTTTCTAGCTCTAAGGTATTACACAGTGACAGTATATATATACTTTTTAACACATAACACTATCACATATTGAACAGACTACCATATACTGTAAATAGAACTTTTACCTGCACTGTGAAACCAAAAAGGCTGTGTGACTCACATGACTGAAGTATTTGCTTGACCGGGGCAGTCTACAACCTAACTGCAGTATCTCTCCCGTGGGCCTGTACAGCAACAGAGAACAGAAAGGCTTTCAAGGGGGTGCAGAGGGAAGAGAAGGAACTGGGAAAACGACAAGTTTTACAGAACGTTCATCCATACTTTAAAACACAGCACAAAACATCTACTGTTATCCAAAACACGAATCACAAAATGATTATTTCAGGTAGAGCTTTCAGTGCTGATCCATGACTCCCTCAGATGAAGACAGGAAGCAGACAAGTTTTTAGGACAGGAAAACAAGACATCACAAACTGAATTCCCATCTAGGAGGTAGACAGTCCACGCACGACGGGAGTTCAACCACGCTTAGATAACACAGTTGGGATACCCTGAGTGTTCCTGTTGCTTGTTTACTTCTCCATCCCTTTCATCAGGACTACAGACTAGATCATCACACCCAAACCATAAAAAGGAAGAGTACTAAGAGCAAGAGGAAAAGACGAATCTTTCAAAATGACACTGGACATGGTGAGCCAACATTGGTCCAGCACTAGGAGGAAACTTACTTCCTAACCAAACAAAGCTGCGAAAAGAGTGTAAATAGTATCTAAGAACATTCCTCTTTGAATTTTTCCTTTTCTTCTCACTGCCCAGAAAGACTAACATACAGGAAAAAAAAAAAAGTGACTTCTCAAATATAGCACAAACCCTAAGCCTGAAAAGAATGAGGACCGGTGACAAAGGACATGGACACAATAGGGAACGGAAGGGCTCACCCTTGGTGGCTGCTGCACTGGGTAAAGTGACCGGACGACTCCACTTGCGGGCAACACGCTCTGGTTTGGAACAGAAAGCAAACTGCTTTTCTCCCCGCAAGCACAAATACACATCACATGCGGTGGAACGTTACCTGTTCCCGTGCTCAGGCCGGTCTACGAGTGGGCGTGCCTTACTTAGCACCCACCTGGGAAACGACAACAGAGTACACCAGGATCCGTGCACGGAAGAACTTGTGACTCTGCCCATAAAAGGCCCAAACGGCTTTTCCCTAGTTCACGTCTTCATATGCAATCCGTCATCGACTCCAAGATGACTGCTTTACATACACTGACAAATACACAACTAGATAGAATGAAACAGTGGTTTGCCAAAGAAAGCTACATGGCAAGATACTTTTACAATTATAAAAGTAGTAAGGATTTCGTTTAAACATTAGGGAAACATCCAAAAGTTTAAAAGTAGAAAAAAAGACAAACTTTCTGTCAGAGACAACCCAGCAAACACCTCTCTGTAAATCCTTAATCTGAGGAAAAAAAAAAGAAAGCTATACACATAGCTTTCCGGGGTAACACTAGGGATGGCGGCTACATCTCCAGCTCTTTACATGGGAGGCACTGATCGTTGGTTGCTCATGACTTCACAACATGTTGAAAAAACACTCTGTATGTCAACAGATCATCTTTTACAACATGATACTTTGATGGTCCCCAAGTATTTGCTTTTCACTTAACCATTCTGTCACTGCTGGTCACTCATTGTTTTCATTTTGTCACTGCTGTAAATACCACCGCAGAAACCTTTACACAAATCTTGGACTGTATTTGTACTTCAAGTAAATTCCAAAAACGGCAAGGAAAGCCAACGGACAACGTCAGGGGCGCCTCCCACGTGCGATGAAACTGCTGACCCGCCCTCGTTTTGGCACGTCGGGCACAGGCACGGCCCTGCGTCCACTCCTCACGGGGAGCAAACCCGCCGAGCTGCCAACGGACGACCCCAGCCTGCTTCTCCACAAGGGTGTCTTCTCTTGCTTTCCAAGCATGTTTTTGATAGTAAGCATTTCAACCCTCCGTCCACCGAGGACACATCTACAAAGCCCTATCTTACATCACTTTAAAAATATTTCACATCAAATGACAATAGTCCGTCACCTGCAGAGCCTGCACTGTTGCTCGCGTAATACTTCTCTTGGCCATGATACTCTCCGAAGTACTATGTCTGCTTAACAACAACTGACCGACCCAATACAGTTTTGGATCAAGATGTGACTTCTAACACAAGCTTTTATTTCAGGGCTCTCTGCAGCCCAATAAAATGACAGGAATGATGTTTGTTTTAAAATGCATAACCCCCTAAGAATAAAGACAACGAGGGAAGCGGTATTTTGTCACTTATCCCACAACAACGCTGGGCAGCGGGGTGGGGACAGAAGAGACACCACAAGCGGCGTTTCCCACGGGACCGGGCGTTCCGGGGCCGGCTGCAGGACCAGCGGGGAAAGCTACAAGCCGACCCGATGGACTCCACAGAACTTCCAAGAGTCTCAGACACTGGGGAGAGAGGTAAGGGTCCAAATCAGGACAATGGGCCCAAAGGCTGTGGAATACCACTTCAGGAAGACGGCAGGCCAGGTTATGGCGGCCAGTCTGCCCATCAGAGACAAAATGCTAGGTAAAAAACATTTATGGAAAACCTGGTTCAGAGCACCCGTCAGCTAACACGGCAACACAGGGCTGAGGCTGAAGTCTAAGGCTCAGCTCACTGGGCACCTGTGCTCTGCGAATATTTACAAATGTAGACAAACATGCGTTTCAAACGAAAGGGCAGAAAACCCTCCAGAAAAACAGACAAAAACTCACAGATACTTTATAAAACAGGAACTCCAAATGGCCAATAAACACATAAAAAGTTTTAACAGCCTCACCGATCATCCAGGAAATGTAAATTGACACCACCAATAAACACCATGACAGACCCACCAGGCTGGCAAAAATTAAAACACTTGACAAAAAGGACAGAATATAAATAGTACATCACTTTT
The DNA here is from genome assembly GCF_048564905.1 of Vicugna pacos. Taxonomy (NCBI): domain Eukaryota; kingdom Metazoa; phylum Chordata; class Mammalia; order Artiodactyla; family Camelidae; genus Vicugna; species Vicugna pacos. The sequence continues at coordinate 20,225,830 of NC_132989.1, read as the reverse complement.
AAAGACTCTTCGGCATTACACAGTAAAGATTTAGACGAGAATATCCTAAGATCCAGAAACTCCGCCACTTGCCCTGTATCAAGAAGTTAATCTGCGCACCCAGTAACACGTGGACCAACGCTGACAGCTGCATGTCCTGTGTTACACCAGAACCGGACACAACTGCACTGTTCATAGTACTCATGGAATGGAAATAGATACACATGGCTGTAATTCTACACAAGGAACTGTAGTTATACATACTACCACGGGGGGACTGTACAGTGTGAAAGCCAGCAGACACAACATAACCCGTGTGGTATCAATCTATTCGTTACAGCGCAAAAACATGCAAACTCAGCTACACCGCTTGAGGGTAGTCAGGGAGGAAGAAAAGCTCAAAGGTAACTACCGTGAAGTTTTAGGTGAGAGCTTCCCTCTAGGGAAGGGGAGCAAAATGGCACTGGAATCTCGCAAGGTCACAAGAAGATTTCCAACGTGTTGGCAGTATTCCTTTTCTTTCCCGGCTCAGTACTTACCTGAGAGCGAACTTCATAATTATTTATGACTGTGGATATACACATGTCTTGTTTGTTCTTCTGTATGCTTCCTTTCACAGTAAAATTTTTCAAAAATTCTAACTACAATAAACGGACAGGAAAAGACACAGGTCACCGAAGCCCTGTGCCATCTCTCCTACTTCAGTAGCGGACGATCTCTTCCCTCCTGATGTCCACCTTGCCTGCTCCTCTCCATTTCTCCCCTACTTTCTGTCCCTCGGTCTTTTTGCTCTTCTTTCTACGCTAATCTCCCCATCTTCCATTGAGCTTTTCATTTACACTTTCACCTTTATAACTTCCAACACTCAGGTTTTACGTGCTCAATCGTCCCTCTTTTTAAAAACTCCTTATGCTTCAGTTATGAATGCACTATCTTCCCTCTCAGCGTATACAGAATACGTTACAGGGAAGCCCCTGCTCTCGGCATAGCTCCCGTCTCCTCTGAGGTGGACTCCTCTGTCGTCTTGATTTCTACTTTTGAGACTAGAAGCTATGATCCTTCCTTTCACTCTGTCCATCCCCTCCTTCTGGACAGAAGACCAAAGTCCTTTCTTGCTAAACAGCAAAATAAAAGGGCTCTGGGATGAAGGATTCCCGACAGAGTTGAGCGCCGAGGTACTTGACAGAAAACAGGAGGATTAAGTGAACTGTTGCATACCTGATATCCGTGGAATTCATACGCTCTGAAGGACAGAGAGGAAAGAAACTGGTGAAAATTCAACGGCACCTCAGAGACCTGACACACAAGGTCACGTGGCCTAACGTACGTAGAAGAGAAGTCCCGAAAAGAGACGACGCTGAAAGACGTCAGACAGAAATTCAAAGAAATACTTACCAGAAATAAGAATACATTACAGACATTGAGCAGGGTCACCAGGCACACTGTATAAACATTAAACCTCAGCCAAGATATTAGAACGATTAAAAATGAAATGTACTCTAATTCTTTAATTAGAGCAGAACTAACACATCTACACACAAAATAAGAGCATAAATGGGGAAAACAGGCAGAGCTCTAAAGGAACACTAGCAAACACGGAGGAAAGACACAAACGAGTATCTAACTAAACGGAAGGATAGAAAACGTCAGTCACGTCTGCTCTCGCCACATTGATTTATAAACTCGATGCAAGACCAGTAATGATCCCAGCAGGCTTTCTGGACGTGTAGACATGCACAAGCGGATTCTCAACTACACGTGGAAATACAGAGACTGGGAAGAAACCCTGACCACGGTCCTGCCTTCTGGGGGAGTGTCAAATGCCTTCAAAGGGATCATTCATTTACCAAACAGCTTTCAGTAGCACCCATTAAATAACCATAATGAAGGCAGCGCATCTGTTCAAACTGAAACCGTTTTTCACTCTGCGGGCATACACAAAACTCTGCTTTCAGATGTTTTATAAGCCTGTGTGGTTTCAAAATAATAAACCAGACTACTTGATTTAGTCAAAAGCATGAAAGAGATTAAACAAGTCACTGCTGCAAAAAAAGAATCGGCAACCGGGTCATGGAATGTGAAAGGCAAACAAACCAACTCGAAGGAAAGTCCCTTTTGCCAAAGGATCGGATGAATACGTTCGCTCGGAATGACACTTGCTCTGTAACTCATGAGGTTCTCGTTTCAGTCCTTTAAAAAATTCATGTAAGGGATCCGGTGTTTGCCGCTCTGACGTAAAACGTCTCGATGTAAGCTCATGGAATGTCTCGCTGTAACGTGCTGGTTGCTCTCCTGCTCCACTTCAGCAAAGTCATCAGAACAAGAGCGAGTTTGAGCAGAAGAGTGAAAACCACAAGTACATCCCTCAGCAACCAGAATGCCCACGAAAAGCGCCCGAAGAACAAAGAACCACATCCACCGTTGGTCTTCTCAGGGATATTCGTATACACTGCTCACGGCTCTCCTGAGTAACAGGCCTTTCCGGTGTAAGAAGACAAGGCTTCCAACTGCCAAAACCCTTTTAACAGGACCTATGCTTCACATCCGTTCGTATTCATTTACTTATTTTGAATTACAACTAGAAAGTTAAAACTGAAATGACATTAAATACTTAAAATGAATCTGTTCTTAAATACTGTTACATATTTACTCTTCTTTCATTATTAACGGACAATCTCTTTGGGAAAGAAAAGATGGACTGCAAATAAATGGTGACTGACTGTAGGATGATTGAATCGCTAACACATAATATATGCAAATGCCCTCAAATTTCCATGATGACTTGACCTGAAATGTTCCTACTATGCTACGTTCGGGCTTGACGCGAACAGACTTTTGTGGCAAAGAAAACACAGAGAAGGAAGAGAGGAGAAATGAACGTCTTTCATCCCATCACGCCCTGGCTCACGGCCATCTGATGCTTCTCCGGGATGATGTCACTCTTGGGACATAAGCTCTTCCACGGACGCCATGTTCAAATTGACAAGCTGGTCTCTCTGACCTTCAACGGGAATCCAGGACAGCCACGGTCCAACAGTATGAATAGCCAAGTGGGGCCATGCAGGGGTTTCACAGGAAAAAAAACGCTCTGAAAAACTGTATGTTTCAACAGAATCTCTTTCCTTTCAGTTACCTCATGGAATCTGTTAAATAACTGACTGATTTAATCTACAATTTATTGTCACTCATGTTCATTTAATACATGTTAGGCACTGTGCCACATGCAGTATAGGAATCATCTCCGTTATTTTCACGTCGGTGACGTCTATCACGATGGGTTCTACTACTATCTTCACTTTAAGAATGAGAAATAAGAACGGAGAATCAGGTCAAAGGTTCCGCCGTCCAAGGCCACCAAGGCGGCAGCTCTGTGAGAACCAGAATGCAGATTCTCAGACTGCCAGCTGAGGACTATCTCTCCCAAGTTCTGCGGCTCCTCTCCATTTTGAGCACTTTCTCAGTAACATTTCCTAGGGATACACATTGGAACAATCGACCGTAAGACATTAGAAAAGTTACCAAAAGGCACTAAGAGAAAATGGTAGCAAAACCAAGAGGAAGAGATGCCCCCAACTGTTCTGGGACAGAATCAGAAACTCCTGAGCAATGGAGGCAGGACGATCAAGTTCCTAACCAGGAGTCAGGAGACAGAAAACGGTATGTGTATATAGCATGACAATGTCTTTTCATGAAGCTTCCACAGACCCCTGTAGGGGACATACAAGGAAACGGGCAATTGTCATACACTGTGATTCTTGCTGCCGCAGAAGAATACGCACGGACCTTTAGGTAGAGAGAGGTGTCAGCGACGTGCTCCTGGAAACAGTGGCATTGATGCCAACAGCTGCAAAGCTAAGGGGGGGAGGGAGGGAGGTCAGGACAAAGAAGATAACATGTGCAGAGGTCTCTTGATATACAGAGTAGGGCCTTTTTGGGGAAACTCAAAGTAAAGACAACAGAACAGTATCAAGATAACTACTAGAGAACAGCAGAAAACACTGCCTAGGCAGGGTCCAAAGAGATCTGGAAGTCAGGGGTGAAACCTCTTCAAGTGCTCATGCAAGATGCCACCTAGGGAAAGGCGGGAAGACTGAAACCTTCCTGACGCAACGGGCACAGTGTATTTCCACCTTTACCATGGCACAGCATTCTGATGCAGAGGACACCCCCCTGAACAGGGCAACCAGAGAAATTCCAATTCCTACCACTAGCTCACGGGGCCACCATCTTTGGCATAGAACTCACTGAGCTTCCCTGGCACTTCAGGCTCCTTCTGGGACTCACAAATCAAGCCACTTCATCTTGCAGGGGGCAGGAGCTGGATCTCCCACTTGTCTCAGGATTCTTTTGGTTCTCATACGGTGATCCTCCAGTGCAATGATGGCAAACAGCCAGAGATGGCAACAACAGAAACCCTATCTCGGTGAGAACCAGCAGCCATGGCTGTGCCTTGAGGACCAAGCACTGTGTATCACCTCCACGTTGCTTATTCCATCTTCCCCACAACCGTATGAGGTAGGTCCCGCTGTTATCCCCAAAGAAAACGCATACTCAGAGAACTCCCCTGCCCAAGGTCACGGACCTAGCCATCGGTGGGAACTCGACTTTCTCATCTCGACATGCATGATTTCTCAGCCCCATGTTACGGAAAAAGAAATGTAGGCTCAGAAAGACACTGTTCCCAGAGAAAGTGACACAACTAGAAAACGGTGGTATCTGGATCCCAAATGAGGTACACCGATCCAGATGCCAAGCTCTTCGCCGCGGTACTGAACGTACACCGTTACACCTCTACTAAGTGGCAGATTACTGCGAGGGATACGCTGCATGCTGTCAGAATCCTAAATTTATGTGCTAAAACTCAATGACTGAAAAGTTAGCAATAACTGGCAAGTGATGACGCCAAGATCCAGTGGGTTAAATGAGACACCAGCTGTGGGCAACCGAGAGGCCGCGTTGCGGTCCACCACTCGCTGTTTCTCCCTGTTTCTCCCTGCTTCTCCGTTTCCTCATGACAAGTATAGAATTCCAGGGCATCTGACATTCAGAATGGCGAAGCCTCCTCATTCGTTCCCACCTAGGTCCCACTGACCTCACATCTTTGATCGCTACAGAGGGGTCCCCCAAAGGAAAGAAGAAAGAGGACACATGAGGGAAATAGGTCTTGACCCAGCCACTTAATACAGTCAGCATGATTTCACTCTGACTTCAGTTTCTGATTTTCCCATGTATCATGCCATCAGTATTTTTAGATAATTGGGCAAGACGCCTAGGGCCTTGAACAATATATAAAAAACTGGGTTTCTGTGCTTTTGTAATAAAATTATAAACCTAGAACATTAAAGCTTTCCAAATTTGGACACTCAAGAATACAATGAAAAGAGTGCCACCCAGACAATTTTCAGATCCCCAGGAGTGGCTGACATGAAACATTCTTACCACAGGTTCCTAACGTTAACCAGAAACACTGGAATGACTAAAAACTACACTATTTAACTACACTTTAAAAACTAACAATGGAGAAAGTAGTTTTTGACTTCAGAGAGACAAGAATTACGAGAATCAGAAAATCAACATTATTTTATATTTGAAGACAGCTTGGCAGAAGCATAGTAAACGTGAACAAGGTGCCTGAAAACTGCTTTTTCACGTTACCGAAGTAGCAGTAAGACGGTGGCCTCACACTGGGCTGTTTCCTGTGTTTCATGATTTACAACATGAGCTTCAATAAGTTGCTCTATGAAGGACATACCTTTTCAGAGAAGCGCTTCTCTGTGAGAAGTCTCCCTCACCCCCTTCTCTCTTCCTGATACTTAAATGGAATGGTATATAAAACGTACATTTGATACACAAAGGGCCAAACATCCACATACCCATAAAGACACAATTCCTGGGCGATTATCTCAAATTGCAATGGATTCCCATTCTCCTTCATCAAAGTAGGAAGGACACAGACCAAAGTATCCTCCTCTATGACAACAGGAAATACGTGTAACACGTACACAAACGGCAGTCATTACCGATGGCAAAAAAAGAAACTGGAACAACTGCTGGCATTTCCCCCTTACTGACATCAAAATCCATAGAGAAAAAAAAAATTTCTACACGTAAAAACTGTTATCTTAAGCCAGTGTCATGACTGCTAGGCCCCAACTCTTTATTACTTTTATAGGGTTATGGCATTATTACAGCACTAAGGGCCTTCTTCACTTATAAATCCCTCTTAAATTACATGACATTATCTGTTATAGGCATTAGAGGGCATGGACACTGCTTTTTTGGAATCCTACTTTACTACACATAGAACTGGAGGTGGCCAAGACCTTAACCAGGTATGAACTTTCGCTACCCAAGAATTGCAGCCTAAAAAAGCCACCTCCTCCTACTACTCACAAATGTGCAATCACATTCCCACTGTAAAAACTCAGACCAAACTAGACACGGAGGAATATCCGTGGGTGAAACGGCACTGATGCTTTTAGGCAGGTAAGAGTTCTATCAAATATAGGTTCCAAAAAATCTTCTTTTATGGAGCCCCTCAAAAACTCATAGCTTTGGCTTGTGGAAGATAAAATCCAGACTTCTTCAGGCAGCAAATACAGCTGCAACGGTCTGTACCCAGTCCGCCTGCTTCGGCCGTATTCTTGCTCCCTTTTAAGTACACGCTCCATGACCAGCTTTCACTCTCTGTCCCCCTACCAACTTATCTCACTTCCTGTCCATTTGTACCTTCTTGGTCAGAGGCCTAGACCCTCAAAATATACGTACCCTTATAAGAGTTACCCTGCGCACGACTCTTGGTGACTCATTTCAGATCTCAGGGCTACCATGAAGGTTTGAAAATGTTTCCATCCAAGAGTCATCGTGGTACATGACCTGCTGATTTTGCCTCACGGCATCCGCTCCCCTTTCTCGTAGCATGCTTGGGATCTTCAAAGCTTAAGATCTCAAATGTGACTTTCGATACGACGACTAAAATTGCCCATGGAAACTGAAACATTAAGTGACTAAAAATCACAGCAGGTCATAACAGATGTAATACTACTTTAAAAAACAGATTCAATGATTGGGTAAACTGGTAGAGATGATTCTCATTATCTGCAAGTTCCCCTACTTGCTGAAATCTATTTGTTAACTCCAAAATCGATACTCAGTGTCTTCCTGGCCATCTGTGGAGAAGCACAGAATGGCAAAAAATTTGAATGGCTCGATGCATACATTCCCAGCTGAGGTCAAACAAAAGCACGCCATTAAACACTATTTTGTTTCAGCTCTCATACTGTGAATAAGTGTCCTTTTCCCAATATACCTAATGCCTATTTGTGCATTTTTGTACTTTTTATTGGCGATTTCCCTGTTTAAAATGGCTCAGTATTCCTAAGCAAAAGAAAGCTGTGATGTACCTCAGGGAGGAAGGAAGTATATCCAAAAAGCTGTCATCGGGCGTGATTTACAGTTCTACTAGCCATAGGTTCCATGGAAATGAATCAGTGATATTTATTACATAAGCTGTCTTTAAATAGAAACACACATACAACAAGGTACATACTGATGGGTTGGTAAATTTATTGTGACCAGAGGATCAAAAGGAACCTAACCCTGCATTTGCCCTAAGAGTAATGGACTCTCACTATTTGCTAATTCAATGTTCACTGAGACTATTTTGGAAACTACAGTAAATAATGAGAAGACAATATAGCCATATGACAGATATCACACATGTATTAAAAAGTATGATTAAATGATGGGCTGGAAACTTTTCTCTATAAAGAGCTAGATACTAAATATTCTACAGACCATGCATCACACATTTTTTGTTTGTTTTTACAATCCTTGAAATACGAAAAAACGATTCTCTGAAGGCTGGGTTTGGCCTGTGGGCTATTGACCTGCCAATCTCTGATGTAGCTCTAGAGACATCATCCATCCCCATCTACTGGTCCATAAACACACTCATGTGTTTATCCACTGAATCCCTCCTTCATTCAACACATTATTATATGAATATACTTGTGGCAGAATACTAATTGACTTTCCTTTTTTAAAAAAAATCTAAGGGCTCAATTAAAATTTTTTACATAAAGAAATCTCAACTGAATTGCTATTCTGACTCAACTTGCTCTTCTATTATTGATCATACACTGTTTTCAAACTTTTTTCTCCTCCCTTCTTATAAAATTCTCTTTCTTATTAAGTTTTCTTCCTGCATAGGCGTTAGATAGATAAATAAATAAACTCCATAAGGACCACAATAGATAACTGATACTCCATAAGCCACAGTGCCAGACAGACAGGAGCAAGATGAAGAAGCAGAGGAACCACTCCCAATTCAAAGAGCAAGAGAAATCCCCTGACAGTACGATCAAGGAAAAAAACATCAATGGCCTACTAGATCAAGATTTCAAAAAAGGAGTGATCAAAGTACTGAACAAACTAAAAAAGATACTGTTGTGAAATATAAAATATTTCAAAAATAATATGGAAGCTATAAAGAATAGCCAATAGAATTGGTAAGCTCACTGGCTGAGATGACAGCTGATCTAAAGGCTGCACAAAACAGGCTAGATAATGCAGAGGAACGAATAAGTGACCGAGAACACAGGACAACAGAAAGCAACCAATCAGAACAGCTGAGAGGAAAACAAGTAAAAAACAATGAAAACAACATAAGGAACCTATAGGATAATATAAAGCATGCCCATCTACACATAATGGGGGTCCCAGAAGGGGAAGAAAGAACCAAGGGGACTGAAAAGGTACTGGAAGACATGATGCCTGAAAACTTCCAAACCTAAAGAAGGAATCAGATAACCGACTACCAGAGGCTCAGAGGGTCCCAAACTGGAAGAACCCAATAGACTCACACCAACACAGGTCATAATCAAGATGGCCAGGGTCAAGGATAAAGAAAGGATCCTAAAGGCACCAAGAGAAAACCAAAGAGTGAGTTACAAGGGAACCCCCATGAGGCTCTCAGCTGATTTCTCTACACAAACACGACAGGCCGGAAGGGAGTGGCAAGATAAATTCAAAGTCCTGAAACAAAAAAAGATGCAGCCTAGGATACTTTATCCAGCAAGGCTATCCTTTAGAAAAGGAGAGAGAAAGAATTTCACAGACAAGCAAAAACTAGAGTTAGCAACACTAAACCCATGCTAAAAGAAATACTGACAGGTCTACTCCAAATAGAAAAGAAGCAGGATGCTACAAAAATGAGAAACTCGTAATTGGAAAGGTAAAACCTACCATGAATTACAAATAGAATACACATGAAATTGCAAAAGAAGACATCTAAATCATTAAGAGTGGGAGAGGGAAACAAGCAAATATAGAGTATTTTTCTTCTTTCTTTTTTAAATGTTTCCTTCTTCGTAGGATGGGTTTGAGCTTATATTACTATCTGTTTAATACAAACAGTTATAGTAATGGTCTAATAGACTTACAAAAAAGGGCAACAGCAAGCCAAAATCTTACAAGGGAGTCACAAAAACTAAATAAAATCCAAGATAATACAAATGAAAATTATCACACCACAAAAAGAAGAAGAAAGGAACAAAGAGGAAATACCAAATCCACTGCAAAAATAAGTTCAAAAACGGCAATAAACACACATCGATCATTAATTACTGTAAATGTTAATGGACTAAATGCTCCAATCGAAAGACGTACAGTGGCAGACTGGATAATAAAGCAAGAACCTTCAAGACTCTACATACAAGACACCCACTTTAGAGAGAAGGACACATATAGATGGACAGTGAAAGGATGGAAAAGGATATTCCATACAAATGGAAGAGCCAAAAAAGCAGGGTTACCATCAGTACTGATTTCAGACAAAACAGACTTTAAAACAAAGGCCATAAAGGAAGATAAAGAAGGACATCTAATAATAATTAAAGGAGTAATACAAGATGAGGATATTACACTCCTTAATATATATGCCCCCAATATAGGAACACCTAAGGACATACAGCAATAACTAACAGAGATAAAGGGGGATATGGATGGGAATACAATCTCTTTCGGGACACTGCAACACTGCATTAACATCACTAGACAGATCTCCCAGAAAGAAAACAAGTAAGGCAACAGAGAAATTAAATGATACAATAGACAAATTAGATATGGTGGATATTTTCAGAGCATCACACACCCCCAAAACAGGATATACATTCTTTTCAAGTGTACATGGAACATTTTCCAGGATTGATTATGTACATGGGCACAAAAGAAGCCTCAACAATTTTAAGGAGATAGAAATTATCTAAAGCATCTTTACTGACGACAATTCCATGAAACTAGAAATCAACTACAGAGAAACAAAGGAGAAAAAAAGGAAAGCATGGAGATTAAACAACATGCTGCTAAAAGACCAATACATCAATGATGCAATCCAAGTGGAAATCAAAAAATACCTTGAGACAAATGAGAATGAAAACACAACCATACAAAATTTATGGAACGCAGCACAGGCATTGCTAGGAGGAAAGTTTAGAGTGATACAGGCCTTCCTCAAAAAAGAAAAACAATCTCAAATAAACAATCTAACCCACGAGCTAAAAGAATTACAAAAAAAGAGCAAAAAACCCCAAAGGGCAGCAGAAGGAAGTAAATAATAAAGATCAGACAGGAAATAAATAAAATAGAGACTAAAACCACCATAGAAACAATCAATCAAACCAAAACCTAGTTTTTTGAAAGAATAAATAAAACTGACAAACTTCCAGCCAAACTCACCAAGAAGAAAAAAGAGAGAGCACAAATAAGCAAAATAAGAAACGAAAATGGAGAAATTACAACCAATAACAGAAATACAGAATATCAGGCGAGAATATTATGAAAGACTATATACAACCAAAAGGGGTAACCTAGAGGAAATGGACAACTTTCTGTAAGCATACAGTCGACCAGGAATAAATCAAGAAGAAACTGACCACTTGAACAAACTGATCACTAGAAATGAAATCGAATCAGCAATAAAAAAAAAAAACCCTCCCTATAAATAAAAATCCAAGATCAGAGGGCTTCACCGGGGAATTCCACCAAACATACAAAGAAGAACTCATACCAGTCATTCTCAAACTCCTCCAGAAGATTGAAAAGGAGCGAATACTCCCAAACTCATTCTATGAAGCCACCATCACCCTGATACCAAAATCAGGCAAAGACACAACCAAAAAAGAGAATTACAGACCAATATCACTGATGAACACAGATGCAAAAATCCTTACCAAAACATTCACAAACAGAATCCAACAGCACATAAAAAAGATTATACATCATGACCAAGTGAGGTTCATCTCAGTGACACAAAGCTGCTTCAACATATGCAACTCAATCAATCTAATACATCACATCAACAAGAAAAAGGACAAAAACCACATGATCATCTCAATAGATGCAAAAAAAGCATCTGATAAAATTCAAAACCCATTTATGATAAAAACGCTCACCGAACTGGGTATAGACGGAATGTATCTCAACGTCACAAAAGCTATTTATGACAAACCTACAGCCAGCATAGTACTCAACGGTGAAAAACTCAAAAGCATCCCACTAAAATCTGGAGCAAGACAATGCTGCCCACTCTCACCACTCCTATTCAACATTGTCTTGGAAGTCCTTGCCACAGCAATCAGGCAAGAGAGAGACATAAAAGGGATCCAAATGGGAAAACAAGAGGTAGAAGTGTCACTAGACACCAACAACATGTTACTGTATATAGAAAACCCTAAAAGGTCCACACACAAACTACTACAGCTGATTGAAGAATTCAGCAAGGTAGCAGGTTACAAGATGAACGTTCAAAAATCTGTGGCATTTCTTTACACTAAGGATGAATCAACAGAAAGTAAAGAAACAGTCCTCTTTACAATAGCACCCAAAGTAATAAAATACCCAGGGATAAATCTAACCAAGGAGGTGAAAGACTTATACATGGAAAACTATAAACCACTGATGAAGGAAATTAAAGACTTAAAAAAATGGAAACATATTCCATGCTCCTGGATTGGAAGAATCAATACTGTTAAAATGGTCACACTGCCCAAGGCAATCACAGATTGAATGCAATCCTTATCAAATTACCCAAAACATATTTCACACACCTAGAACGAAACATAATAAAATTTATATGGAACCACCAAAGACCTAGAATTGCCAAAGCATTACGGAAGAAAAAGAAAGAGGCTGGACAAGTAACTCTACCAGACTTCAGACAATACTATAGAGCTACAGTCATCAAGACAGCATGGTATTGGTACAAAAACAGACCTACAGACCAATGGAACAGAAAACAGAGCCCAGAAATGAACCCACAACCTTTTGGCCAACTCATCTTCGACAAAGGAGGCAAGAAAACACAATGGAATAAAGACAGCCTCTTCAGCAAATGGTGTTGGGAAAACTGGACAGCACCATGTAAAGCAATGAAGCTAGAACACTCCCTTACACCATACACAAAAATCAACTCAACATGGATCAAACACTTACACATAACACAAGATACAATAAATCTAGAAGAAAACGTAGGCAAAACATTATCTCATGTACATCTCAAAAATGTTCTCCTAAGGCAGCCTGCCCAAGCAATAGAAATAAAAGCAAGAATAAGCAAATGGGGCCTACTGAAACTGACAACCTTCTGCACAGCAAAGAAAACCATAAGTAAGACAAAACGACAACTGACGGAATGGGAGGAAATCTTTGCAAACGATGAAACCAACAAAGGCTTGATCTCCAGGATATATAAGCAGCTCATATGACATGAGAAGAAGAAAACAAACAACCCAATCCAAAAATGAGCACAAAACCTAAACAAGCAATTCTCCAAGGAAGACATACACATGATCAATAGGCATGTGAAAAAATGCTCTACATCGCTAATTACCAGAGAAATGCAAATCACAACTACAATGAGGGATCACCTCACACCAGCCAGAATGGCCGTCACTCAAAAGTCCACAAATGACAAATGCTAGAGAGGCTGTGGCCAAAACGGAACCCTCCTACGCTGCTGGTGGGAATACAGGTTGGTGCGGCCACTGTGGAAAACAGTGTGGAGATCCCTCAAAACACTAGGAATAGACTTTCATATGACCCAGTCATCCCACTTCTGAGCATATATCCAGAAGGGACCCTACTTCAAAATGGTCCCTGCGTCCCAATGTGCATAGCATCACTATTTACAGTAGCCAAGACATGGAAACAGACTGAATGTCCATCGACAGATGGCTGGATAAAGAAGAGATGGTCTATTTATACAATGGAATACTATTCACCCATAAAAACGACAACATAACGGGATTTGCGGCAACATGGATATCCCTGGAGAATGTCATTCTAAGTGAAGTAAGCCAGAAAGAGAAAGAAAAATACCATATGAGATCGCTCCTATGTGGAATCTTAATTTAAAAAAAAAGGAACATAAATACAAAAAAGAAACAGACTCATAGACATACAAGACAAACTTGTAGTTGCCCAGGGGGCAGGGGGTAGGAAGGGACAGACAGAGATTTCAAAATTTGTAGATACTCACAGGCATATGCAGAAACAAGATTATATGGTATAGCACAGGGAAATACATACAAAATCTTGTGGTAGCTCACAGGAAAAAAAAAGTGACAATGAACGTACGTATGTTCATGTATAACTGAAAAATTGTGCTCTACACTGGAATCTGACACAATGTTGTAAATTCACTATGAATCAATAAAAAAGTTAACATAAATCAATACAAAAATTTTTAATATAAATACAGAAAGAGAATAGGTCTTACTATATTTGTAAATATTTTCCCACAAATGCTCCTTGGATTACTGGCAGAGAAAAACATCCAAACAATTATTTTTCTCTCCAAGCATGACATCCTAGTGAAATTTTATACAAATTCCTAGTTATGACTGAGTAACGTGTGGTAACACTGAAGTGACGGAACGGTGGGGGTAGAAGCCTTTTACACTCAGAAGAACCTTTCTCTTCTTGGCCCTCCAAAGTCCCTGAGAAAGGGTCGCAGAGACTCAGAGTTGCTCGTACTGCCTTTGGTGGTGGTGGCGGCTATGCAATGGTCACACACTCCTCCTTAGCAGCATCGCTTTATGAAAACGTTTCCCGTCGACAACATTTTCCTTACGACACTGTCTGACGACGGCTACTCCTTTACTGTGCGCTCTGAGAACTGAAAAGCCTGGGAGGGCGATCAGACATGATCCTCCGCTCTGCCCTGGCTGCTGCTTCACCACGCCTCCGTTCTCCCTGAACGTGTGAGCTCTGCACGGGGAGGCGGCTCATCTTCCCAGCCCCGAACCCCTCCTGCTGTCACTTATCATCGTAGAGGACTCTATTCCTTCTTCGAAGTCTACTTGGGAGACTGGCTCTCTTTCTCTCCAACCCGTCACCTATGGGGACCCACTGTTTGAGGATTCGGCTCTCACTTACAGTAGCTCTAGAACACAGGACTTCCTGAAACAAACTCAACTCCCCCTCCACCTTAACCGGCTCCTTCCTTCAGCTTTCAGAGTGTTTTTCCTTGCCTTTCAGCTTCCTCCCGCATCCTGCTCACTTTTTCATTCATTCATATTTATGTCTGCATAAATATTTTGAATATGTATTTAATATTTATTGAGCACCTATCGTATTCCAACCACTGGGTATACCACAGTGAGAAACACAGGTATTTTCCTCTACTCTCACAGAACTGTTAAGACTCATACAGGGAAACAGGCACTTGTGACTCCGCGAGATAAACGCTCAGCTAGGGGCAACGCCTGGGACTGACGAAGGACTCTAACCCCGATGTGGGGGATCACGGGACCGGGGGGGGGCCTGCTTGACGATGTGATGTTTCGGCTACGTTGGGCTACTCAGCAGTACTGGCTAGCCATGTGAAAACGATGCAAGAATGAAAGGCAGGGGAAGCACAGGGAACAGCATTATGCAAAGGCACAGAGGCAAGAAAGGGGGAAACCAAAGCAATTGGGAAAGGGTGCACGGTAACAAGCTTAGTACCCAGTCATACAAGGCCTGTGAAGCCATGGTAAACTGCTAGACTGTCCTGCAGCGGTGAAGACCCCGAGGTACCGTACACAGGGAAACGAGCAGATCGCTTTCTGCCCGTCTGACTGAATGCTCTAGCTGACTGTAGATGACAAGACAGCCAGCCGAGATGCTGTGACAGTAATCCAGCTACGAGCTTACGGCAGCCTAACCTTACAGCAGAAGTGAAGATACTAAGAAGTACACAGGTTTGTGAAGTATTTAGTTAGATAAATCTAGGACGCTTGACAGGTGAAATACGGGGAGAGAAGGGAAAAGGTTAAGGGAGGGTTATGTCCAGATTTGTACATTGGGGAATGGAACCGACAAAGTGCGGTACGTCTACTGAGCTAAGAAATACAGCAGTGAGAGGGAGCGTGGCTTGCAATAAATTGATGAAGTATTTTGGACATGCTGAGTTTGAGAGATCTTGATTCCAAGAGAAGATACTCAGTAGGTAGTTGGAAATAAGGGTCAGGAGGTTGAGAGAATCTGTCTTGAGCTGGAGGTACAGAAAATATGGGTGTGGGTGTCCTCAGCATATGGACAGATGGTAACTGAGGCAACCAGAGAGGACAGCAGCACTCAGGCAGAGGCAGAGAGTACAACAAGGGCCTAGGACAGAGCTCTGCGGAACTCTACAGGGAAGAGGAACTTGCAAAGAGGAGGGTCTGAGAGGTACAAGGAGGAAAACGAGGACTATGATTTTAAAAACCACAGGAAGAAGCCTTTACAAACAGGATCCTGTGGACCAGCACAGGGCCGGCACACAGGAGCTCACTGGGACGTGTCTGCTGCATTTAACAAGAAGGCAAGTGGTAACTTTGGAAAGATGTGAATAGTGCCGGCAGAAACCGGAGACTCTCCGGGGTCAATGTGCTGCCTCGTCGTATCTTCCAAATGACTCTCAGGTCTGTCCGTGTACCTCCTCCTCCAAAGCCACTGCTTCCGCTCATGCTTCACCACTACTTGAATGCTCTTTGTCAATGGCTCATAGACATCACCTTTCCAGAGTCTCTCTTCGACAACTTCCCTTTCCTCAAATAAAACAAAGCCATACATAACTCTTTCTACACAAGGCTGCCAGAGTAATTTTTCTAAGATACAGCTTAGAGCAAATCAGTCCTTGCTCAAAGACAAAATGGTTATCCACTGCCTTCAGAATAAAATGCGAACTCTGGGTCCAGTCCTTTTGCCCACACTCCAAAAAGCACACTCTCCACACACCTGACTTTGTTAAAAAAAAAAAAATTGCTGATCTCAAAAAAGTTCTTTAAACATTTAAAAAGTCAAGATTTAAATTATGAGCATCCTAGATGAAAATACTTTCTTCCTTTCATCACAAATAAAACGCAGGGGACTGGGTTCAGGGCTTTATTTCCCTATCACAATGAACAAACAGCATCTGACAGAGCCAACAGCCACATAACACAGCTATTCCCTGCTGTGTCACTGCATGAAACAACACAGCTTGAGGGGGGGTGAGACAGTGTTTTTAACAAGTACTAACAGATTTTATAAATACTACACTGTTTACTGTAAACATTTCCACCTTATTATGATCGGCTCACTCATTCTACTAAATAAAATGACAAGAGAAAGAAAAAAAAAAGGAAATAATGGCTTTCCTTTTTAGGGTTTTCCCCTACCAATCTTGGAGAAACTGTCCAATGGTTTCTAACTACAAGACAGCAGTCTGTACATACTGCACTAAACCAGCAAGTGTCATGACTTTCTAGTGATTGCACATGCTTCTTAGGAAATACTTACATGGATCAAAAGCCATTTCAGACGTTCAGATCAATTTGAATCCATACGGATCAGAGAGGCCTGTGACACACCTAACAGGTCTATTAAAGACGACCTAGCAGATCAAGTGAATTTTGTTATGTAGTTTCAGGGATGGCTGAAACTCTCTCAACATTCCTAGTCCCTTAATTTTGTTTTTCTTTGTAGCTTTCTAAGATTCTGCACAATCACACACATGGGTAAACACACACACTGAATGCAGTACAGTGAGGATCAACGATGCTTAGCAAAGCTGCTATCCCTGTATGATGGACTCTGCTCGCCTCGGTACTACATTATACGGTGAATGAATGTATGCAATTAAAAATACACATATACATGTTCACATATAGAGAGATACATGAAATGATCCCAGGATCCATCACAGAAGATTACTGTGCACTTTATAAATCCTATATCCCAAACAAATCCTATCTATGAAAAATTTTTCCTTTCTTAGATTGGCTCAGCAAAAATGATACTGAACTTAAAAGTTTGATGAACAGCACAAAGTTATTACCCTGTGCGTGTCTTCTTGGTTTACAGAGGAATGACACGCAGTCTGTTCCACTTCTGGAATTCTCATTTAGCATGTTCTCAATTACAGGAAAACACATGTTCATTCATGTGGTTGAAATCTCAACATTTTCCATTATATATGGCTTTTATTTTTTTTTTTTTAATATGCTGGGCTTATTTTTCAGCCACAAAATACTAATATCTAAATATGACAGACGACTCCTGTAATCCTAGGCCACAGCCATTATTTCACTACTGGTTCTCAGAAGAATCTGAAGCATTTGAAGGGCTTTGTCAGCATACAGTTAACCAACCCCAAGCCCCCCAATTCTTATTTAGTAACTATGGCGTGCAGCCTGAGCACGTCCCACGTGATGCCGATTCGGTGATGAGCTACTTTGTACCATTCATAGTCTCTGCCGCCGTTAGGAGTGACAGAACATATAATTTATATGTTACATACTTGGGACACATATCAAAATAATTCCCGTTTGGGGCTTCTGTCACTGCTGATTGCTTAGCTTATTCAAATTAAGATGAATGCCTTGACTTACAGTTTTTTGGGTAAACTGCCATGAATGCTTTTAAGAGACAACAGCCAATTTCTTAGTATTGTTTACATCATCAACTATCCAGATTTTCAGCTCACTGCTAGAATTCAAAGTAACTAAAGCATGATTGTTCAAAATGGCTAACACTCATCTCAGTTTCGACTTGCTTTTTTAGTTTTCAAGAGGAAAGGACTTTATTGGAGTTCCTTAAACATTGCTAACAATAGAGATGTTCAAACCACGTAGGCTTTATGAGCTTTAGCTGGGTCTAAGACGTTTCTCGGTAACAAAGCGATAAAACATTGTTTAGTATGCGTGTTTCATGCATATTTATTTGGGAGAAAGTAACTTTTATCAGATTCTCAAAGGGATTTATGGCCCAAGAGAGCTAAAAATTCTCATTCAGGGGAGAACTGAAACAGTTATTAAAGTGCATTGTACATTCCACTCTAAAAAAGCTGTTTTTACATTCTAACACTAAAAGAAGAGCAGGCGATCTAAATCAACGCTTCTTCTGTTTCCAGCTTGCCGTTTTATTAGTTTTACATGCACTGAAAGGACTGACAAGAATTTCAGTGATCTTAGAAAGAGAAACATATGCTAACTCAATAAATGTCTTTTTCACCCAAAGAAAAATTACTTGTTTTAATAATCAGGTATTACCTCATGCAGTTAAACCCCACCCTGAAAGACTTTCAGATATGAAAAAGATTTTAAAGAATTCAAGGGTGAAAGATATAAATACTATATTATTTTATTTTTAAACGATAATAAATGACTTTGTTAAAAAACACCTATTTTTCTTAGATTTTAATGCTTTAATTCTTTAAAATAGATTTTAATCTGGACAACATTTCCTTCTTCATACAGTTTTCAAGTAAATGAAATCCTCCAAAAGTCTTTCAGAAACCTTCAAGTTAGTCATCTGATCCCACAAAATGGCTCTAATTTTAGTAACAAAGTAAACACAAGCATTTCTTGGATTGTGGATACAATATACTAGAATATTCAAGTACATCATTAGGTTTTGACGACTTTTCCAATAAACAGTTGTATGGAATTCAGCAGCCTCCACTTTTCATGCAGGATTGACACTCAGCTGCCTCAGGTGGTGAAAATGACTCACCAGCTGCAAACAATTGCTTTGGGCATAAAACATCTTCGGAGGAAAGGTAAGGTCTTTCCCCTTTTGCTAAGATGTTTTTGGACTTTCTCGTATCAAAGTACAAAAAACAAAAAAAAAAAGAGAAAAACTCAGATTTCAATATCATACAATGTTTTTCTCCCCAAAATAGTGCTGGAGAATCAATCGAACTCTTCAAACGTAGGTCAGAGAAACCCCCGAATATAATTCCAAATAGACAAGGCGAGGGCAAGCCAATTAAAAAAATCCTTAACGATTAAAACTGCCTTTTAAAACCTTGTCATTGTTAAGTGAGAGGTATTCAGATCCAGGGAAGCGGTACTAATAACTTCCGAGGAATTCCTAAAGACCTTATGAGGCACTTAATAAATCCGTACAGTTGTGCCTTTTTTCCATGTTGAAAAGCAGCGGAAATGAACAAGTTAAAAGGCATTTTCCTAACCCTGACTGCAAATCACAAGCTTGCTGCTGCTGGAAGCCAGCTGGCTGAGTGCCCATTTACAGTAAGCTGTTTACTCCCTGTCTACCAATCACGCCACAGAGCATGAATGCCTACAGACACAGTCAGCGTGTCTTTTCAAGACAGAGCAGCAGAGTGAGAGGGGTTTATGAGCTTTATTAAATTCTCAGTGGTATTACTTGGAATACTGCTCCAAATTATTCTAATCTACTTTCCATAACCTCAGCATTTTAAAGTCAAGTAATTGCCCTTCAATAGACAATATTTATGTACAAAGACTATTATAATTTGATATTGTTTTTAACCCCATTTACCACACTCGTGAATACTTCCTCATGTATTGTTCTTGTAACTGTTCATGTAAACATAGTATTCCATCGTCTGTGTTCCCATCAATGTTCAACAATCATTTTCTTTTTGCTGAACATTTACGTTTTCTATAAATTTTTACTCTTACAATTTATTATAGTTTGTCACACCTATGCGGGCATCGTTGCTTGATTCTTTGATAGGAGTATTTTTGTTCTGTCTGTCTATGGTGATAAAGTTTATATATGAAATAGGGATATGACTTTTATCATCATCCAATTGAAACTTTATCACAAATGTATCGCACTATAAAAAAAAGAATGCTTCTGAAAACAGATTGTGTGAAACCTTTTGATAATTCTGACAAAATTTCGGTCAAATTCTGAAGACTTTTGACTTCAAAAAAAATAGACAATCTTAAAATAGCTTATCACTGGAATGGGGGATGCCCTCTAATCATTTAAAGTAACTGTTTAATATCACTTTTAAAGGCTAGCAATATCCATCTTAAAATGGATTGAACTTAATTAAACTGAAACCTCTGAATAAGCAATTTTCAGCCTGAAGACTGAAAACAGTATAAGGAAAAAAGGCAAGAAAAGACATAGAATGCCCACAGAAGGAGTAGAAAACAGAAAAAACTGAATTCCGATTATCAGGAGAGAAGTGGGTAAGAGTAACACAATGATTCCCATAAGTGGCTCCTGCTCTGCCCCCAGAAAGCATGTCTACTGCTTGCCCTCTGAAGAGCCAGCTTTCCCCACCCACATTGGCTAGTTCAGGCAAAAGCAGGGAACAGATACCTTGTTTTTTGGACCCCTCGTCTGCTACAGCTGCGCGCTCAGTGTCTTCCCAAGGTTACATGCCATCAATAATATCAACTGCCACTGAAAACCTCAGACCATAACTTGCACTCAGTGTGTTTATAAATGCTAAAATGAGCGAAAGACATAGAGGGAATGCCTTGTCAACATCGACTTCATCCGAGAATCAAGCCAACAAGCATTTGGAACAAACCCCAGCTCAGAAGGCCCTTGGAAGCAAAAAGACTTTGAAAGCCACGTATCTGCAGTCAAAAGGTGACCAACTACAGAAATGACAGATTCAACAGCCTCTGTGGAAAGAGCAAGAAGCTAGTAAGACCGCAGAAACATCCGAAGCTAGATATCATAAAAGAGACAAAAGCATTACTCTGTAGGACTTGGCTTCTCTAGCTTCCTCCTTACATGCTTCTACAGCCAAGTTTTCAGTAGGTTGCAGAGATATCTTTTACTAGGAGCGTACCCTACACAAATCATCTCATGACAGCCGTTCTCTAGTTCCTCAGTAACTTCACCCCATCCCCAAGCCCAAATGGCAGAGTGAATCATTTCACTAAATAGGGCATTATTTAGGCTCTCAGAGCTAGACTGTTTCTTTTTTTTTTCTCCCTGTTTCAAGTCCATTTTCCCCAGCTAACTTTAGAGTGTTAGTTCCTACAACCTTTGGTCCTATAATAATAACTCTTCTGCCATGTCTTTCACTTTTCTGTATTTCTCATAATTTTCGTCTCTTAAAAAAAAAACCATCATGTGCAAATTCTATCCAATAACGTAACTTCCTAATTATCCTATACTACTTGGTAAGATTTCTTTTTTGCAGGGGAAGGGGGAGTTTAGTGTTAATGATCATCACACTTGGGTTAAATTTCTCTCTTAGGAGCCCAAACAAGAAAAACATACACAGAGTACCAGGAGTGGTTGTAGGTCAGAGTGCTCATATTACTTCTAAGACCTCACTAGAGTTTGAGGTTTAAAGTAGACTTCAATCAGTACTTAAATAAAATCAAAGTATAGCTTTGGTATACAAGTTAATCCCTGGAAAGGTTCCAGACGCATGGCCTTGAATATTATGTAGTTTTAAAAACAGGATCTCAAAATAATGCTGAGGCAGCAGTGGTATTTCCTCACTGCCTCACTCACTTCTAAACCCAAAGGCTAAAAATCACCAGCTATTCATTAAAAAGATTGAAAGTTTTACTTTATATATGTAATGTACTTCCTAGTGCATTTGCTACAGGACAGCAAGTGTTTGTTAATATGTGATAAATAGCTTGATACTAAGATTATGCACAGTACTGACAAAGAAAATTCAAATTTAATGGGTTGATAATTAAACACAGTTCTTGTAGAAATAGCTCCATTTCTCAGATTTGTAACCTCACTTTCCCTTTGAATTTTAACCAATGGGGAAAAAAAAACAGAAACAAAAAACACTGTTCTGTTCGTTTAATAAAACAACTCTTCTGTATGACAACATGAGGAAGCTGAAACTGAAGAAAGTCAAAAGATGCTCATTTTGCCTATTAAGTGAAAACTAAAATCCTCACCTTACAGCTGAACTAACAAAGAGGAATTCAGGCAGATACTATGAACTACAAACAGGGGAATGCGATGGATTTTTTCTCTCACCTTTCAGACTAGTACCTTCAAAATAGCATTTTAAACACAATGAAAAAGAAAACCCTGTGGTAATGAATTAGTTGTCCTCACTGAAAAATACATACCTTCATAATTATAATTGCTGCTCTTTGTTTTGTGTGTGTGTGTGTGTGTGTGTGTTTAACGGAGGTACAGCGCACCGAACCCAGGACCTGGTGCATGCCAAGCACGCCCTATACCACTAAGCTGTTACCCTCCCCCGCAACCATTTCTTCTTTTAAGGTGCACATCTACTTCGTACAGTATCCTCTCATCTTCCCCGAAGCCTTCCCTTCCCTCATATACTTGTGAACTAAGACTAGTTCTGAAATTCTGGTTAATAGCTAATCAAAAAACCTGAGGCAAACAAGAAAAAACTTAAGCAGATATTTTCTTGACCAAGTATCTATTCAAGCCAGACGAACATCACTTCCTTCACTTGAAAACAGCCCACTTAAGAGGTCTCGATCTTTAGGTTACCGCGTGCTCCTGCGTAGGAAGTTTATTTTGCGTAAAGCATGTTAAAATTTGGCTGAGTGGGGCTGGACCACAAGGAAATGAAGGCAGACATCTCTTCATATCCTCTCTTACCAGCGGCTGTTCGCCACCCCATTCCATAAAACATTTTATGTAACTGTTGGGTTCTATTCTTTCTGCTTCTTTATTCACCTTTTCAAATACTTTGCTGCCATTTTCCAAAACACATCACTATTTAACACTTAATTTACAGAGAACTGCCCATCAAAGACCCACGTTAGCTCAGCAGTGAACAGGTCACCGGAGCACCTAAGAATGCAAGGCATGCTCCAGGACGTCTACATTAACTGCAACTATTGCATACAAGTAAATGACTCAGTTTTGAAGAGGGAAATGCTTAATGACAATGAGATCATGAACCATGAATATGACAGCATCCTTTGAACACTTAAGCCGTTACAACCGTCTAATATCTGGTACCATTAAATATTTATGAAAGGAATTCTATTGTGTAAATGTTAGCAAAGAAATCTGAACACAAGAGCCTCCTAACCATTCTCTTTGCCTTGGTTTTAACCTATTCTAATCCATCCTCTTAAAATATGAGTTTTCAAGTCCTTAGCAGCAAAATCCTTTCTTTTAAAAAACTAAACCTCTTGTACAACTCCCACTGCTTAAAACAGGTAAAAGTGACATTATACTCATACAGTATGTTGTATACATTCAAATTTATAGCATTAATCCATATAGGAAGCAGTCAGTGACATGATTGCTTCCTATATGGATTCTGATTGCTTCCTATATGATGAAGGAAACAATGAAATTGTCTTGCTAAAACCAGTAAAACTGAAATTGGAATCCAGGTTTACCATCAAACTTTATATTCAAACAGAGTTTGCAAAGCACTGCCCTAAAACCTCACACTGTATGATCAGCTACAAATCTCATTTCCAAACCTCTATCAAACCTTCTCCTTATAAAAATAAAGCCCAAACTTTAACACAGCCCATTAAAATGTGGACTGTAACATCTCTCTCACCAATTTCTTACAGGAACTGTCTTCCAGTCAGTATGGGTTCTCATCGTCCCTCAACATGCCAGGTTCATTCATTCACTCACTCATTCAATTAACATATATGTTCTGACGGCCTATAATCAGCCTCTAGATTTTTTCTTACTCTGCCCCCTTTTTTTCTGCCTTCAAATCTTCTTCAACTATCCTCAACAAAAGCTTTTTTCTCTCATTTCCCAAAGTACTCAGTGACCTCTGCCAGTCATGAATCCTGAAGCCTTTATTAATTAACAGACCACACATTATATATATATATAGTCAAGGCTAATAGAGAAATGTAGCAAAGTGCACAACCGTTTCCTTAATCTGGATATTTTTAAAAAATCAAGCTTTTAATTCTATTGAAAAAAATAAGACCCATTTCAGAATTTCAAAAAAGAGGGTCTGAGTTTCATGTACTTCACAGAAAAAGCACATACGAATGCATAATTTAAGTAGTGTCTGTGGTTTCAGCCTACCTTGTTGAGTAATTAAAATCTTAAAAGCCACAGTGTGGCACACTGAAAAGCTATTACGTTGCAAAAGAAAAGCCAGATTTTTCATACACCTGATTAAAGCACAATTATCCAAAGTATTTTTCATAGCACAATTTTTAATCAAAATTTTGAAAAATATTAAATGCATGATTTCTCATTTCTGCCACTATTTGTGCTTCTAGTGGCTTGTAAGTGATTCAGTTTTGAAACATGTTTTTTTCTCTGCAACTTTATCAAGCAATTTTTTATAAATTCATAAAATATGCCAGCCTTATTTCAGAAAGGACTTGAGTCAGCTTTAAAAGACATGTACAATGCAAGGTGGTAACTTTAAAGAGGTTGACGTCTTCAAGCTTTCTCAAGCTTACATTTCTATAGGAGTAGCGTACTAGACCACTGTTAAATTATTTAGAAACAAAATATTCAAACTACTCTCAGACTTTCAGCTGTCTTTGCTGATTAACTTTAGACTAATCTGAAATTTTCTACTGCCACATTAAAAGAACAACATCAGTATAAGAATAAAACATACAGGTGTTTAATCACATAGTTGCTAAAACTGGTACCAAGCTTGGTTTAACGTATAACATTTAATCAAACATTAATGACATTGCTCCACCTACTGACGTTTCTTTTTCAAACTGATACAGACATCTGTGAAAAACCTACAGCTAACAACATACCTAAACCGCAAGTTTGTCCCCTGAGTTCAGTACCAACACCAGCATGCCCACTTTGACCACTGGTGTGCAGCATTACACTGCACGTTCGAGCTAGGGCAATTCGGCAGGAAGCAGAAGTAAAAAGCACCCTGACTGGAAAGGAAAAAATAAAACTATCTCTCCTTGCAGATGACAAGATCTTATATACAGAAAATCTTAGGTAATTTATCCAAAAAAACCGATTAAAGCTAATAAACAAGTTCAGTTGCAGGATACAAAATAACACAAAAGTCTGTTGCATTACTCTACAGCCTAAATGTCCACTGACAGGTGACTGGATAAAAAAGAGGTGGTATATTTATACAATGGAATACTACTCAGCCATAAAAAACGACAACATAACGCCATTTGCGGCAACATGGATGTCCCTGGACAATGTCATTCTAAGTGAAGTAAGCCAGAAAGAGAAAGAAAAATACCATATGAGATCGCACTCCTATGTGGAATCTAAAAAAAAAAGAACATAAATATAAAACAGAAACAGACTCACAGACATAGAATACAAACTTGTGGTTGCCAGGGGAGAGGGGCGTTGGGAAGGGACTGACTGGGAGTTTGAAATTTGTAGATGCTGACAGGCATATGGAGAATAGATAAATAAAATTATACTGTATAGCACAGGGAAATATATACAAGATCTTTCGCTCACAGCGAAAAAGAATGTGACAATGAATATATGCATGTTCCTGAATAACTAAAAAATTGTGCTCTACACTGGAATTTGACACAACACTGTAAAACGACTATAACTCAGTTAAAAAAAATATGGTACTGGCATAAGATCTGACACACAGCCCGATGGAATAGAATTGAGACCCCTGAAATAAACCCACACATTTATGATTAATTGACTTCGACAAGGGTACTGAAATCATTCAGTGGAGAGAGAAGTCTTTTCAACAAATGGTCGTGGGCCAAGCGGATATTTATATGTAAATATATACCTCACACCATGCATAAAAATTAACTGAAATTGGATCAAAGAGTTAAATGTAAGAACTAAGACCATAAAAACCTTACAAGGAAACATAGGTGAAAAGTCTGTGACCTTGGATTAGGCACTTTTTAAAAAAGATGTGACACCAAAAACACAAGTAATCAAAGAAAAAAAAAAACGGATAAACTGTACTCCATTAAAATAAAAAAACTTTTGTGACTTAACACTATCAAGAAAATGAAAAGACGACCCTCAGAATGGGAAAAAAATGTCTGCATATCATGTATCTGGTAAGGGTCTAATAGTATTCAGAATATATAAAGAACTCTTAAAAACAACAATAAAAAGACAACCCAATTAAAAAAAAAAAAGCAAAAGATTTGAACAGATCTTTTTCCGAAGATATACAAATGGCCAAGAAGCACAGGAAACGATGCTCAATCACATGAATCACGTGGGAAGCAAATCAGAACTACAGTGAGATAGCCACACCCACTCAGATGGCTGTTATAAAAAAGACAGATGATAACAAATATGGGCAATAATTCTGAGAAATCGGAATTCTGAAATGTTGCTTATGGGATTGGAAAATGGTGCAGCCACTGTGGAAAGCGGTTTGGCGATTCCTCAAAAGGTTAAGGTATCCATTTAGCACTTCTCCTCTTAGGTGTCTACACACAAAACAGAAAACACATGTCCACGCCAAAACTTACACATGAATGTTCACAACAGCGTTATTCATGATGACCAGAAAGTGGAAACAACCTAATATCTCATCAGTTCAGTGAAGGAACAAAATGTGGTACAGTCACATGACGAGCATCATTTAGTCATACAAAGGAATGAACTACTGTTAAATGTGACAACACAGATGAACCTTGAAAACATACTAAATGAAGGAAGGCGGATACAAAAGTCACTTATTGTATACAATTTATATGAAACTTCCAGCACAGGCAAATTCATAGCGGCAGAAAGTAAGATTAAGGATTGCCAAGGATACCGGTAAACATCCTGCAATGAACGGAACGTCCCCCAACGACAAAGAATTACTCAGTTCAAAATGTGAATAGGGCTGAGGCGGAAAAGCCCTGTCTTAAGGTGAAGTGGAATCTATTAAGTAGGAGAAGATAATCGATCATGCAAGATTACATTATATCATTTCAAAATATAGTACTCCAAACTTACTAGAGTTCTTATTTTTCATTCATTTTGGCAATATCAAATCATATGCTGAAGGGGTATTCACGTATCAGCTTCAACTTCAGAGTGTACCATAAAGATCACCTATTTTAAGATATCGTGAAGATTCTGCAATTCAAGTAAGGTTCTTTTTTCTGATTAGAGTTCGACCATATTAGATACAAGGATTTTGGGAAATCTGAATGCCATCACAGTGTTTTTAGAACTTACTTTAAGGAGGTTTCATTTGTGGAAATCCCCTTCCTATTGTATATTTACCTCCACTCGCTGGAGAAGATAAGATTATGACTTTGGGGATTGAGATCCAGGACTTCAAAACTGGCTAGGTGAAAGAAGGCCGTGTGTGCGTCCTGCTGTGGAGACTCTACATGATAACGTGTGTCGCTGCACGAGAGCTGTGAGCACACCGGTCCCTCTGTGTCTTTTCTACTCTCCTCCCTGGAACTGGAATCTGACCGGTCACTAGTTTTTTTTTACTTTTCCTTGAAAGATGAGATAAAAGGTGTTCACCTTTCAAAGGGAGCTCCTTTTGGATTAAAGTGTTTGAAAACCATGAACATGGGCATAAATGACTCAATTTGCAAAACAGATGCACTTCCGAATTAAAATTATGAGAAATAAATAATTCTGTTTATAGTCCTGTGAGGCAGAAAGCACAGACCAGAAGTAATGACCTAGTTTCAAATCCTGGCTCTGCTGAGTTAACATCCAAGTCACTGAATCTCTCTGAACCTGTTTCCTTATTCGAAAAAACAAGGATAAATTTTAATATCCTCTAAGTACTTCTCCAGATTATGAAGATCAAACAGTAATACAGTTTGCAAAAGGTCTTATAGTAAGTAATCCCTTGCGTAGTAAGGAATGTATTTCAATGGAGGGTTTTTAAAAATGAACAAAGTTAAAAAATTAATGGAAAAGGAGATTAAAGTGGAATCTGGCTCTTTGGTTAAGATACTATTACAATATTCACTAACACAGCTCAAGGGATCTTCTTCATAGCGGTCCCTCCAAACCCTCTTCCCCCAGCTCTCCAAAGAGATGGCGTTTCTGGTAGGCGCTGAAACACAGCACTACCAAGTAGCTCTGAAACACGCTGCAGACACCACCAACTTACTAAGCTTACTTTCTTTAGCTGTCTTTATGTCATCTTGGGCTGGCAGCCAGAAGCCCATGACAAGGTGCTATCACTGGCACAGTCTCCAGGCTGAGGAAGCCCATTAATTTTCTTTTTAAAAGACCTACAAGATCTTAACTCTGAGGTGTAATGAGCATTATCCTCATCCTTTCCAAAAATTCTCTACTTATAAATATGTCATAATGATTTGGTCAACTTTACTTCAAATAAGGGGCGCTAAGTTAATTCTGAGAATCTCTCTTTCGGGAAAAAAAGGACAATGAATTTCTTAAGCTGCGTATTTAGAGAAAGGAGCCCTAAGACAAGCAGCCAATACATTAAGGACACTGGCTACAGATCTGTATATCGCAACACACTGGTCCTCCCAGGTTTTAGCAATGATGGGCCGATTTAGCTGACGTATACTGGTCTGACTCCAGGCAACTAGTTCTACCCCGACTCAAACACCTACTGACCTGAACAGCTTTATGATGAAAGCCTCAAAGTTCCCACTTGGAAGTTTTTGCTGACTCTCAAGAATTCAGGAAAATAGCAAGGGAAGAAAAAAAAAAAACTCAAGGATAAAGAAAGTGAAATTAGATCTATAGAAAAGCAACTTATCAGGAACTGTAAGTGGCTGGAAGCTTAGTATCTGAAAGCAACACAGGCAGTCTGACACTAGAGATGTACCGGTTCAGAATAAAGCTGTTAAAATCTGTCCTTTAAATGTCCATGAATTCTTTAGACCACAGCCGAGTGAAAAAGTCACATGCAAAGCATATGGGGTTATTAATTAAAGTATAGAAATACAGGAAACTAAAAGTTTACTGTGAGTCTTACTAAAGGAGTCCTTAATTGGCCAAAGACCAGAAAAGGAAAATCTTTCAGATTTGAGTATTGGTCTTTAAAAATAAATATTTTTCTTTTACATTATATGTACATCCACCGTTAAATGACATGGCTACCAGAAGTTACCAAATGAGTAGCACCTTAAATACCAGAGTGAGAAGTGTTTTTCTTCAAAGAAAACTCAATTTGCATCTTGAAAATAAATTTCAATTCAATTCTCACACTTGTATTCCACTCTGGAAGGTCCAACTAAAGCTCATTTTTACTGCATAATCTAACGTTTCATTAAAAATCATTTTGATTCTCTTCTTGTTTCATGTCCGTCTTTTTTTGGAGTTCTGTTAAGGCTGTAAGTTCCTGAGCAGGAATCTGGCTTTTCGGAGTCCTGACCAGAACATCAGAGTGCTCAGAAGGCAGAGATCAGTGCTTGATGGCACGTTATCCACAGCAGAAACAGCAGCTGTGTTGCTCAGGAGTCGGAAAAGCACGGAGCAAAGGACCTGTGGGCCTCGGAGGAAGAGCCCTGAGGACACACCACATCTCTGTCACTTACCAGATGGGTGTCTTTGGTCAACTTGTTTCACCTCTCTGATCTTTTTTCCTCTTTATCAATAAAGCACTGGTGAATGACATTTTTCTTTTAGCATTATCATTAAAGGAGATCAAAAATGGAAATGTGTGTATTTTAAGAGTTCTTTGCGATAACTTACCATTGTCCGTGCCACTGTTGCTCGGGTAAAATACTCATCGCATTGTTTCCTTTCCCAAAGAATCATCTTACCTACCCCCAAACTGCGGAACTGCGCCTCTCCTGCCTCTCCCCGGCCTCTCTTCCTCAGCCCTTAGTTAACACTTATTGGTAAATTTCAGATCTCCTGCGGCAGCGCCCTGTGTGTTCTAACCCAGCTAGTCACCATCATGCTCATCTAACAAGAGGCTTAAACCTCGCTGGAACTTTGAGCATGTGAAAGCTGGGGGAGGCTGACACTGACCCACGAGCATCCCCTGTACAGTCATTCAGAAATAGCTTGCTATCATTCTGCTCTGTAAGTACAGCTATTGCTCGACTTCTGAACCACACATGCATAATTTAACATACTAGCTTTATTCAATGAGGCAGAGTAGCTCCAGAATACAAAAAAAATTTTCTTTTAGGCACTTTTGTAACCAATGTTTATTCCAAGTCCTAACCTCAATTTCTGTATTATAGTAAAACTCAAAAAACTGCCTTAACTTTTTAAAATAGTTTTAAAAATCTGCTTGGATGGTACCATGAAAAAAACGAAACGTAAGTATTTCACATCCACCAAACTGGCACGAAAGTAAAAGGCTAGCACTACACACGCTGGTGAGAATGTGGGGCAAAAAGAACAGTATTAACAGCGCTTGGAAACAGCATGGCACAGTCCAGAACCTGTAGATGTGTACACCTGCTGACCTAGTTACTCCACTTCTGCACATCGTTCCCAAAAAACACTCTGACAGTATGTACACCAGGATACATTTTCACAGCAGCATCGTTCAAATTGGCATAAACCCGGGAAAAACCCAAATGTCCATTTACAGGAGGACAGATAAATGTACTACTTTCATTCAAAGGCATAACATAGCAGTAAACGAAATCAAAGGATTAAAAATGTGCGGTGAATCCAAAAGAGGGCCAGAAAAAGAGACATGAATTCTCAAGTCATGTTTTCATTTACTATCTAGATTGTGCTTCTTTTCCCAAGCTCCTTGGGTCTTCAACGTCCACCTATTTTCAGAGGCCCCCATCTTGTAACTTGGGATGGCTATCATGGAGCGATGGAAACCACAGATCTCAGTAATGGGATGCTGGCTTGCAGGCAGACGCTGGAGTCAACACATTGCCTTGCCAGGCTTCAGGCTGACACCAGGTCAGCAACTATATTTGAATACACTTCTCTAAAATGCTTGTCAGGCCCTCACTCTTTCAGCTAAGGAAGTCTAGTCATCCCTCCTGCTCTTAAATTGAAGATTTCAGGCATTTTTTGCAGAATATATTGAAAACTGGCCACACAGATGACACATAGTTTTTAAAGAAAAAGACAAAAATGCTATTTACTGCTTCTAATATTACTTAGGGCAATTTCAAAACTGTTCCTTTCAAAGACTTAAACCTATGGAAACACTTGGAAGAGCGAGGGGGAAATTTATGTATACACACACACACACACACACACGGATGCACACTGTGACAACAGAGTAGCAAAAAGTGAGTTAATCTAAATTCAATGGAAATCTGGTTAAATATAGTACATTCATTTTGCAATTAGAAAGAGATTTACTTTGACATAGAAAGATGTCTGTAAAACATTTTTATGAGACATAGTTTATATACACACACACATATTTTACAAATTAGAATTTTACTCAAATTTTAAAAAAATATTTTGAAGAGTTAAAGGTCATGCATTTTTATTAACAAGTAAACTGTCAACTTCTGGAAAGCACAAAAAATTTTAAACCTAGTCAAAAGATTAGCATCTGTTATACTACCATGCTGCCACTTTACAATTTCTGTCAGTCTGTTTCTCTGAGAATTGACTATATCAGTTTGTATTATTCACTCACTTGATTTATGAAAGAGGAACAAAAGAGTTAAAAGTATTTTGCACAGCAAAGGAAACCATAAGCAAAACAAAAAGACAACCTACCAAATGGGAGAAAATATTTACAAAAGATGAGACTGACAAGAGCTTAATTTCCAGAATATATAAACAGCTCATACGGCATAATAAGAAAAAAAAAACCCATTCCAAAAATGGGCAGAGAACGTAAATAAGCAATTCTCCAAGGAAGAAATACAAATGGCCAACAGACGGCATGAAAAAAATGCTCAATATCACTAACTATCAGAGAAATGCAAATCAAAATTACAATGAGGCATCACCTCACACCAGCTAGAATGGCCATCATTCAAAAGTCCACAAATGACAAATGCTGGAGAGGCTGTGGACAAAAGAGAACCCTCCTACACTGTGGTGGGAATGCAGTTTGGTGCAGCCATTGTGAAAAATAGTATGGAGACTCCTCAAAAGACTCAAAATAGACTTACCCTATCAGAAGTCCCACTCCTTGGCATATATTTGGAGGGAGCCTTAATTCAAAAAGACACCTGCACACCAATGTACATAGCAGTACTATATACAATAGCCAAGACATGGAAACAGCCTAAATGCCCATCGACAGATGACTGGATAAAAGAAGCTGTGATATATTTATACAATGGAATACTACTCAGCCATAAAAAATAATAAAACAATGCCTTTTGCAGCAACATGGATGGACCTGGAGAATGTCATTCTAAGTGAAGTAAGCCAGAAAGAGAAAGAAAAATACCATATGATATCACTTATACATGGAATCTAAAAAGAAAAAAAAAACACAAACTTATTTACAAAACAAAAACCGAATCACAGACATAGAAAACAAACTTATGGTTACCCGGGGTGGGAATGAGGTGGCACGGGATAAATTGGGAGATCGAGATTTGCAGATACCAACTACTGTATATAAAATAGATAAATAAGTTTCTACTGTATAGTGCGTGGGACTATATTCAGTATCTCATGGTAACTTATGGTGAAAAAGAATATAAAAACAAGTATTTATGTTCATGTATGACTGAAGCATTGTGCTGTACACCAGAAATGGACACAACACTGTAAACTGACTATACTTCAATATATATAGACACAAAAAAGTATACAGTGCTTTTTAAAAAAACAGAAAAAAATCCTTATTTCAAAAGAAATCATGTTAATTCCTTTACAGTCTCTGAATGAATATACAAGAGATGCAAAACACAGGGCAAGGACTGGTATTTTTCTTTTAAACTTTTGCCTACTTTTCCCCTTTTAAAGTAGGCACAACGCTCTACTACCGTATTTTCGGAAACCCTCAATGTTATGTGGCTTTCTAGTGAGGCTCCCTAAAATTAGGTCTGTGCCAATAAGAATTTTTCTACGGCAAAATGGGAAAAATTATTACCCATTAGGAGAAACAAAAAAGTAAACTTAGATGATTACAGGAAGCTGAAGAAGTTCTCATACTTGACACAGAAGAGCAGTGGGAGAAATAAACTGAAAAAGTTACAAGCAGAAGGGAGTTAGAGCATAGCCTTACTGTCTCACAACTGCAGTAACAATTATATTGTTAAGAGTGAGAAAGAACCTCAGGTAAGTTCTTAGATAAGGACTTGAAGCCCTACAGATGCAGGACCTTAAGGGAGCCTTTTCTTCCACAGGATTCTTTCCATCGCACCATTGCCCTTCTCCATGTTGAGCTGCCTTTATCTGCCCACGTTCCCCTGGGCTCACGACATCTCAGGTAAAAAGCCCAGGCACAGGCAGCATGAAGAGCCAGCACCCACCCGCCCAGGTGCTTTTGACTTTATTCTTATGTAACTGGGGATGTGAACTATTTGGCTACTGTAAGCCTCTCGTTTTAGCAGGGTTCCACGTTCACAATCACATCCTTGGCAGTAGAGTCTACTGGCATCTTTGTTGTCCTCCTTAGGGCAGTGGTTCCGACTGCTGGTGATCATCCAAAATTTCGGGAAAGTTTTTTAAAACGTTCCGATTCTTGGGGTCTGCCCCTGGAACTCTCAGACAGGGGTGAGGGTAGTAAGGAGAGGCAGATACAGAAATCCATACTTCTCTTCCAGTATCCCAGAAAGAGCTCGCTACCACTAGTTTGGGACTGCTCTGCTATCATGATCTCAGAGCATCAGTGTTTAAGCAAATGCACAGTGGGGGACTGGAGATGAAGAAGGACACGGGGAGGGATGAACACAAGGTAGACACTGCTCCCGGGGAAAGACAGGACTGCCTTCATCTGTCCACACAGGAGGTGCTGTGACTGAGGCACACAGGGAAGGCTCTTTTGCCCTAAATTATCTCACTAAAAAGAGTAAAATACCTCAAATGCCACCATTATGATTCCATTCCTTCCTTAATTTTGTGTTGCTTGTTAAAATAGGAATATCTCTTGGTATTCAACTGTTAGTTTCACTGGTGCAGCTAAAATTCATTTGCTTCTTTTCAATAGGCCCCTGCTCTGGAGCAGAAGGAAGGGAGTGTCCCCAAAAAGGCCACAACTCAATATGGTGGATTTTGCAACTTGCCTCAGGCCAGCCTTAGGGCCACATCTCTGGAGCTGCTCGGTGCATGGGATAAGACACGACCCGCAGGAAATGGGAATGCGCGTAATAAAGATGATGCATTGGACTGTCCCTTCTCCGACACTTGCTTTACCATGCTCTGACCCCCTGGAACGCTCTTCACCGCCTGCTACAGTTCACTGTCACTTAACTATTTCGTTTATCTACATCATGTGTCCCCAGCCAGACACAAGCTCCTTTGAGATCAGGAAGAACTTGTGATTTCTCCACCTTCCCTTGAGCACAAAGTGCCACACTGAACAGGGGGAAGGTCCTCAGTAATACATTTCTGGACCCACATGATCAGAAGGGAGTAGTGGGGAGAAACACACTTCCTCGGCCATCTCTTTATGACGGTCCACTTCTGAGCACTGAACTTTACTTGGCTGTCAAATTTTTCTTCTTTTCAAGTAACTGTTCTTCCAAACTAAGGTTGTTTCCTCAGTACAGTCTGTTTTTGTTGGTTTTGCAAACATGTACTGATATGAAATTAGCACTGCTTGTTTTGGGAAAATATCCCAGGATCCTAAATATATTTGGGGAAGCTAAAGTTTCCCTTGGTTTATGGTCAAAAATGGTGTTTGTAAACAATGAAACTGTGAAATGCTGATCAAAAAAAAAAAAAGGCAAAAATTGAAATCCATAACCACTAATAGTTTATTTTTAGCCTTTAAAAAAATGAGTAAGGGCTTCTAAGCCAAACACTTTCATTGTCCACACTAAAGTATTTTATCTGTAGTCAAATAAGTATATTTGACTCTTGAACAACATGCAGGTTAGGGGTACCGACCCCCATGCAGTCGAAAATCCGAGTATACCTTTACAGTCGGCCCTCCACATCACCTGTACCTTTGGTTCTGCATCCGCGCAGATCCAACCGACGGTGGATTGTGTTATATGGTAGTATGTATTTCTTGAAAAAAATATGAGTACAAGCGAACCTTCAAGGTTCAAACCTATGTTGTTCAAGGGTCCACCGTATACCTGAACTTTCTTTTCTTAGAATAATGTGTAATTATTAAACATGAACGGTAGCTAAGGTGCAGACAAGTCATCTGACTTGCTTGTGTTCACACACTTAGCTAATGCCAGAAGTGGTCAGTCTCAGTTTTCAGTTCTTCGATAATGCTTGCCTGGTACCTCTCCTAAAAGAGGCAATGAAACACTCCAGTTAACATTTCTGATTATCTGGATTCTAAAATATCTGGCTGTCTGTGTGAGTCAAGCTAATCCAGTTTTCCCATGTTGTGTGTGTCTGTTTCTGTGCGTGACCTTTTCTGTTTCTCACTGGTAAGATGGACAGGGTTAAGTGTTTAGTTGCTACCCAATATCACAGCTGTTTTCAACACAAGAAAAAGAAATCCATGTGATTTTATGTCTAAGTGGCCCCCTTTAATTCTTTAAAAGCAGTCCACTTAAAACTGTACCTGCGGGTTGGTAATGTTCTTCTCCCTATCCCATGTAATACCTGCTTTAGCTGTGACAGTTCCCAAATCTTCTGTTAAGGCACCCAGTGTGTCTAAGAGGGACCAGAATACTTTTTTAAAATGTAGATTCAGATTGTGTCTAATGTTATAACTCTCAACGCATGAATCACAGTGAACCATACCCAAGGAGACCTATGGATTCTCCTCTTCTAACTATGGGTCTCGGCCATTCTTTTCTTATAGGAAAATAACCCAGTGAACAGTCACTTCATTTTGAGGCTATATTCATCAAATATTTCCTTCCCCTTCCCTAACCCACTTTCTCTTTCTTTTTATCCCAAGGAAGTAACTGAGCATTGCACCTTGACTAGAGTGTGGGAGCCACGAATAAAAGCAATTTTATTTGGAATGAATAACCACAATTATTTAAATAGTTGGCAGACACCTAACCCAGCCCTTTCTTTATAATAAATCACACAGAAGAATGTGAAGTTCAGGCGAATCAACCATTACTAAGTGCCTACCAGGAAGGTCAAGTAACTTGTGCGGGACTGCAGAAGTCAGTGATGCGGCTGGAAATTGAACCTCAATCTCTAAATTCTAGGCTTTTTATCCTCTTGATTGCAAGGACTCTGCCTTTTAGCCCCGGGCAAGTTTCATAAGCAATTAGAGTATCACCAACTGTAGGATCGGAATTTCAAATGCATCCAATTCCTGTAACCACTGTGACAGATTTCAAAAAAGGACCCCTCCTTATAGTCCCGTCCTTTGCAGTGTAACTTTGCAGCTCCTCCATCTCCTGCCCGAATTCAGACCTGGCCTTATGACTTGCTTTGACCAACAGATCCCGGTGGAAATAAAAGTTGTTCTAAGTCTAGGTCTTAAGAAGCTTTGCGTGCTTCCACTGGTTCTTCTGGACCCCTGCTGCAAACTCTGTGAACAAGCTTTGGAGAGCCTGCTGGATAAGACATGGCCGAGCCTTCACTGCCACAGACACACTGAGTGAGCCCAGCTGAAATCAGCTGAACCTGGCCAGAACTGCCCAGCTGACCTAAAGACTCATGAGAAATCAGAAATGGTGGTTATTTTAAAGGTACTAAATTTGGGGGCAGTTTGATACAACTATCAAACAAATCCACTTTAAGCCAACAGAGAAAGTGAAACAAAAAGTTGGCCCTAAAAGATGTCTTCAACATGGAAAAGCATGTTGATATTTAGTAAGTTCAGACATCAACATGAACAATCAGGTGTTTGAAAGTCTACATCCAGAAAGTAAAGTCCTTTTTTTTTTTTAACATTTTTTATTGATTTATAATCATTTTACAATTTTGTGTCACATTCCAGTGTAGAGCACAACTTTTCAGTTATATATGAACATATATACATTCATTGTCACATTTTTTTCTCTGTGAGCTACCATAAGATCTTGTATATATTTCCCTGTGCTATACAGTATAATCTTGTTTATCTATTCTACAAGTCCTTTTAATTGTGGAATTTAATTCACTCTGAATCATTTAAAAAAACCCTTTTAAAAAGTTCTTCTTTGAAGAGGTAGGAACTCTGGATTGTAATACGACTTTTAGAGAATTAACATTCTTTTTAAGAAGAAGCCAATGATGTATAAAGAGGTCAGATAACAGAAGGAAGGAACCTACTTATAAAACCCTGAGAATCTGTCAGGACATGACAGAGCTGCTCTTCTCAGTTATCCTGATTTGCTTTCACCAGGCTCCTGAGAGGTTCAGGCAGCAGAAAAGTGACCGAGTGGAGGAGCACGGGGCGAGGCAGCACAGGGTGGGGAGAGAGCCAGGCGGAAGCACTCAGCACTCACTTTAACAAAACATTCATCACATAGGCAGTTTTCAGTTCCTCTTCAAACTTACAGTCAAAAAATCTGATAATGGTACCCAAGGTTAAAGTCTCCATTACATAACTGTAATTACTTTGTATGAAAGTTAGGATCATAATAAGGAAGCCAGTTTAAGAGCTCTCTTAATGAAAGAGGCTTATGAACAGCATGGTATGGCACACTGGGCAGAATTCTCATCAGGAACCTTTGGCATTAAGGAGCTGTCTAATCTTAGCCACGTCACTAAAAATAACAGCGAGCATCTCACGAGTGCTTTACAACTGCCAGATGTTCTGCTATGAGGTTTACGCGTATTAGCTCATTGCGCCCATTTTAAAGGTCAGGGAACTGAGGTCTTGTAGGGTTACAAGAATTGCTCAGTGTCACCTGACTGTTAAACAGATTCACACCCAGAGAATCTGAGTGCAGAATCCTGGTTCTGACCCTCAATACTGTGCTAACTGTACTAGGCCTCCGTTTCCTCACGCGAAAGTGAAGACTGGATAGCAAGACTGGCTTCGGTGGGAAAGGATGACAGGAGCGCACTCCCTGGTGGTGTGTGTTCGGGAAGTGACGGGGATTGGCACCTTTCCAGGAGAAGGAGCCCTTGGGAAATACGCCAGCGTTAACCACTCCATGTAACCCTCTGCTTCTATACACACACGGAGAAAAGGTGCAGCGGGGTTGGGAAACAAGTCGACCACCACCAAGCAGTCACCCTGAGAAATTTGCCACCTCCCGCCAAAGCTCTGGCTGCCCTTGGGCTTTCTCTTCAGGGCCTGGCAGAGTTGGCACTAATGAATGTTGAATGAATAAATAAATATTCCACCGCCCCTGCTGCAAAGAGCCTGAAATTGGATACCACTGTTTTACCGTTTCCTACAAATCTTTCGCATGTTAACATCCACAGACCATAAGCTCGGCAAGGCCAGAAACAACACCGGCCTTGCTCACCGCTGTATCCTTTGCACCTTGACCTGTGCCTAGCACACAGTAACTGCTGCACACAGTGCTGCTACTGTGAAAGCGGCTACTGGATTCTTACACTTCCAGTCTGACCGAAAAGGGGTAAAATACATGATTGAAGATAAAGCCGTATTATTTGCTCTTCATCTCTGTGGCTTGTTGTTCAAATAGCCAACCTAAATTGAGTATCTTAAGTGCTAGGTGCTGTAAGTGAAAACATGCCCCGTCCTTAAGAATGGATCTAACTGGAGACATAAATGAGATATATATATACACAATATTTACGAATTGTGTGTGTATGCATGTGTGTGTGTATATATATTATATATAAAGCAATACTAATTCAACAAATATTTTTGGGCACCTACTACGTGCTAAAGCACTGAGTGGAGTATAAAAACCTGTAGGGTTAGTGGTTGCCCGAGGATGCCGTCCGATGAGGGAAGAGGTGGCTATGGGCCGGGCGATATAAGGGAGAGTGTACAAGGGGAGTGTGCGTGGAACTGGTCTAGAAGGCTGCACAATGTTAAAAGCGGAGAGGAGGAGCCTGAATTCCAGACTGCACCAGTCCTCAGCTACATCCTATGGCACAAGTGATCATCAGCTACATCCTACAGCATATGTTATGATCAATTTTAGGGTCTGTGGCAAGGAATTTGTCAGTAATAACGACTTACATATTTTTATTATAAAGAAAGGTATAAATGCTGTCAGGTTAGACTGATTTGCTGTAACCCTTGTGAAAAATAATTTGGAAATACCTGTTATAAATGGAAATATACATACCCTGACTCAGCAACCCTACTCTGGGGGAATCTATGTTTAGAAACACAGCTGCTACACGGAAAGATACATAGAAAAGGGTGTTTACTGGAGCCTTGTCTGTAGGCAAAAGTCATGAAACAACCTGGATGGAATATTATGTAACTATTTAAAAATATGAAACCCACATCGGTTGATCTGCAAGGATGTTTGGAGTGTACAGTTAGAAAAACAAGTTGCAGGGAAATCGGTATAAGATGACCCTATTCTTAATTAAAAGCAAACAACCCAGGATGCCTTAAATATGTGTGAGTGTGCACGCTTACATAATTATACAGAAATGTGGAGGCTAAGAGAAGACAGGAAAGGAAGGAAGAGGAAAAGAGAGGCAATGACCAAAAGCTTATTAACTTTTCTTGGTATTATTTTGCTAAAGGGGATGGACACACTGTTTTGCAAATTTTGAAAAGGTTATTTATTTGTGAATATAATAATAAGTAAAAACAATCAAAAGAGCCAATCCCCTGTGCTATACAGCATAATCTTGTTCATCTATTCTGCATATGCCTGTCAGTATCTACACATTTAGAACTCCCAGTCTGTCCCTTCCCACTCCCCTCCTCACCGTGGCAACCACAGGTTTGTATTCTATGCCTATGAGTCTGTTTCACAGATGGGATAGACCAGGATAGAGTGGCATGAACTGTGCATAACCCAGGTCCTCCAAGGGTTCTGGAGTATCCCTGTGGCAGCCATGTGGCATATGGGCTGTGGCGCAAAGAAGATGGAGAACCACTGTGCTATGAGCAACAGAACCACCATTTTTTTTATTGGAGAATAACAACGAAAGCAGTGTTGGAGGAAGATCAGTCTTGCAGTACAGTGCAGAATGGACGGAGAAAGGAGAGGGAAAAATTTAAGAAAACACTTAAGAGACTACTGAAGTGCCAAGAGTCTGAACTAGGGTATGGTTAGCTTTTTCCTGTTGTGCTGGCTGCCCAGGGAACAGAAGCTTAACTCCCTCTTGCTTTTCAGCCTTTGTCTCTTGCTCCTAAGCCAGTGCCAGGGTCTCTGTGGTCTCAGAGGTGTGTTTCTTATTATCCACTTTAACATTTTCCTCTAAATTTGAAAGACTGATTAGGCCCTCAAGCTTACGGTTTCTTTCTCTTTTCTTTTTAAATTATAAACTAACCACTATTAATGTTGTTGTTCCATGTAGGATTTCACTGATTGCTCTGGCTTTGACTTTTGAGAATGTTTACGTATTTTCAAGACCGATTTCAACAACAGTCCCTCTTATTTATGACAGTCTGTTTTCTCTCTCGCACCTTAGTTGACTTGACAGCGTAAACGACTCTCTCCGGCCCCAATTTAAAACTGTTGTCTCCTAATTCTCCGGCTATTCATTCAGGATCTTTTGTGGCTGCTCTATTTGGATGCCTTCCAGAGCACTGTCCTTGGTCCTCTCCTGTCTTTTTCCTGAATACTAAAGCAGTTCATTCTTCAATGACCTCATCTGATTTTCTTGCTTTAGCTAATACCGACTTAGCTTACATCTCTTTTCTCTGACTGTCTTTACCACATTGGGCTGAACTCTCCTACAAGTCTCAGTAAAAGAGATAGCGTGCTAACCTTGTGAATTGCTGTTAATACTATAGATAAAATAAGTTAAAGCTATAGCAGAAGTCAAACCTAAAATAGAAATAAGCTGAAGAAAGATAATTTAGAAATTCAGGAAAAATAATATACTTCTCCTCTTCTGGAGTGTTCAGTCACTACTTCTCTGAAAAATGGGCAAATCAATTTCTTATAGATCAGTCAGCACAAATGTATACAGTACAAGTTTGCAAGGATAATGTCAATTTTTAAGCAAGTAAGAAACATCAAGATGAAAGCTACAAAAGGTTACTTTTTTGGGCAAGATAAATTAAACAAAGCCAAGCCTCAAATTCTTCATTCCCAAGCTTCAGTTACCCTAATTTGTTCACTGCTAAATGTCCCAGAGTTATTCCAAGACACTGTGAAAAGCAACCCATTTCAAAGTCTTAGAGCAAATTTAAAGACTGACAACAATTAAAAATACATTTTATGTACTTTCCCTCTGCACACATCAGCACGTCTCCGTCTTTACACCTGTTTCCTACCTGGAGAAGATAACCTGGGCAGTCAGCGCTCTTCCTGATACTCATTGCCTTTCTCTGCCAGGACAGAAGTGCAATCCATCCCTACACGTCTTCTTGGTTTATAAGTCAAGCCTGTTGTTCATAAATTCCACATGTATGTATTGAGGCTTCACTATGTGCTACACACTCTTCTGTTTGCTGGGATACAGGAGTAAGCAAGGCAGATAATATCACTGCTCTAAAGGAACTTAGATACTAGCAGGTGAGCACATAAGATACAAACAATTATATATATCACGTTGAGAGAAATTAAGAGTAAGTGACAGATGCTACTATTTCAGATAGAACAGAGGTCTCTCTTAGGAGCTGACATTTAAGTGGAGGCCTAAGTAAAGCGGGAGAATGAGCCATGTAGACACCTGGGCAAAGAACATTCCCAGACGTAAAATGCATCAGGCAACCTAAAAAGAGGGGTTATGCATCTTTTAGAGAATAAGGAGATATTCTTAAGTGACTAGAAAAAAAAAAAGGCTTACACCAAGGGTGCATAACCTGAGGTTATGTGTCTTGTGTCACATAACACACAGGATGACAGTACGCACAGATTAGTTTCCTCCACAGGTGACTGCAGTCTCCTCTGGCTCGTGTCCTGACCACTCAGTCCTCACCTCATCAGCTCAGTCCATCGATATCAGTCTCCTTCTTGTTACCACCTTTTCATTCCAAAGAGCTGAATCAACTCCTGTTTCCCATTCCTCCACAGACTTTCCTCTCTGAAGTTTCAGTTATGCCTTCTGGGGAAAGTGGACATTTCAAAAAGTAAATTGGGGGGGGGGGGGCGGGGGGCTGGAGCTGGGGGTCAGGGTGGAACAGGTGTGAAGATCCCTGTAAGACCCCGGGACTCCTCTGTGAGGTTGGACGTGGGGGAATCTTCATCGTCTCCATCTACGCGCGCCCACTGCCTCGCTCAGTCAGTGTTTGCTGCTGCCAGTGCAGTCAGAAAGACCTCCGAGACGACGGAGTTAACCTCCCACTCCACCCGTCTCAAGAATTCCTCTCCTAGAACAGGCCTCTGTAGCTCTTCCACCCATTAACACATTGTAGCTGGCTGCTTATGCCGTTCCCGGTGTTCACACAGGAACACGGAGGCAAAGAAAAATCAAATTTAACCAGACACTGGAACCGGAATTTAGAACAGTCACTTTCTTCTTCCATGGCTTTTTTAGTTCTGACTTTTCCTTCTGGTTTCACTTAGTTATTCTGTTTTCTCTTTTAAACATGTCTGTGGTACCACCAAAGCACTGTGCAGCCCTATTAAACGATATTATCAATTAAAGGGTCATTCATGACTCATACATTGATTTAGAGATTATTTTATCTCTTTTTCTCACCTCCCCTTTAAAAATATTTCTACTTCTTATAGATTATATTCAAAACCTAGTACCCAAAGACTGTGCCTGCACCAGCCTACCGCATGCACTTGTTGATCAGCGTTTTCTATTTAACAGAAAATCTACCAGCCTCCTAGCTAAAAGAATAAACTAGGAGAGTCCAGGCTAATAAGAGAGTAAAAAATAAAACCAAATGTAGTAATAAAGCGCATCTGCCATGCTTTAATGGCTCTTCTTCCCTTTCCCTGGCCACTAAAAACTTATAAACCATTTTGGGGGGAGAAAGAATACGTACTGGAGAAAACAGGTTGTTTTCAGCACAAACATAGGAAACCTACTAAAGTTCTTAAGCAGACTACCCTCACAAAGAAATTCTCACAAAGAATTCCAGCACTAACAGAACGGTTACAAAAGGTATATCCAATTTTTAATGTCACTGCCTGTAGCGTCCTGATTTCAAAGGCAGGAATTCATTCCAATCCTAGCATTTGATGAGTAACAAACATGACTAAATTTATAAATCGGTAGTCACAACCAAAATTTACTTAATTTTCTAGAGTACTTTCACTAAGAGTAGACAATTTCTTTTCAGGTTATGAGGAATACAAGCAGAAAACACATATAACTGTAACTCTCTGTTAAGCTGTTTTATGGGTATAAATAATTTCAGTGTGCTTGAGTTGTTCTTGTCGTAACGATCCGCAAATAGTTAATTCCCGGATACACTGAGGGCTGCAATGGGAAATAAACTGTTTTGGAGACTGCTGTGAGAATTAACATTTACTCTACATCTGCTATCATCAGATTCCCTTCAAGTTCAAGGCAAAGGCAGGTCCACCTTACTTGAACATAAAATAAACACTTAAGAAAAAAATCAGGCTTAGAGGTGAATAAGCTCTACTTTTTTCCGTACTATGTCAAGAAAAGGGAATCTGTAAGTTGTTAATATAAAGCTCCCTGATAGCTTGAAGAAAACAAGTCAGAATTTAACCACTGAGAAATGTCCATTTCAGATGAGTTATCCTGGGAGGCTAGGCACTTCTCTCAGGGGTATCCAACACAGCTTAAAACATCTTCCATAGAAATACCAACCTGGGGTCTTTTAAATAGCCTCAATGAAAACAAATGTTATAATCTGGAAGAAGATTAAATTTCCACATTTTTGGAACTACTCAAATCATCTGGAATCACATAAATAAGATATAAATGATCCAGCTAAGGAATAAATACATCTTCTGATTAAGCAAGAACATTTAGGTGTTACTACGGTATAATGAGTCCAGTTTCCTCTCAGGCTTACAAGGTGGTTTTGAAGGCAATTTCAAAAGAAATATATAC
This sequence comes from Vicugna pacos, assembly GCF_048564905.1. NCBI lineage: Eukaryota > Metazoa > Chordata > Mammalia > Artiodactyla > Camelidae > Vicugna > Vicugna pacos. The sequence goes on along the minus strand of NC_132989.1, from coordinate 20,181,697 downwards.
ATGGCCTCCCAAGGTGGAGGCTGAGAAAGACAACGTTCATTTTGGGTTTTCTGTTCTAAAAAAATCAATCTCACTGGTTTAGAATTACACCTTGCCCCTAATAAACTCAGCTGGAGTCCAAATGACAAATTTCATGTTAGGTTCTAATTGAATATTTTCAAAAGTTTCCCTATAAGAAAGCTGCCTACAGACTTCATGGGTCATTTTTTACATTGCTGTGTTGACCAACTTATATTGCCATTTAACTCGTTTTTGGACTTGACTCTTTGTTATCTAAAGAGACTTATAACTGGTTTAATCCACCAAATTTGTTTTTCTGAAGTTTTTTTTCCAGCCACTTTACTAACAAAGAAAAAAGTAAATACAGTCAAATGAGCTTCATAATTCTCCAAATTTATACACTTAGGGCAAATTTCGGTATTCATTATGGTCAGAAGCTCTTTTTCACACAGCTTTTGAAATTAAAGTTTCTTAATGACAAAGAATCTTTGCGTACTTGATTTTATAAGAATACCAGACAATAAAACAGAAAGGGGATAGTCTAGCATTTATTAATAAAAAAGATTACAATGTGGTTGAAGTTACCAACATGGCGAGTAAATTCAGATGGCACCTAAAAGCTAACAAAAAAAACAAAACTGAAAAAAAAAAACCTCAATGTAAAAAAAAAAATGATCTTGGCACGTGGAAGCTTTAAATATGGTAGCCCTTATGAAATTGGGACCCATGACCCTTCAGTGACTGTACACACTAGACACTGAAAAAGTCTTAGTGCTTGATAAATAGGAAATACCTACACAGGCACAGATGTCCCAGTGTACTTAAGCCAAGGAGGGTCATGCTGGTTTGAGCTCAGCACATTTGGCAGAGCTTTAAAAATTCCACCTTGAATTTTTATAGTACTTTTTAATTTTCATAGTAAACAACCATGCACAAAATCATGCAAGCAAGAATGCTGGGTGCTCTATTTTACAGACGCGAAAACTGTGCTAGAGAGCAGCAAGTGACTACACAAATACACAAGAGAGCAGGGACGTTTGATCCCATGTCTCCTTTATACACTGTTTAAAAACCCACTGATGACAAATAAAAATTATTAAAGTTTCAAGAGGGATTTCTAATACAACGTTAAATATTTCCCTTCAGATCATTGTTTTCCTATTTTTCTTTTTCTCTTTAAATGTCCCATCTGTGAAATGAAAGTAAATAACAGCCGCATTCTACACTACAAAGATAATCTAAAGAATCATAACAACATAGAAACTAGAATTAAAAACCTTCCTTGGGTTGTTAATAGGTTTAAATGAGATAAATGCTTACAAAGTCCTGAGCACAGCGGTGCCACATAATTAGGAAAAAACACATTAGGGAGTAAAAGGGTTAAATAATATATAGGAAAGAATATGGACAATGTATATTTTTTAAAATCTACTAAAGTAGTTGATTTCATTAGTGACTCTTATAAAACACCTGACTAATCTGTACTACACTTCAGGGCTCTAGAACTAGAGGCCAGATGTTAAGAGAAGCCTGCAGGGGAGCTTAGACTACTGACAACAGGATATTCAAAGTGGTAACACCGCTCACTAATTCTGTGATCTTTTTCTGGACACTTTCTATAGGTCTCATTTCCTCATCTGAAACAAATGAGAGTGTGGGGAGCAGTGAGCTCTCAAGTCTCTTCACGCCCTAACCTAAAATCATTGTGTCTAACGTGTAAAGCAAGCTTTGAGAACCAAGAGACCCACTTTTCCGGCTCTGCCAACAGAGGTCGCATATTATTTTCTATATACCATCAACTACACCATTTTAAATTATTATTTTATAATAATAATATATATTATAATAATATAGTAATTTTATAAAAATGCCAAATCTGGGTTCATTTTTGTCTCTTAGTTGATAACGTACAACAAAAAGGTCAAAGAATCAATTTCAGTATACCGCAGTTGCCTCCTTCACGAAAGCTATAGGTTAAGAGGACCGCAGAGTTTTAGAAACAGAAACACATGCACACACGTGTGTTGAAAATAATTCATATATAACAGTTTAAAAAGTCTGACTCCAAAACACCGAGGTATTTATTCAAGGTCGTGGACTGGTCAGCTGAGCCTCAGAACTCAAGTCCTCTGATTTTCAGTCTAGTTCTTCCTACTATTTCTACTACTGGATAACTAAATTAAATTGGAAGGGATCTGAAAAATTTTTAAAAACCGCCAGATTTGCGATTTACATCATCTTAAAATTAAGGAAGCACTAATAATCACAAAATAAAAGCACTAAAACGTTAAAACAACAACAAAGTAAAACAGTATCCATAACAAATCAGTAGAGCTTTAAGGTTCAACATGTGACAAGCATAAGGTCATAAGTCACTGCCCTGACCCAACCAGCGTGATATAATAAATCTCGTACTAAATCAGATGTCATTTCACAACCGCTTTTAAAAACTGGCTATCAAATACACTTTCATAACAGCCACAGCTAAATTTTATCGACAATTATGAAATCAACCAGAATAAAGGTTAATTTTATTATGAAAAGAGAAGTTAACATTTATGGCAACAAACTATATGTCCTAAACACCGTATACTTAAGCTATACTCTCAGATTGTTAGTTACAAAAAATAAAAATTCAATGTAAGGTAACATGCTAAACATCTACAACTACTCATATCATTAAATCTTTTTCTCCTCGTATATATTTTTTCTCCTCTTTTATATATTTGGTGCCCCACAGTGTGAATTTAAAAAATTCAAAGGTAAGATGTATTTTTACTAAATTGGTTGTATTACAGAAACTATTAATCTTGCTGAAATTTGCTCAAAAGAAAAAAATGTTAAAGCACTCAAAATTAATATTTGAGTTACTCTGCAACAGTATGTTTAAGCACGCAGCTCTACCAAGATAAGTCATTAATATTTAAACTGGCCCAAAGATAACATTAGGGGATGACACACTTCCACTCAAAATAATTGGCTTTAAGGACTATATTGCAATATAAATACTTTAAATGGCTGTCTAGCAATTGCAAAATCCCATAATTTATTCTATATCTGAACCATTAAGTAACGACTTCTCTTCTCAATATTCCAGCAGAAAAATACACAATCCGTGGAAATACATTACTAAAAAAGAGGATTACACTCCAGAGTCAGATGATCACCTATTTAAAAGTGCACTAGGAAACGGAAATAAATATGGTTGTATCAACATAAGATATCATTATTTCAACTATATCCCAGTAATTAGATTTTTATTGATTAAACAGAAGCCTAAATAAAAATGGGAAAAATACGAATTTGATTTTAGCTGAAATAATCTAAATAATAATTTAGAAATAATTTAAGGGAATTAAAATGTCCATTCCGTCCTTTTTGTTTCCCCCGTAATAAAGTAAAGCAAAAAAAAAAAAAAAAAGGACAACGTAACCCTATAAACGTTGAGGGTTATATTGCCACAATTAGCTTTAGAATTTTACTTCAAATGAAAAACTAAATTGTAATCCTGGTTAATGCACTCCCTCTGTACTTAAAAACTCAACCCGTTTTCTTTTTTAGCCCTCTGATTTCATGACAATTGACGCAAATTGTTGGTTTTCAGAACTGTTCTTGATATTTCTAAACTTACCCTGCAGGTTCCACACCTCTACTGCTCCTCCCTCTTGCCTCCCTTCCCCCAACAGTCGCTAATTCACAAGCTCCACTGGAAACCTGTATTTAAGGGACAGCCGTGAAGGTAGCGAGGAATAAAAAGGCAACCTGTCAAAATTAGGTGTTTCGGGGCTGACAACACTCTCTGCAACTAATTCTAAGTGGCTATAAAATAGCTTATTTTCTAAAATATACCTTAGTGGGTAAAATCAAGACAAAAATCACCATCAAAATTAATCCAGTTTAGCATAAAAATGATCACGCACAATTCAACAAGAAAGGGACACTTTGTGGGTCTTTTCTTTTTCTGTTGCTAAACGGAAATTCTACATAAGAATATTTTCATTTACTTGAGAAATAACAAAACCGAAGTAGTATGAACCAGAATAAAATGAGAGCAGCTGGCTCTCTGAAATTACAGAAGTAAGGAGGGCATGGGCTTTTAAACTCTTCCAAAAAGGTCAATAAGTAATTGATTTTTTTCAGTTATAGCTTAATATTTCTTGAAAATATTTCTTGAAAACTCTTTTGCAACACTATTTACCGATGTGTATCTTCCATGACTCAGAAATATGGAAGCAAGTGCCCATTAATTTGGCAGATACCTGTAAATACTGCATTACACAATTACCAGGATGTCCTCAGAAGGGTAAATGCTATTCAGCACAAATCTATTTTGCCTATACATTTGCTCACATAAATAGCAGTATATAATGAGAAATTATTGCTCATTAAAATTAGGTATGAACTTAAAAGTAGAAGAAATATATTTTAAGAGATATGCCAACTTATTTGAAACCCAATATAAATTAAGATTTCCTAACAACCAGGCTATTTCAATCACTTTCAGGCCAGAGTGGATGAAGCCTTATGTAACCAACCAGTTAATGCATACGTTCTTTCACATCGGGCACTTACACTTAAATAAACCCTTTGATCCAATCTCTGCTTCACTACAATCTCAAAAGGCCCCTAAAGTGATATTCACCCACATATGAATTTTCCTGTTAATGCAATTTGCATTTAATCTACATTTCTGCAAGGTACATTTCAGAATAAGTCTATCATAAAATTTATAAACAGTCAATAAATATTGAAAGTGGCCAGTTTAACTAAAGTATCTGTAACATCAACAGACCATCAAAACCACAAAATAATACAAATTATGTTATCAGGGATAAAAATAAAATGGAATAGACAAAGAAACATCACAACAAGTAATTTCAATAAAATCTGACCACATGCCAATCACACATTTCTGTACTGGAGTCATTCCACACTAAATTGACACACCTGAATACACAATGTGTTTTATCTTTTTTTTTTTCTTTTACTAATAATATGGTCATAACAAAAAAGAACAGGGTTTAAAAGAAGGGAAAAGATTCTTATCATAAAGCTAAAAATAAATAACCAAAGGGAAATCTCTTTAAACATTCAGAAATAAATTTATACACATGAATATCAGAAATATTACGCTTGAAAGAAAAGATAATTAAACACTCACTGCCAGAACCTTTGGAGAGGGAAAAGGTAGAAAGTAAAGAAAGTAGCCATTAAAAAGGGAATAAATCATAATTCAAAAAAAATCTCTTCCTTATGCCTCTTCTTTCTGAGAAAACATTCAACACAATGTTAACAAGAAAAACGAAAAAGGGAAAGATTCTGAAATTGACACAACACTGTAAACTGACTATACTTAAATAAAACATTTTTTTTTAAAAAGGAAAGATTTTGCTTCACTCTTCCTGTAATTGTACAGGTCATTTTCATTATGTTAATAAAATTAGACACAGATGCAACTGATAATGAGAGATGTTAAACCTACATAAATTTTCATAGCTTCATAAATGTCAAACCGAGCCCTAAACTCCACCTAAAATTGACTTTACAGATTGATCCTGCATCATTCTAATAATCTTACCCTTCAGAAAATATGAACTTAACACTAAACTTTCATCATCTCGTAAGAGCTCTAATTCCACCTGAAACCATTTCCACCTTTACCTCTTTTTCAACAGTTTTACCATTAGTACTGAAGTGAAACAATGTTGAAAATCAAATTATGCAGAAATGTGCCTTCACTAATGTTAAAAGTTTATACGAGATTTATTGAATTTCAGTATTTAAAAAGCATATTGCATTAGAATGGCTAATTCGTTTTACTCAGAGCATGTATCTCAGTATCAGTAAGGTTCTTCTTGTTTTACTATTAATGAGCTTAAACCTCAAATAAAAGACAATACTATGCTATTCATAAGTTTACTATTTAATGTGATAACTAGATGTTGTGCTGGGTTGACACAACAGAAGGAATTGCCTTTCCCGGCAAAACAGTGTAAAGTGCTTTTTTTTTTTTAAAGCATTCTAAGAAAAAGTACTATTAAGTGACATCTTAAAAGTCAAATTATAATTTATGCTTTTAAAAATTTTAAATAGAATGCAAGTGAAGTTTTTAGTGGATTTAATATTCCTCTATCTAAAGTCAGAAAGTCAGGAATCAATACAGCTGTGGCCTCAACATGTTGATTTATTGGCCGATTACTCAGGGTCACTGGTCATAATGTTTGGCTAGAACCATGTAACAAGTAGAGAAGAGAAAGCAACCAATTTTAGTTGTATCAGGACTGTTGTTTGCAAACAATAGGCTAATTCAATGATGGTTAAAAAAAACAGTTTCAATTTATTTGGAAGAAGCTTTGTTCTGGGTAAATCACAGTTCCCAATGTTAAGTTAATGCTGTAAGGTATAAAATGTTCAAACTTTCTCAAATGATCCTGTGTAAGTTATTATACGTTTTCATTAGGACACAAACTACTGATTCTAATTCCAAATCACACATAAGCATAAAAATAATCATTTCACTGTATACCAAAAAACCTGGAAAGATCCAACCATCACTGCTGTGCCCGCCATCATACGGCTGTGATGAGGCTGACACACTTTCTAAATGTTATCAATTACGAGAAAAGGTATTAAAGCTATCTTTAATGACTTAAAGTATGTTCATCTAAGACTTACGCTCCAGATTCCAGATTATATAGGGTTTCCTGAAAGTTCATTGTGAAGGGAAAATAAGTTCTTCTTCCATCCCCTTTTTTTAGTAAGGAAAATGAAAACAATACTATGCTGATTATCAGAACAAAATGCATTAATAATCCCCAAGCATTTCCTAAAATATATGATTTTTCTTTGTACAATTACATTTGTATAAATCAATGTAACAGTTTCCTACAGATCCCTTAATCAAATCAACTGTATGTATTCTTTTAAGACAACAGCATATTCAATCATGAATTCTACTGCCAAAAACGTGAGATTGAAAAATTTTAAAAACAGCATGTTTCTACATTTAAACATAACAGTTTATGTGATAGCATCTCAAATCTTCTTATTGAAAACATTTTAAACCTTCAATTCATAGTGACAACAATAAAAAGCTAAAGCAGTGTTCTTCTAAGCAAACGATAATCATTATTTAAATAATGGATTAATAGTTTACATTACATTAAGACACACATGAACAAAGGATTTTTTCTTCTTTTGATAAGAAACATCTAAGCCTTTTAAAGGAACACAGCACAGCCTGTATTTATCTAAGTCTAATTTTTTTCCCCCAACAAGAAAAGCTTCCTAGTTAAAGAGGAAAAGAGACACCTCAGTATAAGGCTATATCTTTAACAGAAAAAATATTTTAAAGAGTTTTAAATAAAATCTTCACTGACTAGTTAATGGGAACAGTGAATATCACTAAAATTTAAGAAAAAAACTTGTAACACTTAGGTACAGATAAATCACTGTGTCTACTATGCACTTCCAAAAAAAGAAAAACCCCAAAAAACAAGAACCCCAAAAAACCAACAATCCACTGATTAATCAATCTTGTGTCTCTACAATTACATTATAAAGATGTAATTTTCCTTCACACCTAAAATGTGATACACATTCACCTGAATCGAGGATGAGGGTATTGGATAGAGAACTTAACTCCTACCAACAGAGAGAAACATCGAAATTTAGAATTTTTCCCTGGTAATTTCACTTTGACAGACCTTTTTGAGGTCAAATGGAAATGGCAATGTTCTTATAAATGACTGAGAAAAAAGAAGACAGAGACAAGTCGCACACAGCTGAGACCGAAGCTTAACAGTGTTGGCCATCAGTTACACATTTGAGAACCTGTGAGAACATTTGAAAGTAAAATCAAGCACCTTGTTGCCACCAATTCCTTCCTTAAAGAAACCAATCAGCAGACACAACCTCCCTACTTTAGGTCAGGAACCCTGTGGGCAAGTCCCAGGTCTAATACTCGGCTCAGGTACACTACTCACTGCATTACTTTAGCAACCTCAGAACTCAGATTCTTCAACAGAACGTTCAGTTTAAAGAAAAGAGCTAACGGTTAGAGCTTCTAATTTTTAACCCTTTAATCCCCTCACTTCAAAATGTAAAAATACAGCACAGCTTTTGATTATGTAAAACATTAAGAGTACTTTTCACTGTAATGTAAAGAGCATATTCTAAAACAGCTTAAATGAACACACACAATAAATACATTTCCAAACATTATACCCCCTCGAACATAGTTTTTACTGAAGATGCCTGTTAATGAGCAATATTATTTTAAATTTTGACATAAAATTTTCAGCCACTGGCCAGTGAGATATTGAATACCATGATTTCAGGGGGGGAAAAAAACCACACCTTGAAATGGTTTGGCACAGATAAATCACTTAGGCTGTCTACCACGCCTGCTTCCAAAAGACCACTTAAACTTATTCACATGAAAAAGCACATGCATCACTGGAGAACACATACAAATAAACGAGTATTTAAATCTACTAATCTGTTTTAAATGTACCATTCTCAAGAAATAGAAAAGTAGTCACCTTACCTTGAGTAGCCATTAGAAAAAACCGATCGACCTGGGAAGTTCAAAGTCCCCAAGGAAGTCAAGTTATCATCTCCAGATCCTTGGCATCTATTCCAATTTTCTGAACCAACAGGAATTGGTGGAATGACATTAAAAATAGGTTTCTGATCCTGCTGTTGAGAAAGGGATGCTGTATTCATGTCATAGTGGTACATCTGTCCCCCAGAGGTACTCACACCATGAACAGAAATGGCAGACATTTTATTACCAATTATATTTGCCCCAGAAAAGCTTGCCTGACAGTAAACTGGGCCCAGTTTCTCCTGCTTAATTACCCCAGGGGTGCAGAGTTCAATAAAATCTTCTTTTTCTGTTTTCACTTGCGGCACTGGCACACTGGTGGGGCTTGATAAGATCAGATCTCCATTATCCTTAATTTTAGGTTTAGTGTCCGGTAAAACAAGAGGCTTATAGTCCTCATTTGAGCTTCCTTCCAAAAGGAATGGGTCATCCTCTCCTGCCAAAGGAGAAAGCAAACAGTTTTCATCTATCAAGAGGTCTGAGCTCCAAGGACTCTCACTTGTTTCTTTACCTGGGGACCCAGAAGGAAACTCCAAATCCTGGAGTTTTTTCCTCCAAACATCAAAGGTGCTTTGGTCTGTGGCATACAACTTCACATTACCCCCGTTGGTGCCAGTCTGGCCCTTCGAATGATGCTGTTCTGAAGACACGTCAGAGTGAGTCTTTTGAAATTCCCTCTCTGTGGGGGCAGCAGACACAGCAGCAGGTGCCGAGTTCTTGGGGTTCTCTGGAACACTGGTCGACTTATTGAGGTTCGCGATGCTTTCTTCCAGAAGCCGAAAGTCTGTCTCTCCAGAGGAAAGGCTGGTTTGGCCCTGCGGTGGGAATCCCAGGTCATTTCCCATCACTTTTGTTTCTGTCTCTCCCATATACAGTCCCATTGAGAGTGAAACTGCCTTGGACAGATCTGGCTGCTGCGCGTTGCTTCCTGAGCCTTTTGGAAAATCAACCAAAAGTCTCTGCTGCTTGGAGTCTGACTGTGAAGCGGCAGCCAGTGAGGGTGAAGATGCAGAAGCCTTCGCAGTAGCTCCTCCCCTTAGGGTTTTATAGAAGTCCACCACATTTCCCCTCTCCCGAACAAGCACACTGCTGGGGATCTCTTCTCTACTGGGGGTGCTTAAAGGTTCCTTGGGGTCCATCAGGGAATATTAGCTACAAAAAAAAAAAAAGGAGGGAACATAATAAGCTAGAAAGTCACATTATCTCTGTGATCCGATTAGTAAGAGCCTGTTAAATGAACCTTTTAGTTAGCTCCGAATAGAATTCAGAATAGTAGTCTATCTCCCAAAATAAAAAAAAAAAAAGCTGCGTCCCCTATTCCCATTCAATGTGCTGTGTCACATTTAAAAGTACAAGGCAGTCCATTTGCACAGCTGAGGACAAAACTGTATCAGCTGAGCTTCGCTATTCACCCCGCCACGCACAGAACTGTAACTCTGTTAATCACAGACATTATAACTCATTACATCTGATTATTCTAAAGGTGCAAGCTGATGTCAAAGTATTTAATTAAAAAAAATAAAATTCCTGCCTCTTTTCAAGCAATCAAGGCTGTTTTGCTGTTCTTCGAATCATACACATAAAATCTGATAAAAATCATGCTAGAATTCTCTAATTATTCTCAAATTCCCCTCCTACCAGCTGGTCACACGTTCAAATCTTTTAGTACAACCTACCGGTGCACATTTTATTTCAAAAATAAACAATGATGATTTGCTCATCTTCCAACAGGCTAGGAAAAGGCTCTTATTTTTAACCCACATTTCTTACTGAACGTACCTATCAGCTGCCTGCCTTCAAATTTTGGACATACGAAATGAAATACACTGCATACAGGCTAACTAAAATTTAGATTTTAAAAAGCAGAATAGAATGTGTAGTAGATTCTCAGTGCAATTTTAACTTCTTTAAATACAACAAATAATAAAACTCTCAAAACACAACTAAATCTCAATGAAGCCACTTATTTTTTTAAAACTGCTTAAGACCCTCAGTATGAAACACTGTATCTCTAAATTAAGATTTTTCCTGACCAAACATCGAAGTACTGAAAAATAGATGGAAACAAAACCCCCAAAACTGTAAAATCGCATCCATATTAATCCAAGTAAAATAATACCTAATAAAATACTCGGAAAAGTTTTCTCTGCGATCTAAAGCTTCACCTATCCTAATCCTGAGCCTTTTCTCAAGAGAGTTACGTTGCTGGTAGACTATTAACAATCAAGATGTTTTAAGAGGCGGGCACAGATTTTGATAAGCACACTTCCGACATTATAGTCAAAAACCCGTTCAGTGAAAGGAAACTTTTCCTGCACAGAGACTTTAAGAAGCATAAACTTCACCGGCCCTCACTGAAAGTGGGAGTGTAATGAAGGTACAGAAAGGTGGGGATCCGCACTCCAAATCTTGAGGGTAAATTGCCTCTCTCTCCGATCCTCCGCCGCGTTTATCTGATAACGATCTCTAAACACAAGGTATCAAGTGGAGACTAATGAATTTCCACGCCGCTTTGACAGCTGCCTTCAAACTCGAAACCAAAACAATACTTCCTGAAACGAAACGATCCCTCAAACGACTTTATCCCCCCGTTTAAATCGCAAATAACCCTGTCACATTAATGGGCCTTAATGAACCGTGCGCAGGAGTCTTAAGTGGCATTAGAAGGCTGCAATTATCAAGTCTACAATCTCAAAACGTCAAACCAGCGCCGGCCACAAATGGCACCACAAAACCATCACAGGTAGGGAGGGTCTTTTTCCAAAAGGGGCCCCTTCAAAACGTCAGGCGCGGAGTGATGCCAAGCGCTGAAGAACAAACCCTCTCCGGGGAGAGAAAACTGCGAGGTTAAAAGAGAAATGCGTCCAGACCTGTTGAGTTCTTTCTCCGACACGCCCACTCCTACCAGATAACGCCAGCCCTGGCCGAAGTCTCCGAGTCGCAGGCTGTCAGCCCCCCACGTGTGCACACGCACACACACTCAGACACACACACACCCCGCGCGCCCGCCGGAGAGGAGACGCACGGGAGCCTCGACACCAGCCCTGCTCGCGCTCGGGCGCGCCAGGGTGGAGTGGAAAGATTCGGGCCAGGAGAATTCAGACGCGGCCCCGCGCTCCCCAGGAAAAAAAAGGGGGCCGAGGGGTGTTTGGGAGGCCCTCTGGGAGGGAAGAGATAGGGGACTTGAGCAAATTTTAAAAAGAAGCCAAGGATTCTGCCCCGGGGAACGAGAGGCTGGGAAGCCGGGGCGGCTCGACGAGGCTACCCTCGCCGAGAGCTCAGGTTCCTCCCCCTCGGCCCGGCCGGGGGACGGCGGCCCAGGGAGAGGAAGAGGCCAGCGCTGTCACCCGCGCGCTGCCCTTTCGTCACCGTCACCCGGCCCTCGCCTTGCCCCCACCCCCACTCCCCCAGGCTAATAAAAGTTTGCAGGCTTCCGCGGCAGCCCCCGAGCTGGCCTCCGGGCCCCGGCCCGCACCTCGGGGAGCGGGCGCCCGCGCGGGCCCCAGCCCCCGGCCCTGCCCTGCCCTCCCCTTACCTCTGCCAGCGGCGCCGCTCGCCCTCCACCGTCCGCAGCGCCCACCGCAGCTGAGATAAACAACTTAGCGTGTGAAAGCAGGAGGAGCGGGAGGGAGAGATTTTTTTCTTCTAAAAAAAGGAAGTAAACAGCCGCCCCCTTCTCCACGGGGGGAAGGGAGAGCCCCTATTTAAAAAAGACTCCCATTTCCCGGCTGACAAGCCAGCCCCCAGCCCCGCGCCCGTCTCCGCGGGCCAGGGCTCCTAGGTGCGCGTCCTCCGGGCTGGCGCCCCGCCGCTCCGGCCGCTCCGGCGGCGGCGTCTCTTTCCACCCTCTAGGATCCGTCCCCGACGGGCGGGCGGTGACTCGGGCTCCAGTCACAGACTCGAGCTCGCAAAATGGAGGAGGAGGAGGAGGGGAGGCAGCGCGGACACGCGAAAGGGCCGCCCGGCCGCGGCGAGCGAGCGGGACCGAGCTGGGGGCGGGCGGAGGCGGCGCCACGGCGCGCACACACTCGCACACACACGCGCTCCCACTCCACCCCCGGCCGCTCCCCGCCCGAGGGGCCGCGCGGCGGCGGCGGCGGCGGGGAACGCTGCAACCTGTTGGCGACGCGCGGCAACTGCAGGGGAGGCCGCGGCCCCCGCCCCCACGCCCTGCGCGCGGGCTCCGCCGCCCCGGCCGCGACGGCGCCTGCACGCCCGCGGTCCCCCGGGCACGGCCCCGCCCCCCGGGCCCGCGGGGGCTCCTCTTCGCCCGCCCACCCCCTCGCCCCCAGGGAAAAGGAGAGGCGGCGGCGGCGCGGGCCGACCTGGTCTTTCTGAGGCCGGCTTCGGAGGGAATCCGAGTTTCCCTAGTTTCTCTTCTCGCCGCTCCTTCCCGCCCCCGCCCAGCTCCGCGACTCCCGACCCACTCCGGAGCTCGCCGTGTCCCTCGGCGGCGACCGCCGGCTGCGCCCCTGCGGGTGACAGCGGGCTGGCTGGGGGATCCGGGGCAGGGCCCGCAGCTGAGCCGCGGGGGTGGTCCGCGCCACCGCCCCCGGGCCGACTTACGCGAAGTGTGTTACTTCGCACGGGGCTACGAGGTTGCACGGAAACGGTGCCGCAGCGTCTCCGCGGCTCGCGGGGCCGGACGGCCAGACACGCCCTCCGGAGAGGCATCAGGGAGGGGAGGGCAGGGGAGGGGGTCGGGGCGTACGTACTCTGGGCCCGGGGGGGAGTCGCGTGCCGACGGGTCCCCCACCCCCGCATCGTCTGGGCGGCCCAGTCTGCAGACGCCGCCGCGCGCTCGCACCCAGAGAGAAGTTGCAAAGCAGAACCCACCCTCCCCCGCGCCCCGACCGTCCCCCACCCTCTTCCCCGAGTCTGTGAGGCGGCGGCAGCGGCAGAAGGAGGCGCCGCCTGCCAAGTTCAACCCCCATCCTTCCCTCCTAGCGCGCTCACACTTGAAGGAAGTTGTACACCAAATGCAAAACCTACTGCGAGCTGGATTTCTTTGCTCTTTATTATTACTGTTATTATTATTAAGGAAAGCAGGAGGTGGCAGGCCTAAGAGCAAGCTGCAACGAAATAGTAAGTTGCTTGCAAAGCACGCCCTCCTCCCTCCGCAACTCCCCAACTCCTGACCTCTCCTTTCACCCCCTCCCGGGATACCGTCCAAGTTCCCCGGGGAGGCCCCTCCCCCGAATCTTGACATATGCTGCACTCTCCTCAACGCGTCGCCCACCCTTTCGTCTTCGTGGGACCCCTCTTTCTCCAAATAAAACAAAACACACGCAGCTTTTAAGTATCAGCATTAAACTCATTCCAGCTGTTCCCGTTACACGCCTCCCCCTCTGTCGGAGGATAACACGGGGCCCATCCCCAAAGAGAGGGGCGTGGGGCGAGGGTTGTCGCGCGGGAGGCCGCCGCCCCAGCTGCTTTCTCCTGCTCGCCGCGTCGGGAGGGCTCGGGCGACGCCAGGACCGAGCTTCCTACCTTGCGCGGCACATACTATGATTTTTGTGACTTGGGGAAAGGTTGTGCTGTGTTGCTTTAGGGTTTGGGGAGGTAACTTTTGCGCCCCCACAGGTGACAGTACTTGCCAGCTGCTGACGAGGGCGGAGGCTGCCGCAGCTCCACCTAGCCCTTCCCGGCCGGCGCTCGGAAGCAGCCGCTCTCTCCTCCGGCCGCGCTCAGACTGGCGGCGGCCGCTCTGCCCTGACATCTTGCAGAGGATGGGGGAAGCGCGTGCCGGAAGCTGCCCGCCGCCATCTTGGTAAAGGCCGGTGATGCCGCCCGGCCACCATCTTGGCAACGGTTCTCGGTCGCGGGCCGCCAGAGTAGCCCTTCCTAAGTTCTGAGGGGTGGACGCTGCTCCGTGTGTCGTCTGATGTGACAGGAGAGCCCTAGGCTTCTGGCAAGCCGCCAGCCCGGAGGCGATGTGCACGGGTCGCCTCCAGATGATGCCAGGGCCGCCATCTTGGCAAAGGAAGAGCCGCTCGCCGCCTCAGGAAAGAAAAGGGAACCAAGACCTATGCCAGCGTCGAACCCTCAGCCAAGAGAAGGGCGCTGAGCAGCCATAGATTAACAAAAGTCCTTCTAGATCCTTTTCTTTCCCTTGGCGCCAGTCAACTGGAGGGAGGCCCTTGTCCTGGGTGCTTATAGTGGACACTAGGTGAGAATTTTCTCCGAGAACGCTAACTTTCCTAACTTACATGTCTCAAATACTAGGATCTTTTAGTGGGTTGGGTCCCCAAACAACCAACAGTTTCATAGGGAAAAAAATCAAGACCCAAACTTACAATAATGTTATGCATGTTTTAAAAGTGAGTTCAGTAACTCATACTGATGATTATCCTTGTATATCTGCTTGAAAGTGATACTAGAAGTTTTATATAAATATGTAATTTGCACATGTATAACATATGTAAAGGGACCGTAACAGTTACCTAATAGAATACCACTTCCCATACCATAAACCTATTTCATAGTTGAATCTCTGCTGTAACAAAAAAAAAAAAAAAAAAAAAAAGGAAAGAAAGAAAAGAAAAATCCACCTCATCTCTCTTACCTGTTCACATTCTCTGTGGAGGGTACCCAGCTTTTAAATAATACCTGCTTTTACGAGAGTTCTGCTTTAACTTTCTTCCCACTCATTTTTTCCTGCATGTCCAGTGGATCACCTTAAAATGGAAGAAAACACATTTTAAATTAAAAATCCCCATTGAAAACACTTCCAGTTGAGCAAAGTGGTTTTTCTTTGCCATGGTCTAAATGTGCATTCTAATTTTTGAATTTGATAGAAAAATTCTTAGTCTTTAGTCTTTCGTGTTCATTTGAAAGCAGGCATAAACTGTGGATTAGCCCAGTGCCTGCTTTTCAGAGTTGGAATTATTATGCTTTATGGCTAACATTTATTGATTCCTCCCACTGCACGCCTGCACGCACACACACGCACACACTCTACTGCCGACTTTTGCTGACAATAGCTGAATAGACAGGTATTCTGATTTCTGAACATGAGGAAACAGAGGTTTACAGAGCTTGAGGTATATCCAAGGTTGTACACCTAAGTGTGGAGGGTAGAAATAGACAATATTAGAGAGGTTTTTCTTCACTAACATCATAATTTCCATAAAAGAGTATGCAAATCCCATGATAGGCTTGCAATAAGTGTGTATGGAATTTAATTCAAGAAATGAAATCCAGTGCACTAGAAAGAATATGAGATTCAGCGCTGTAATAATAACAGCAGTTCTAACAGTAGTTACCATTTATTGAACTTCTACTACCTACCAGACACCATTGAAAGTGTTTTATATATACAATTGAAGTCTTTACATAATGAAACATTACCAATCTGCAACCCATGGAAGTTATAATTACTACAGGAAATAGGGGGCATCCCCATCTGAGGGGGAATATATTTGATTGTCTAAGAAGTAAAGATGGGAATAAAGGAGATATTTCCAAACTCCATGAAGGCAAGGACCCTTTCTGTCTTGTTCATTGCTGTATGTCCCACTCCTAGAACAGAGCCCGATACAGAGTGGGCACTCAGCAAATCTTTTACAGAGTTATAATAAAACACTGAATTAACAAGACCATATCACTTTTACTGAGTTGTTGGGGAGGCCAAACGAGTTAATGAAAAGTATACAAATATTACTCAAGACTCTTAAGATATTTATTGTCTTACGTTTAAACACCTGAGTACTCCTCCCCTCCCCCCAAAAAAAACCCAAAACAAACAAACCAACAAGTAAACAACAAAGACTCATTATTGTGTATTCCTAGAGTGTCCTGTACTTTACTTTGGTAGCACATTACAATGATAGTTTTTTATTTCTGGATTCATTTGTTCAGTGTCTGTCTCCCCCACTAGAATATAATAGCTCTGTGATGGCAGGGCCGGTGTCTGTTTCTTTCACCACTATATCGCTAGCGCATAGTAGGTACCCAGTGGTTATTTGTTGAGTAAGGTCAATATAAATATAATATGAATATAATATACAATTGTTTTACAATTGTAGAGAATACTATATAAATATAAATAAGATCCTAAGATCAATAAAACCTTAAACCTGAATATTAAGCAAACCACCTTTTACGTTTATACAGCAATTGATATATTATCCAAGTGAGTTCTCCCACTCTGTTCATCTGTTTTACCATTTCCATTTCCATTAAAATAGTCCAAACCCCACAACCAGATTACTCCTTCAAGTCATCAATTAAATTATACATGCTCCTCCTCAAGTATCTATAGTAAATCCCTATTCCAGTGTATAGAGATCCCAACTTCCATTCTAGTATTTATTTAAGACCACCGTCTTTCACCTGATCCTTTGTAGAAGGCAAAACCTTCCAGCTGATGCCACAGGCTGGTATTTAATTCAATTAAAAAGTCAGTAAAAGCAAGGGAATCATTAAAACAAACAAACAAACAAGCAAACAAAAAAAAAACAAAGCCCTGTACTTTCAAATGTTAAGCTTTAAAACCTAAAACCTATCATTGAACACTTATTTCCTAATCCTTTGATGACGGTCTGAAGTGTTTGGGAGCCCACTGACTGGAGTTCCATGTCTCCATTCATGTATAAACTACAACCATCAGTAAAGCTTATCTGTGAAGAGCCCATTTGGCTGGATAGCCTCTGCCTCTATGAGAAATGTAACCTTGGGCAACCTAACTCTCTGGGCCTCAGTTTCCATCATCTGTAAAATGGGGATGATAACAGTACTAACTCAAGTTACTATAAAGATGAAATAAGTTTGAGATGTTTGATGTGCTTAGACTAATTCCTGGGATATATTAAGTGTTTAATCATCATTAGCACTTGTTATTAATAAGTAATGTTACTATTAAAGTAGAGCAAGAAATGAAAAGGACTTACAAAATAATACAAGTGTAGTGTTCTAAATTTTTATGATTCATTCCGTCCTGCCCTTGCCCCAATCTTCCGAAGTTGTCTTACATCCACCTAGTTTGACAGCAATTGTTTACAGGGCATCTTTCCATTTAGAATTTATAGACCAACAACTGTTTCTGTCATTAGTCATATTTCATCATTTTACTTAGTATTTAATCAAATCAAGTAATTACAAGAACAACACAAATGGAATAAACATGTTTTGGGGGGAAAAAACCACCAGGAACTGTTAGTAAGCAGAAAGTGTAACTGGTGGGAACAGCACTGTGTGGAGTATAGGAAGTAGCCTTAGCTCCAGTGTTCAGCCTGCCCTTCAACACTTGTGTCTTCCAGGGAGAATGGAGAACTTGGATTAGTTGAAATGAATGCATCAGCAGTGTTGGTTAAGAGAGCCCAATGAAGAAAGACCACAGTATATACCACATTCATTCCCATCTTTACTGTTGTTTATCATGTATTTTTCCTTTCACATAAGGACACCTCTTGTAACTTACTCTCCTGTAGCCCATGATTCCTTGGCATGGCTGTGTTTCCCTTCTATCCTCTAACCCCCTCACCCCCCCCCCTTTAAATCTATGATGTTAAATGTACATTGGAATCACCTTAAAAAGCCAAAAATAGGCTTAACCTATGATCCAGCAACCCCTCCATATATCTGGAGGAAACTCTAATTCAAAAAGATACATGCACCAATGTTGAAGGCAGCACTATTTACAGTAGCCAAGACGTGGAAACAACCAAAATGTCCATCAACACATAACTGATGAAGGAGTTGTGGTATGTTTATATAATGGGAATACTACTCAGCCATAAAAAAATAAAATAATGCAATTTGCAGCAACAGGGATGGACCTAGAGATCATCATTCTAAATGGAGTAAGCCAGAAGAGAAAGAAAAATACCATATGAGATCACTTATATGTGGAATCTGAAAAAAAAAAAAAAAGGAGGGGCACATATAAACTTATCTCCAGAACAGAGACAGACATACAGACATAGAAAACAAACTTATGGTTGCCATAGGGGAAGAGGGTTGGGGAGGGATAAGTTGAGAGTTTAGGATTTGCAGATACAAACTACTATGTATAAAATAGATGAACAGCGAAGTCCTATTGTATAGCACAGGGAACTATATTCAATACCTTGTAATGGCCTATAATGAAAAAGAATGAAAAGGAATGTGTGTGTGTGTATATATATATATACATCAATCACTATGCTGTACACCAGAAACTGACACAACGTTATAAACTGATTATATACTTCAATTTTAAAAAGCTAGTATTAAATTTATCATTTCCCAAAATAAATTACTCTGAGGCTATTAAAATTCCTCTCTAATTTAAAAAATCTTATGATATAGCAGGAAGACGTGAAAAAATGTAAATTGGAATCAAATTTGTATCATGTTTGTATGTATTAATAATTTTGAATATGATAATTCATTGAATATGTTAATTTTATATTAAGCCAATGCAAGCAGCCTTTGTGGGTTGTCAGAACATACTTTCAAAAAAATTATTCCTGAAGCTATCATAGCTATTAGATGCCTCCTTAAAATAGTATCTTGACTTAAGGAAATACCTCTATTCTTGTTTAACTTTAAAAAACGTGAGAGACTCAAGGGAACCCAGCTGAGCTCTGAATGCCCCATCTCTTTCTGCTTCAGTATTTCTGTTTCACACCCGACATGCCTGTTATAAACAATTCACACTTAGAACAGCAAGTTCTTAATCATAATTAATTCCACTTTGGTACTTCTTTTTATAATTGGAATTAACATTCCCACACGAACTGGGAAATGCTAAATTGTTACCAGCATCCCTGGTGTTTTGCTGCTTCTCATGATGCTTTCAATGATTTCATCATAAGCAACTTAAAATATCACAAATTGTGGTCATATGCATGGTAGACTCTAAGGGCGTCCTGTTAAGTCTATATTCTTTATGCCAGCAGAACTCAGTTTTAGCAATACCTAGTCCAAGGATGAGGTAAATAGCAGCAGATAAATGAGATAAATGTTGCCCTGAGCAGGAACCTAATGTTTTTAGTGTTTGGAGACATTAGAGCCGGCACACTGAATAATTGTAACAAGTATTACGTACTTTGTTTTTCATTTGTGGCATTTGTGGCTGGCCATTATGTCATTAGCTCTCTTCCTCTTCTGATTTAATCTCCCTTTGTGTCCCATGTTCCTTTGGAAGAGATTTTTTCAGTCTGCTCCATTTCTAGGTGGAACCTCTCAACTCATTTCTGGGGACCTGCATTTACATTTCGGTGCATACGTGTTATTTACTAGTTCACACTGGGTTATGTTTTGTTTTGTTTAGGGCTAAGTTGGAAATAGTGGAGTTAAGAGATCAAAACATCCTGGGTATAGGGATCCCATAACAAGATACGAATGTACTTTGTATCAGACTCTGAAGTGTTACAAAAGCCATTTGGAGAACTTTTTAATTTGATGTCAATATTCATCAATTACATTTTCTCTAGCTTCCTGTGTATTTTTCAATATAAGACCTGTCTTTGAAATCCTGTTCTATTACTTAACTGAATGAGCAGGGACCAGTCATTCAGTTCTTCTCAGCCTTGTTTTTCTACCTGTAAAGAAAGGGTAATTATATCCCCTACCTACTATACAGGAATCAGTAAGTCGAATGGGATGGTGCAGACAACAGGAGTTTTTAAACACCAAACTTGGGAAAACAGGGAGGGATGTGTAGCATTTTTGCATCATTAATTCACCACAACAAAAGTAATTACTAATTCTGTTGAAAACTGTCATTGCCTCTCTTCACTCATTTCCAAGATAATCAGTGCAATGGGTGTCCTGAAAGTGTCAGCAGAGGAGGGACAATTAAGAGGTGGGCTGGAGCCAGGTGTACCAGCCTGGGGAGTTGAGTGTTACATTTTCGGTAAGTTTTAAATCCATCGTTAATCATGGCCAAACATTAAAAACTAAATTATTTAGAAACTTACAGTTAAACAAAATATTTTTAAAACAAAGGTATCAAATGCTCAAAACTTCACTTCTTAACTGTTTTACAGTATTTTATTATTATCTATGTTTTAAAATTTTTTCCGTCTGTTCTGAATAATGGATATCCTATAATGGTATGATAAGAGTGTCTCTCCCCAGCTCTGCCTTCAGAAATGTTATTTCAGTAGTTTGAGATCAATCATGGTGGAGTATTTACACCACAGAAATTGGAAAACACTGCAAATCAGAGCTTGATTTATTTTGTTAATGGTCTGAACCTAAGAAGGTGATAGAAGAAAATTTAAAAATAAAGATTGAACTTCAAAGTGTGTTCATTTATGAATGACAAAAAAATTGAGGAAATATTTTTCTGGTACTTGAAAACTATTATCTGATCAGTAAAGAAGCACTCACATCATTGACAAAGTGCAGTCCAGACATATACTTTTGTTGTTTCACTTTCAACTCACTCATTAATGTGAAAACATCAAGCAACATTCATGTCTGAACCTCAGTGGCACGAGCAACTTCTTTGCTAAATTAAATATTAACCAAATATGATCAGAATTACAGCTATAGGCAGACTATGGATACAAGACTTTGGCAAAAATCATTGTAACCATTCTGCAGAAATCAATGGATTATGCAGATAGAATTAACTGTAAAAGATGTTATGTTTTATTTTTTGTAAATTGTGTGCTATGCTCTCTTTGTATCAGTAATATTTATAATAGAAACACAGATACTCCCTCCTGGCAGTTGTTAAACATTTATCAGCACAGTGATTATGGACATAATCGAATTTACTCTTTGAAAGCTCATTCCCCGTGTCACATGGAACCTGGGTTGTGGGAGCTAAGACAGGAAGCAGGGGGAGCAGTGAAGAGGCAGGCGTGTTGGTCCCGGGGAAGACAGAGATTGGTACCCGGGTAGTGGCGATGGAGGTGGGAAGCTATGGGTGGACAGACGAAGGCAAAGCAGTCATTGAGCAGATCCGTGGAAGAGATGAGTATTCAGGGACCGCCTACGCTGAAGGGACTGTGTCTGGAGAAGACTGAGGAGGCTCCGTGGTTGGAGGAAGTGAGTGTACAGACAGCTGCAATGAGAGAAGGAGTCAGGAGCAGGATGTGGAAGGAGGGATGGAAACAGAGGCAGTTCGAGAGCTCAAGTCAGTATCTTTGAAGCACATGGAGAAAGTCAGGCTTGACTGCCTTGCAGTGAGTGTGGAGAGGGGAAACCCCAAATACCAGTAACGTGCATGACTGGAACTCAGATCCTCAGAAGTTTCCTTACTCATCTAGCAATTTTATTAAGACTTTTGCCCACATAGAGGGATTATTTGTGCATCCCAACGCCTTGACCCTATCCCAATCTACAGATGATTTTTTCCCCTAGCATTTGCCCATTTTAATTGTAAAACGTCTCTCACTCAGTCACCCTGTGCTACACAGATAGTGCTTCCTCTTTTAATCCTCCTCAGGGTCTTGTTATTCTTTGTTGTGTCACAAAGACGGCCCCAACCATAAGCCACTCTATTCTGTTGCCTATAACAGGTTACCAGCAAGCTCCCGGCCACCACAGCTCTCCCTGCTTCCCCCTTCGCAAACTACAGCCTACACTCCACACTGCAGGTTGCATGTTTCAGTCTGAATGTTTTGCAAGAGAGATTGTTAAATTTTATGGAATTTTAAAAATAGTACATGTTTTGCAAAAAAAAAAAAAAAAAGGAACCACTTCCTCCTCCCCTTTCACCCAGGCTCTCAATCCTAATGACCAGAGAAAGGAAAATTTCTCAGCCAGATACCACACTGAGGATTCACCGTGGATACATCAATTTGATTTACTTTGGTATTCTAATATTAGTTATTTTATCGACAGTTTCAATTTATTGTGGATCTGTATTAACAGAAGGGACTTTCCCAACTAATTTTCCCTCCCATTCATCGATTTCTTCAGCAAATTACAATTTCTCCAACAAAATGGCAAGTATTACATATCAGGCCCCAGTGTAAGGCTGCAGCAATATAAAAATGACTAAGATACAATCTGTGCTCCGGAGGAAATGGAGAAAGATACAGTAACAAGTCATTATCAAACCAGGCAGACTTGCAGAAATGTGGTGATAGACGGGTAAAGGACTGCATATGCATCAAGAAGTCACCTGCAGGGTGTCCAGCGTAGTCCAGCAGGTGCTTAGCATGCACGAGATCCTGGGCTCAATCTCTAGTACCTCCATTAAAAAAATAAATAAATAAACCTAATTACCTCCCCCCTCCAAAAGAGAGAGAGAGAGAGTGAGAAAGAGAGAAGTTACCAAAAAAAAAAAAAAAGTCACCTGGGTGTTTAAGGACAGGGAGGTAGGTATGGGCATGGAGATGGGAGTCAGGGAGGATTTCTAGAAGGTGAGCATGACTGATTTGAGTTATGAAGGGTCTCCTCCAGGTTATTTGGTTATTTCTCATGAAAGTAACACTAAGAAAGCTTGCCATTAGTATTTTATCAGGACATTTTTTGGGTGCATTTAAAAGAAACTCAACTGTTAAAGCAGAAAAAAAAAGTTTGCTGAAGTCAAGAGGAAGTTTAGCTTTGGGCATGGTTGGATCCAGGGGCTCAAATGATATCGAAAGTACTCTTAGCTTTACTTTCCTATGTTTGGGCTTTATTCCTGGGAAGGCTATCTCCACCTGGTGGCCTGCAGCACCTGGATTGAAAACTCTCTACCAGCTTAGTAACTTCAGTGGAAAGAAAATTCTTCTTTTCCAGTCATTTTAGTGGATGTCCCTGGGAGGAGTTTCATGGGTCTAATTGGGTCACATGCTCATCCTTAGATCAATGAGTATGACCAAGGGATGTAAGGGAGGTACACTCTGATTTGGCAAAGCCTCGGTCACATGTCCATCAGTGACATCTAAGAGTAAGGTACCAATGAGAGAGAGTGTGGGCGAGAGAGAGGGGAGAGATGCTCCCGCAAATAATTGGTCTTTTAAATTAAAGTAGGAGAAAAAGGCACGCAGAAAACAACAGATGTCCACTACAACAGCTGTTTATCAAAATATTAACAATGACACAAACATCATATTTTACATTTTAAGGGAATTCGTCATGACTTACAATGTTTGTCAGCACTGGAAAGAACCCTGAAAACTAAGTATACTTGTTACAAGTCCTAGTGATTTCCCTTCCTGACTTTAATAGAATAAGTTTCCTAGAATTGCCAAAGTATTACTGAGGAAAAAGAAAGAGGCTGGAGGAATAACTCTTCCAGACTTCAGACAATACTACAGAACTACAGTCATCAAGACAGCATGGTATTGGTACAAAAACAGACATATAGACCAATGGAACAGAATAGAGAGCCCAGAAATGAACCCACAAACTTTTGGTCAACTCATCCTCAACAAAGGAGGCGAGAATATACAATGGAGTAAAGACAGTCTCTTCAGCAAATGGTGTTGGGAAAACTGGACAGCAGCATGTAAAGCAATGAAGCTAGAACACTCCCTTACACCATACACAAAAATCAACTCAAAATGGATCAAAGACTTAAACATAAGACAAGATACAATAAACCCCCTAGAAGAAAATATAGGCAAAACATTATCTCACATACATCTCAAAAATGTTCTCCTAAAACAGTCTACTCAAGCAATAGAAATAAAAGCAAGAATAAATAAATGGGACCTAATGAAACTTACAAGCTTCTGCACAGCAAAGGAAACCAGAAGTAAAACAAAAAGACAACCTACAGAATGGGAGAAAATCTTTGCAAGCAATGAAACCGACAAAGGCTTGACCTCCAGAATATGTAAGCAGCTCATACAAAACTTAATAAGAAACAACCAAACAACCCAATCCAAAAATGGGCAGAAGACCTAAACAAGCAATTTTCCAAGGAAGACATACAAATGATCAATAGGCACATGAAAAATGCTCAATATCACTAATTATCAGAGAAATGCAAATCAAAAGTACAACGAGGTATCACCTCACACCAGTCAGAATGGCCATCATTCAAAAGTCCACAAATGACAAATGCTGGAGAGGCTGTGGAGAATGGGGAACCTTCCTACACTGCTGGTGGGAATGCAGTTTCGTGCAGCCACTGTGGAAAACAGTATGGAGATTCCTCAAAAGACTAGGAATAGACTTACCATATGACCCAGGCATCCCGCTCCTGGGCATATATCCAGAAGGAACCCTACTTCAGGATGATACCTGCATCCCAATGTTCATAGCAGCAGTATTTACAATAGCCAAGACATGGAAACAGCCTGAATGTCCATCAATGGATGACTGGATAAAGAAGCTGTGGTGTATTTATACAATGGAATACTACTCAGCCATAAAAAACTGACAACATAACACCATTTGCAGCAACCTGGAAGCTCCTGGAAAATGTCAATCTAAGTGAAGTAAGCCAGAAAGAGAAAGGAAAATACCATATGTCGCTCATATGTGGAACCTAAAAAAAAAAAAAAACAAAACCAAAAACAAACAAAGCATAAATACAAAACAGAAACGGACTCATAGACATAGAATACAAACTTGTGGTTGCCACGGGGGCGGAGGATGGGAAGGGATAGACGGGATTTCAAAATTGTAGAATAGATAAACAAGATTATACTGTATAGCACAGGGAAATATACACAAGATCTTATGGTAGCTCACAGAGAAAAAAATGTGACAATGAATATGTATATATGTTCATATATAACTGAAAAGTTGTGCTCTACACTGGAATTTGACACAACATTGTAAAATGATTATAAATCAATTAAAAATGTTAAAAAATAAGTTTCAAATAGTGTACAAATGAATTGACTATTGCTTTGCAAAAACAATATCTCTACTTAATTGAGCCCTTTTCAGTTGATGTAGCGATATTTACAACTTTTAAGCTGGCTTGGAACTGGTCTCACTTGCCTGTGATTCCAGCGAACATGATGAGGTCTAGAAGGTTCCTATGAGCCTCTGCCTGCTTATTTTGCTCCTTCTGTCTCGACAAGCTGACTGTCACGCAAATGTCTCCAGCCCGGGCACTGGGCAGGCAGGAAGCCAGAACCAGTAATAGAACCAAGAGGTACTCCATGAATACTTGCTGATTAATTTTAGCTCTATAGGCCTGATGGGTTTTCTAGCCCTATAATTACCATCAGCAAATAGTTCTTGAATGATGTCCAGCATATTTTTATTCCTCTTTCCTTGGTCCTGATTTTCATTTTCTATTTTACCTCTCTGTGATTTCATCA
This sequence comes from Vicugna pacos, assembly GCF_048564905.1. Lineage (NCBI taxonomy): Eukaryota > Metazoa > Chordata > Mammalia > Artiodactyla > Camelidae > Vicugna > Vicugna pacos. The sequence continues at coordinate 20,155,933 of NC_132989.1, read as the reverse complement.
CATGTGTTTCTGTTCATCAGACCCACAGAACCTCCTTGATCAGTTTCACATTGCCAATTTTGTTTCACCTATGAGATATCTATCTATCTATCTGCCTAAATCTAATTTTATTATGAAGAGTTTAGGTCCTCTCTGGAATTAGCAACGGAATAAATTGGGGGGTAGGAAGAAATAAATAGGTTATTGAATGGCTATTCTGTTAGTGCATTCCACACATGCCTTTCAAGTCAGTCTTTTTTTATTAGAAGTCATGCTCAATAAGACTGTAAGTCCTGACTGGGTCACTCTATGGAGCAAACAGAGAGCAGTGAGTAGTGAGGGGATGAGTTATGAGCACAACAAATAAGGAAAGATTTTACAGAGGGAAGACTGTGGAAAAATGATTGTCCCAAGAAAAATGATTGTCTCGTGTGGATGGCATTAGAAGAATGAAACATAATTTTAGATATTACTTTAAAAAATCTTAAAATAATACAGACTAAAAAACAGATACTTATTTAAAAAATCCAAACCTGCAGAAAGACAGAAATGCATAAATTAAGAAGTAAAAACTGCCCTCCGTATGATCCCATTTTACAGATGTAACAATTTTAAGGAGTTGGTGGGCAGTCTTCCAGACCCTGCACACAAACATAGTTTCTTAAAAAAAAAAAGAAATACATATTTTTCAACTTCATTCATCTAATGGTTTTGGACATCTTTCCATGTCAATATTTTCAGGTAATAGCAGGATAGTTTTCTATTGTTTGGTTATATTATAATTTATTTAACTTCTCCCTTATTGATGAATATTTAAGTTGTTTCCAATTTTTCATGACTGGAAGGCATGCTGCAATGAAGATCGTTGTAGATACGTCTTTATGCACCATCCTGAACGTATTTCTATCATACAGAATTCGAATTGCTTAGGTAGATGTGGTCCCTAACAATCATTAAGCACCCAAAGGTGTAATATTAATGGCCTTACTGAAAAACTGCTTGTCCATTCCCAGCTCATTTTCCTCATCCTCTAGGCATTCTAGAAAAATCCCATTAGAGCAGGATCCATGGGTGGCGATGCAGAAGAGGCTGCTACCTGAAGACCCCTCACACCCTGTTTCTGGATCCATTTTTGCTGAATCCATCTTTGAGTGAACTGTATTATAATTCAGAAGGATTCATTTACCTATGAACTGGGAAGAGTCACTTGCATGGCATCATTTAGGGACACCACAGTGCTTCTGATGAAAAATCTGCATCCTGTGAGGGTACCTAGTATGTCCTCTATGATGACCAGATAGGGGAATATTGTTTGTGCCTGCCCCACGTTCACTCTCCACATATGGTACTAGGACCTCTATTTTCCTTTGGAAAAGCATCCTCTTCCTAACTTCCATCTATGTGTTTGTGGTGAGAAAGAAAGAGAGAAAGAGAGAAAGAGAAAGAGAGAGAGGGAAGGAGGGAGGGAGAGAGGGAGGGAGGAAGGAAGAAAGAAGGAAAGAAAAAGAAAAGGAAGAAAGGAAGGAAGGAAGGAAGGAAGGAAGGAAGGAAGGAAGGAAGGAAGGAAGGAAGGAAGGAAGGAAGGAAGAAAGGGAGGGAGGAAGGGAGGAAGACCCCATTAATACCCCATTCTAAACTCTATGCAGGCCTGGCCGGACCTGTCAGAGCCTTAGTTCACAGACGGGTCCAGGACAGACACCAAGGAGCCTCGTTCTAGGCCTTCAGGGACTATTCAGAAGTTTGCCCTTTTTCAATAGGAGTGGCTAAGCTGGTGAGATGCCAGCTTGGAGCACCTGTATTCTGCCACTTAGACCCTACACTGGGAAGAGGTTGACAAAAAATAAGAACAAGCAAAGGGGTCTGGAGATAGACAGATTCCCAATTATACAACTTAACTGTCTACATCCTGAAGCTAGGGCTTGACATTACAATTACACACCCTGATAAAGTCTTCTGTTTTTTTCATCTTGAGCCAGTTGGAGTCAGCTCTTTAACACTTGCATCTGAGAGGCTCCTGACATAAGAAGCAAAGATCTAAAACACAGGACGCTGCTCCTTCTGGAAGAGAGAGGCAGGCTAAGGTTACTAGGCATCTAGGGTGACCCCTAAAGAGAAGGGGGAGCCGGAGAGAGGAGCCAGTTGTATGCCTAAAATTAAGCTTTACCTGCTTCATGAATTTGGCTAGAGTTTCCTGTTAATGATTAACTAGGCAAGATGGTCAAACTCCTTCTTTATTTCAAAATGCAAGTATTTAAATGAGAACATCAACCCTTAGTTAATCCACTCATTTTGGCTACATCTGCCTCAGATTTCCATGTTTTTTTTTTTAATAATATAGGAAATGCTTCTCTATTTTAGTTTGTGCTTTAAAAGGTAAAATTAAACCCTGGTAGTCTTCCAAAAGAAATGCTGAATCTCGTTTCTCTTTAAGGAAGCCTTAATTATTACTCTGCTCTCCATATTGACCCAGACTTATATATTTTATTGCTTTGTTTATAGTAGACTTGATGATATATTAACTTCAATGCAGTATCTGTAAATATGGTCCAGTGACATATATATTAAAATATTTGTGTATCTTCTCATAATTTGTGTTTTTGAAGCTCAAGCTTGAGAGCTGAAGGAAAACCTCCACTAATATTAAAAAAATCCCTCAGTTGAATTAAATCCACAATACTTATACAAATACTGCTACTGTTTTGCATGTGTAAACTTTATACTTTTCTCTCATCTGTAGCAGGGGAGTAAGGCATGGCAGTGGGTAGGGATATATTTTTTTTTTAACATTTTTTATTGATTTATAATCATTTTACAATGTTGTGTCAAATTCCAGTGTTCAGCACAATTTGTCAGTCATTCACAGACATATACACACTCATTGTCACATTTTTTTCTCTGTGAGTTATCATAACCTTTTGTGTATCGTTGGACTCAGTACACATTTATTTAGTTATTAATAGCTCCAGCTCAGTCTGAAATAGACTTGAGACTCTACCTCTTAGTAGGCATGTGTCTTTAGGCAAGTTAGTTAGCCTCTCTCAATCTTAGTTCCCTTAACTGAAAAATAAAGGTCATTACAGCCCTTGCTTCATAAAGTTCTTATACAGATTAAACAAGCTATTCTATGTAAAGCTCTTAGCAAGGTCTCTGACATTTCATAAGTGCTGTTATGTTACATGATTATTGTTACTAAGCCCTGAATTAATGACTGGCAATGCAAAGAAACCAACAAATTAAAACTCCTGCAGAATGTGAAATGGACATGTAAGCATGTGCCAATCAGAAAGGATACACCACACACACACACACACACACACGCACACACTACACTAGCATCCTTCAAACTAAATCACTTTCCTCCTTACGTCATGGACTGTGAAGTGAGACTCACTGAGCACCTGCTGGGGATTCTGTGAAAGAAATTTAGCCACTAGCTGGAAATTTTCACTGTATGATTTATCAGGTTCCTCAGAGCTTTGGGGTTCTGTAATTCTATAAACCACACAAGCTACAGTTACTGTGGGATTTTATCCTTTATGAAACCCGAGAGAACCACAGATTTTCTACATCCAGCTGAGCATGCTCAAATAGAGAAAGACATTTGAAAGCACAGAAAGTAATCTCACGGTCTTTAACCAGCGAAATCCTATGGCCAAATGAAATAAAAGCACAGAGAAATGGGATGATTTGACCGGAGTCTCACTGATTTGCCAAGGAACCAAAAGGAACAGGCAAGCCTTCCTGACTCCTGGTCGAGTCCTTTACAGAGTAAACATAGTGATATATAATCTTTAGATGTCAATATTTACCTTTTATGAATTTATTGCTGGCCATGTGTCAACCCACAAATTCATTTGTTTACTTACATCAGTGCCATCATAAACTCTTTCACTTCATCGTCAATGTTTGTATAACACGCTGGACAAAGCATTGGGCAGGGGTACCAGGGACTAGGTTTCGGTTGTGGCTTTGGGGACCCTTCTTGCCCCACTCCCACCCCAAACTGCACGACTGTGGGTGAGATTCTCGTCTCCTTTCTGAGTGTCTTTCGCTGTTCAGGTCTCTGGAATTGCACTCCCCATCTCTTTCAATCCTTACAGATGTTATCCTGTTCCTCTTGTTGCAAAGCTTTTACTAGGCAGCCTGTAATTATTGGGCTCCTACTGTATGCCTATACATAAGGCAGTGGAGGTAGAGACAAATCAGGAAATCTTCTGACCCTCCGCTCTCCCAGTGAGGAGGGGACAGAAACACAAACAGATGATGGGAAACAGCAAACGCAGTACTAAAGCCGTGTACAAGATGCGACAGGACATAGGAAGTCAGAGGGTGAAGTCTGGGATCAGGGAACGTTCTGGAGGAGGCAGGTTGAGATGTAAAGGATGCGCAAGATTTGCTGTCCGGTGGGGGAAGATGGATAAGTCTGAGCCTCTCGAGAGATGACAGAGATCATCCTGAGAGGAAGAAACTGGCTTGGACTAGGGCAGAGCTAGAGAAAACGAAGCTGATGCTTATAGCCATGTGACCTTGCCCTACTCCCCTCAGTTTTCTAGTCTATTAAATAGGTACAATGATTAGGTTTCCTCTTAGGGCTGTTATAAGGATCTAATGAGATTATTTACACTCATTTTAGTACAAAACTTGACACTAATAACAGTGGTAGTAATAGTTACTAGTAATAATGACAGGAATATTGCCAATTTACTTTCACCAAGAACACACTGTCTCCTCTCTCTCTTCTAAGGACACAAACATATTCATATCCTGCTTTTAAATATATTTTGTATATAAACATTTTTAGAGATAACACCCAAGTATTTGAAGCACTGTGATTTAAAAAAAAAAGGGAACATCTCATGCCATACTAGAAAGAGATCCTAGAGGAGCCATTAATTACAATGGTTTCCCCTAGATCAGGAGTTGTCATTTGGGGGTAATTTTTGCCCAGTGGAAGGGGCATCTCAGTAGCATCTGGTGGGTATATGCCAGGGACGCTGCCAAACATCCCACAATCCCACAACAAGGAATTATCCAGCCCCAAGTGTCAACAGTGCAGAGCCTGACAGTCCCTGCCTTAGATATAACCCACTCAATGCGAACTTTCATGGAACCATCAGGAAACACAGCAAAGCAATGCTCCTAGATTCTAAGTTCAGCTGCAAAAGTGTATCCTCCAGACATTTTATGTGTTTTAACATCTCTGGGAATAAAAGTCCTTCAGAGCCCCTGGTAGCTTCAGTCAAACTTTTTGTGCTCTGAAAATAATGACAATTAAAAAAAATTTATTTTTCCCCACCAGGCTAACTCAGGACAAACACCTTCTTTTTTTTTGATAGTGGCTTTAATGAAATTTACCAAAAAGAGATTCAAACTCTAATTTGGGAGTCTTTTTTCAGAAATGGAGAAACTTGGGACAGTCTTGTCTTCACTGCCAAAGGGGTCCGAATGACCAGCCACTCATGATGGCTCCTGTGGTCTCCAGGAGAAGGAAGCTAAGTGCCCTTTGGGCTCCTGTGGTCTTCCTAAGGTTCTTGCCAGAGCCCGGCGAGCACCAGGGAGCCTCCGAAGGGTTTGTATGTTCATTTCCCTAGAATGAAATCTTGCTCCAAGTAGCTTTTCTAAATTGTGCCATTAGAGGCCTCATCCTTCATTCCCTTTTTTCTCTTTTTCTCTAGAAGCAGCATAAGAGTGTGAGCTCTGGGGCAACACTGCCCGGGTTTGAATCTGGCTCTGCCATTTGTGACCACGTGACCTGGACAAGCTTCTTGACCTCTGTGTACCTCAGATTCCTTACCTGTAAGATGAGGGATGACAACAGTTCCTGCCTCATAGGATTGTTATGAGAATTAAGTGGATTCCTATATATAAAGCACCTAGAACAAAGCCTGGCGCATAATGAAGCAATAAATGAATGTTAGTTCTTTCTCTTACTGTTCATTATTTGTCCTCGTGACTCATTCATTTGCTCATAGGAGACTCTGGAGTCCTACAATTTTAGGTGTGATAAGGACTTGGTAGAAGGAACTTGTCGTTGCAGGATATGTCACGCAGTCCCAGCCATGGCCAGCTGGGGACCAAGGGAGTGGCTGACATGGAGCTCACTGCTTGGTCAGTTCTGCTTCTTGGTTAGACTGCCAAGAGCTTGTGTTTTTCTTTCCCCCCTCATCTTTACTAGCACCCATTTTTCTCTTACTTTTCTTGGCTTTTCCTCCCAAGTATGACGTCTTGACTGAATCCTCCCTTCTCAGACCCTCCATGGTGTTTTATTTTGCCATTCCTTCCAGCCTTGGTCTCCAGCTGAGCTCTCCACCAAATCTTTCCAGAATTTGTTGAAAGTACAGGTACCTGGGCATCAGCTCAAACCTACTGAACCAGTCTCTAAGGGCAAAGGCCAAGGATCTTTATTTTCGTCTTTATTTGAGAGGCAGCACAACATAGTCTTGAAGGATGTGACCAAGGAGCCAGACAGTCCAGGCTACTTGCTCGTTGTGTGACTTTGGGCAAATTGCTGAACTCTGTCTCACATTCGCGTCTGTAAAACAGGAATTATAGGAGTGCCTATCCCACGGGGTTGTTGTGAAAATACGTAACACCTCTTATAACAATGCCTGGGACATTATAAACATTCAGTAGGTGTTAGCTGTTTCTTTCCTCTTTGTCGTGTACTTTATCTTCTCTTTTGCCTTCTCAAGAATCCTCCCTTCTTTTGCTATTATCCTCTCTCTTTCCAACAAACATCTATTGGCCAGCTACTCAGGATGTAACTTTGGGGACCCAGAGATAAATTAGATGTGATTCTAGTCCTTTATGGGGTTATAGTCTAATGGGAGACGTAGACACAGAAACAAATAAATGTAATGAAGCTTTCCAGTGCTCTGATACATATATGTACAGTGGATGAATGAAGAAGTTATTGGTTTTCTTAGAAAGGAGAAGGGGTTGAGGAAAAGCTCCAAAGAAGATGCGACTTTAGCATTCAGAGTTGGAATAGAGATTAAATCAGCCCAGTCTATATGATAAACATTTTCAGAAGTACTACGGGCCAAACACAGGTCACAATGCCTTCTTGAAACTATCTTCCTTCAGAGAGTTGCAGCTTCATTTTTAACGTGAAGTTTTAAAATGTTATTAACCCCGAATAGCAAAATAACCTTGAAAAAGGAGAATAAAGTCAGACGACTCACAATTTCTGATTTCAAATCTTCCTACAAGGTCACAGTAATCAAGATAGTGTGGACTTGCATATGGATAGAAATTTAAATCAACAGAAGAGAACTGAGAATCCAGAAACAAACAAACAAACAAAAAACCCCTGATTTTTGCCAATACTGTCAAGACTATTTAATAAGGGAAGAATAATCTTTTCGACAAATGCTGCTGGGACGACTGGATAACCATATACAAAAGAATGACCTTGAATCCTTACCTCATATAAAAATTAACTCAAAGTGGGACAAAGAATTAAATATAAGAGCTAAAACTGTAAAACAGTTGGAAGAAAACAAAGTGTAAATCTCTATAACCTTGGATGTCGTACAAGCAAGTAAGAAAAAAATTGATAACCTGCACTGCGTCAAGATAAAAAACTTTTCTTCTTTGAGGAACATTATGAAGAAAATGAAAAGATGATCCACAAAATGGAAAAAATATATATAAATCATATGTCTGATAAGGGTCTAGATGCAGACTATGGAAATAACTTTTACAACTCAATAATAAAAAGACAACTTTGTGTCTTTAAAAATGGCCAAATTAATAGACAGTTCTCTAAAGAAGACATACAAATAGCCAATAAGCACATGAAAAGATGCTCAGCATCATTAGTCACTAAGGAGACGCAAATCAAAAACACACACGGTTATCATTTCATACCCACTTGAATAGCTATAATAATAATAAAGGAAAGCAGTAAGTGTCGGTAAGGATGTGGAGAAGCTGGAACTCTCATGCATTGCCGATGGGATTATAAAACGGTGCAGCCTCTGTGACAGTTCCTTAAAAGTTAAACATAGAGTTATCATATGACTGAGTAATTCCACTCCTAGGTATCTACCCAGGAGATATAAAGACATATTCACACAAAAACTCCTACACAGATGTTCAAAACAGCGTTCTTCATAATAGCCAAAAAGTGGAAACAAGCTAAATGTCCATCAACTGATGAACAGATAAATACAATGTGGACTATCCATACAACAGACTTTTTTATTCAGCCATAAGAAGGAATGAAGTACTGATTGACACATACTACAACATGGGCGAATATTTAACACAACACGTTAAGCGAAAAAAGGCAAACCTCAAAGGCCACATTTTATATGATTACATTTATATTAAATGTCCAGAATAGGCAAATCTACAGAGACAGATAGTTGATTAGTGGTTCCCATGGGGTTGAGGAAGAAGGGAGTTGGGAGCAACTGCTATTAGGTACAGGTGTTACCTGCCAGGATGATGGAAATGCCCTGGAATGGTTACACAAAATGAAGACTATGCTAAAACCCATTGAACTGTACTTTTAAAAATGTGAATTCTGGGGGTGAGGGCTCAACTGGTAGAGCCCATGCTTAGCATGTATTGAGGTCCTGGGTTCAATCCCAAGTACCTCCTCCAAAAATAAATAAATGAGTAAACCTAATGTTATGTGAATCCTATGTCAATAGGGATGAAAAAATAGAAAAAAATTATTAAAACCCAACAACATATGCTTTCTGTTTTCTTTGAAATGCTGACTCATTGATACAGATCAGCTAAAATAATAAAGGACAAGAGTTATTCCATTAATATTTGTTTTGTAAAAATACATGTGTTCCCTTCTAGGTGAGAAGTTAAAGTTCATTCAGATTATGATCGAGAGTAGTTAGGGGACAAAGGGAAACCAAGGTTAAAGGGCTTGATCATTAAGACTCCTACGACTACTTTTTAAACTTCCACATAATAATTTATCTGCTTACTAAAGCAGTGCTTTGAAAAAATAAATTTCATTAAAACTTTATGGCACATGAATTCGTGGGTCAAATCCTATCCCAAAGGTACAAGTTAGTCATTCTGAGAGATGTACATGCTCATGTAGTGCACTGAACAGCTGTGTGTCTGGGGTGAACTGATGAGGCTCCGGCGTATCACTGCCTCTTCTCAGGTGTTTCATGGGGAAGTCTCCACAATGGTACCTCGCTTATTCCCCGGGCAGAGCACCATGTCAGTGGATGGAGGATTTGATTTGTTTGTGGGGATATAATTCATAAATCATATGGACTCAGTCTTGTTTACCAAAGCAGATCTTTTCTCTCATTTCTGCTTTCTTTGAAGGAGTTCAGAACTTAAGATGCTCTCTGCAGTGAAACTCCTGAGCACAACTGAGCAAATGTAATACTTCTGACCTTTGAGGAAAAGCCCTGGTCTACACCGTCGGGGGTAACAATTTTCATTATTTAGTGGGACAGACTGTTCTTACTGATCATCCATGCAGATGTGATTTTCTTTCTTTCTTTTCTTTTCTTTTCTTTTCTTTTCTTTTCTTTTCTTTTCTTTCTTTCTTTCTTTCTTTCTTTCTTTCTTTCTTTCTTTCTTTCTTTCTTTCTTTTTCTTTCTTTCTTTCTTTCTTCCTTCCTTCCTTCCTTCCTTCCTTCCTTCCTTCCTTCCTTCCTTCCTTCCTTTGTTTCTTCCTTTCCTTTCCTTTTTCTTTCTTTCTCTTTTCTTTCTTTTTTTCTTTCTTTATTTCTTTCTTCCTTCCTTCCTTCCTTCCTTTGTTTCTTCCTTTCCTTTCCTTTTTCTTTCTTTCTTTCTTTCTCTTTTCTTTCTTCCTTCCTTCCTTCCTTCCTTCCTTTCTTTCTTTCTTTCTTTCTTTCTTTCTTTCTTTCTTTCTTTCTTTCTTTCTTTCTCTCTCTTCCTTCCTTCCTTTGTTTCTTCCTTTCTTCCTTTCCTTTCCTCTTTCTTTCTTTCCTTCTTTCTTCCTTCCTTCCTTCCTCTTTCTCTTTCTCTCTCTTTCTCTTCCCCTCCCCCTTCCTTTCTTTCTCTTTTTCAGCAGTGAGACTATAAGTAAAGATTCTGAAGCACTTTTCACCTTACTGGGTCGGGATGATTAATCACATTGGGGACTGCCCTGGTGGTGGAATGGGGTGGAAAGAATTACCCTCAGAGTTTGACTATGAAATTCACATAAAACAAATGCAGAGTCATTTAAAGGGGCAGAATGGCGGATAGGACAAGATGCAGAGGGAAAAGAAAGTTGGCAACAAGACTCAGCAGTGCTTCCTCAGGCCCCATCTGCAAGACAACAGGATTTGGGAACTCCCGTCCCAGCGGGAAGGCCACGGCCAGATGGAGCGTTGTGATTATGGACTTGGTGAGTGGAGGACCAACTGGCAAGACCCCTCTTCTGGGAGACGGATGCACCCTTACAATGGGATTTCCCTGCCTTCTTTTCCCTCATGGATTTGAATTCCACTAGCAGCTGTCTGAGCACATTTGCCTTCTAGGGAACACCATGTTATAGCAGTTCAGAGCCCAGACTCTGGTTCACACCATGTGGTTCAGTTCCCGGCTGTATCACTCACTTGGTTTGACATCTTATCTTACAAGTTACATAACCTCTGACTTTCTTTCTTAAGGGGGATGAACTACAGTTCCTACCTGAAAGGCTTGTTGTGAGGATTAAACAGGATTAAACAAGGTAATCAGGTCTTTATATGGTGCTCAGCCAACCATGTTGATTGTTACATTACTCCATGTAGGTTCGTCAATGGGGACGGCTCACGTGCGGCAGTTACGTTTTTCCTTGGCAATTACTAAGTTGGGCTTCTGATTGAATATGTTAATCACTTAAACTTAGTGTCAGTTTGACAGGAAGAGAGAGGGTGTGGACTGACAGATTCGGGGTTCTGATCCCGCCTGTGGATTAGGGGCGTTAAAGCCACTGCAGATTTACCAAGGTTATCAATGTCGCCTATGAAGCCCTTTGGGGTCTGTCTGCTGGTCTTTCCCTGAAGAAGTGAACTCAGTCAATTAATGGAAACTCACCATCTCGTGAATTGCTTTGAATTTCCTTAGGAGGAGGCTCTACAGACGAAATAATGAAGTGGGTCCAGTGGTTCACATGGTGCTTAAAAGCTGTAGTACTGGTCTACTAAGGACTGGGCTTGGGTATATCATGTCATACCCTTTCCAAAAGCCTCTGAAGGCTTCCCTGTTGCTCGTTGGGTAAAAAGCAGACTTCATGCTAGGATCCACAAGGTCCTTCCTATCTGGCAGTTTCTGCCCTTCCAACCATGTGGTACAACTTTCCCTTGCTTGCCATGCTCTATTCTGGGGGCTGGCAGATGACAGTGAAGTTCTGTCAGGCTGTACTGGGACACAGCACACACATTTGTTTGCATGTTGCCTACTGCTTTCACGTGGTGGTGGCAGAGGTGGGGGGTTGGGACAGAGACCACACAGCCCACGATTTCACCTGGTAACACCTAACTGCCGGGGACCTAGGAAACGAGGTCCACTTGTGGGTCCAAGAAGAGATGGTTTTGTCCATCAGCTAACAATTTTTGCCATGAAAACAAAGCGGTATCTTGAAGCTTCCAGTGCCCTTACCATTCTGATTACCATGCCTCCCCCACCAGGTCCCCAGGGCAACTGCAGGGCTAATAACTTCAAGGTGCACATTTGGAAAACACTGACATTCCTAATTGGATTTGGTATTTTGAATAAAGCTATTTTGGTATTTTGAGAACATTTGTCACTACATGACATAGACATACTCACACCACCAGTCCTTTAAGAACATTCAACAGGAAGCCAATGGCTTCTAACCAGTTTCACACTGAGTCTAAATTCACTGCTGAATAGTAAGTAGTAACGATAATAATAGAAACTCACACCAGGCTACAAGTTTTAAAGCCGTGATCTTACCTAATCCTCACCTATGAGGTAAGTGTTTTTGTTGTCTAGCTTATAAACGAGGAAATGGGGAAAAAGAGAAGTTAAGTAATTTGCCTAAGTTATGCAATAGTAAGCAATGAACGATGGGTCCAGCAGTCGACCAGCAGTCCCGTGCAGGGCACCGATTAACTCACTGTAGCACGTTGTAAGGTTAAACTTAGTATCTCACCCTCCCATGTTAGTTTACAGTTTACAAAACTGATGAAAGTAGCCTTGTTTTCTAGATAAGGAGACTGAGGCAGGAAAATTAAGTGATTTGACAAGATTAGGTATCCACTTTCAGGTCAAAGAACACTAGGAACTACTGGTGTCAGGATTCCCACTATCAGAAACAAAAGCCAAAGTGGAACCATGTGCCACCACGTGTTCCGCAGCGCAGTCACACCACTAGAACCCAGGTACCACGTCGCAACTGACTGTCTGCAGAGCGTTGACCCCCAAATGCCAAATGTTATCCCTTGAGAAAGCAGTTCTGCTCCTAAGAATATATCCTACCTTACTAAGAATAAGAGGGCATTGTCTGATAATGAGAAACTGGAAACCATCCTAATATCAACCAATGGAAGAACGGTTAAATAAATTATGCTGCATTCATAAGATAGAATGCTGCCATTAAAAAATTCATGATTTCTTGATTACCTGAGGATATTCTCACAATAAAATAAGAAGTGTACATATACTTACTATACTATGCTGACTAATAATATATACTTATTCATATTTACATATGAGTATATATAAATTGTGCATATAAAACACACATGATAATAATACAGTATTTGAAAAATATAGCTTTACATATTTCATGCCTTTATATTAGATTATGTTTTCTAAATATACTCATTTAATTACTTGTTAATAAATTCAATTAAGCATTAAGCATTTGTTATTTTAATATATTAAGATATACTAATTTATGCTAAATAACCTCACAGGAAATGCATTCAGATATTAACCATGGTGATCTCTCAGAAGAGGATGATAGTCGATTATCATCTTTTTCAACATATTTTTCTGTCCTTTCCTACTTCCTCCAATAAAGATGTATCACTTTTATGAGGGGAGAAGTTTCACAACGCATGGTATTTTAAGGAAAGAGGTTGAGAGCCTGTATCTCACGGTCTGCCTCCTCAGCCGGGTCCCACCCTGTTTGGGACTGCAAAGCATTTACATGCAACCACTGAAAACACTTCGCCACTGTGAACTGGTAAATAATTCGGAATTCCTCTTAGGAAACCCCAGGTAACCATTAGGACCAGCCAAGTATGTCTTGAATTCAATCATCTGCAATGTTTCTTGAGCAGAAATGCAGGGAGGAGAGGAGAGGTTTTAGTCTTTGTGGCTTCGTGGGATGTACTGTTTGGTGTCCCTTCAGGAGAGGAGAAGAAAAAGGAACAGACGTGGCTGAGGACAACAGAGCCCAGGATGGGGCAGGAACTGCGGCTTCTGGGGCTGGGGCTGGGGCTGGGGGCAGACCACACCCTTCCCCAGCACATTCATTTGTCTCTACTGATTTTTAACAGGAGGGCTTAGGAACCTTCAGAGAAGAGTCTGGAATCCTGCCCTCCCATGCATGGCAAACCGAGCTTGGCAAAACCAGGGTGCTCCCTGGTGAAGGACAGACTGTCCAGAAGCGGGTGCCTCCAGGGAAGAAGGCAGCAGGCCCTGCAATTCCAGGAGTAAAGGCTGACATTAGTGGAGGGGGGTGGTTTTACAGGCAGTCTCTGACCCGGGTACCCTGGGCACGCTAGCAGCCTTGGAGAAAGGCGCGGTAGCTGGGATTTGGAAGAATGATAACCCTATAATGGTAGTCATGCATTGGGACGCAAGCAACTTCGCAGTGGGGCTCCTAGCTCTCAGCTATACTATAGCAATCACATTCTCTGGCTTTGAATCCCAGTTATATTGGCTTGAGCACAGGGATGACTCTCCCTGAGGAGATGATGGTTACTGCAAAGATGACAGGGACACTCTCAAGCATGGAGACGCAGTGCATGGGGAGAAGTGTCAGGGCGTGGGCTGACGGTGGCCCTGCTGGGCCCGCTGAGCCCTTAGTGAGGAAGCCCTGCCACCGGCCCCTCTGACAACTCAGGCTGAGCCAGTCGGCCATGGGACTTCTAGCTGAATGTCACCCTGAGTGTTCTGCTCTTGCTTTGCTGAGTTGGGAGGTGGCTGGGGCTGCCAGTTTAGGGAACTGGTAGGTATTCCCAACTCACCAGCACTGGACTTGCAGGGTTGCAGGCAGTGGTCACTGTGACAGCCATGGAGATGGGGACAGACTTCTATACCTGAAGGGCATCTTTGTGGAAGCATCTGGAGCTCCGGTCCATGGATTCCCACCATGGTGGGGACACTCAACCAAATTATTTCTGATCACATGTCAGTACCCCTGGGCATTTCCAGAAATATTTAGGGGAAAAGGACTCTTTACAAGGCCAAGGTAAAGCAGGGGCACTCATAATTAGAGTGGTGTGAGATGCTTGGGGTGACTTTGTTTAAGAAAAGGAAGCCAAAGGGGCTACTTAGGCAAACGTTTCTCCATGAATTCAATGTTCTTCAGGGGCAGCTGCGCTTCCATAGCCACTTGTTATAATTATTTCAAAGAAGTGCCCTTCTGGGACTTCATTTTTTACTGGATGAGAGAAACACCATGACACGAGGCAAATCTGGACAATATTTTACCAGAGACAGAGTTTATTTTTGGAGGCTCTCCCCACAAGGGATCTTCTCAATCTGTCCACAGGATACTCAGCAATCCCCCAGCTTTCAGTCTCTGCCCCGTGTTTATTCTTTCCTTGCTCCTGTTCACACTTGAGCCAGTTACCACAGCAGGAAGGTGATATGATAGGTAAATTCACCTCAAGTGGCAAATGATTGACAGTAGCTCGAGTTAACTCCCAAAGTTCACTCTGATGGTGTTGATGTAACTAATAACCCCTAAGCCTGAGCTGTCTAAACTCTGCAGTCTTTTTTTCCCCAACAAGTCCTTTTGAAGTAGGTAGAGCAGCAATGACCATCCCTAATTCACAGCAAAGATACTGAGGAGCAGAGAGGGCCACTCACCCACCCAGCCTCTCAGCCAGTGACGGATGGAACCACAACTACAGTCATCTAAGCGTTCAAGGGGAGGGTGTCTTCCTTGGCCCTGATGGGCATCCTGGAATATGAGGTTGTAAGGGACTTACAGCTCAGCTAAGTTTTCTGGTCTGTAAGCCTCTCCTTCTCTCACGCCCCATATCCTGCCCTTCAGCAAACCCTGCAGACTTCACATTGAGAGTTCGTACCGTGGTGGCCACCTTCGCCAGCTCCACAGGTCCAGCCCTACCCGAGTCCTCCCGTCTCTCATTCACACGATCACAGCAGCTTCCTGACTGCCTCCCTGCTTCCACACTCGCCGCTCCACAACCCGTGCGCACACCAGCCACAGGGATCCTGCTAAAGCGAAGCCAGATCGTGGCGAGTCCTTGGCTTAAAACCCCCGGTAGCTTCTCCGTCGCACTCAGCATCAAAGCCAGAGTTTACCCCTGGCCCCTGTCTGCTTTGCTGGCC
Source organism: Vicugna pacos (assembly GCF_048564905.1). Lineage (NCBI taxonomy): Eukaryota > Metazoa > Chordata > Mammalia > Artiodactyla > Camelidae > Vicugna > Vicugna pacos. The sequence goes on along the minus strand of NC_132989.1, from coordinate 20,140,474 downwards.
GGCGTCCCCACCATCCCAGGTTCTGTTTGCTCCCAGCCCGCAGCTCGTCTTGCTGTTTCTCAGACTTGCCAAGCACCCTCCTTTCTACCTGCTGTTCCCCTGCCTGGAGCCCCTCACATAGCCATCCACATAACGGGCTTCTCTTTAGTCAGACCTCAGTTCAAATGTCACCCCCTCAGAGGAGCCCCCTCCTGACTCTAAGACAGCCCCCTCCCAGCACTCGCTACCCACTATGTTTTCATTTTCTTCATAGCACTTCTCACCTGATACGGTATATATGTAGAGAAAATGCGTTGTCTGGCTCTCCTATCTAGATGTAAGCACCGTGTGAGTTTCGTTTTGTTCACTGCTTGTATCCTCAAGGCCTAGAATGGTGCTTGGCACCTACTTGCTGAATAAATGAAACCAAGAAACTCAGAGCAACGCACTTCTTTTTAGATATGAATGTTTCCTTCCTTTTCAGTTTAAACGACCCAGCATATGACATCAGTCCTGCGATCAACTTTTTTTCCTGACCTCTGGGTGACCTTTAGCAAGTAACTTGACTTCGTTAGAACTCACCTTACTCAGCTGTAGAATGGGAATGAAAATGCCACCTACAACCTTCCTTGACACTTCACCCAAGCAGCCTCTGGCAAGCCTTTCTTGTTCTTTGAGGGAAGGAGCCATACAGGTGAAAATTGTCCTGATGAAGTTACAATGAAAGCCCCAAGAGGGCAGGAACTGTGCCGTGTCTCTCTCCATTTTTGCACAGAGTAGGCACTGGTGAAGTGCTCGTCAAAGTTAATTATCTGCGGGACGTCAGTTGCACCTGCTTCTGCAACTCTGCTCACGGAAGCTGGCCCCTTTCTGGGCTAACGCTCTGAAACAGCAGCAGAACGAAATCTAGCTTAGAAGTGACGCAGATCCCTTTTTCCAGAGGAAGCCAACCGCACAGCTCTTGATGGACAAACAGCTGTCGTTGGTCCGTTCTTTGCTTTGAACGTGAAGCAGGCAATTTCACAAGAAGAGAAAAATTCAGATCAGAGGATTCATCCCCTCGGGTACAACTTTTTTCAGAGTGACCCTGTTTAATACTATGCTTCTCCTAACTTTGGTGAATTTCCTGGTTCAGCTCAGAAAGACTGATTCAGCAGATATTCCCAGAGTCACACCCTAGTGGAAACTAACATGTGACGTCTGGTGCCAGGTGCTTCCCGATGCTCAGCAAGGATTTGTGGAATAGACGAGAGCATGGATGTTCACGCCACACTACTTGTTTCTGTCTTCCCTTCTTTCTCTTTCTTTCTCTTCCCTTTCTGACCTTTTAAAATTCCTTCCCCATTCATGCCCCAGTGCTTTTCTGAGACACGTGGGGATTTTATGGTTTTGTTGGACTTGACAGATTAATGATCCTCCAAAGTCCAATGATTTGGTATCAGAAGATCTAAGTTTTCTCCTTTTCTCTACCGTCTGAAACAGTGGGTTGTAATTTCCCCAGCAGAAGTGAAAGTCATCAGCGGCTACTCAGATGCCTGCGCAGGCACAAGAATGAGGGGGAGAGGGAGCAAGACAAGAGGAAGAGGGGACTTTTGGAGGGGCTGAGAGCAAACCCCACAATCATCCTGACAACTCAGTGGAAAGACATGAACTCCTGTGTTCCAGGGCAAGATTGCCATTGATGATAATTCTCTGTCATCAAGCAGGTGCTGGGGGAAAAAAATGTTCATTTTGATTTTTATACATTAATTTTAACAACAGGACTTCCTCATTTGCCTGAGAAGGAGCTAGACAAGGATGCACAGTTTACAGTTAATGTGAAGATGAAAAAAAATTAGCATATCTTTTGTTTCCCCTAAAACAACAATACCTAAATTAGCACTGTACCCTGCTTACCAGCCCACACAAGCATTTAGATTGTAAATGAGCTCAGTTTTAAGCACGTTTGTAACGGTTGAGCAAGTGAGAGGCGAGTTAGGTGGCCATATTGATACTAATGATGGTGACCTCCAGAACTGTCCCGGCCCACAAACACCCACCCTCAGCGGAACTGATAAACTTGACTTCGGTCCCAATCAGAAGGTTTTCATCTAGGGCCTTCAGTCCTAATCATAGCAGAATATGTCAAATGAATTTGTTTCCACAAAGCTTGCTTGACACAGGTCAAATGGAAGACGTGGCAAAAATGTCATTGTTTCACATAAAATATCTGCAGAAATTACACTGAGAAACGGCTGCCCTTTCATCCCATTAAGGGAGGTATACAAAGTAACAGCCAGGTCAAATTGTTACCATGGTGACAAGGATCACTTGATGTACATTTGTAATTGTTCTAAAAAAATTAATATGAAATACGAAGTGAAAGTTACCAGAATTGAGAGGCGAGGTTTTGCTTAAGAAGTGGAAAAGATGAACAGTACACTAAGAGCCTAAGAAGAAACTAGTTCTAAGATACTTGTTACAGTAGTTGTTGAAAGAATATTGTCGCGATCTTTATCCATATTATGTGGCTCCAAAGAATACAGTTTCTTTAGACTCTAGTCTTAGCTTCTGCAACACTACCGGTTTATCTTAATCTTATAGAAACTGTAGGTTTTTATACATGATCATATTTTCCTCTTTGCTTTGGTTGGTAGGAAGCTTGAAACCAAACTTACACACTATCTCTAATAACTTTGCAGAATCTATGTTTGCATTTGTTTTTTCTTTCTTTTTTCTGGGGCAGGGGGAGTGTGAGTGGCTGTACGCTAATATTATCCTCGGCTTTATTTTCTTACTCTTATTTTCACTTCACTCTGATTCCTTCACTTGTTTCTTTTCTCCTTTCCTTTTATATCTGTTTTTCAAAGCTGTCATGCAAGGAGATGGAGCATGAATATATCAATACGCCTGGTGTCAAGGTGATAAACGTAACCCATTCAAAATCATCATCCTGCTGCTACTATTTATCCTATCCAGCTATCTTCTTAGAACAATGAACTTAGAATGCTGGCCTCCTGCTTGAAGTTACAGAGACATTTTTCTGAATTTGCATATACTGAACGTAGATTTTCTTCTTAGTCTTTTGCATTTGGTTTTCCCTCTTTTATTCTTTGTCTCAAAGTAACTCAACATGAACTATTACCTTAGGTTCTATCAGTCATCAACTTGGGGACACACTAGTGCTGCCCTGGCAGTGAATATCTTATCTTTTTTTTTTTAATAGTTCCAAGAGGGGTGATGAATCTATCTGGATCCAGAACATTCTTTTACTCTGTCTGCCCAATGAATGTATTCTTATGTTTACTGCTTTACTCTCTCAACTTTCTATTTATTATTTGGCCATTTCATATTCTCTCTCTCCTCTCCCTCTCTCAATCTTCCCTTGGTTTCCCTAGGTTCTTCTTTTTATCTCTTTCCCCATCCATCCATCCATCCATCCCCCCTTCCTTCCTTCATCTCCCCCTCCCTCTCATATATGCTTCCTCTGTTTAAAAATAACAACAAAGGCTCATATATAATCAGGTCAAGAAAACATAAATAAAATCCTACAAATCATTGAAAATGAAGAGGAAACATGTACAACAAAAATCTAGTTACAATTAGAGTCTTAAACTCTGTCTGGACTCTGTTAACTCACATAAAGGAAAAAATCAGAATAGATGGGGCAACTTGTATTAACATATTGGCCATAAACACAGCTGGACCTGGAGTGGGTGGAGGTAGAGAAGAAGAGGGCAGTGGTGGGCATCAGAGACTAACCTGAATGTATAATGGAATGAAGATCAATGGATCCATTTTGGAGTCATCCTGACTCCTCCCCCTTTTTCACGCCTCACACGCAGTCTATTAACAACTCCTGTTCTTCCCAACCTGACTGTATCGGAATCTGCCCATACGCCGTTCACCAGCACTGTCAGGACACAAGTCATCGCCTGCCCGGATTGGCTTAGTCTCTTCTGGCGGCTCTGCCCCTGCCTTTGACCTTCTTGCTTTTCTCCACCTGGCAGCCAATGTGATAGTGTGAACATGTGGACCACCGCCCTCTGCTCAAGCATCCGCAGAGGATTTTCCTTTTCCGTTCACTCGCAGTTAGAGCCAAAGGCCTCCGATGGCTACAAGCACTGGACCCCCGCCTTTCTGAGCGCTGCCCCACACCCCCGGTGCTTTGGCCATGCCTCCCAAATGTGTGTCCTCAGGTTTGCTCCCTCTTCCTGGAGGAAGCCACAGATAAAGTCAGCCCTCGGTATTCGCGGGTTCCACGTCCGTGGATTCAACTGCCTGTGGCTGGCAGTGGGTCATTTTACATAACGGCCTTGAGCATCGCAGATTTTGTTGTCTGCTGGGGGTACTAGAAGCAAGGGACAACCCCATAGCTGTGTCTCCTTGTTTCTTTCAGGTCTTTGCTCAAGCGTTCTCTCATCAGAGACCCTCTGACTTGCCCTACAATTAAGGCTCCTCCAGTCCGCCTGCCCTCTTTAGCCTCTTGTTTTATTTTGCTCCATAGCATTTATTACTGCCTGACACAGCGTATGTGATTGTACCGGTTTATTTATGGTGTGTCTCCACGCACCCACTCACCCGAGTGCCAACTCTGAGGGCAGGGTTTTCAGTCTGTGGTGCTTACGCTGTATGCCCGATACCTAAATCAGGGCCCGGTGTGTAGGTAGCTCAATACATATTTGTTGAATGAATGGATGAAACTAAATACTCTGGCTTCAGTGGCACAAATTCTAAACAGCTAAGATAATAGAGCAGAGTGCCATCCAAAACAAATTAATAGAATGAAGCAAGTTCCCTGCTGCCAAAGTAAAACAGAAAATTAAAGCAATACTGCTTAATTAGGGCAAAGGAATTTTTTTTTTTTTACTGCTATAGAATCATATAAAATCACGGGACTGAAAGACAGCTGAGCTGCTCACTCAGTCCTGCCTCTTAACAAGGGGGCACACTGATGGCACGCTAATGGGTTGTGTGTTTAAGAGTATTTGGAGAAATACTTTGGTTTTTCAGTTATTCCTAATTTTTCTTTTTGATGTGCAACAACTCACCATCTGCTTCCCTTCTTAGGAAAGTCCTGTCTCAACTTAAATCACACTCACTAAAATGAAAAGCCAACTGCAATGACGTCCACCTCTGGCTTCCCCTTCTCTTTGACTCTCTGGCCACAAACAGCAGGAGAATAAAAAAGCACAATGCTCCTCATGTATCCAGGGCAAAAAAATCAAAATTCTACCAAACAGTACTGAAGACGTTGGCCTTTTCCTAAGTTATCTTAAGTCATTTCCTTTGAAATACATTTTCCTAGTAGAGGTTGCAAACAACTTTCTCTTTTAGTTTTTTTTTTTTTTTCCTCTAAGTAGGAAGGAACTGCTTGCTTGTTTATCTTTTTGGCATTTACACATTACAGGTCAAATTCTGTTAAGACACTGTGCTACAGTTAAAAAAATCACATGGGGTCAGATTTTCTGGTCTAGCAGAAGGTTCACTTGTGGCCATAATATTGTTTATGTTCATGCGGTTTGAAGTCAGCTCAAATCAAAAGCCAGTTTCCAGTGAAACAAAAGAGTGTGAGAGAAGATGTATCAGACTGCAAGTTGGGAGACCACGCTAGAGTCTGAGTCTCATTTTGTTATAAACATGCTGTGTGAGGTTGAGGCAATTACTCACCCTCTCTGGGCTTGAGTTTTACTTCCTGCAAAAGAAGAGCTTTAGATTTAAAGGAAATTTGTATTCTCTATCTTTGTAGAGTTGAAATGATTTTAGCCTAAAATTTTATGTTTTGATTTTCTCTTCCCTCTGTCTCACTCTGTCTCCTTCACTTGTCCCTTTTTCCTTCCTCCCTTCTACTCACCCTTTTTCCCTTCCTTCCATCCATCTTTCCTTCCTTTCTTATCCCTCCTTCACCCATCCATCCATCCACCCATCCATCTTTACTTATATTTTGTTTCTTTATTTCTTCCTTTCCTTCTTTTCTTTCTTCCCTTTTCTTATCTTTCCATTTTCTTTTAATAACTTTTTCCTACCTTAAGTTTTTTTTTTTACTTTTCCTATTATCTTTCTTTTCTTTTAATTTTGTTTTTTCCCCCCAATCCTTCCTTCCCATTCCCCCCCACCCCGACCTTTCCCTTTCCAGCGTTTCTTTCATTCTTCTCTTTTTAAAATTCTTTCTCCCAGCAGCAAATCACTCGACATGTCAACAAATCTATAAAGCAGCAGTAGTTTTACGGGCTGGTGTTAACACCTTTTCTAACCAGCCAGGCATTGCAAACCGATGTGAACGCTGATGGCATGGCTTCCAGGCCTTGCATGGAAAGTCGCCAGATCAGCACACGGCTATTATTTAATGTTGCCCGGAGACCTAACAGGAAGCCTTCTGCAAATTGCCTCACAAATTATACAGTGGCTTCTCAAAATTGGCATGAAATAGATTTGTGAAACGAGGTGTAACATCCAAATTCTTCCCCTGTTAGAGGAAGCATCAAAGCTACCTTTTTAAACATAACAATTACAAATAAATTTATAAAGAAAACGCCATAAACAAAGAAAGCATAAACAACAAACTCGGGAAATACTTACAATATAATAATCAAAAGGGCTAATTTCCATAATACATAAAACCTTCTTGCAAATTATTTACAGAGACACACTTCAATAGAAAATGGCAGATTTTATGAGTAGATAATTCACAAGGAAAGAAAGAAAAGTGGTCAACAAACATAAGATGCTTAGCTTCAAAAATGAAAGAAATTCAGCTTGAGAGGTCATTTTTTGAAAGAAAGCTAATTATTTTTAACAAAATGTATTATTTCAAATTAGTCTGAAGAATAACATTAGTGGACATTTTCTCAATGTTTAATTGCACCATGCACATCTTTAGATGTGACTAAAAAGATACTCTATCCCAATAAACGATTTTAGCAAAGAGCACTCCCTTTCTATTCTCTTAAAAATGCAGGTTAGAAAGAAGTTGGGGGGTTATTTTTCTAAGCAATGTTTTATTTAAGCCCAATTCTTCAGACCGCGTTACCAACTATTATTTTCCATTTCCCATCCCTACTGAGATACTCAGAATATTAGGTGTTATTGCCATTTTTCAAATCCACGTTTTAAAACTTTATGAAACAAGAAGGAACGGGGCCACCTCTGAGATCCCTTGAGTGTTTCTCTCTTGCTCAGTCGGTACCATGGAAACGTAAGATCACAGGGTTTGGAGTGAAATCAAACCTGCGTGTAATCCTAGCTCGGACCTTTAGTCACCTATATAAGTAACTTATTCTCATGAACCTCAACTTCCACATTCGTAGGATAGGACTTACACTAGCACGTCGTTCATAAGGTTGTGTTGGGGCTTCACTGACACAAAGCATGTGAAGCCCTTAGTGAAAAGAGAACCAAACAAATAAACTGCTGACATGATGATGGTGATGACGGTGAAAACTTAAGAAAGTAGGAGAGGTGAGCAGAACTATGAGGGGAACTCCACGTAGTACCTACTTCCTCTAGAAAGAAGAGATAGAATCTCACTGAAATGCTAAGAAAAGAACTTTGCAACTTATTGCAGGTTAGAATCTAAGTCCCTTGAAATCCCACTGAGTCAGTATAATACAGAGTGATATCTCCTTCTAGTGAATAGCCAAACTTCTCAATCCTTCACAAACTTAAATACAGTAGAATGAGGGAAACAGATCAGAAGAGAGAGTGCCAGTAGCCAGAACAGTAGGGGAGGCAAACACACATCCAGGTCTATGCGTAATTCGGGCTCAATATGGGTCAACAGCTAATAATATTCCAAAGAGGATGAGAGGTAACCTTGACAACCCAGCTGATGCAGGCACCGAAATAATATGAACAAGAGATTCACAGGGAGACTCAGGAGACAAGCTGGGCTATTTTCTTGGTTGACTGATGGCTCTTAGCTTTTAGTGTGTAGAAAATTTGCTATCCCTCGTAAAGCCGTCTTCTTTCACTTAATCAACAAACATCTATTAAATGTTTGTAACACACCAAGACACTGTGCTAGGCCTTGGGGATACAGAGAAATTCCCTGCCCACAAGAAACTTCTCAGGAGGGACATTCCCATTTACAGCCAGCGAGGATGCGGCTTCCCCTCTCCCACCCCCAAACCTCACCCGATAGCCCTGCAAGTCAAGGCTTATCAGCGCCATTTTATTGGCTGAGGAAACTGAAGCTCAGAGAAAATACAACTGGAAAGGGTCAAGGCCAACATCTAAACTTCACTCTGCCATATGTAATACTCATGGCAAGAGTGACAAAAATGATTTATTTGGGTTGGGATAACATTAATACTGAGAAGAAAAGTAGGCTGGGTGTGTGGCAGCAGCAGTAGTAAAGCAAAAGCAAATTTAAAAAAAAAAGGCCCAAATCTCAGTGGTTCAACGCAATTTCATTTCTTGATCACGCTCCATGTCCAGGTAGATTGGCAGGGGACCCCGTGACATGTGCTGCAGAGCCCCTGAGCCCCACCACCTAGAACGGGCAACCTCCTGGCTTGCTGAGGCCGAGAGAGGGAGTATGGGGGACCATCCGGCGCTGGCTCTTCAGGGTCACCTCCAGTTGTAGCTCACGGGCCAGACCTCGTCCCGTGGCCTTCCTCAGGGTGGGACAAGGCTGAAAGGAGTGAAGCCCTCAGTGTGACATCTAGGGAGGCACGGGCTGTTTGGATCACGCAAGCACAGGATTGGCACTTGTGTGACCCTGATGGCCAGTAGCTCCTTATACTTGTCATCTTAGGCAACTTACCCATCTCGCCCTCGTCCCGACCTTGGCCCCACCTAACTGGTAGGGGGTGCAGAAATGCAGTGTCTCCTGCATTTGGGAGGGGAGGGGGAGGGCAGATATTGGTGAGGACCAGGAATGTCTAGCAACCTGTGCTTGAAAGCTCCCTCTCATCTGTGACACCACCTTCTGCTCCTTCCCTCCCGGCCTCTCTAATCCAGGCAGCTGCCAGCCTTCAGGATCTTAACCAAATACAGCAAAGGCGCTAGGCCAGGGGCTTGCTGTGCGACCTATAAGGCACTACCCGCGCTCCAGCTCATCTATGCCTTCATTCATTCCTCACAATGGCCCTGTGAAGAAGTTCCTTCCTAATCCAGTGTTTACATCAGAAAACTGAGGCTTGGAGAAATTCAGTAACTTTCCCAGGGTCATTTCTGTAAAGGGTAAAGTCGAGATCTGGACACACATGGAACTATGAAGTCTTTTCTCCTCCTCTTTAACCACATACCACCCATCCTTGCAGGAGCTTACAGTCATGTTGTTTCCACATTTATCAAATGAGAGTGTGGCAACATTGGCCCAACCCATGGAATAGTTCGAGCAAAATATTGTCTTGTATATATAGGCATCATTGTCAGTGATACCAGGCCAATGTCTTAGATAAACTGTGATGAGATTTTGTTGCTGCTTTGTTTTGGGTTTCCAAATGAAAATTCAGTGCCATCTGTTATTGGCAGATGTGGAATAGAGAATGAGGGTCAAGATATCTTCACTAATCAGATGCGTGACTGCTGCGACTCCCTCTGCTGGGCCAGCTACCAAATCAGGGGGCTGAATCAGGTTCCCTAAGGTCACCTCGACTTACAAAGTCATCAAAAAGGGTTCAAATATTTTCTTTTAATATATTAATTTGTTTCAAGTCACGTTCAGGCAAGGTGCTGTTTACAAAACCACTATTAGGGGCTGGGTATAGCTCAGTGGTGAGAGCACATGCTTAGCATGCACAAGGTCCTGGGTTCAATCTCCAGGACCTCCATTAAATAAAATAAAATAAAATAAAATAAAATAAAATAAAATAAAATTAAGTAAAATAAAGTAAAATATTTAAAAAAGAACACTATTAGATTTGTCCACGGATATAAGTTTTCTAAAGATACCCAAGGTAGGTTTGATGTTGAGCACAGCTCTAAACAATTAAAAAAACTGCATTTTAAGTGTACTTTCCAAAGCAAATTATACAATTTAGGAGAGACCCAAAACTTTTACAAAATTCAGTGTGGATGACAGAAATAAGTAAGATCATAAGCGTGGAAAACATTTTAGAATATACAGACATTCTCTAGCAAAGCTAAAAGCCTTGCTGTCTCAAACAAAGCAGACGGAGCCTGACTGCTAATATGGATGTAAACTTACCACCACGTTTCATCGCAGAGCAGAGAATCATTCCTTAACCAGACAAAACTGTAAAGTTAACTGGAGAGAGAGCAGCCGTTTCTCACGTTAATTTGCAGTGATTGCGTTTCCTTCGGTCAAAAACTAAAGTGCTTATTTTGGGTCTATTGGGCCAAGACGATAGGATGAGTGTGAGGGCTGCTGAAAGTCTGACTCTTCCTGCAGGCACGTGGGGCAGTCACACATGGATGAAATACTGAGAGTCTGTAAAGACGGAGAGAGTAGATGTCCTGGACCCAGGCTCTGGGGGAGAACTCATTCACTGAGTTAAGAAGGAGGAACATTTTGAAGCAGTCGTTAAGGATGAAGTCATTCACACCAATACGTACAAAAAACTTTGCCTTTCCTTTTTTTTTTTTTTTTTGTGGAAACATCTGGCAAAAACATGTTGAGAAAAGAAGACTTGTGTTTTGTGCAATAGGATCTTGCTGTGAAGAGATGAGAACTTGAGCTAATTGCAGGATGTCTGCAAAGAGAAAGGGCTAGCTTTGTATTTTAGACCCATTTTCCTCCCTACAGGGTAGACGTCTAATGTAAAAGCAGTGGTGTGCTGTGGGAAACAAATATGGGGTAAGAAACAATGAACAGCATCTAATATGTAATACTGTACCATGAAGGTTATTAAAATAGCATTCGATTTGTACTCGCCTTTTTAAGTGTGCCAAGAGAAAAACAGACACTTCTGAAACCTGAATGATAAAGACCATAAAACTGCACATTTTCTTATGTGTAAAATGTTGCAGACCTCGTAATGACAAATGTCCCCACTATTGTCCTATGTAGAATTACATAATGCCCAGTTTGGAATTTTGTTCTGCATTCATTTTAGAACTGTGATGACCCCAAACTCTTTTGAAATCTCTCTCAATGTCCTTAGCTCTTTTTGCCTTTCCCTATAGTTCTACATTCATTCTGTTCCTTTTCTAGAGTTCTTTGACTCTTTAACCTAAAGAGCAAAATTTAAAAAAAAAGAAAGAAAAGTCGAGGGCAGCCTGGTCCTACTCTCTCTTGGAGCATCCCATGTGACTCTGTCAGGGCTCTAATCGGAAGCCCTCCAGGGGGCTAAGGCTGCCTCCAGACATTTAACAAATTCTGTAGACCTTAACCATTCTGGAAACATTAGGATTTAATCCAGCAGAGGGATGCTTAATCCTACTGGCTTCTTCCTGCAGGAACAGGATCCTTAAAATCATCTAAAGGGGAATTTTCTGACAGTCTTCTCAAGATGATTGAATGAAAACTTTTTTTCCCCCATCTCTTTTAATTTGGGTGAATATTAAAACAAATCTTTATAAAGAGGCAGATCAGACATTATCTTCCTCCTAGTTATGTGACACCTACACTGTCAGGTACATGGCCAAGCCTTGTGGGCTCAGGGACTCAGGGAATCTGGCTCCTGTAACCCAGTCTTCTGGGGATCATGCTGTGCCTTACCCATGGCCCTTGCAACTGCCTGCCATCCTCTGTCCATCACAAGCCCTCCACTGTCAAAATGCAGTCCTCTTCAACCAACCGATCTGAGCTAGAAATCTCAAAACTATTCAGAGATTGTGCCACAGTTCCTGTTCAATAGTGATAGTCTCCTCTCTGGCGAACCACACTCCTTACCACTCCTTATCGTCTCTCTAAAAATGAGACCAGTGATAATTCTTGTAATGCTGGTTTTCTGAGTTGAGAACAGTTTCTCTGTAACTTTGTGTCTATCGTAAGTGGGAAAATGAAAGAGACCAGAAAGATGGTGTGGCTTTTCTGACATCTGCCTGTTCCCCGTAAGTTTTCAATTTGCAATCTTTGCAATAGTCTTGTAATCTCAGTGATAGCCAGGACCCGAGAAATGTTTTTGGCAGCCAGTGGGTGCTCAGAAATTTAACCTGCCAAGTATAGGATTGAACACACCTACTTTGGTCATGCGCTGTGCTAAGTACTTTGAATATACGTATGAATAAGACAGTTCTTGCTATGAATCCTGACAGAGGATTCATCTTTCAACATAACTTTCAGTGCTGTTGGACTTAAGCAAAGCACTTTAAGTGGACATTACCATTAGAGCTGTGGTTTAGGGATCTTAAACTCTGCTCCCAAATTCCTCTCCCATTGGTCAGACAGCACACAGTATTTCCTACATTTATTAGCAATGATAACAGCAATGAATGGCAATCGTTATTTATGGGTGCTTCTCCTATGATGGACCCTTGTACAAAGTGCCTTGTGTATATTCTATAATATAATTCTCACAATTCCCCTCTATGCAGTAGATGCTATGATCATTTTATTGTGAGGAAAGAGATGCTCAGGGAGGTTATGCATCCTAGTTGGTAAACCAGTCACACAGCTGGTAAGTGGAGGGAGTTGCTTTCAGCCCTGACTTGTCAGATTTCAAAGACCAGACCCATAACCATGCTCTGTGCTGCCTCCCACGCCTTCCTTAAGGATAAACTAATTTCATCAGGAAAGGACAATACATTGACAGGTATCATATGGTCTGACTCTGTCACTTGTGGAAAACAAAATTGGGTACCTTTGATTTGATTCTCCCAAACATTCACTGACATGGGAACCAAGTGTTGTATATGTGCTTTGTGCAGATGAGGAGTTGGGACTCCCGGCTAGTCGCACAGGTGATAAAGAGCAGCCTGGGGGTCTGCCTAGGTCACCAGACAGTATTCTCTCCACTGACCTGGGAGGGGAGCTTCCAGGGATTTCAGAAAGACATCTTCTGTTCCACGTTTTCACTAAGGGATGGGACTCCAGGAAGCATTTTTGCATCTGGTCCAAAGTGGTTTAATGAGGCCAAATTGGTGATTGGAACATGTATATGACCAAAAAGGCCAATGATGGTCTCGCCTCATCTAGGTCTGATCGAGGTCTGTCTTTCTTGAGGAATGAGGAAACAGTGCCTCCCTGCTAGCCTCTACCACCCTTAATACCAGTGGTCCTCCCCCATGATGACTTTGCCCCCTCGGGACATTTGGCAATGCCTGGAGATAATATTGAGTGTTATAGCTGTAGCCAGGTGCGTGCTACTGGAAACTAGAGGGTAGAGGCTAAATATCCTACCACGCACGGAACAGCCCCCCACAACAAAGAATTGTCAGGTCCAAAAACCCTGCTTCAAAGCAGTGTTATATCTATCTCATAAAAAGTCCTTATTCTTTCATAAAGTATAGTAAAAATGAGACAGTTCAACAGCCAGGATGTCTAAATTAATCATATAAAATACGATGTGTGGGTCTGTCAAAGAGAAGGGAGATGTTTCACTTATTTACCTACTTGGACATGACGTTCTTAAAAATAAATATTTCTCTCATTCCCAAATAGGAAAGACATGTATGGTATCCCAAATGGAAAAAAAGAAATCCAGCATTTTGAAAACAAATTACTATACAGCAACTAATAAAATATCAACTGGGGTCCTTTTTCTCTGGAAATAACCTAGAACAAAACAGCATGACGCAGCTCCACTTTAATACAGTCGGTGAAGTAAACATCAAATAGCTGGGCATGGAAAATGAAAATAATTTCCTGTAAGTGAAAAGAAATGTGAAATGAGGTTAATATAAACCTTTAATTCGCCGACTCCTTTCTGAGGCTTTGAGAAACATTCCGCTGAGAAATAATTCCGCTTATGTGGCAGATGGTCCGTGCTCCTTCCTCTCTGCTGTTTGTCTTAGGGACCCATGTGGGTAACCAAGAATTCACCATCTAAGTATCCTGCGACAGGACCTGGGACACCAGAGCTGCCATTTCTCCAGGCCTTGGGAATAACTGGGCTCCGGGCTCTAAACTCAGAGGCAGGGAGCCATCTCTCCAGGCACAGAAACCAGTTTCTTCTTTTTTTCTTTTTCTTTTTCTCTTTCTCCTCCTCCTCCTCCCCTCCTCTCACCCTCTCTTCTTCCTCCTCGTCCTCCTCCTTCTCCTTCTTCTTATTCTTTGGTTAAATTGAAGTATAGTTGATTTACAGTATTATACTACTTTTGGGTGTACAACATAGTGATTCAATATTTTTATAGATTATACTCCCTTGAAAGTTATTACAAAATAATGGCTATATTCCCCAGGCCTTACAATATGTCCTTGTTGCTTATCTAATTTATACGTATCTTTTAATCCCATTTTCCTCTCTTGCCTCTCCCCGCTCCCTGCTCTCCACCCGTAACCACTAGTTTGTCAACATGGCTAATTGTCAGGGAAATGCAAAGGAAAACCACAATGAGCTATCACCTCACACCTGTCAGAATGGCTATCATCAAAACGACCACAAATAACAAATGTCGAGGAGGATGTGGAGAAAAGGGAGCCCTCATGCACTGTTGATGGGAACATAAATTGGTGAAGCCACTGTCTTCTAAGTCAGGCTCCTCATTTCAGGATTCTCAAGGCTGTGTCCTCTGCAGAATAAAGGCTTCTTCTCCTTAAATCGTTCAAGAGGCATTTATTTTTGACGCCAGCCAGGCGCTGTGTGAACACTGAGAGTGTGTACAGCAAGGAAACCATGGATGTGAGCCCTGCCTTCAGGGGGCTTATAGCCCAGCCAGGGAGGGAGAGGCAACTGACAATCTTGTAAATGACTCTTTAATCACCAATGCGGTAAGTGTGATGGGCAAATAACACGGGATTTGATGAGGGCACACACAGGAAACCCTGACCAAGTCTCCAGATCTAGGGGTAGGAGTGGGGTGGACAGATGAGGAAAGGGTTGATTAGGGAGATTTGAACTGCCTGGCAAGGCGACATGGGCTATTCCAGCGTCATGTGTAATTTCCCTTGTGACAGTGAGAGGTGAAAAGGACAGCATGAGATATTCTTTGATACCTTTATCGCTTTCCCTAAAGAAATCATTCTGGGCACAAAAGAGAGAGTCACGCCCTCCCCTTAGCTCTCCACAAACTCGGCTGTAGAAGGACCTCTTTGTCTGTGCTTCCTAAAAGATGGTATGGTCTTGTTTGGATTTCTCAAACACTTCAAGTGAGAAGCCTTGTAGTTCAAACCTGAGAAGCAGTGTGGATAGTATCTTATTATTACTTAATATTATCCTGAGTAGAAAATGAAAGGACTTCATTGAAAATGCTTTTGGATGATTCCTGTCTTTTAGAGTTCACGACCTTTCACCCAATCACTTAATTTAGGATTAACAAGGAGAAGGAATCTCTTATGTCAGGCTGTGAGTTGCCCTGAAACAGGGAAGGGTGCCATTTGACACTTCTTTTGTATTCACCACAGGGCATGGGAGGGTCTGAACAAAAGGTGATGCCAAGAAGGCTGCTCCATAAATGTTTAGTTCAATGAATGTAAGAGGGAAAGCATGATGTCTTAGCTCAGAGTCTTTGGAATCTCCTTTCCCAGGACATTTGTCATTATTCTGTGGTAGCACTCACATCACACCATCATCAGTAGCATCACCATTGCCCACATTCATTTTGAGCTTCCTACTCAGGGTTGTTATTAAGGGTGGCTTTGGCACGGGTTGCGGAAGCTTGAAAGTCTCAGTCATTCACCTGTCCATCCGTCCACCTGTCCACTCATCCATCCAAACACCCAGTCCTCTAAATAAGAGAGTCTTAGTCATTAAGATGTTTAAGGTCTGGTAGCACCATTTTGACCACAGACAACTACTTCTGAGTGGTTTGAGTTCTTAAGCTACCTACAATGGGAGAATGGGGTAGCGTGGGGGACATGAGACAACGTGTGTGTGTGTGTGTGTGTGTGTGTGTGTGTGTGTTTACACAGAGTAGCCAAGAGGTACAGATTCACTCACCAGCTACTTTTGGATGAGGCCAATAAATACATGAAACTATTTTGGAGATTCATATGGCTTTCCCTGGGAAAATCCCAAGGTCTTGAACAAAGACCTTTTTATGAAAAGCCACAGGTAATAAAAGCCACTTATCTAGAGAAAACATGCACAAAGAGGAGAAACTGACTCAAGGGAAACACTGACAAATGGGGAAGCACTGAGAAATAAGGAAGAACCTTAATGAAGAGGAAGTGGTGCGGGAAGCGGGTAAGCTGGACCCATCACGCAGAGAAAAATTAATGTCGCTGTCTTACTCCTCTGCCAAAAATAGTCTTAGGCATTGAGGCAGGAAGTGGGACCCCTGGAGGAGAAAAGACCCTGAATTTGGCCCTAAAGAATTCCTTGCAGTTCCCCTAGACTCTCTGCACCCCCATCCTACCACTCAGCATCACTAAGGTGCTTTTTCATCTCTGTGAAGACCTCCTCGATGCTCCAAGGCAGTATAAGGGATAATTTCATGTCTGTAACCATAACTCCCACCCTGCTCATCTTTCTACCAACGATTAGTTGGTTTATTACATATTATTTACTTGCTTGTACCCCTAACCAGGCTGCGGATTTGCGGATGGGAATTTTGTCCAGGTCATCTTTTAATTTCTAGACACCCTTTAGATACTTAATAAACATTTGAGAAAGAGAGAGGAGGAATAAAGGTGCAGCTAGGTGATCCCATTACAGTTGCTAGACAAAAAGACACATTCAGTGAGACTTTAGACGTTCATTCACTCATTCATTAGTTCAACCAACCACCAAATGCCAGTATTTACTAAATGCCGGTCACTGGGATAAGATGTGATTCTAGCCCTTGGGGGTTTAATCTCTATTAGGCGATTCTGACTTATCAGTAAGCAAGTAAAACGGAATGTGCTACTAAGACGTAGGTGGTGGTAATGGCTGCATACCCAGTGAATGTGTACTGAATGTAATGCCACTGAATTGTATACTTAGTAACGGTTAAAATGGCAGATTTTATTGGATTGGTGATTACATGGATGTATATGCAATTGTCAAAACTCACCAAACTAACCATTTAAGATCTGTGCTTTTATAAATAGAAATAAAAGCAAAAATAAACAAATGGGGCTTAATTGAACTTACAAGCTTTTGCAGAGCAAAGGAAATGATAAACAAAATAAAAAGACATTGTATGGAATGGGAGAAAATGTTTGCAAATGCTGTGACTGACAAAGACTTAATTTCCAGAATTTACAAACAGTTCGTAGAACTCAATAACATAAAACCAAACAACCCAATCCAAAAATGGGCAGAAGACCTAAACAAACATTTCTTCAGTGAAGACACACAAATGGCCAAAGGCACATGAAAAAAGTGCTCAATAGTGCAAATTATCAGAGAAATGCAAATCAAAACTACAATCAGGTATCACCTCACACCAGCCAGAATGGACATCACTAAAAAGTCCACAAATGATAAAAGCTGGAGAGGGCGTAGAGTATAGGGAACCCTCCTACACTGCTGGTGGGAATGTAATTTGGTGCAGCCACTACAGAAAACAGTGTGGAGTTTCCTTAAAAAACTAAAAATAAAGTTACCCTATGATCCAGCAATCCCACTCCTGGGCATATATCTAGATAAAACTCTAATTTGAAAGGATACATGCACCCCAATGTTCATAGCAGCACTATTTACAATATCCAAGACATGGAAGACATGGGCATAAATGTCCATCGACAGATCAAAGGATAAAGAAAATGTGGTATATATATATACAGTGGAATACTACTCAGCCCAGCCATAAAAAGGAAGGAAATAATGCCATTTGCAGCAACATGGGTGGACCTAGAAATTATCATACTAAGTGAAGTAAGTCAGAGAAAGACAAATAGCATATGATATCACTTATATGTGGAATCTAAAAAAGACACAGATGAACTTATTCATAAAATAGAAACAGACTCACAGACATAGAAAACAAGCTTAGGGTTACCAAAGGGGAAAGGTGGGGAAGGATAAATTAGGAGTTTGGGATTAGCAGATATAAACGACTATATACAAAATAGATCAACAGCGAGTCCTATTGCATAGCACAGGGAACTATATTCAATAGCTTATAAAACTCTATAATAAAAATATGAAAAAGGATGTATATATATGTATACATACACATATATGCATATATATGTATACATAAATATATAAATGACTCACTATGCTGTACACCAGGAACTAACACAACATTTTAAATCAACTTTACTTCAATTTAAAAGAACTAAAAAAGGGTCTGTGCTTTTAATTGTATGTTAGCTATTTCTCAATTAAAAAGTAAAGTAAGTTTTTAAAAAAGGGGTTAGAAGAGGCGTTTATATGAGCAACAGGGGGAGTACCAAATCCCCCTAAGTGATGTGGATCAGAGGAGGCTTCTTAAAGGACAGACACCTAAGTATGTACAACAGCAAATAGATGTTTATACGTCTGAAGGAAGAGAAAAGATACCCAGAGATGAGAAGTCACATGTCCAAGATCACACTGCTGGCTGATGGCAGAGCTGGGAAGGAAACTCAGTGTTTTCACTCCTAACCCAGGGCTCATTCCCTAAACCACCCAAAAAGGAAAACTGGTTATTATCGAATGTCTTTCAGGCTCAAGCCCATTGCTCCATGTTCCGAACTGTTACGCTTGAGTTACCAAGTTAGGTTCTACCAATGGGAGGCAGTGGCAGAAAATTGGAAGACGGGAGGCAGGGAGAGCATGGTGCAGCATGCAGCTCAGTCCATTGCTCCCTGGTGTTCCAAGTGTCAGTGACAAACACGCATTAGAAGTCTGAGCACCAGCCCTGAGTGTCTCCTAGAGGCTCAAGTACTAGCCACCTAGTGATCCCACTGAGAGGTCCCAGAGCCAAGCTCCTAATCCCAGAGGTTCGGCAACACATCCTGCTCAAAGGTTTGAACTGAAATGAAAACCAAACTTGTAATCTTTTCCCCCAAACAGAGCCTTCTTCCAGTCCTTCCAAGCTTGGTGAATGACAGGTTATCCAAGGAGTTTTCCTAGTACCTACCCCTCCCTCACTCCCTCGATCCAAACCAACACCAAGTCCTGGACATTCTACTTCCTAGAAGCTCCTGGATATGTTCACTTCATCTCCCCACTCCCACCTTAAGCTAGACTACCATGATCTGTCACCTGGACCTCCATGATCAACTCCTAACTGATCTGGCATTCACTCTGCCCACCCTTGTTGACTTTCCTTTCTCCTTTGATGTAATGCCATTTTCAGCCACTGAGTCAGGAGACGATGTCTAGTCACAGCTCTGCTGGAGTCCAGTACAGTTCTGGGTAAGTCAGTTCATTTCCTTGTTTCTAGTTTTCTCATTATAAAACATCAGGAACTCTATAGACGCCAATGTTTTTATGATCAAGGAAGGTTTTATAGAGGAGGTAGCACTGAACCTGGACGATGAAGGATGAGAAGGCCTTTGACTTGTGTTCATGTGAAAACTATGGCCCAAAGAATAGGTAACGCAGCCTTGTGCGTTTAGGAATAGCACAAAGATAGAAAATAGTCGACAACAGTGTTATAAAGTTGATTTCCTGGGATACATGATGAGATGGCCTAGAATAGTGCCCCTCCCCCAGCCTTCCCCATCTTATTAAATGGCTCCACCATCTATGAAATGCTCAGTCCCAAACCTAGCTGTCATCTATGATTCCTCTATTTTTCCTACCAACCGCCATTCACTCTATCAGTAAGTTCTGTTGACACTATGGCCAACCCAGTCTAACTGCTTCCCACCTCCCACCTCTCTCCTCTGCTATCACGTAAGTCCATGCCACCATTGCAATGGCCTCTTAAGCGCGCTCTCTTCCGACTTGTCCACTTAAAGTGCGTACATAAAGCAGCCAGACCACTCTTCTAAAAAGCCCCATCAGCTCATTTCTCTTACTTGCTTAAAACTCTCCTTTGGCTTCCTCCTGCACTTGGAATAAAATTAAAATTCTTTACCATGACCTTAAAGGCCCAGAGTGATTTTCTCCTACTGTGAGGGCTGTGTTCTGCTGCCCAGACTCCCCTCCAGGACAAAAGGGCTTCTCCTCCCGGCTGTGGGGAGTACTACTGCCTGATGGCCCCCACCTCCCAGTGCTGGCAGAGAGTAACCCAGGTCTGCGGACCGCTCAGCGTGGCGACGTGAAAGCTGCGCCCCCTGTCCCAACACTGAAGGGCCATGCCCATTCAGAGCTCCCTGCAGGGTTGCCTGAAGTCTTCCTGTGGCTGCACCAGAGCTTCTCCGTCCACTCAATCTTACTTCCTCCTCTTCTCACTCAATAGCCAGGGAACCCAACTGACAACAGCCCCCACGTGACTTGAATGCCAGGGTCCTCCTCCAACCCGATCACCTTGCTCTTCCTTCAGTTCCTACATCACACCATGCTCCCTCTGGCCTTGGGGCCACTGCTCTTCTTGTCTCTTCCCCCTGTCTGGGAGTCTCTTTCTGCTTTTGGCTGGTTAGTTCTTACTTTATCAGGGCTCCATTCAAAAGAGACTTCCTCAGGGAATTCATCCCCTTATCTGTCAGACAAGGGAAAGGGTTCCTGTTCCAAATATTCGCAACACCCTATTCCTTTTTCTGGCACTTCCCTCTTATGACATGTTTAAGATCTGTCTTCCACACTAGAAGATAAGCTGCAGGAAGGTAATGATTTTGTCTGCTTTTTTCATTGTGTCTGCTTAGTGCTGAGCAGCCTGCCTTGCTTTAGTAGATGCTTAGCACATTTACTTGTTGGTTGAGTGAATGAATGAACAATTTAATTTCCCTGTTTTGGCCCTCCGGGAAAGGCAGAAAGAGGAAATGACAAGGGTCTTCACGTAATTGTGGCTGACCACAGCCCGTTCTACCTACTGGTGAGGAAACAAAACAAAGCAAAGCAACAACAAAAAATACAAAAGCAGCAACTTGGAGAAAGTGTCTGGACCACATCCAGAGTGAGAGCCATGAGTTCCCAGTCGGAGCGGCGGTCAGCTTCCAGCCAATGAGATAAGCAGAGTACAGCGGCCTCAGGCAAGCGTAGCAAAGTTCCTTCTCTGTGTCCAATGCGGAGCTAAGTGTGTCCCCAAACACGCAAAATGTGTCAGTTAAATTAGACTCGATTCAAGTTAAGGAGCATCTGTCTTTTCTTTTAATACTCCCAAGGTTTCTATCTTTACACTGAAATCTTCCGTCTTTTGGAATGTGATCTGGCGTTCAATGAAACAGCCAACTTAAAAAAAAAAGAAAAACAACATATGAAGGCCTAACTATGACTCAGAAATCTAGGTGCCATAAAATAAAGGATTAATAAATTAAAGCATGTAAAAAGTAAAGCCACTTTTGCATGGCAGAAATCACACGAGCAGAGAAAAAATTCAAAGGACACGTTGGGAAAGCATAGCAATTCAAATTACAAAGAATTTCTCTCTCTGATATATAAGGAATAACTTGAAACCGGTAAGAAAAAGACCAACAACTGTGTAGAAGAATGGGCGAGGGACAGGTACCGACAGTTCACAAAGAAGGCAAAACAGACGGCATTTAAATATATGACAAGAGTCTCAGGTTTCCCAACAATGTTGAGACACCATTTTCTACGAATGATGTTGGCAGAGATCCAAGTGTTTGATCACCCATTCATTGGCAAGGCTGTGCTTCACTGCTGGTGGAAATGGAAATAATAAACTCCTGGGGAGGACCGTTTGACAATATCAGTTAGCAATGCATGTGTCCTTTATCCCAGAAATTCCACTTCTAAGAGTTTATCCTCCAGTTGTACTGGTACATGTGTGAAGGGACTGTGTAAAAAGTTATTCATTACAGCAATTTTGTAGCAGCAACAGACTGGAAATAACCTGTAGCACATTAATCAATGGGACATTTTACAGTTAATTTCTAAGTAGTGATTGGCAAAGAAGTTCAAACTGTATTGTTACCTGAAAACAACAGGAAAAGCACAAGTGATATGGTAGCTACTGTTTATGCAAGGAAGAGGGAGAAACAAAAATACATATCATACGTTCAGACAGAAATATGTGGAATAACAGGAATTTTCCTTTTTTGGGTGGTATTGGGGGCATGGGGAGCAGGTAGAGACATTGGGAGGAGACTCTTCACTGAACATCTTTGAAAAATATATTAATTAATTAATTATTAAATTGAAGTGTAGTCACTTTACAATGTTGCGTCAATTTCTGGGGTACAGCATAGTGAAGATCTTTTAATATTTAAAATTCCTGGACAATGGAAGACTTAATCACTGAATACTGCTTCTTTAAATTGTATTACCTATTCACAAATTAAATAGTAACGAGGAGAAGCAACTATGGAACACCACCTGGGTACCTCCCGTTCTCTGGGGCTGTGGAGACAGTAGCAAGCATAGCTCCTGTCTCAAGGAACTTGTAACTTACTGGGAGATTACATTTAATCACAGGGAGAAAGAGGAGAGTGCTAGAAAGACAATGACGATATCAAACTGTGAGGCGAAGGGACAAAGCGCTGATCAAGAGGATTAGGAACAAAGAGGGGAGGGCTTGATTTTAAGAGGGTGAGTTCATAGAAAAGACACAAGGAACTAGGTCTTCAAGACTGAGCCAAAGTGGGAAGGCAGGAGATCTGATCAGGCACTGTGTAAAGCCCTTTTCAGGGGCTACATTCTTTAATCTTGACCCTGAATTTACCCTAATAAGACTGGTATGATTATCATCTTCACTTTGAGATGGAATGTGAGTTGTGGGAAGGTTCACAACCTTGTTCAAGGTCACTTAGCTAGTAAGTGGTAAAGCCAGGTTTCCTAAGTGCATCGTCCTTCAGCTGCTCCCTGTGCCCTCTTTAGGAAAAAAGAGATCACCATTTTTACTGAGGCAGATTTTACATACAGTAAAATACAAAAATCCCAAATATTTGTTCAATTTGGTGAGCTCTGACAAATGAATACACTTTCGTAACCAATACTCCCATCAGGATACAGAATGCTCTCATTACCTTAGAGAGTTCTTTCTTGCCTCCTTCTAATCAATCCCAACCTACTGTAGGAAACCTCTGCTCTGATTTCTATCACAACAGATTAGTGGTGTCTGTGTTGGTGAACATAACAGTACTGTGTTCATTTTTCTTGCTGAGTAGTATTCCATTATATGAGCGTACCACAGCTGGTTTATCTGTTCTCTTGCTGAATGACACTGAGTTGTTGACAGGTTTTGGATATTAAGAATAAAGCTGGTATGAATATTCTTGTATGGGTCTTTGTGTAGACATAACATTTTTATTTCTGTTGAATAAATACCTAGAGATGGAATTGCTGGGTTATAGAATAAGGGTATCTTTAACCTTATAGGGAATTGGCAAACAGACTTACAAACTGGCTATTCCATTTTGCAGTCCCACCAAAAATGTAGGAGAATTCCAGCTGCTCTACATGCTTACCAAAATTTTGTATCGCCTTTTTGATTTTAGCTACTCTAGTAGATACGAAATGATATTCATGGTTTTAATTAAAAATATTGAGTACTTTTCCATGTGCTATTGGCCCCTCATACATCTTCTCTGTGAGGTATCCAATTCTTTTTGCCTATTTTAATTTTTTTGTTATTGATTTTCAATAGTTCTTTACATATATGGATACAAACCTTTTGTTACACCTATACATTACAAATATTTTATCCCTATCTTTTGATGAGCAGAGGTTTTAAGTTTTCCTGAAATCTAATTTATCATTTATGATTAGCGCTTATTGTTAAGAAATCTTTGTTTATCCCAAGTTCATAAAGATAGTACCCTAAGTTTTTTTCCTAGACGTTTTCAGGTTTTGGGCTATAGTTTCAGCATTTATGTTTAGTTCTAGGACCCATTTAAAATTAATTTCTGTATATGGTATAAGTCTCAAAGTTGCTTCCTCCCTTCCTCCCTGCCTCCTCTCCCTCCATCCCTCCTTCCCTCCTTCCCTCTTTCCTATTAAGATTACTCAGTTTTTCTAGGACAAATCACTAAAATATTTTATGTCCCCTAATAAATTGCCAAGAGTTCTTTGTTGAAAATCAATTGAAAACTATGTGTAGGTCTATTTCTGGACCTGTATTCAGATTAATCAATCTATTTGTTATCCTTATACCAATGCCACTCTGTTATGACTCAGGGTAAGTCTTCACAGTAAGTCTTGTAATCAGTCCTACAAATTTGTTCTTCTAGTTCAAAACTGTTTTGGTTGTTCTAGGTTCTCTGAATTTCTATATACATTTTAGAATCATCACATCACTTTCCTCAAAAAACCTACTTGACTTTTATTGGGATTGCTTTGGATGTCTTTCAAGGAAAAACAAGTGTCTTCCAGGAAATTTGTCCAATTAATCTAAGTTGTCAAGTTTTATTGGTATAAAGCTGTTTTTAATAGTTTCTTATTGCCCTATAATATCTGTAGGCTCTGTAATGACACGCCCTCCTTTCATCCCTGATACTTGTGGTTTGTGTTCTCATTCTTTCTTCCTTAATAAGGCTTACTATAGGTGTATCAATTTATTAATGTTTTCAAAGAATAGGCTTTTTGTTGTGTTAAATTTTTCCATTGTGTGTTTTTCATTTCATTTCAATGCATTTTGCTCTTATATTTATTATTTCTTTCTATTTACTTTGGTATAATTTGCTCTTCTCTTTCTAATTTCTTAAGGTATAAACATAGATCACTAATTTGTGCCCCTTTTCTTCTTTTCTAATATAAATATTTGAATTTACAAATTTCCTTCTAAATGCTGGTTGACCGACATCCCACACATGCTGATATGCTGTATTTTCTTTAGCATTCATTTTGAAGTATTTTCTAATTTCCCTCACAAATTCTTCTTTGGTTCATGTATCATTTAAAAATGCATTGTCTGTAAATCTTTGCAATGTTCTCCTAGGGCAGTCTACCCAGGCGGTAGAAATAAAGTAAAAATAAACAAGTGGGACCTAATTAAACTTAAAAGCTTTTGCACAGCAAAGGAAACTATAAACAAAACAAGAAGACAACCACAAAATGAGAAAAAATATTTGCAAATGATGCAACTGACAAAGGCTTAATCTCCAGAATATACAAACAGTTCATACAACTTAATAACCAAAAAGCCAAACAACCCAATCTCAAAATGGGCATA
Source organism: Vicugna pacos (assembly GCF_048564905.1). Lineage (NCBI taxonomy): Eukaryota > Metazoa > Chordata > Mammalia > Artiodactyla > Camelidae > Vicugna > Vicugna pacos. The sequence continues at coordinate 20,115,415 of NC_132989.1, read as the reverse complement.
AGCTCTAAACAAGCAGATTCTCCAATGAAGACATACAAATGGCCAATAAGCACATGAAATGATCCTCAATATCACTAATTATCAGAGAAATGCAAATCAAAACTACAATGAGGTATCACCTCACACCAGTCAGAATGGCCATCATTCAAAAGTCAACAAATGATAAATGCTGGAGAGGGTGTGGTGAAAAGGGGACCCTCCTACATTGTTGGTGGGAATGTAGTTTTGTGCAGCCATTATGGAAAACAGTATGGAGTTTCCTTACAAAACTAAAAGCAGAGTTACCCTGTGATCCAGCAATCCCATTCCTGGGCATATATCCAGAGGGAACCCTAATTCAAAAAGATACCTGCACCCCAATGTTCATAGCAGTACTATATACAATAGTCAAGAAATGGAAACAACCTAAATGGTCATTGACAGATGTCTGGATAAAGAAGTGTTGTATATTTATACAATATTTATACTACTCAGCCATAAAAAAGAATAAAATAATACTACTTGCTGCAACATGGATAGACCTGGAGATGGTCATTCTAAGTGAAGTAAGCCAAAAAAAGCAAGATGAATATATGATATCACTTATATGTGGAATCTAAAAAAAAAGATACAAATGAACTTATTTATAAAACAGAAACAGACTCACAACTGTAGAAAACAAACTTATGGTTACCAGGAGGGGAAGAGGATGGGAAGGGATTAATTGGGAGTTCGAGATTTACAGATACTAACTACTATGTACAAAATAGATAAACAACAAGTTTATACTGTATAGCACAGGGAACTATATTCAGTATCTTGTAGTCATCTATAATAAAAAAGAATATGAAAATGAATATATGTATGTATATGTATGACTGAAACATTATGCTGTACAGCAGAAATCGACACAACATTGTAAACTGACTATACTTCAATTAAAAAAAAGAAAAAAGACAAGAAAAGAAGAAAAAAGAAAAAAGTACATTGTTTAGTCCCAAAATATTTGGGGATTTTTAAGATATTTTATTGTCATTAGGTTCTAACTTAATTTCATTGTGTTCAGAGAATATGCTTTTATCTCAATCTTTTGAAAGCTACTGAGACTTTTTTTATAGTTCAGGATATGGTGTGCTCTGGTGAATGTTTCATATGCAGTTGGAAAGAATGTATATTCTGCAGTATATTCTTCCATTTCATATGGTCTATAAATGTCACTTAGGTCAAGGTGATTAACAGCATTTGGATAGTCTACACACATCACTTGCTCTGCCAGTCAATTCCTGTCTATTTGTTTCAGCAGTTACTGAAAGGTGGAGGTCAAGATCTCTATAATTGCCAACTTAGCTAATTCTGCCTTTAGTTCTGTTCACTTTTGCTTCATGTATTGTGGACCTCTGTTTCTAAGTGAATGCACATTTTGAACTGTGTGTCTTCTTGATGAAATGATCCTTTTTTTTTTATCATTATGAAATGTTTGTCTTTATCTCTGCTGTTACTCCTTATTAAGTCACCTTTGTGTGACACTATGTGGCCACATTAGCTTTCTTATGCTTACAGTTTGCATGGTGTATTTTTTCCATCCTTTTGCTTTTAACCGAACTTTATATTTAAAGTGTGTATCTTATAGACCAGAAATAGGTCTTGCTGTTGTTTCCAGTGTAAAAATCTCTGCCTCTTAATTGGAGGCTTAGGCTGTTTACTTGTAATGCAATTACTGATAAGCTTGGGTTTAAGTCTGCTGTCTTGTTATTCGTTTTCTATTTGTCTATTCCTCTTCATTCCTCTATTTGTTCTTTTCCATTTTCTGTTAGGCCAATTGGATATTTTAAAATATTCCGTTTAATTCCTTTATTGGCTTTTTAGGTTTTTTTTCTCTAGGGATTGAAAGAGGCATTTTCCCTACTGGCAGTCTATTTAGAATTAATACTGCACAACTTCCTACAAAATGCTTAGAGAATTATTCTATTATCTCTGTGTTCTTTATGCTATTCTTGTTTTGTATCTTCCACCCAGCACATAGTAGGAACATTATACATATCCAATGAGTGAATGGATGGCAGGTCAGAGTAAAAGAGCTAAGAGAAGGGAAATGTCCCGTTATAACCTGCGTCACCTTTAGTCTTCCTGTGTTTCCTAAGTGCAAGGTTAGTGGTGTTCTTAAGGCTTCACTGAGATCATCATCACTCTCACTTAACTGCTTACTGAATATCTAAGGGGCGCAGCTGGGACAGAGCAGAAGGAATAGTGAATTTAAGAGTCAAGACCCTTTGTTGCAAGTTAAAGAAACCCAAACTGGGTAAGTTAAAAACAAAGGAAAAGGACAGGCCTTTATCAGCTTTCATGAATGAGTTAACGAACGCTGCCTCCAGCAGCTCAAATGCTGTTATTAAGCTCTACACCTCTCTCTTCTCTCTTACTCTCTTTCTCTCTCCATCTCCTTCTGTGTTGGCTTCACTCTCTCTGCTGGAGGTACACTCTCCCCACATGGCAGGAAGGATATTTTCTGGACACCCCAGGCCTCTATTTTTTCAGCTTGGCAGAGTTACAGATTTTGATTGACTCAGCTTAAGTCACATGATCTCTGAACCCATCACTACATACCAAGGAATGTGGTACTGGGATCAACAAAGACTGAGTCTTGGGCTCTCTGGCTACTTGGTCGGGATTAAACGATATTCCCAGCAGGGTTTCATGGAATGAGCGATGAATTCCTCAAAGGAATCTGAAGAAAGCAGATGGGAAGGTCTGATGTGTAGACAAACCTGGTCACTCCAGGCTACTATGATCTAAAGTCCTGGCTCCACTATCCTTTCTATGACTTTAGCCAAATCACTTCCCTTCCTTAGCTTCGTTTTCTCATCTGCACAATCATCTCTGAGATGTACTGCATTTCTACTATGGATGTTCTACTATGGAACACTGTAAGTGTTCCTTAAAAGTGGAATCAATACATTAAAGAAAATTCATATAATAAAATTCAACAGAGTACTGAAAGCGAATTCACTAAAGTGACATATTCCAACAGAGAGAAATCTCAAAAACATAATGCTGGCCAAGAATGTAATTTGAAAAAGGCTATGTACTATACCACTCAAATAAAATTTAGAACACAGAACAACAATATAAAAGCAGAATTAATACAAAATCTGGGGACGTAGCCACTGCCATGTAGGGAGGGTTGGGAATGGGAGGAGGGAAGAGTACAGAGGGGGCTTCAACTCAGTTATATCTGTAATGTTTCGCTGCTTAAAAAAGATATGAAAAAACATGGCATAATAGTGTGATCGATAAAGTTGAGTGGCTGGGGCATGAATATTTGTTCCTTTCTATGCTAAATTTTCTGTGTGCTTAAAATATTTCAAAATAACAATGCCAACAGCTTTCAATACAATACGGTTTACAATGTTCCTGGCATTCAGGGAATGCCTTTACATAAATCAACTCATTTTATCAGTATATTAGTTATCTAGTGGACAGTATACAGTGTGATTGGAAAACTCTGAGTGACCACATTGGCAGGTGGTGACAGCCATATCTAGAATTACGGGACATAGCTTAGGAATGGAGGGTAAGAGCACCAGCCCGAGGCTGAAGGAAGTCTAGAAAGATTTCAAAGTGGAAAGAGATACCTCAGAGCTGAGCTTTAGGAAGGACAAGGGCAAACTGGGAATTGGAGGGAGGAGCCTAAAGTATAGAACCACCATGAGGCTGTCCAGCAAAGGGGAGGAGATGGAGGTGGTGGCTGACAGATGGACAGGTGGAGATGGACCAGCAGTCCGAGAACTGAGCTAAGTATTTCATATTTGCTTGTTTATACCTCACCAGAGACCCATTAAGGAAGTATTATAATGTCCATTTTGTTGGTTAGGAAACTGAGACCCTATTGTCAAGTCTCTGAGACCTGGCTCCTAATGGTGAATCCCTCTGCTTTAGAAGGAAGAAAAAAAATCTATGACATCTACCTTCTGTCAGCTCTTCTCAGCTTGCACAGTTTCTGAGAACTTCTCTGCAATGACCTGAAAAAAAATTCCTTGCTGCTAAATATAGACCAGCAAAATTACTCACTATTAGACAGTTCTCGCCTTAAAGAAAATCTACAGATAGATTCCTGGAATGGTGGAGTAGTAGAGAAAATAGCCTCGCTTCTTTAAAAAGTAAATGGGACCATTAGAGGTGGCTAATGCATTAGAGCTTCACAAGGAGAGTTAACCCCAGGTAAGACCGTGTGCATCTTGAAGTTTGCTTTGGTGGCGCTGTGCCTCTCTGCCCAAGGACTTAAAGGAAAAGAGATGATGTCTCCTAGGAGTCTTCCCTGGCAGTGATCTTCACCAGCTTTAATGAGGACCCAGGGCCAAGCCTGTGCGTGGATGGGTGGGACGGTGTCCTGCCCTCCAGCTGCGGATGACAACTTAGCGACAGATAACATCAGGGCACAGAGAACCTTCAGAACTTACGCTCATAAAATTAAGTTCCTGTCTGTTTGCCTGTCATCACATCACTGGAAACGGCTGGAGAGACTTTTATGGTATCTGGTGGGTACGTTTAGGACAGTCTGACATAAAACATAGGCTCTATGGAGAACACAGATATTCACTTTGGAAGTCTAGGAGGGCATTTCAAACAGGTGGGCAGTTCCCCTCCAGCACGCTTGAAACTGGATGGAGCAAGTCTGTGGGACCACCCATTGGGGGAAACATGGCATGACATAATAACACTATTAAGAAGAGCTAACGTTGGCTGAGTGCTTACTGTGTATTAAGATGAAGTGGACAGAGAACAAAAACAACGGTTTTATAGATGAGCCTCGAGAGGAAAGTCACCGACGGAAGATGCTCCCAACTACCAACACTTACTAGCAATGAGCTAGTCGCTCTGCCCAGGCCACACATACAGAGTGCGCCAGGATGAGCAGCAGCAGGAATTTACTGATGTCACTGTATTTATTAATTGTCCCGAGCAACGTCAAGGAGTCACATTACTTCCTCTACGATCACCATCAACAATAGCCCCCATTTGCCATGGGCTTGTGACGTGCCCTGTGGTGAGCTGCATACTTTTGCACTGGTGACTTAGTCCTCATAACAACCTTTGAGGCAGGTACTAGGATGATGCCCCTGTTACAGAGATAAGGGAACAGGCTGAGTAATGAACAGCTAACGTGTGCTGGGCTGTCACGATAAGGATGAAATCTTTTTAAACCCCAATCAGGCACATGCAATGACGAATTTCTGGATGTTGCATGTGCTTGTAAGAGTTTTAACACAGGTATAAAAATTCACATATACTTATTCAATCCTGGATCACTTTCACTGAAAATATTAAAAGGAGATCAAATTCACACTGTTCTTGGGAAAGTCTGGGTTGGAGGGTTACTGGTTGGGGGCCCAGAGTGGGAAACCATCCCTATCAGCGGGGATCAGGTCCTACCACCTGATTCCTCCCTGGACCACTTCAACTCCATTCTGAGCATCTCTGCCCAGACCCCTGTGGTTTCCACGATTCCAGCCTCCTTCTGTTGCCAGTCATGAAATTCAGATCTAATCACGCTCCTCTTCTGCTCAGAAACCTTTAATGGCTCATTATCTTCAAAATCAAATCCAAACTCCTTACCTCATCTCCTGGGGGCTCTTCTTGTCTGCTCTCAGCCTGCATAATCAGTCTCGATCCACCCTCACACCGAGGATAATTTTAAATATTCAAAAATATCTTAATACTTTAAATGAAAAATAATTTTAAAGATAAAAATAATTTTACTGAAAGAAAATAATTCTGGAATCCCTTTTATATTGGCGGTGTGCATCCAAGTTTAGAAAGTACACTCATGTACATTATGTCATTTGATAAATTGCAGCAAACATACCAGGCCGTCAAGCAAGTAAGCATCCTTATTTTTAAAAAAATAAACCTTTAAACTTATAATCAATTTAGATTAACAGAAAAGTTTAAAGATGGTGCAGAGTGTTCCCAACACCCACACCCAGTCTCCCCTATTATTTATATTTTGCCTTATGAGCTTGGGACATTTGACACATTTATGAACCAGAATGGATATATTTATATCAACTGAAGTCCATACTTTATCCAGATTTCCTGACGTTTTACCAACTGCCCTTTTTCTGTTCCAGGATCCCACCTAGGAAACCACATGACATTTAGTTGTCACATCTTCTTAGGCTTCTCTTGGCTGTGAAAGTTTTCTAGACTTGCCTTGTTCTTTATGACCTTTACCCTTTGAAGCGTACTAATCAGGTATTTTGTAGCATGTCTCTCAATTGGGGATTTTCTAATTTTTTCTGATGATTATACCGAGGTGATGCATTTTTTGGAGGAGAAGTGCTTTTCTCATCCCAGCATAAGAAGGGTGCACAAGATCAAGATGGCTTGATGATCGCTATTGATGCAAATTTTGGTCACCTGGCTGAGGCAGTGTTGGTCAGGTTTCCCCCTTGTAAAATGACTCTTTTCCCTTCCTTTCCACATCACACTATTTGGAGAGAAGTCACATGCACAGCCCATGTGATGGTGGGGGAGTGATGCCCCTTCTTCTTGAGAACATCTTAAGAATGTGGAATTCTTCTGCATAGGAGATCTGATTCTGCCCCCCCCCATTTATTTATTCAGTTTATCATTTTATTTTTTACTGAAGTATAGTTGATTGACAACGTTGTGTTAGTTTCTGGTGCACAGCATAGTGATTCAGTTATACATTTATATATCCATATTCTTTTTCATTATAGGTTATTATAATACATTGAATATAGTTTACTATGCCATACATTAGGACCTTGTTATCTATTTTACATACAGTAGTCTGTATCTGCTAATTCCAGACTCCTAATTTATTCCTTCCTCCACCTTTCCCCTTTGGTAGCTATAATTTTCTATGTCTATGAGTCTCCTTCTGTTTTTTAACAGTTCATCATTATTTACATCAAGTGTGGACTTCGGAGTATTTATTTTATACTTTAGGATCCAATTCAATATTACTTTATTTATTTTGCTCCTCAGATTGCTCCAGCTTGGGCCACTGGGAGCTCTTTCAGCTGGCCCCTAGACTCCTATGACAGGCTGGTCTGGTGTATTCTCTGTCCCAGTTCTAGGATTAGTCATTTCTCCCTCCTTTTCTTGGAGGATGAAGACCTAGACATGGGGAAGTCACAGCTCCTAGGCTCTCCCAGATGAAGCAGCTCATCAATCCTACTTCATGTTGGAGAACACTGAGGTTCCAGGAGATTTTCACCATTTCTTGAAAACACCAAAAACTTCCTACAGTCTCACTGCCTTTGAACACTTTCCCTCACTTCTCGGCGCAGTGAAGTAGCTTCTCCAGTGCACCTTGTCAGTTTCCTCCTCTGAAATGCCCTCTCCTCTTCCCCATCAGAGTTACCGTTTCTTACCCCTGGGCTCCCCCTGTAATTGTTAACAGCACCAGCATATGTCAGAGTTAGTTAACATACGCCTGTTCGGCTGCCCTGTATCGCTCAATTAGCACATCGAAGGAGATGCTCAGTAAATATTGACAAACTGTTTTTACAAACACAAATAATGTTTGAACAGGAATACAAAGAATGGGTAGGGATATAAAGAGGATGCCTTGCAGGATGCCTGGAATCCCCTTACTTACCTCTGCCCGCCCCACTTCCCACGTAGAATTCTCTCTTTTGGTTAAGATTTATGGCATCATATGTAGAAGGCAGGGACACAGGGTCCCTGTAGGTCATCCAGGCAGGGCTGTCTTGGTCTTAGTGCTATGGCAGTTGTTCCTGATCGTGACTGCACATCAGAATCACGCGGGAGCTTGTTAGTATGTGTCCTCCCCCCTCCCCTCCAGGAATGTGATTTCAGAGTGTCTGGACTGGGGACTGGGGACTGGAGCGCTGTATTTAACATCTTCTCCCTGAGAAAAGAAAGCCCATAATGCGGAAGCAGGTGGTCTGCAATCTAATAAGTTTGGAACTTCAGTGAAATGCAGCCTCTCCAATCCAATCTGTCATATTTGAACTATTAAAAAAAATCTCCTAGAACATTTATCTCCTTCCATGGTGGACACACAGGGTAAGTAACTAAAATATATAAACTTAAGAGAGAAGAGAGACTGCGTCGGAGGAGCCTGCTGGAGATTTCTCAGTATTATAAACTTCAGATTCTCTTTAGCAGGTTAAAAGGGGCCAAACCAAGTTTGAAAGCGACAGTTTCGAGTCTGATAACTGAGCAGTCTGGCTAGTCTCAATGCTCATGATTTATTTGCAGCTCCCTCATCCTGTGCTGTGATTTTGGGAACTATATTGCCGGGACCAAAGGACTGAGTCATCAGAGCTGTTCCAAAGTTGCTTAAGGATGTGGCCTTGCTGGTCTTCCACAAGCAAAGGTGGTTTTCCAGTAAACCTGTTCTCCAGCGAATGTCTTCTTTACAAGTAAATTCATGAAAGACTTTTCTTTCTTCCTTTCTTTCCCTTCCCTTCCCCCTTCCCTCCTTCTACACTCACAATACTCATTTGTTTGAACTCAGGGCATTGACTGAATAGGGTAAAGCATGAATTTTAGAATATTTTAAAAAGAACTATAGTCTATAGCTTCCAACTCTAGTTCCTGACACAAATGAAGCTGAAAACACACTGACAAATACTGATACAATGAAGTTTTTCCAAGTTAAGCATTGTAGAAAAATAAACTTGCCGTGAGTGTGAATGCACTGTTTCTGGTTAATTGTTTTTCATAAAAATTAATGTTGCTGATGTTTTATAATTTTTTTGTTATAGAAGTATATTCTTCCTCTCACAAACTTGTTTTATTATTTTGCTTAATAGGATGAATTTTTTTCATACTCACACACACAATGGACTATTACACAGCCATAAAAGAAGAAGGAAATCTTGCCATTCGCAACAACATGGATGAAACTTGAGGACATCATGCTAAGTGAAATACATCAGACAAAGAATGACAAATACCATATGATCTCACTCATAAGTGGAATTAAAAACAAATGAAAAACAAAAACAAACCCAGAATAGTCCAAAATCTAAACTCACAGATATGGAGAACAGATTGGTGGTTGCCAGAGGTGGGGGCTAGGGAGTGGGTGAAGTGAGTGAAGGTGGTCAAAAGATACAAACTTTTACTTATAAAATGAAATAAATCCTGGTGACTCCAGTTAATGATACTGTATTGTATATTTGAAAGTTGCTAAGAGAGTAGATCTTGTCATCACATGAAAAAAACTTGTAATGCTATGTGGTGATGGATGTTAACTAGAATTACTACGGTGATCATTTTGTAATATATACACATATCAAATTATGCTGTACACCTGAAACTAATATAATCTAATGTTAATTATATCTCAGTTTAAAAAAAAAAGAAAAAATTAAATTGAAGAAGTTGATCCAGTGCGATGGTAAGTATGCCTGAAGAGGCATCTTAGAGGCTTAAATATACCCTCGGTACTTGGCAATGCAAGACAGAAAACATTCCTTAAACCAAACAAAGCTTCCAATCAAAGCATGGGCAACATTTAGCCTGATTTCTTACAAAAGCTTATAGGTGTTTTTTTTAACGCTTCACTACTAGGAGTTGGGAAACTATGCTTGTGAGCCAAATTCTGTATCTATTGTTTTTGTAAATGAAATTTACACACCCCCATAGAAACACCCACACACAAAAAGCAACTGGTTTTTGTATGTTGATTTTGTACCCTGCAAACTTGCTGAATTCATTTATTAGTTCTAACAGTTTTTTGGTAGTCTTTGGAGTTTTCTATATACCAGGTCATGTCATCTGCAAACAGAGATAAATTTACTTTTTTTTCCCCCTGATTTAGATGCCTTTTCTTTCTTTTTCTTGTTTAATTGCTCCGGCTAGGGCTTCTAATACTATGTGGAAGAGAAATGGTGAGAGTGGGCATTCTTACCTTGTCCCTGATCTTAGAGGAAAAGCTTTCAGCTTTCACTGTTGAGTATGATGTTTCACTGCAGGCTTGTCATATATGGCTTTTATTATGTTGAGGTACATTTCTTCTATACCTAATTTGTTGAGCGTTTTTATCATGGAAAGATGTTGAATTCTGTCAAATGCTATTTCTGCATCTTTGAGATGATCATATGATTTTCATATTTCATTCTGTTAATGTAGTGTATCACATTCATTGATTTGCATGTGTGGAACCACCCTTGCATCTCAGGAATAAATCTCACTTGGTCTTGGTGTATTAGCCTTCTAACACGTTCTTGAAATCAGTGTGCTAGTGTTTTGTTGAGGATTTCTGCACTGAAGTTCATCATGGATTTTGGACTGTGATTTTCTTTTCTTGTAGTGGCCTTGTCTGACTTTGGTAACCTGGTAAGATGAGTTTGGATGTTGTCCTTCCTGTTCAATATTTTCGAAGAGTTTGAAAAACACGGGTATTAATTATTTCAGTGTTTGGTAGAATTCACCTATGAAGACATCTAGTCCTGGGCTTTTCTTTATTGGGAGATTTTTGGTTACTGATTCAATCTCTGTAATCATTGTTGGTCTATAGAGATTTTCTTTCCTTATGATTCAGTCTTGGAGTACTTCCTGTGGCATTAGTCACTGTTTGGTGAACAAAACAGACAAGATCCTTGCCCTCATGAAGATTATAGTCTATCACAGAAGGTGTAAAAAGAGAAGAATAATTTTATTTGATTTTCTTTACTGACACATATCATGATCTGCCTTAAATAAAATACATAAGATAGTGAATAAAGTATTTTTGTCTTGGACCTTCATAAGGATGGAATGGCCTCCATTTCAGTTTGAGCTGAAGATTTCACTTGGTTTTCCCATGGTTCTAGAAAGAGATCTCTCACCCACCAAACCTCTTGTAAAATTCATTTTATTGATCACAGAGGACCTGCATAACAGATCGTCGATGAATGAATTTGCACTTATCCTGGACCAAGGAGTGCAAGTGTGGGTCCCATGGACTGACAGTGCATCCAGATGGCATCTCTATCATCAGATGTCCTCACCGTTCCTCCTGGACCTTTGCTAATAAAACAGGATTAAGCATAAGTTAAATCATGTAGAGATAGATCATCTCTCTATGTCTTTTGGAGTTGTAACACAAGTCCCACATAGACACTTCCAAGCTCAAAAGTGAAGACTGTCTCTTTAAGCATTTGAAAATGCAACATTTTAGTTTGGTGATTAAAGTAATTCCAGCCTTTTATACTGAGACAATACAACTCAATATTTATGTGTTCATTCACTCACTCACTCATTTTTTCCCATAAACCCTTTGTCCCTGCCTAAGGTGGGCCAGAAACTACGCAGGCACTGTCAACAGAAACACAGATAGTATTTGGTCCACAGCATCAAGCATCTTGCAAACTGGAGAGGAAGGCAAACATAAGCACAGGGTGCAATTCAGGGGTTATATGTGCGGGACCTGAAGCTTGTACAGGGGCCTGATGTTTAAAGTGGCCTTAGAAAGAAAATCTGCTTGTAACTGAGTTTTGGAAGACACGGAGATTTTTTTCCAGGTGGAGGGAAGGAGCTGGGGGGAATGCTTGAGAAACTGTGAGCGGCTTAGCAAGGCTCAGCACAGAGTGTGCTGGGGAGATTAATCAGGAGGGTAGCCAGGGAGGAATCCATCAGGGGTAAGATGTAGCTCCTGACAGTAGAAGTAAAGAGGGTCTTACAGCACACATCTGATCGAAGGGTTTTGCAAGTTGTGTTAAAGACCTCTTAGAGAGGAGGAAGTGTTCAAAAGTCAACTGATTTGTTTCTTTCCTCTTTGCATTAGCATCAGGCTGTTTGGGTTCTGTTTTGTTTGCACTTGTACAAACTTTCTCCTACATCATCATGCATCTCATTGCTGTGCTTCCACCTTCTTGACTGTAACCCTTCCAAGCAGGCCAGAAGTGCCAGAGCAGGAAGGAAAATGTACACAGCCCAGCAACTTTGTACCTCAGATCAGAGGCAAAATTCAGTATGGGACTGCCAAACTGGCAGCTTTCCTGGTGCTGAAATCAGTGTGAATTTGTCGAACTTTTTGCAAAACACTTTAAAAACATCAGAGATTATGTAACTTGGCTTTGAGAACCATTTTCTCCTTTGGGGGGTACTGGGCCTCTGCTCTCTGCCTAGGGTGAAGAAATGTGCTCATTTGAGTTGCACCCAGAATGGGCTTCCCACCCTCTTCCTGGCCCTTCACCCGTGGGGGGGTGGTTTCTAACTGATCCCAGCCCTCTTTCTCAGGGAGTCCAGATGCGCCCCATGGAGTGAGCCAGGCAGCCATTCCCCACCAGGAGTAGCAGAAACCTGTGCATCTCTTTTCTCTGAACGTGAGCTGCTCTACTATCTACATTAAAAAGGTAAAAAGGGACAGGGGACATTCGTTTTATTTATATATTTTATCTAACCAGGTATATCCAAAATATTGTCATTTCAACATGGAATCAACATGAAAAATGATCCATGAGATGTTTTACATTCATATTTTCAGATAAGTCTTCCTGGTGTGCATGTTTATACTAATTAACACATCTTAATTCATATGTTTCAAGGGGTCCAGAGCCCCAGAGGGACAGCAGCTCCTCTATTGGACAGTTTGAGTCTTGATTTTATCTCGGTCCCGCAGGGGATGCTGAGGGAATGAATTCAGAAACACTTCTCTCTCTTCAGTGGCCAAGCGCCCCCTGTGCTGGGAGGGCTCTGAGTTGGGAGGAGACTAGAAAAAGCCCACTTTCAGGCTGGCTCCTACAGAGCACGTCCTAGGGCAACAGGAAATGCCCCCTCCCAAGTGGGAATGTCTTTAAATTGACAATTACCAGAGCCTGTAAGTATTCTCACATATTTCCTATGGATGCCATACAGAAAAAAGGCATGATCAAAGTAAAAAACATCCTTTTACTGCAACTTTCATTTTCTTTTAAGAATAATTTAAATTGGGATATCCTAAGGGGATTATGAACAGAATACTTGTGTTTGGAGAAGATATTCAGAAGCGATCAAAGACTCCAGAATGTGAGAACTGGAAGGGACTTTGAGGTTGAGTTTACATCTTTGAACACTGAGAGCCACAGAACTCAAGGACCTTCATCAGCCGATAGCTGGGGAGAGACAATGCCGGGACTAAGATCTGGTTCTAACAAGTCTTTATCCTAACACAGATACCTTGGCGCTATACCATGAGGCCGCAAGACATTAGGAACAAAATATTATTGGAGGAATATGCAAATAATTTAAAAACTGCATCTATATAGCATAGAGTAGAAACCTGGCCACCATCTGACTAACTTCATCTATGAGAACAAATAAATAAGTTGTCAACATGAATTTTTTTTTGAGGGTGGAAGTGGAGGTGGGTATTGGCTTCCTTTTTCAAATGTGCTTGTTTTCATTCTGGTCAGTTTACGAAGCAACAGTTACTTTGCTCAACACTAAGGAGGGAAAAAAAATTAGAGATATCTACAAAGAAAGTAAAAGAAAGAACAAGGGCAGATACTTGGATAAAGGAGGCCGAATAAAGCAAATACGAAGACTGGGGCTGGATGATAACCAGATGGCTGCCCCTCCCCACCATCCCGTTTTGTTGGACTTCACAACCTTGAGGGTTCCCTTCAACTTTAAGAACCCGCGAGTCTAAAATCTATTTGACATCGCCTTCCAGAACTAGGAGGAAAAAATGGTTCTGGTTCTGCGTGATTTTTAAACGGAAAAATATATATATATATAAGCAGATGATTAAATTACCAGCCCTTGAACTGATTTATTTTCGGCAGCAACAACAAAGTCATACAAACCAGTGACACGAGTCAAGTGATTACTCTTTAAACACGGATGATGAAGAGGAGAGAGAGAGAGAGAGAGAGAAAGAGGAAAAAAAAAGCTCTGACTTCATATGATGGCTTCAAGCCAGACTGCGAAGAAGGAATCTGTGAAATTCAAGGTCTTCGAGTCTATAATTTCTCTTTGCTATTATTTCTGTAACAAGACCTGGGCAAAATCAATTCAGGGTCAGGAAGGATATTACTTTAATTTTCTACATGAAATTGTCAGGAAGTCTGAGTTAGAAGAGGGGAAAAGATGGATGACTATCACCCAAGCAGAAATTAAACGAATAAATTAAATGCAGCGAAAGTACATTCATATCACCAAAACTCTGGTCATGAGACAAAGCACATCTTCTGGCACAAACTCACAGGGACTGAAAAACAAACCAGCCACACAAATGATGAGGTAATGCCCCTGAAAATGAACTCCCTCTTGAGTGTTAGAAAAGTCAGTGCTAGATCAATCGAACAGAATTAATTTCATTTTGATGCAAACATAGCCTTAAAGCTTCGATTACATTTCATCCTGGAACATGTGATTTTCGTAAAAACTTAACTTATAGTTCCCCCTCCTCGAGTAACTGACATACAATTTTTGAAAAATGGGGACGATCTTGGGAAAGTCATTCAGCCTAACAGTGATGAAATACTGACCTTTTTGTCCTAGAATCAGAGTGAGTTTTCCACCAGCCATAAATTGAATCTGCCTCGAATTCAGTCTCTACCAGATGCCAAAAGAACAGTGAAGGAATCTGAAGAAGGTGGTGACAACTCTTAATGCGAGTCTTCCCTGCAAATATTCAAGTGGTTCACAGTCTGGTGGGACTATCTCATGGCTATTAAGCTTCTGGCATTTTAAGGGACTTTCGTTTTCATTCTTTGAGTTTTTGCTCTTCCCTCTTGGTTAGCAGAAGCTTTTTCAGAGGTTTTCTTGGGCTGAATTGCTGGCCAGGTGGGGTTTAGGCAGGAGAGTCTAGGGATGTTTGCGTGATACAAACAGATGTCTCCTTGACTCTTCCTCTACCAGGGAAACGTGAGCCCATTCTCTGGGTGGAGAAGTAGAAAAGTCGGTTTTGGGTATTCAGTTTGACAAAACTGAGTGCCTCCTCTGTGACCAGTGCATGTTGGGTGCTGTGTCTGCGAGCACCCACATGCTCCATGTGGTGAGCTTATCACTGGAGATAAAATAGCCCTCTTTGTCATCACGTAGTTTTGGACCCACACTAACCTTGCTCATTCTACGTTGCAGTTTGACATTCCAAGGAGCAGAGTAGTTATTCAGAAAGAAAATGCATCCACAGGGGCTGAGTCTTCTCCTTCAGATGACCTGGGGGAGACATGATGCTGAGCAAGGGTGTTTGGGGACATGAAGCCCAGGATGGGCAGGACCAGCACCAGCCACGGCCTCGAGGAAGGCAGCAGAAATTGTTTCTTTGCTCGCTCACTGACTTCCACTGCGAAACATCTGGAAAACCCAGTCCGGCATAAAGAAGAATGAAAGTATTTTCATCGACCCACTCTGCAGAGCTGATGACTGTTAACGGTTTTTGCGTGCTGACTTCTCAGCTTCTTTTCACTGCAAAAATATTCGCGCATACCTACAGATGTGTGAGCACACAGAGACACCCAGCGCGTTGGAGGCTGCCTCTGTTGCTTTGTCCCTGGCTTTTTCCACTGCACAGTGCAGCCCGGGCATTTCCCTCGCATGCATGGCATTCTTAAGCAGGCTAGATTAAGCTCCAAACAGTTCCAAGATGCCCTTATGACTCCCACGTTTCGAAGTGTGTGCCAGCCGCCTGAGAGCAGTTTTCCCTTGGCCACTATTCCCGGGGAACATCTGCCTGCTGCCTTTTTCTTCTGCGGCAGCCAAGTGATCTGCTGACCCCGGAAAAAGGACGGGGCCAGAGTCAGGGACGAACCCGGGGAACAGGAAGTGGAGGAAGTGTCTTATTACTGCCAAACACACATGCAGTGCTGGTAGAAGTAACGTGCATATTATTGCTGTTGCTGGTGAGGGGTCAGCTGTAAGTCTGATCTCTCCTCCCACCCCCTGCTTAAAAATGGACCTAGAGATCGTCATTCTAAGTCAAGTCAGCCAGAAAGAGAAAGAAAAATATCATATGATATCACTCATACGTCTAATCTAAAAAAAAGAAGAAAAGAGGACACTAATGAACTCATCCACAAGACAGAAACAGACTCGCAGACATAACAAAAAATCTTATGATTACCGGGGGGCAGGGGGTAGGAAGGGATAAATTTGGGAGTTTGAGATTTGCAAATGTTAGCCACTATATATAAAAATAGACAAGACCCCCCCCCCAATTTCTTTTGTATAGCCCAGGGAACTGTATTCAGTATCATGTAATAACCCTCAATGGAAAAAAGAAAATGAAAATGAATATATGTATGTATATGCATGACTGGGACATTGTGCTGTGCACCAGAGATTGACACATTGTAATTGTACTTAAAAAAAATTCATCTTGTTATAAAACAAAAGAACAATAAAAAAAATGCTTCTCGTCTGCCCAGTGCTTTTAGGATAACTATCTACATCCTGAACATTGCAGGGAGGGGGTGGCTGGGAAGTCTGGCCCTGGGACCTCCCTGGCCTCATTCTCTCACCTGCCCTGGTGGTCTGGCCTTTCTTCCTCATTCTTAGCAGTCAGCCTCGCTGCACTCATTCACACTTGCAAAGGCGCATCCGTCGATGTGCCCGCTTGAATCTGTCTCTTCCTCCAGACTGTAAATTCTGTGAGGATGGGGGCAGTGTCGGTGCTGCTCACTGGGGAATCCTTGGTGCCCAGGTCAGTGCTGAGCACGGGGTGAGGTCTCAGTGAGTCCAGGAAGGAAGGAATAGTGTTGTCATTACTGTCACTTGCGCCGGGGGGGAAGAGGCAGGCACACAGAGAGGACTTCACTTCGTTTCACCGCTGTCCTTCTTCTTGCCTTTCTCTTCCTGCCACCAACTCTGATGACTTCTCCAGCACCCACCGCGCAACCTGTAAAATCCCAGAAAGGATTCCAAACCCCTTTATCTTGCTTCCCTCCTCTTATTTCCCTGCTTGAGACAGGAGGTAGGAGGGAGAGGGGTCAGGGCCAGAGCATTTTGCTTCTAAGACACACAGATGTGAATCCCTGCTCCCAACTGCCCTGAGGGCCTTGAGTTCACCGGAGCAAGCAGAGACCTCATAGAGTCAAATTAACCAGGGTCATGGAGGCAGAGGAGATGAAAGCTCTGTGGCGGGAAACTCGGACCGGATTCAGTCCGTCCTAATGTCACTCACCAAGTCAGAAATTATTAGAGGAGCAAAGCTACTGCTTTCCTACTTTCTGCCTGGAGTTCTGGTTTCCTATTCTTGCCCTGGGAAGGCGAGGCAATGGCGATTCTATGATAATAACACCTCTGAACAGGGCTCCTTTGGAGGGTGGAGAGTCTCCCTTCTCTGAGATCACAGGATGGTGCAACCAATCCGTCCACTCAAAACACTGTTTCTGTCCTTCGTTGCTGCATCTCAGCTTGAATTTGTGTTTGTGACATGTGCGCCCACCCAGTTACTAGGAAAGATCACATCTCCCGTAATTGCCGCGCATCCATCATGGCTCCACAGAGTCTTGTCTGGGCTCCGGCACCAAGGGTGATTCTTTTGGTTAAAGAGGAAAATCCAAATTCTTTGGCAGACATACAAGGCGCTTCTGGCCCAGGTGTCCTCTCCAGGGTCCCCTTCTGGAAGGTGACAACACAGGAAGATTCACTCTGACACACATTGCACCCCAGGCCTCCTCTGCTGTGTGGTTTTGAGGTGGTGCTGTTCCCCCTGCCCAGAACGCCTGTCTTCCTCCTCCCCACCTCTGGGCACCGTCCCCATCCCGGACCTCGGGAGCAGCACAAGCCCTGATTCATCATCTCTTTTCCAGCTCCCTCCGTGCCCTCGTGTACTTGACGTCTTGGCAGCACTCAATTCCATTGACCTCTCTGGTCCCCTTCTCTCTGTGATCCTCACCCCACTCCTCTGCCTCCTTTGTGAATCCATCCTTTCCTATCCAGCGTTTACCCAGCCATGGCCCCAGGCTCTCTCTTCTCATTTCTCACCTGTGTGCAGATGACTCACAAGCTCATATCTCCATCCTAGATACTTCCTCTGAGCTCTAAACTCTTATCACCAACTCTCAGACTCTCAATCATATCTCACCCCCAGTACAGCCAGGACAAATTCATGGTCTTCCCCCCTGCTCCCCACTTCCTCTGCTGTCAGCCTTGACCCTCCCAGGGTTCCGTCTCTCACTGAACAGCACTTCCATCCATCTGGGTACACAAGCCAGAGCTCCGGGGGTCATCCTGGGCCCTCTTGTTACAGACACACATTGATGCCGTCTCCTGCCATCTTTGTTCTCCGTGCACATGTGACCTCTCTCTCCACGAAGACTGTGAGATCCTGGAGACTAGAGACTCGTCTCTTCCACACCACGCTGGGTCCCGGCTCCAGCACACTGTCACTTTCCCAGCAGGCACTCAGAACGTGTTTACTGAACACTTAAGCAGCCATAAAGCAATCTATGATGTGCAAACAAGGTAGATATTCAGAGGGTAAAAGAGGAGTGCTCTTTGATTCTTTAGTGCTGCCTGATACCAGATGCCTGACTTGAGTAAACAAAAAGAATTTTATGGGTTTTTTTCCTGCTTTTAAATCTGTGACTCTAGGAGAATGTGTGTTTTTGAGACCGGGAGAGCAACTGATTCCAAACTTCATGCGACTGAGTTTTCAAGTGCATGTATGGTAATAGAAAGAGTGGATTCAGAACAGAAATTCTGCTCCTTATAGAGTAGTGCCCGGACAGGAAGCAAATATTTCTTCATCTTTTTTTCAAGCGTTGTGGTGTAACGCATGAGGTCATCTGCATGAAATGAAAGGTTGAATCCATTCTGTCATAATGTGAGGGCTTATGTAAATTGAAAAGGCGATAAGGGAAATGATTTACGAAACTAACCATAGGCGTGAGAAGAGGTCAAACTGATGGCATTTGGTAAGCAATTGCAGGCATTTTCATAGGCAAATCATCAGACGGTAGATATGAATTTTACACATAACTATGAGGGATTTTTTAAAAAGTGGGATCTAGAGTTTACTAAAATGATACATTGCATTTTATTAAATTCCAGGGAACAGAGAGAGAACTTATTTGTCCAACTCCTCATCTAACGCTCTATTCCTTATACAGTGGGCTTGCTCTGTAGTTAATCAGGCTGTACTTGAATGCCTCCAGTGATGGGGTATTCACTACTCTGTCTTTGAGCACATCTGATCATTAGAAAGTTTTTTGTTACGTTTGAGCCTGAGTCTTTCCATGTAGCTTTCACCTGTCTGTACTGACTCTTCAATTTAAAGTGATACAGAGTAAATTTGAGGACTTGTCCACACGAAGACTGAAGAGAACAACGCTCAGATTCCTCAGAATTGTGTTTACTGGTTGTTCATTCATTCAACAGACCTCTCTGCGCCAGATACACTTAAAGAACTGTAAAGACGTAAGAATATCTCCAGGGCAAGGAGCTGTATCTGCAATGCATCCACAGTGGCTGGCACACATTAGGCGTTCAGAAGATACTAACTGAATGAATGGTGGAAACCAGGACTCAACTAGAGATACTCATGGTCTGGTTGGGGGAGTCAGACGTAGAGAAATACGAATGATGAGGAGAAGGTAACAAATGTGTGGGAAAATGATATTAACAAGAAACTGAAGGAAGAAGAGAGCCAAATGGCCAATTAAACATCTGACATAATGCTCAACCTCACTAGTAGTGAGGGAAATTAAAATGACAACATACCATTTCATACTCTTGAGACTGGAATAACCCGAGAAGTCTGCTAATACCAAGAGTTGGTGAGAATGTGGAACGGTTAGAACTGTAATAGCCTGTGTTGGATGGCTAATTGATGGACCAGTTTGGAGAGTCATTCGGAAGTATTTTACATGATTAAAAGTACAGAAACTTTGACACAGCAGTTGCATCTCTGGTATACCTTAGACAAATAATTCCATGTATGCAGAAAGAGGCGTGTACTAGAAATGCAGTGCAGCATTCTTATAGCAGCAAAGAATTATGAATAATCTAAACATCTATCCATGAAAGGCTGGGCAAGCTGTGCTATAGTCACCAAAGTAATACTTTTCACTTCATCGCTGTGAAATTGAATGAGCTAGATCACATGTATAAATAAGAATAATTCTCAAAAATCATAATTAGTTTAAAAAACCATGTCAAAGAGGGCTAGGTTAGAGTATTGGCACATATTTTAAAACCCCAAGCAAGATTATGTAAATAACCATATAAAGTGGAAATATGTGTGGGAATAGTAGATTCTGAATTCAGGACAGTGGTTAGTTATGAGGTCAGGGTAAGGAAATGAAACTGAAATGTATGGAGGAGGCTTCAATTGGATTTGTGATGTTTCTGTTTTTCTTTTAGCTGGGTATGCTCGCTTGGGTGCACATTACAAACACTTTTTACAGTAATGAAACTTTTGCAGCTATGTTTCTACCTTAGCCAGAGCACATTGGATCAGGGTAGATGCCCGTCTAAGCTAGACCAATCAGATTCTCTCTTTCATATGTATCTGATATATTTCTCTTCCCCCCCTCCCCCCAAGAAAAAAAGAGGGAGATAATGGCAACTGTGGCAGATAGTGGTGTTTGGCTGAAATACAGCTATTAAAGATCTCATTCTTCCTTGCCACCTTCTACCCAATACCTTCCCAGCCTCTCTGGCATTAATTAAAGGTGACCATGAGACACAATTCTAATGAGTGAGATATAAGCAAACGTCTTCTTAGTGTCCTCTCAAAGAAAGCTTTTGCTTTTCTGATAATATGGTCAGCTCAAGCTAGTGGTCCTTCTTCGCCTCCTTTTCCTGCTTTGAACATGGATGAGATGTCTGGAGCTCTGACAGACATCTTGCAACCATGAGGAAAGGTCGAGTGAATCACAGGGAAGCCAGCCTTAACATCTCTGGGCCAATGACCCAGTGCCACAAATGACCTGTCTCTAGATGCTTTGACATGTAAAAATAAATAAATACATTTCTAACTGTTTAAGACCCTGTAGATTGGAGGGTTTTGTTTTTAAGCCTTTCTAACTGATATGAAGGTATGCTATAAAGAAGTATTACTAAATTCCACGATATCCTATTTCAGTTTACCAATATATCTTTTAGTGAAGTACCTCTTCTCCAGGGGGATTAGATTTTTATCCAGTAGAAGATAGTTGTCACCACTCTCATTTTAATGTATATTTTTGTATTATTATGACCCAAGGTCAAGCTTGCTTTCTTGGCAACCTCATAAATCTTGGGATTCATCTTAAACTCACTGTCCATGCAGGTCCCAACATCCCTCACTAGCAGTTTAAGGTTTACAGAGCAGTGATTCTTACAGTAGGAGGTACAATCTATTTTACTGATAAGCAGAGGGTCATAGAGGTGCAATTACTTTCCCTGAGGTCATACAAGTCATAGAATTCCTTTAATCCTTCTTTCCTCTGAGAACATCTCTTCAGTCTGCTCGGATGGGCCCCCAAGCACCCATACTTGCATTCTTGGTCCTAGCTGTTTGGCTCAGAGACAGATACCTGACTGAAGCTGGACTATTTATGTGATCTCTTTGGAATGCTTTTAGGATTAGGAACTGGCTCTGATCATGCGGAATTCACTGCAATGAATATGAATTCAGACTCAAAGGCCAAATATTATTTCAGGATTATGTTAATCTTATAGAGCTGGCATGCATATGTAGTCAGAGATGGGAATGGAAAATGCCTCCTGCAGAAATCAGTGTACCTCTCTTATACCATGATCACACCTTACCTGACTCAGTCCTGGTGAGCATCACTCTGGCCAGATACCCCTGCAGTCTAGGTACTCCATGCCTGTATTTCTGTCTCCTGCTTCTGACTATCCACATTCAACCTAACATTTTTCTTCCTTTCTCCCTTGAAGCAACTGTGTGCTACCACATCTCTTCTGAAGGAGGAAGACATGAAAATATTCTTTCCTAATAGACACTCATTCTGCCTATGTGTCTACATGTAGTTTTAGCTACAAAAAGAAGGCAATGGGATGAAACACTCTTAATTCCAAGGTAGGGAGAGATTTAGCCAACAAATTCCAAGTTTTTAGGGATTGATTATATTTTTCCTCCTGTGGTTATTAGGGGCTTTAAGGCAGTTTTCACAAAAGGCAGAATTGAAGCATTAGAGGGAGAGAGATTTCAGGCCCTTTCTGACAACAAGGGGACAGCACTCAGGGGCTGGCCTTCTCTGCATGTGCACGAGATTAGCACTGAGCATAAACCAAAAATTTATGCAATAGCTTGGGTGGATCTTGTACTTTCATTCCTGAAGAGTGCGATGAACCTTTTCTTCTGAGAAAGCCAACATTTGAATGACATGTTTTAGATCACAAGAGCCCTCAGGTTTCAATTTTAATTAGCTTTCACAACCAGACATTTTCTTTCGTTTCCTTTTGTTTTCTTTCTCCTTTCCTTTCAACTTTCTTTCTCTTTCTTCCTTCCTTCCTTTTCTTCCTTCCTTCCTTCCTTTTCTTCCTTCCTTCCTTTTCTTTCTTTCTTTCTTTCTTTCTTTCTTTCTTTCTTTCTTTCTTTCTTTCTTTCTTTCTTTCTTTCTTTCTTTCTTTCTTTTTTCTTCCTTCCTTCCTTTCCTTCTTCCTTCCTTCCTTTCCTTCCTTCCTTCCTTCCTTCCTTTCCTTCCTTCCTCCATCCCTCCCTCCCTCTCTCTCTCTCTTTCGAATAATGACTGTTTATCATCTCTAGAATAGTCTTTAGGAAAAACAAAATAGTTAAGGTTATTTCCATAAAGACCCTTGTTTGTGGCAACAGACCCCATTGATAATTAAACCCAATCAGAGAGATGGGTATGGAACTCAGCTAACATCTTGTTTCTCTGCGGGAAACATTTAAGTATCTCCCATATTGCTGACTGTCACTTGGGACTAAGAAAATGTGAGAATGTAAGGGGAAGATAGAAGAGACTTCTTGGAAGGAAATAAAACAGCCCATGAGGTCAGGATGATCATGCAGGGAGTCCCTGAGCAGAGCTTTATAGAAAATACAGAGTGAGGCAATTAATCCCATCCAATTCCACACAAACAGTAGCAACAGGAAGTATGCCAAGAGCGATGATTAAGAATTAAACACAGACTGGGAACTTAATCAGAAGTTTCAAGATTTTGTTGCCAGCCAGCACCTGGAATTTCTCTATCATCACCTCCTTGATTATGAAAGGTGGGGGTCCTTCTCTGGGATCCCACCCTTTAGTCCACTTACCGTTCAAGGGAAAGTTAGGGAAGACAAGGATTCTGTCTCCACCAACTCCTAAGAGGGAACCCAGCCAAGAGCGGCAGGAAGACGCATGCTCACTTCCAGCCTTTTTGGCAAGCTTGAGTGGGAGCAAACGCCATTGCCAATTCTATTTTTTAATACAGAGTTAAAAAGAGTGGTGTCCACACATGCAAAGGGAAGTGCACGGGGAGCTGTGTTAAACAGCACAACAATTTTTTTTAATTAAAAAAAAAAAAAGGCTGAAAACTTTGCCTGACTATCCAGGTATTTGTTTTCCACGTGCAGATGTGAACTGGGGCGAGAGACTGAGCGCAGCATTGTCTTATGTGGGGTCCCCAGCTGCACTGTTCTCACCTGACCCTTCCCAGGCTGGACCAGATGCCAGCCCTGGGGCTTCTCAGCCTGAACCTAGGAGAGAGGAGCTCTCTTTCCTTCAGGAGTTGGAGTTGAATTCCTCGCCCTGGGGGACGCTGATCTGAGTGGTGCTTTGGTACTTTGAGTTGGAGAGCCATCGAGACAGAGGAAGAGAATGAGACGGAGGGGACACACAAGCCCCAGTTCTCTGTCCTCTAGTCCCTGCTGTTTCCCGCAGCCTGTTCCCCAACAGTGTTTAAAAAGTCATTTTGACATTTTCCACGAAGGTTTGTGCTCAAAAGATCATATAGAGAAACATGTATTTATTTAGTTTGTCCTAAATTTACCAGCCTTTTTATATTCTAAGTCTTCTTAACTGAAAAAATGAAAAAGTATCCTGGTTTGATGGCATCACAAATCGTGTTGCAGTAAGCGTCCTCATCCCTATGCCTTCATGCACTTGTTCCAGTTTCAGCCAAGCTCTTGATGGTCGAAGGGGGTTTGTGTCTCTTTTCAGGGGCCCCCAATGCCCAGCCATGCCCGACGAGTAACGAACACATGGCTTGTGTCTAACCAGAGGCAGCACGGCACCGCAGCTGGAGCGCCGGGCCAGCTCTGCAACGCACGGCCCGTGTGACCTTGGGCAAGTTATTCAGCCTTTCCAAACCAGAGTTTGACATCTACTAAATGGAAAAGCAATAATAACACTTTGAAGTAGCCATGTGCCAGCTACTGTGTTAGGTGCTACACTCATTTACTTCCCAAACAACCTTGTGACGTAGGTACTATGAGTCTCTCCTTTTACAGATGAGGGAACTAGGCACAGGGAGGTTACACACTTTGTCCAAGGTCACACAGCTTGTAAGTAATGGGACCAGGTTTATCCCTAGGAAGTCTGGATCTAGAACCCATCTTTGAAACATATCCTTAGGACTTGCCAAGAGGCATGCTGCATATGATGATGAGAATGGATAATGAGAAGATGGGTAGATAAGTAGGTAGATGGGTAATAGATGGAGAGAGAGAGAGAGAATTTAGCATGGCGTGTGGCTCTCAGTGGATTCATGTAGCCCACCCATAGCAGAGCTATGATGACAACCCTTCCTCCTGCAGTGCCCATCCTTTAAGACTGGACAAGCTGGCCTGATGAATTTCCTTGATTTCATTTCCGCGAAGAGGAAGTCTGGGAATTGAGAAGCATGTGACTCTGGAGATTTGTTAAATCTTTTAGCCCAGAAATCAACAGAATCACAGGAATATGTATATTTCTTAGACTGGGAAGTAAATGGCACTGATTAAGGAAGTTGTAAAGACAATGAAAAATTAACCTTTCATCTGAGGGAGCCAAAAGAGAGGGGTGGAGCTGGTCGCAGAACATGACCTCGCTAGGAACGAAGGACTGCCATCGGGCCAGACCACCTGGGGAAGGAGTGATATTCCAGGAGGGGTGGGAGAGGTCCCTAAAGGGTGAGGCTGGTTGTTCCAGTTTAAGTGCTTTACATGTATCATCTCCTTTAATCCTCACAACAGCTGTCCGAGGTAAACAGCATTAGTGTCCCTGTTTGACCAATGAGGAAACGGAGGCACAAAAAGGTGATGCGACTTGCCCAGGAGTCCGTGCTCTTGCCCATCACAGCCTGAAGAGGAGGTACAAGTGTGTCCCACAGAGAGCACAGGCCAGATGTCAGAGATGGGGGGTGTGCCCATGTGGGTGCCCTTGGGCCACATCCTTCGTAGCTCCAAGCCTCTGAGTTCTCCTCTGTAAAATGGGCAGAGGCATGGTATCTCACTTACAGGTAGAGTGGTAGATAAGGCAATTCATACAGAACACTGAGCACAGTGGTTGGTATGTGGTTAGCACTTGAGAAGTACATTAAGAACCAGAATATACAGATTTCTTTGTTTTCTTTTTTTTTAAACTAGTATCAAAAATCACGATGTTACGATTCAGCCTTTTACATCTAAATTGTAACTATTTTATACTGTAATGAATATCAAAGTGTCTCTTGATTAGGAAGTGGAATAAATATAGCATGGACCATATGTCACTAGTTCAAATGAAACCAAGACCACTGTTACGGATCGACTATTTTTACCAGTGGCTTGCTGGACTCCATGTGGCTTGAGAATTGTCCTCTGCAGGACTGCACTCAGCCACAGAAATGAGGGTCCAACTCTAATTTCTAAATTATCACAAAACTGAGAGATCTAACGAAAGTTCTACAAATCGTCACCCTAGCCAATAGAATAAACCCTTGCTTGGCCTTCCCAGATGGAACAGCTTGTCCTAGGGGTAAGAAGTCTGAGTCACAGATTTTTTTTCTTAAAGACAAATAGTGTTTCATCATAATATGATGATAACAGTTACTGTTTCTGAGCCCTATGACTCTGCCTGGGCCATGTGTCTGAGACACACCAGCTCATCAGTTTATTTAGTCCTCTCAACAGTCCTGTGAGGTCGAGGCTGGGAGTTGTTCTTCTTAATGAAGGAGGAAACTGAGGGTCTCAGAGAGAAGTGACTTCCTGGAGGGATCAGCTTCTCTGTTATCCTCTTTCTCCCAGACCTCGTTATAACAGGTATATGTATTGTGAAGTCCCCGTACGTAGCTGGAATGCAACAGCCAAAAGAGCCCTATCATGGATTATTTAAAAATTATTCTCCAGCACACAAGTTTCCTCTTTATGTTTTCAGTTGAAAAGGATCATTTTTTGCTAGGTTCCAGTATGGAGATTCCTCAAAAGACTGAAAATAGACTTACCCTAGGATCTAGCAATTCCATTCCTGGGCATATGTCCAGAGGGAACTCTAATTCGAAAAGATACATGCACCCCAATGTTCATAGCAGCACTGTTTACAATAGCCAAGACATGGAAACAACCTAAATATCGATTGACAGATGACTGGATAAAGAAACTGTGGTATATTTAAACAATGGAATACTACTCAGCCATAAAAAATGATAAAATAATACCATTTGCAGAAACATGGATGGACCTAGAGATCATCATACTAAGTGAAGTCAGCCAGAAAGAGAAAGAAAAATACCATATGATATCACTTTTATGTGGAATCTAAAAAAAAAAGACACAAATGAACTTACCTACAAAACAGAAACAGACTCAGAGACATACCGAACAAACTTATGGTTACTAGGGGGTAAAAGGGGTGGGAAGGGATAAATGGGGAATTTGAAATTTGCACCTCTTGCAGAGTGATGGAAATGTTAGCTATCTTGATTGTGGTGGTGGTTTCATTGGTGTACACATCTATCAGAATTCAAGAAATTGTGTATCGAAAACCACAAAGTTCTTCCCCAAGGAAGGGTGCAAACGGCCTATGCCCCAAAACTGTGGTCTAAGACTGAGAGCATCTGAATCGTAAACCTGACTCCAGATTGCGTCCGTGGTGGCTGTGGCCGTGACTGGGGGGGGGCTGAGCCTTCACCTCGTGGAGCCTCACAGGTTGATGCACAGACCTGCTGGTTGAGGCACTCACCCCCAGCTTCAGGGCTACTACTAGGAATATGGAATTAATTTGAGCACAGAGCAGATCTACTCCTTGGAATAGCGGCCGTGCATCCAGGTGGGGAGGGACTGGCAAATCACACTGGCCAAGGAGGAAAAGAATATCCTCTTCCATCCCTAGTATTTTATATAGATGAGGTCCACTTAGAATTCTTTTCTTTTCTTTCGTTTTCTTTCTTTTTTTCTTTCCTTCCTCCCCCCTTTCTCTTTCTTTCTTTTTTCCTTTTCTCTCACTCATCCAGACTCAAAGTTACATCTGTGAGAGTGTGCATAGTAACGAACTACAGGGTAGCAGCTCTCACTTTGCACAATAGCACAAGATCATAAAAATTACCCTGCAAACTGAAACTTGCAAAGTGATCATCATAACCAACGGGAAAAGTATGATTGTTCCATGACATTTAAAAACTCTCTTACTGTCAATTATAAATGTGCAGGGAAATGAAAAAAAAATAGTACAACTATTGTTTATCAAATGATTCATAATTTAAAACATGAGAAACACTGGGAATTAGTGTAAAAAAACTTATCGAGAGTCATTGGAACAGTGCTTGCCTTCTCTTTTGAACATATAACAATACAGCAAGCATCCTTTCCTCGTCTCAGCACAGCATCATACTCCTTCTTAAACCTGGATCAGCATCTAACATTTTATCCTTTGCTCTTTCTACATCAACGTGAAGTATCTCTGAGAATTCCTTTAATGTGAAACGGCTTGCCAGGACCACTTCTCCAGGACATCATCATCCTTCTTGCCATGGCCACTTTGCTCATTTACATCAATCAATTTGCCTTCACCAAGTTCCTCTGGCTGCACGTCTAGAGTATACCCAATGGGAAAGATGTCAACGTTCCACCATTAGCTATTTCTTCTTTAACCCCAGACATTTAATTTGAATGTGACACCCAAGGTAATCTTTCATTTCTTTGCCGCAGTTTACTCTCTTCTGGCTAACTCCCTCTTTCGATGATCCATATTCATAAAATGTCACATGGGTTTATTGCTGGGAGACAAGGAGGCAACATAAATACTGTCTTTGCTGTCCTTGCGTGAACTGAATGACGAACACGCAGCGACCACTCACCAGTGAAGAAGTGACACAATTTGTGACTGGTCATAACGTGGATCTGTTCTTCATGAAGTGATTTGTAGACTGAAAAGCCAGCACTGAAGTTTATACTGTATACCATTACTCACAGTTCATGCACCGTGGTAACTGGAGTTTGAGCCGTGTCGTTGGAGGACGGATGTTATAGGACTAAGTTGTGGAAGTGAAGTTCCTGCACAACAGAACTATGGGAAGCGAGGACAGCCCACACAATGGGGATAACTAGAGAATGTCACGGGGAGACGCGTAGCAGAGATTCCCACCCAGCCTGTGGGGGCAGAGAAGGTTTCTTGGAAAAGGTGACATGCAAGCTGCAAGTTGATAAATGCACAGAAATGAGTCTGAAGGACGAATGTAGGGAAGATGGTTTCAGGCAGAGATTAGCATGTGTACATAGCCCCAAATGTAAGAAATGGCACAGGGTGTTTGTTGGGTGGCAGCCTCGGTTGTTTCAGGCTGATGGAGGGTGATAATCTCATTCCATTACCTTAGCTGCAGGCTGTTGCTCCTGGTTACCAGGCAACATTGGCTGCTGTGACTGAAAACCTCAAACACTCTGTTTTGGGACGGTCACCCGAACAGGTGATGAAGAACGGTCTACTGCTTCCTTCAGACCAAGAGACCCACCTCTGGCAGCTGGGAAAGTCATCAGGAAAATGGAACCAAATCAAACAAAATGAATTTAGACTCCGGTTTGTATACATGACATAGGAAGCACCAATGATTCACATGCAAATGCCCTATGTACAGGTTGCTATAAAGCAGAGAAAATCCCCTTCACCAGTCACAATGCAAAATGTTGGTTGAAATGTTTAAATGATAAACTGCATTTCTACTCAAGCTAAATACGGCATACAATGTCTTAACCTATTTGACGAAAATCTGAATGGTTTCAACCCAGGCCATGAGCTGAAAACGATCTCATTTAATTTCCATCACACCCTTATGAAGTAGCAATTATCATTCCCATTTTACAGATGAGAAAACTAAGGTTAAGTCACCACAAGATCAAAGAGCTGGGATTCAAATGGAGGACTTAATCTAAAGCCTGCGCCTTTAGCTGATACACTATCAGTATATGTAACCGTAGTTAATGGAAATAAACATCAATGCCAATGGAAATAAACACCAATGGCAAATTGAGGGATCATTTTGAATAAGATAAATAGACCAAGATAATTGCTAGCTAAAGAACAGAGCAAGAATGTTGCTTCCTTGTAGAAACACTGAGACAAGGAGAATGCACAAAAGCAGCAGTTTTAAGAAAAGTCTGGTGCAGCCGTGTGGAACCCCAGGCAGGAGAAATACATTCAGGATTCTATCAGGAAAGCAAAACAGTGAGATGATCTCAGTTATTGAGTTAACCGTGAGATTTCACCATCCACATTCTAGCCATGAGCAAGGCATTTATTTGAATTAGATAAGAAGATATAATGTCATTTAAAGGAGGTCCAATAAATTTAATAACAGAGATAAATGAAACTGACAGTGATCTAACACTTTATAAATCTAAACATGGGACCAAGGTTAGACACAGAGACCCTAGCTGTGGGTGAATAAGCTTGCGTGCAGCTTTTTACACCGCCAACCGGAGACTGGACATGATTTTTTTACGTTTCTTTCTCCTAACCAAGGACATTAAGAGTTAATTCAATTCCCTTTAAACCAAAGTGCAGGAGCAAGGAACAACCGTGAACCTTCCCTCCTCACACAGCAGCTCTGCTGGTAATTTAATCACTAACTGAGTTGTGTGACTTGCCTGCGACAAACGGTAAAATACCTACAAGGTGGAAATCTGCCAGAGCCATTCCTCCCTAGGAAGGGGAGGACACGCTTAGCCTGTTCGCCTGTGCGTTCTGCCTGCCCGCCGTCTTCTGCCTCCTGCCCTCATTGGCTGAAATTGCTTCTGTATTAGGGGACATCGGGGGAACAGTTCTGGAGCGAGCAAGAGGGTAAAGTCACTGAAACATTGTAAGATATTCTTTTTCCCTCCCCACCCTTCCCCATCCCGCCTCGAACTTGCCAGCATGTAGCCTCATACAAGCTCCATCAGGCTGAAATGGTCGCAAGGAATGAATGTGAGATTCTACACGAGCTGGCTCCTTCCTCGTTGTTCAGCCTCATCTCATGCTTCTTTTTCACTTGCATGCTTCCCATGACATGGACATTTGGGATACAATTAATCTAGGCTGGTCTTCCTTTTCCTAATAGCTGAATCTTTTCATTCTTCCGTCTCAGCTTAGGCTGCATTTTCTTTTGGAAGCCTTCCTAGGTCATCTGAACGGTATTTGGTCTCCGTGTCACAAACTTCCAGAGCCCCATTCCAGAGCCTTCCTAGCACTAAATCTGCTTCTTCTATCTTCTCTGCAAGATTAGAGGGTCTGGGAGGGCAGGCAGAGCATCTCTCCTGTCACCACTGTACTCCAGCATCCAGCATGATGCCTGGCATGTCACCTGCCCTCAGTCAATGTTTGCAGAATGAACGACTGCCTGCCTCAGTTTTCTTTTTGAAAAAGGTATTATAAAATATTTAAGACATACACAAACGTGTAAAGAAAAATAACCCAACCTGCAGGTATCGACTATAGATACAAGTTTAAATGCCTGCTCACCACTCCCCGACTCTATTCTGCTCTTTAGAGGCAACCAGAAGTCTGAATTTGGTTACTACTTCCAACCATTTCTAAATACTTTCACTACACACATAGGGGAATTTACAGTATTCCGTGTGCTTTTCTATTTTGTCTAAGTGTTATGCCACATGTATCCTTCTGCAACTGGCATCTTTCAACTTTTTGTGATTCATTCACGCTGTGGAATTTAGCGAGAGGTTATTTATTTCACTGCTGTGTAGTATTCCATTGTATGACTACCTCACTATTAATGTTTTCTTGTTGATGTGTTCTTTTCTAAATTTTTCCTATAACACAATACAATGAATAGCCTTAGGTGCAATGTTTTTCTTCTTTCAGATAGCATTGTGGTATCCAGTATACTGGATCTTTTCATTATCCACTTGTCAAAACTGAGTTCACTGAACGCTGTATGAGAGACAGATAACTGGACAACCCAGTTTATGTCTGTGTGAAAACATGTGTCTGGATTTTATGGGAAGAGCTGTGGAATAGTGACAACTGAAGGAGCATGGATCTGGGAGTTAAACATAGGTGGACTTCTGTACCTACTCGATGGCTTAGCCATCGTGCCGCATTCAAAGACAAAGCCTCCAGGAACTCGCTCGCTTTGCAAACACAGGTTTCTTCCTATAATCCTATCCCCTGTAAAGGTCTCTCCACAACTGGGAAGGAGGTGAAGGAGCTGGGAGGAGGGACAACAGAACAACATCCTTTCTGTTCTAGTAATCTGGGGAGGCTTCCTGGCGGGCATATGCCTGGAAAAGATGAGTGGAGATGAACAGACGGAATTTTGCTGTCATAGATTTCTTGTGTTGCTCTATATCCTCCACCTGTCACTCCAAGAGGTTTATTAGGTTCCTGCTACCAGGTAACATAGCACAGTGGCTTGGGAGCCAAACTCCAGAATCCCAGTTCTGCCACTTACCAGGTGTGGGCAAGTTATCTTGGACAAATTATTTAATCTTTCTGGATCTCAATGTCCTCATCTGTAAAATAGGTCTAATAATAGTACCTGTCTCATAGGGTCATTGTGGGGGTTAAGTAAATTAATTATTTCTGTCTCTATCTCTATATCTTAAGTAGTGGCTGGGCCATTGTAAGAGTTCAAAAAATATAAGTTGTTCTTATTACTCTCTGCCAGGGACTGTAGTTGGTACTAAAAATAGTAGTCCTAAACTTAAAGACAGAGCTTTTCTGATAGGCTTTTCAGTTCCTCAGGGTTAAGAAAGGCTTGAAACAAAACAAAACAAAAGCATTGAGGTTATAATCTTCCTGGCCATGACGAAGAGCTAAACCTTGGTGATGCCTAGAACTGGTTTGGGAGGCAAAGACCTCAAACTATGTTTAATGGTAAAGAAAATAAACGCTATTATGAATCTGATAAATGAGACATCCTTTCCAAATGGAAAACATCACAGTCATTTCAGTTCGGGCTTGGCCAGTGCTATTGGAGCAGCACAAATGGAACGTAATATAAAAGTATACACATAATGTACTGTTCTAAATTCAAAGAGCACATTTCTCTTACATGGCTATTCCCTGAAATTTTCCAACTGATGATGCATAGAATGAGGCAGTCATTAAGCTAAAAATGAACAACAGTAAAACAGAGGAGGGATCGCAAGGCCTGACAGAGTTGAAATTTTACAGGCAATCGGAATGGAGTGGGGTGTAGGAAATTGTGTTGGCCCTCTTACTTTATAGGAAGAGTAAACCTACTGAGGTTTGGAGTTCACATATAAACATCTTTAAAGAAACTTAAAAAAAAAAAAGGATGTCCATAGATGGAAAACTTCACATGTTTTCTCAATAGCCCATTGTTCAGCCAGGCTCCTAAGAAAATGACTTTTGTGCAACCTACATTCCTCACTGCAGCCAACGTCTGCCTAAAAGACGCCGCTGCTACTGTAGAACCCCCTCCCACGTAACTCGGATTCTTGGGGAGTGGGCTGGTTTTATTGCTGCTGTTTCAGTTGTTCTGCTTAGCTTGGACTAAGAAGAAAATGTATTTCAAGCTCTCTGTTCACCAGCTTTTTGGGGGTGGACGGAAGGCTTAGAAATCAGTAGAGAGAAAATATTCTAATCTGGGAATAATTCAGGACTCTGTAGGGCTTCGGGGCTCAGCAGGAGAAAGATGGTTATGACCCGGCAGGACGGTAGGTGAAGAAAGTTGAGAAGACGTGACCTGATCTTCCTTCCTGCCACCTCTATCTGGGAAGTAGTGCTTTCCATGGGGGCGGGGAGGATAGAAAGACGCTCAATATCAGAGCCTTTCCTCACGAGCTGAGGGTGAAAAATGAAAAAAAAAAAAAAAACCAATTCTAGTAAGCTTGAGGATTGTGACACGACTTCTAGTTGACTTTTTTTAACACCTCTATTGAAATATAATTTATGTATCATGAAAGTTACCTATTTAAAATGTACAATACAAAGGTTTTCAGTATATTCACAGAGTTGTGCAACCATCACCACAATTTTAGAATATTTTCTTCATCCCAAAAAGAAAGGCCATGCCTATTAGCAGCCACTCCCCACCCCTGACCCAACCTCAGGCAACCACCAGTCTACTTTCTGTCTCTATTCTGGACAGTTCACATAAATGGAATCATATAAAATGTGGTCTTCAGTGATTAACCTCTTTCACTCAGGATGATGTTTTCGGGTTTCATTGATGGTATAGGATGTGTTGGTACTTGAGTTTTTTTATTGATGTATAATATGCTTTTACAGTCTGCCCCCTGCATATCTTTGGGTTTTGTATCTGCAGATTTGACCAATTGTGGGTAGCAAATATCGGAAAAAAAGATTTCCAGAGAGTTCCGAAAAGCAAAACTCGAATTTGCCGCAGGCTGGCAACTATTTACATAGCATATAGATTTTGTTTACAACCACTTACATAGCATTTATATTGTATTAAGTATTATGAATAATCTAGAGATGATTTAAGGTATACAGGAGAATATGCACAGGTGATATGCAGATATTATGCCATTTTATATAAGAGCCTTTTGCATCCCAGGATTTTGGTACCTTCTGGGGATCATGCAGCCAATACCCCATGGATACCAAGGGACAACTGTACATGGATATAATATATTTCATTTATCCATGCATTAGTTGATGGACATTTAGGTTGTTTCCACTTTTTGGCTGTTATGAATAATGCTTCTAGGAACATTTGTGTACAAGTTTTTGTGTAGACATCTATTTTCATTTTTCTTAGGCTGATAGCTTAGAGTTGAATTGCTGGTTCGTATGGTAGCTCTCTGTTTATCATTTTGAGGAACCACGCAACTGTTTTCCAAAGTGGCTGCACCATTTTATCTTCCCACCAGCAATGTATGCTCCAATCTCCTCGTCTTTGCCCAACATTTGTTATTATCTGTCTTTTTTTGTGGCCATCCTCATGACTGTGAAGTGGCATCTCATTGAGGTTTTGATTTTCTTGTCCTTCATGACTAATGTTGTTGAGCATCTTTTCGTATGCTTTTGGCCATCTGTATATCTTCTTTGGAGAAATGTCTATTTAAAAACTGCCCATTTAAAAATTACGCTATTTGTTTTTTAATCATTGTTTTGTAAATTTCTTTATATATTCTGGATACAAGACCCTTGTCAGATATACATGATTTGCAAATATTTTCTTCTATTTTGAGGGCTGTTTTTCCAATTTCTTGATAGTGTCCTTTGAGTCATAACCAGTTTTAATTTTGATGAAATTCAATTTGTTTATTTTTTGATTGCTTGTGCTTTTGATGCCATTTGTAAGAAACTTGCCTATACTACTGTCACAAATTTGCATTATGCTTTCTTCTAACAATCTTACAGTTTTAGCTCTTACATTTAAGTCTATGATCCATTTTGAGTTAATTTTGCATATAATGCAAAGGAGGGGTCTGACTTCATTGTCTGACTTCATTGTCTGAACAATGTGGAGGTTGGGGTGCCGACCCTCTCTCAGTTGAAAATCCTTGGATAACTTTACAGCCAGCCCTCTGTATCTGTGGCTCCATATCTGGCAGATTCAACCATCCACAGATGGTGTAGTGAAAAATCTGCATGTGAGCGGACCCTTGCAGTGCAAACCCTGTGTTATTCAAGGGTCAACTGTACTTTTAGAAATTAGAGCTAAGTATTAAAAAAGTTAGCTACAAAACACACATGTGTGTGATATGAAAAACTGATTTTGTGGAATTTTTTTTCCTTCCCTTGTAATTTGTTTGACTTTGGTTCAAACTGTTTTCGTGTATTCGTCGACTTGTTTCATTCGTTTATCAGTGATGCGCTGAGTGTGTATCAGGCAGCAGTGGACGGACAGTGAGGAATGTGATAGGGGGTGGATTTGACCTGAGGCTAGTCGTGTTCTTGGTAGAGAGAACGACGCAGGAGGTATAGGAGAGGGACGAGAGCAGCTTCAGCAGACTCTTACACCTTCTGTCCTCTTCCCCTCTAACACACCAGTATTTCTTAATACATCAGGGTCTTCAGTTATGCTGTCCCCTCCATCTGAAATGCTTTCCCCTTTTCTCCTCTCCTGCTTAAGTCCTACTCACTTCAGCTCTCAGCGGAACCATCACTTTCTCAGGGAAAATTTCCCTGATCCCCCGGGTCAGCTCCTCCCGTTCAACACATGCACAGGGCCCTCTCTTTCAGCTCTGTACTACTTTCCTTAGTGGTAATGGACTGATTAACTGGGTAACTGGTGGCTTATTGAACATTTCCTCTGCTGTTGTGATAGCTTCTACAGGGTGGGTATGGTGTCTGTCTTTTCATGTGCACAATGACATAGTACTTAAGAGAGCGAACTCCAGACTCAACAGACAGACCTGGTGAGAATCCCAAGCTATATTTAACAGCTATGAATTTCTATTTTCCCACCTATAAAGGAGGGATAATACTGGCACCTGTCTCACAGGGCTTTTTTTGAGAATGAAAGAATAATAGTGCGTGAAGTGCCCAGCACGGTGCTTGGCACGTGGCAGTCGGCTGGTTAAGATCTACTGAACGGGTGAAGGCATCAGCCCTGTTGCGGGGGTTGGGGGGCACCTGCCGCTCCCAGTGGACTCCTGTGGGAACGTGCTCTTCCCGTGGCTGGGGAGGGAGGCTGAATGCCTGCGCGGCCCAGTGACTCCTTAATCGCATTCTGGAATCCCAGGCATTCCCTCAGCATCCTGGGTTGAGGTCAAAGCACCCTGATAATGAGGGTGGGGGGAGGTGATGTC
This sequence comes from Vicugna pacos, assembly GCF_048564905.1. Classification (NCBI taxonomy): domain Eukaryota; kingdom Metazoa; phylum Chordata; class Mammalia; order Artiodactyla; family Camelidae; genus Vicugna; species Vicugna pacos. The sequence continues at coordinate 20,079,429 of NC_132989.1, read as the reverse complement.
TTTCTGAGGCATCGTCTATGAAAGCCGCTGAAAACAATGAGTCAAGCTACAGCTCTGTATTTCCGCTGAATACCAAACAGCCACTTTGGTCAATTTAAAGAAAGAATTTGTATGCCAGCATTATTATAGCTCAGTGTTTAACATAGTGCTTAAGGGGGGAGGCCCCCGAGTCCCCCTTCTAGCCCCTCCACTCACCATCTAGACAAGTTCCACAGCCGAATGGAGCCTCAGGCGCCTCCCCTGTAGAAGGGGACTATGCTGGCGTCTTCACCGTGGGTTTGCTGAGCAGGTTCGGTGGGAGAGTGCACGGGCAGCACTTAGCTCTGTGCCTGGCACCTCCCGTGGGCTCAGAGAACTTGAGTTCCTTCCAGTTGTTAGTGTTGGAGAGGCTCTGGTTTCTTATTATGAGACATCTAAATCCCAAAGTATTAGTTTCATTAAACCCTTGACAATCTTCCAAGGAGAATGGGAAACAAAGGGCACATAAAACACCCGTTTAGAGCTATTTTATTGTAAGCTACAGTTAATCGGCTTGCTAAATTTTCCATTCATTCCCACGAAGTCATAATTAGGAAAACAAACACCCTCTGTGTGTCTCTGTGTGTGTGTGTGTTATTTGGAGGTAGTTAAAATTCAGCCAACTTATTTTTGTCTGAGTTTGCAGAACATGATATAAATCAATCTCCTGAGCATTTCAATTGCTCCAAATTAAGGTAAAAAGTCAGTTTCCATTCATCTCATTCCTGATCTTCAGGGAAATTTCTTTTGCTTTAGGTCTTCCACAGACATTTTTCCTCTATCCCTGAAGAAAGCTGGAAGCTCTGCTCCTTTTTTTCCTTCTTTCCTCCCTCCTTCCCATTCCTCTGTCCCCCCTTTTCCTTCCTTTCTTCTCTCTCTTCCTGTAAAGTGACAGCATTGCATCACTATGTCATATGAGGATAATTAAAATAAAATCGACTTCACAGGGCTGTGGGGAGAATTAAACGAGACATGTTGGTTCCCTAACGCAGTGCCTGGTATGTAGTAAGCACTTCTACGTGTTGGTCATGATTCTTATAATTCTCTGAAAAAAGGCAAGCTATTTCTTTCTTTTCCCTTGGTTCTTCCGTCTTGTCTTTTCAAACTCCCAAGTCTTGGGAAAAATTTGCCTGTATTTCTTCCCCTAGTTCTTTCCACTGAGGCTGGCTAGCGGCTGCCCGTCAAGGCAGAGAGCGTGTGATTGCTAATAAACATTTGTGTACGAGATGCCTCTGGAGCCAGGCATTGGGCCAGTGTCTTAGACGAGAACTGGTTCTTGGCTGGGGTGTGCTCACGGCAGTGGTTAGTGTCTGCTGAGGGCCTGGCTGCCGCTGTCATGGACAGCCCGTCCCAAGGGTGCTGGGGCAATGGCCGTTGCTGTAAAGCAGATGGGCAAAGGCAGGCTACGAAGCAAGACCCGTTTCCATAGGGATGGGTCAATACTCCCAGGGTCAATTGTGAGTGCCTGCAGCCTTGTGCACCATATTAAGTAGCATCAATGGATCTCTGAAGTTCAATGTTTTAAATTAATGCATAGGGAGAGGCCAAATTCAATCCTTCATCTTCTGATTGTCAGTTGTTTAGCCTGTTAGAGAGGTTTCTCTCTGGTCCTAAGGACCAGGGTGATAAGAAAAGTAGGAAAGATGCTTGTGTTCTTCTCTGACTCTTCCCCTGAGCCTTACCTGGGAGAACAGTGGCCCTTAACTTTAGAGAGCATCTGAATCAATTGCCTTGCTAAATGCAGATTTCTAAGACGTGTGCCCACCCCAAACCCCGGAAACACATCAGACTCGGACTCAGTAAGTCTTGCAGGGAGACACTGCTTCTTGAGAAGCACCCTAGGTTTACCACTTTAATAACCCTTTCCTCGTCTGTGGTCTATTTCGCCTCCCTCCGTTGGGGTGGAGGCTGTTGGAAGGCAGGGCCCTGTCTATGCTGTCTACTGCTGCATCCTCGTGGCCTGCCTTCGAGGAACGGATGGAAGTGCGGGCTAGCGTTTCTCAGACTTCAATCTGCATACGAATCACAAGAGCTTGTGCAAAGGCACATTCTCATTCATTCAGCCTGGAGGAGGGTCCAAGAGCTCGCAATTCTGTCTCCCAGGCAACGCTGCTGGAGGTCCCTGCTCTGAGTAGGCAGGGTCTCTAAGACCACAACTGGGATCAGATGCCTGGGTTTGAATCCTGCTTCCACCCCAGCTAGTGGGGAGGCCCCGGGATGTGCTCCTCCCCTGTGAAGGGGGGCCAGTGACAGCACTCCCACACAGGGTCCCGTAAGGACACTTAGGACCTAACACACTGGAAGCAGGTAGCCTCAACATGGTGAGTGCACAATTAATATTAACCATTATTATAATTATTATGAATAATACTAAGAAGTTAAATCTTGGTCATGATTTAAGAAACTGGCATTGTGGCCAACACACAGGGTTTAGCATCAGATTGCCTGGGTTTACATCCTGGCACCACCACTTATCAGCTGTTATGACGTTGGGTGAGCCTCTTAACCTCTCCAAGCCACAGTTTCCTCGTCTGTAAAATGGGTAAAATAATGGCATCTACCTCCTATGGTTGCTGGGAAGATTGGACAAGATACTGCCTCCAAACTCCTTGCAGGTACCAGGCCTACGGGAGCCCTTTTCACGATTACCATGGATCAGTTGTAGCTGGGGAACTTTGGTATGAGCTTATAAATGTCTGGGACCTCTGGCCTGGCTACTCCAAACTACTGGTCAGGTGCAAACATGTGTGGCTAAACAAGCACATGAAAAGATGCTCAACATCACTAATTATCAGAGAAATGCCAGTCAAAACTGCAATGAGATGTCACCTGACACCAGCCAGAATGGCCATCAATAAGAAGTCTACTGGAGATGATAAATGCTGGAGAGGGTGTGGAGCAAAAGGAACCCTCCTACGCTGTTGGTAGGAATATAAATTGGTGCAGCCACTATGGAAGACAGTATGGAGGTTCCTCAAAAAACTAAAAATAGACTTACCATGTAATCCAGCAATCCCACTCCTGAGCATATACCCGGAGAAAACTATAATTCAAAAAGACACCTGCACCCCAATGTTCACAGCAGCACTATTTACAATAGCCGAGACATGGAAACAACCTAAATGTCCATTGACAGATGACTGGATAAAGAAGATGTGCTCTCTATATATACAATGGAATATTAGTCAGCCATAAAAAAGAATAAAATAATGCCATTTGCAGCAACATGGATGGATCTGGAGATCATCATTCTAAGTGAAGTAAGCCAGAAAGAGAAAGAAAAATGTCATATGATATCACTTATATGCAGAATCAGAAAAAAAAAGGACACAAATGAACTTATCTACAAAACAGAAACAGACTCACAGATATAGAGGACAAAAATGGTTACCAGGGGGTAAAAGGGGTGGAAAGAGATAAAATGGGAATTTGAAAATTACACCTCTTCGGGAGTGATGGAAATGTTAGCTATCTTCATTGTGGCAGTGGTTTCATTAGTGTATATATCTGTCAAAACTCATCAAATTGTGCATTTGAAATATGTGAAGTTATGTGAAGTTTACTGTAAAGGAAGCAGACCACAGTAAAGGTGTTAAAAAAAAAAACACGCCTGGCTGGTCCCAGACCGTCAGTGTAGCTGCCACCCTGCAGCTGTTCCTTTAGAGTAATCGCAGTTGCGCTGACTAGCTGTGTGTCTTTGAAGAATTATCTAACATCTGTGGGCCTCACTTTCCTGATTGGTAAATGGGAGAAGCAAACAGTAGCTGCCTCATGGCATTATTATATGCATATAAAACAAAGAATAATTAGAACAGAATTTGGCACATGGTAAGTACTCGATAGATGTTAGCTGTAATAGCAATTACTATTATTGTTAGATTATCATTATATTGTAATATAGTGTATATAGTGTCACACTTCTTAGCTGTGACAATAATTATAGTATAGTTTCATATTATGCAAAGTGTGTGTTATACTAATTAATATCGCGTGTTAATACTTATAGTGATACTGTAATAGTTTGCATTATTTTTATCTGAAAATGTATTTTACCTTTATTTAAAGACATTTAAAAATTATGGTAAGCTACACATAACATAATATTTACCATCTTAAACACTTTTTTTTTGAGTTATAGTCAGTTTGCAGAGTTGTGTCAATTTCTGGTGTAGAGCATAATTTTTCAGTCATGTATGAATATACATATATTCATTTTCATATTCTTTTCCACCATAAGCTACTACAAGATCCTTAACCACTTTTAAGTGTACAGTTCAGTGGCATTGAGTATATTCACACTGTAGTGCAACCATCACCACCGTCCATCTCCAAAATACTTTTCATCTTGCAGAACTGAAACTCAGCACCTATTAGACAGTAATGCCACATTATTCCCTTCCCCCAGAGCCTGGCAGCCTCCATCCTGCTCTCTGTGAATTCATCTGCTCTAGGTACCTCACATGAATGGAATCGTACGGTATTTGTCCCTTGTGACTGGCTTCTTTCACTTAGCACAATGTCCTCAAGGTTCATCCATGCTGTAGCATGTATTAGAGTTTCCTTACTTTTCAAGGCTAAACAATATTCCATGGAACGTAAACCACATTTTATTTATCCATTCATCCATCAATGGACACCTGGGTGGCTCCCACCTTTCAGCCACTGTGAGTAATGCTGCAGCTGCACAGACCACTTCCGAATCCCTCAAACGTGCCATGCTCTTGCTCCTTATCTGGAACTTCGCCCACGCTCTTTCCTCTCTCCCTCTCCTCCACTCTGACCCCTATTGCCTTTCTAACCCTATTGACTCTTCATGTCCCATCCAAGATATCTTCTCCAAGAACACTGGTTCCCTGAGCTCCAGCAATCCCCTGCACACAGCCCAGCCAGGGCACCTGACACCCTGTACTGTTGCACTAATCCTATCTCCCACACACTGAGCTGTGAGCTCCAGGAGGCCAGATGGAGGTCTCTGGGGGAGCTGAGTGAAAGGAATTAATGAAACAGGTAATTAAACATACACCTGTGTGTGGGGTGACTTTCCACCTAAAGGACTGCTACTTTGCACCCCCAGTCTCAGGCACCCTGGAGAACCCTGCTACAACGTACATCAGTGCATCCTGGAAAGGATGTTAGCTCCTGAGTGCTGTATTTATCTCCCAGCACCACTTGTAGTCTACCAAATGCCAGGACTGACTTAGCTTCTCAGGACTCTGATTCAGCTTTTAGATGGAGCCATGAAGATTTTCAGATATACGTTCTTGTTCTGGACTCCTGGCCAGAAGTTCTGTCAACAGCACGCTAGACTGACTGGCCTTTCTTCTTCCTCAAGTCACTCTCTCCATCCTCATTAGCAACTCTCTATCCTGATTCTCACAATGGCATAGTTGTCTCCCTTTCATTCCCAATGAGTTGTAATTAGCTATTGGCCTTGCTAGGTGGCTCATCGCTCAGAAAGGCTATGTTCTCAGTGATAAGATGCTTCTGTGCTATTTTGATTCAATCCATCAACCTTCCTGCCAAATTAATTCCTCTCGGATTAATGGAAGACTCATGGCTCTAATAGTAAACATTTATTAAGTGTTTCTCTGTGCCAGGCACTTTGTAAGTGTTTACCTGGGTTATCGGATTTAATTTTTATGCCCACCCTGTTAAATTGAAACTGCTATATCCCGTTTGTAGCTGAGGAAATTGAGGCACAGAGAGATTAAATAATTAGCTCAAGGCACGCAGAAAGAAAGTGACAAAACAGGAACTCAAATTCAGCTCTGCAAAACCTCAAAGGCTGCGCTCTTAACCATGAGGTTCCATCACTGACCTATAATTTTCAGTTATTATAATGTCCTGATTTGAAAGCACCAGGTACACTCAAAAATATACACTTTGTACCCAAAGTGACTTAGCTACTGTGATCTTCCTAAACCCATGCTTTTCATATTACATCCTAGCTTACATTTTGTCTTTTGTTTGAAAAGTAAATGGGACAGAAACATTTCATTTTTTCCTCTTCTTCCTTTTGGAATCAGGCACTATTTTGTTCATTTTGGATGAATGCAGAAGGTTATAAGATTGTCAGTGGATGGTTAGCTGGTTAGCCAAACTGATACCTGGTCAATCAAGATTAATCTGATGATTTTTTTTTAATGGGAGCCACTCTGCTCCTCTTTGATTCCAGAGATCCGGCCTAACCCATACCATCTACTCAGCAAAAAATATTCTTATATATGAGAGGGATTAACAGTCAGTCTGGATAGCTCTGTGTACAAATCCATTTCTGTTATTGAAGAAAATACCCCAATAAGCTCACTAACCTGGCTCCATTGCCCCCCCTTGTGTGTGTGTGTGTGTGTGTGTGTGTGTGTCTTAAGATTAAGAGAGACGGGGAGAGATAGGAGAGAGGTTGAAGATCAGTAATGTCCACCTTTGATTTCAAAGTAAATTCTTGTGATTTACCAAATTCAGAAAATCAAATCTGATGAATATAGCAATTTGTTAATTCTTATCCAGTCTGCTTTTATGTAAAAACTATGATAGAGAAGGACTCAATACTTCTCAGGAAAAAACAATAGGGAATAAATCTCACATTCATTCATTCGTCAAGTACTTATTGGCTATCTAATATTTACTAGGTATCATGCTCAGCACTGGGGTTGTGGAGGTAAGTCAAAACGCCCACCTTCACTAAATTTATAGTCTGTGTACAAATACTTAGAGGTGATGAACAAGAGTAATTTGGTGATGGGACACAAGAAAGCAAGAACTATCTCATGGGTCATGTTAACACACTGGATGAGACTCTTGGATGGAATATAAAACAGAGGATGAAGTCATGTCTCGCCTTTGGTCTGCTAATCTGTTATCAGGAAAGTATTTTCCATATTTTTCACCCAGCTTGGTATCAATAGCAATCATAATTAATGTCTATTGCTTTTTATTTTTCCTATTTAACTTGACAACTGCTTGGTTTGCTTTGGTTTTATCAGCCAAAGATATGGAAAAAAAAAAAGCTCATAAGAAGTTCCCACTGTTCTCCTATGAGCAACAGGCTACTGGTTGGTGTTGTGGAAAGGATGAGAACCTGGGAGAACGTGACCCTGCCTTTAACGCTAGGAGATTCTAGGCACTCACTTGTGTGTCCCAGGTTTTGGGGAGATAACTTTCAGACGTCCTGGGTAGAACTGTTATGGCAGAAATTCTAAAAGAGATCTAGAGCAAGAGACATGTAGGCATTAAAGATTGTAATTTTGACTGCCTACTTATGAATAACTCTAATAAAGAGAAAAAGGAATATCTAAATCAGGCACAGTGAATAGATTTAACCTCAAATGCCAACCCAGACTGATTGGCAGCAGGAGCTGGAACACTTTGAAGAGGATTCTGAGTCTTACCTAGAACACCGCTGATAACAGACTCAACACTAAACTCATTGATGTGAGACAGACTCAGATCCCCTTGTACAATGTAACTCCCCCTGAGTGTCTGACTAGTTAGGATTCAGAATAATCTTAGTTTACTAAAACGGTGCACCAAAACCAACAAGATGGAGGCTAATGAGGATACCCACCTATTCTTGTATTTAAATTCCAAATTCAGCAATGGGTTCCATTTTGGGATTGGGGAAACTTGGCTTGATAGCAACTTGTGAGAATAGACGTGACCCTAAGCTCCATATGAATCTTTAGGATGGTGTGGCTACAGATAATCTCAGAGCAATGACGGGCTGTTAGAGCTGAACATGGAAGCCCAAGATCAGCACCTCCACTGGGGAGGAATTTCTACGTCTCTTCCTCCCAGCCTGCTGGTTTGCTTGCAGGCTTGCTCCTGGTTTCTGGAGCTGGACATTTTCCCTCTCTGAGGATCATAAGGAAGGTGCTCATATAGAAACAAGGTGACTACAGGAGGGAGACAAGAGGCAAGGTACCTGGAAAAGTTCAGGAACTCTTTCTTCTTGAAATAGGTTAGATACGGAATCAGTGAAAAAAAGAAAAGTACATCAAATGACTTTTGCAAGAATATGGGCTTTTGAAAAAGCTTGAAATATGTTTTGCCCCAAGTGCTCCACCCTTAAACATACCCACATGCACTTCAGGAAGAATTTCATCCATATGGTATACTTATTGGCAGTTAACTCATCAAAATAATCACTGTTGTGTCAGAACCATTTGCTTTTCAACTTGCCATTTAAGTTCTCAAAAAATTCCTGAAAGCTTATTTTCTTGAACTAGGATACAGAGTTTGGTAAAAGAAATAAAGAGAATGTAAATTTCTCAGTTTGAATTTAGCACAGAGAGAACTTTCAAAGAATTTTAAACTTGCTGCAATCTGTTTCTTTTAAAACCAGGTTGACCTTTGCCACCTTCTTTTAAGGGTGGTGATGACGGTGATGGTGATGGTGATTGTGGTTATTCAACTAATTGATTGTTTTCTGATTGTTCCTGGAACAAACTTTTTCCCAGTAATTATGCTGCAAAAATAGAACAGGCATAAGAAGGGGAAGGGAAATTAGAAAACAGTCAGGGATAGTTGGACTAAAAGCACTGGCACACATAAAAGGCATCAGGTTCGAAGCAGAAAATCTAGTCTGTGAATAGACTTTCTAAGTAAAAGGTATCTAATTAGCTTTTGCTTAGTCTCTCTGCAGGAATACAAATTCCAAGGTTGGGAAGTCAATAGTTCGGACCGGTAACTCCTATGCAGGGGCCAGCAGTTTGACATCCAGCTTACAAGGGGGAACGGGGACCTGGCCTAATCTAAGACAGTACATGCAGGTTGCAGCACAAGTTTCCAGTGGCTGAGTAGTGGATGCTTGTTTTTAGATGAATTTTCATAGTCTCCTCATTTAATTGCCTTTTTATGAAGGACATGAAAAAAGACTAGAGGCATACTCTCTGGCATCTTGCATGAGCCAGTAAAATTCACATGTAGACTTGAATCCACAGTTCTCGTCTTACGAGGACTTGCTCTAGTGATCGGTCACAGTCCTGATTTCAGGTCAGAGCCCCAGCTGCCTTCTGACGTAACAGACGATTGACAGGAGTACGCAATTTTACTTTATAGTCTTTGAATCCACTTTTCTCAACCCACATTTGAAGAGAGGGCTGTGAAGAATTTTACCCAAGTTGGAATTCATGATAAAAGTTACAGAATAGGTGAAGATCAGCAGGAGAGGTGTGGATGGGAGCAAATACAGCTGAGTCTTGAACAACATGGGTTTGACCTGTGCAGGTCCACTTACACACGGAATTTTTTGATAGTAAATACTACGGTTCTGTACAGTCCACAGCTGATTGAATCCATGGATGCAGAACCATGGATATGGAGGAACTTTGAATACCAAGGGCCAACTATGAACTGTACACGGATTTCTATTGTGCAGAGGGTCGGTACTCCTAACCCCTGTGTCGTTCAAGTGTCAGCTGTAGCATCAACTCAGGTATTTTGGTGAATATGTAATGAATGGCCATGGAATATTTCAGTGTTGGATGGTAAGGAATCAAGAGGATTTAGCATCTCTCATTTTAATCCTAGCATATTCTGGAAAGCATTATTTGTAATGTGCTGTATTATTATTCGAGAGGAAGAGTTAACTTCAAACAAGCCATGCCTCATCTCCTGTGCTTTTTCTAACCAAGCAACTTGGAACATTTTTAGTGACAAGAAGTCATCACTGTAAGCTGTAAGTTAAAATGGGCACGAACAAGTTGCAGGTTTATGGTTGCTGGGTGTTCATTTTCCCAAGGATGTCATACAACATACATATTCACTCTCGCAACTCTTTATAATTTATTCTACTTCTGTGCTCCTTTCTGAGATTCTAATGTTTTCTCTGAGGCCAGTGGAACTGTTAAATTGGCCCCAACATTTTATAAACCAGCAAGGGTTGTTTTGATTTCGAAAACAAAAATGTAAATACACTTGTCCAAGGGACGACAACTCACTGTCTCAGGAAGAAAACTTCCCAGGTAGCTGGCTAAACTGGACTTTATGCATAATTTCTAAGAGCAATTGGACTCAAACTTTAAAAAAACAACAACAAACAAACAGAGCTCTATTTACATACTACAGATTTTCTCATTTTTCCCATTGGCTTGGCCTCTGATTCCAACCCCTTTTGGGCAAAGTGTTAAGTAAGAGAGAGGGGAAAGGTTTGGTTTAACATAAAGAATCAGACTTCAAAGAGCTGGCTTCTCCCATATCATCTGATACATTCTCTGACCAACATGATGGTATTCTCTGAATAAATGATAAGAATTATACTATTTTTAAGAAATTACAAATCATTTCTCAACGGTAGAGTTCAGTTTTGCAGTGACTGAAAACTATCACTTTCTTTGATAACGTCTCTTAAATATTTTTCAATGTTCAGAGAGTTAGTCTTAACTTCCTTTTATTTCCCCTACCTCTGTCATTTCTAAGCCCAATTACAAAAAATCTCATTATATTTATCTCCTGTTTATTACTTATTTTTACTTCTGTTTGCATTAACTTTCTTTTTGAAGTGTACTTACAGCCACAGAATAGGATTTTTTTTTAAAGATTGATACTTTAAAAACTTTGTTTATTTTTTGTTTATGGGGGTAATGAGATTTATTTATTTTAATGGGGATATCGGGGCTTGAACTCAGGACATTGTGCATGTTAAGAGCACACCCTACCACTGAGCTATACCCTCCCTGCCCCAGGATAGGAAATTATAACACTTTCCCTAAGAACAGAGGAAGTTCTCAGTAAAAGTTTGTTAGATCAAGTAGCAAAAAAATTAAGTCTAATAAAAGACTCTAATTGCCTAGGAATACTTCATTCATTCACTCATTCATTCATTCATTCATTAATTTAGCAAATACATGTTGATCACCTGCCACTGTTGTGGGTGTTGAGGACTTTGAAGTGGACTAGACAGACAGACAGGGTCCCTGTGCACATGGAGTTTACTTTCTAGTACAGGGAGGCAGACAACAAGCAAGTCAACCAAACAAACAAGGAAACTAACAGAGTGCCACGCATCATTTCATCATTTAATTTTACTAAATAAGGGGATCAGACAAATGGGTCACCACTTAAGATTGGGTGGTCAGGGAAGACTTCTCTGAGGTCATTTAAACTGAGGTCTTATTTCAGTTATTATGGCTGCACACTGAATTAGCAATGAACTTGGGGGCTTAAAACAACAGCTTATTGTGCTCATGGATTCTCTGGGACAGAAATCCTCAGAAGGCAGAGTGGAGACAGCCTGTCTCTGCCTTATAATGTCTGGAGCTGAGCTGGAGAACTTGGAGTCTGGGGCTTGGAACCATTTCAGGATTGGCTCAGTCACATGTTTGGTGGTTGACACTGGCTGTTGGCTTAGTGCTTAACTGGGACTGCTGGTCTGGACACCTCCATGGGGCCTCTCCCCGTGACCTGGTCTCCTCACAACATGGTGGCTGGGTTCCCAGGGTGAGTGTCCCGAGAGACAGACTGAGCCAGGTGGAGGCTCAATTATTTCTTGTGACCCAGCCTTGGAAGCCACATAGTGTCACTTCTGTTGGTTAAAATGATTACAAAGATCCCCTACTTTCATCAGGGAGCAACAGAGACCCCACCTCCTGATGGAGGAGTGAGTGGTAACCTCACACTGCAGGACAGACAATGGCGTGGCCATTTTTGGAAAATCTAACCTGCCCTAGGTCTGAATGACAAGAAGGAGTTAGGACCGTGACAATCAAGGGGAAGGATCTTCCAGGAATAGGTTCCAAGCAAAAGCTAACTGGGCATATATTGGAACCACGGCTAGAAGCCCAGGGTAGTAGGATGAAAAGAACAAGGGAAAGAATAGTATAAGATAAAGCTGGGAAGGCGGGCAGGGCAAGCTTATGAAAAACTAAGAACTACCTCTACTCTAGGCAATGGGGAAAAGCAATCTGGGTTTGCCTTAGAGCTCATTCCTGCCTTCTCTGGGAGTCTTACTTCTTCTGTGGTCAGTGTGTTGGTTTGGACCTGTAACTCTCCAGATTCTCACAGTTCTCTTCTTACCAGTGTCCTCATTTGAAATTCCCTCAGGTCTACATTTTCTTCCCTTTACAGGTACTGGGCACTGTGGAGTGGGTAATATCAAGAAGAAGTTCATTCCTTCAGCCTTTGGAGCTGCTTTTAATCTAGTTGGAGAGATCAATACATGCGCGCACATACACACATACATGGATGTTAACAAAAATATGAGTCAGTTAAAGTTAAGTGTCAAACATGTGGTAAGAATCACATGATTCAGGAATTCTGAGCTCTTGATTCTGATGCAAGAATCACAATATTCTGATTCAAGAATTTGAAGTCAGACAAGGAAGACATCATCAGATATCTAACTAAAATGAACATACTCCAGCAGTTATTAAGGAAAATCCTTGTATATTTTATCCACATAAATGAAATACTTCTGTATTGTAAAAAAATGCCAGAGAGAAAGTAAAAAGATAAATGATAAACCAGGAAAAAATATTTGCTGCACACGTGACAAATGCTATCTTTATATAGAGGTAGCTTCTACCATTCACCTCACAAAAGAGAAAAATTGAAAAAGGAGCAAAGATTACAAAGAAGAGGCTCACAACAAAAAACAAAACAAAATAAATAAAGGCCTAATAATCATGAAAAGATGTTTAACCTCATGATAATGAAAAGAAACGAAGCCAAGCATCGTGCATCACTAAACTGACAAAAATAGCATCCAAACCAAATCATTCTTACTAACTTGACAAAAATTACATTGCTTGATAAAACTCCATGTGGTGAAGATGCAGGCAAATACTGGCACTTTTGTACACCATTGGCATAACCTTTTTCAATGGAAATTTGGTAATATTTATCAGAGTGTAAAATGTATATTTTCTTTGCTCTAGCAAGTCCACTGTTTAAAAACAGTTTTATGAACACACTTTCTTCTAGACATAATTACATATATTTGAGGATGTTGATTTCCATGTTGTTAATAGCAAAAAATTAAAATTATTCAGATGCCTGTAATTAGGGGACCAGAGTTATAAATTAAGGCACATTGAGAGGTGTATGGACCTCTGAAATACCATGCAGCTATCTAGAGGAATGTGGAAGATAAAAAAGTACTGATTTAGAAAGGTATCCAAAATGTATTAAGTGAAAAGGTAAGATAAAGGCAGTATGAGTAAGATGAAGAGCTTTTATGCACTAACATATACACATATATGTCTGCCTGCCTGTCTGTCTGTCTGTCTGTCTATCTATCTATCTACCTACCTACCTAATCTATCTAACGTATATTACCCGATTTCTGGAAGGATGTGTGGTTTATGAAACGTGAATAGTAGCTTTTGAAGTATGCAAGTCTAGTCTGAAGGAAGTTGAAAGAGCATTTTTGTTTTCGTTGTGTAGCTTCTGTAAAGTTAACCTGTTTCTCCCTACAATCTTGTGCATGTATGAATTTGCAAATGAAACACTAATACTGCCAGCTTCACGAGTGTGTCCCTGCCAGGCCCTTAGGTAGGGAGGTCAATGGCGGGAATTTCAGGCACCGATATGTTGTCATATTTCAGGTCCTTTGGTGCCCCTTAAATTATACCGTCTGCTCGTCCTTGCTGGCTGGCTGTGCCAAAGCGTAGACCACAAACAATAATCTGAGCTGAAAGTAACAAAGTCATAAACCATTGTTCCTACCTCTTTGACTCCTATTACCAAATCTTAAAAGTTTCCATCCTTGAGGAAATTATACTCCTGGGTATAATTGCAAAAGTCCCCCACTCTAATTTCAGTGGCAGACGTTTGCGTCACAATTCTACTCCTTCATTTTAGTTTGGGATCAGCGTTGTGGGGGTGTTGGGAGTATGAGGGGTGATATGGAGGGGACGGAAGGAACCGTATTATGCAAGGAAAGACAGGACCTTTTTTTTTTTTCCCTGGTCTCCTGGGCCTTTAACACCTGTAGATATTTATCGCTGGCCTTCCCATTTTTTAAATTTCCATGGCATGACACATCATCATAAGGCCTCTGTGCCTAGATCTGAAGGAGACAAGACTCATGAGTTGTGTGCTGACAGTTGTTATGTCTAGGTTGAAAGTCTGAGGTTTAAATGTTCCTGAGTTGAGAAAACCTGATTGATTACAAATCGGTCACTAATATCTTGCTTATAAATACACTATTGCTCTTCAGTGCAAATCTGCTGTCCTGTGAAAATTCATCATTGTGATCTGCATATTCTTTTTCCTTCATTCTGTTTCACAGTATGTTCGACTGGATGCTACCCACCCATTTCTTTCTCACTAGAAGAGAGTTCTTTAGTTTTCCTATTAAAAATAATTTGATGTCATGTTTTAATTCAATGGTAAATACTCGATGATAATATACGTCTGTCTCCCTGACCCATGTGTGTGCACACTCGCATTCCGGAGCAGGTAAGATCAGAATACCAACTTATGCAGAATACCAAGGAGAGTCCAGAAGGGAAAAAGGAAGGCAGAAAGCAGCCTTTGGATGGAAAAAAGTCACCGTTGCTTTAACCTTGACAGTGAATGGGTTTGGGGGGCTGATTGGCATGAAAATGAATCTTGGAGGCTTTTCAAAAGCAGCTGCCTCCTTCATCTCCTTTACGACTTTCTTGAGTCACTGTGGAAATTCCTTCCCGTGGATCCCTTACAGATATGAGAGTTCTCTGCTCACAGCTTGGCAGCACCATTTGAAAACAAAAATGTGCCCTGTGACCCAGCAGTATCATCTCTAGGTGTCTACCCCAGTGATCCCTGGGCTGGGCTCAGGGGGCCACAGTCAAGGATGTTCAGTGCTGTGTGGCTTAGAAGAGCCCCAGAGTGGAAATAACCTCTAGGTCCAGCAGGATGGAAACTGAGAAATAAATTATGATGGAATCATAAGAGGAGAAGCCACAGAGCCCTTGAAAGGAATGGCTGGATGAGCATCGGTTTGCTAGACCTTCCGAACACACAGTGCGTTGAAAAAAACAAGTTGCAAGCAACATGATATACCATTAAGGGAAAAAAAAAATCCAGAACCACATGATCTATTTTATATAAATTATGTAAATTGCAATTATGAATATGTGAGCATGGGTGTGCTGCGTACGAACAAGTAGGGGGCGGAACCCCCTCGTTACCTCTGGGAGGAGGCGGGTGGGACTGGGCCCGAGGGTACGGGTCAAAGGGCACCTTAGCTTTATTTGCAGTACTCTCATTTTTTAAAAGGAGAATTGAGTCATGTGTATTATTTGGGGGAACTAAGAATAAGTTTAAATATTTAAAGAATTCTTAGCATTCTGCCTTTAAATAAGCCTTAGATAAGGTAAGATAACATTCCCCAAACTGGGTTCTGCGGAACACAAGGGCTCTGTCAGCGTCAGTGGGTGCTTGCTGAGTTCTAATGTTATTAATCAAACAGAGGTTGGAGGCCGAAATAGAATCAGCCGTGAATTCAGGGGGAGTAGAAAACTCAAACTCTCCTCCATCTTTAGTCTCCGCCAGGATGGATCTGATGGGCTCCAGCAACTTCCCTTCCCTTTAGCTGTATTAGAATGCTTCTGTTAAAGATTTCTTTAGACGTCAGGTCTTAATTTCAGGCCTCTGTAAATAAGGAGGAGGGAGGTAAGGAATGCATGCTGCCATCTACATATAAATCAGGATTTTGAAATCTAGTGAAGGTTCAAAGGGCTCTCGCTGGCCTGTGTGCAACATTAAGAGAAGTATCTGGTAGCTCACACTGGCCCTCACACTGATTCCAGTGAGAAAAGAGCTGAGACTGTGTGCAGATTTGCTAATCAGAACCTATGATTCCACTTGCACACAGGGCTGCTGTCCAGCCCGGCGGAAATGCCATGCTGTCGGGAGGCACAGCTGGCTCACAGCTGGCACACGTCACTGTACTGATGGCCTCCGATGGTGAGGTCAGGAGTCGGGTAACCAATGGGGCAGCTCTGCTCCAGTCAGGGGAGCAATTCACAGGCAGGTCTAAAATTCAGGTTCGGGGAGTTTGTGGGCTCGAGCAGAATTCACTTCTGGGCTTTCTCCTTTTCTTGGGGGACACAGTGTCATCTTATGACTGACATCTGCCAGGAGTCTGTGATGACAAATGACCAAAAAGACGGAGGCCATTCCCCAATTAATTTTGAGTGATTACCTTCAACTCCACACACATGGCCTTTGGCTCACTATAGAGTTCATCTATTAATTTTATGGCTGTAGAATGAAAACTGGTGATGGAAAGAGGACGATGAGTGGGTCCTGAAATCTACATGTGCTTGATGACAATGAACAGCCCAGATAAACTGTGACAGGTCATGATTAACTTAAAGTGTCTAAATGTGTGTGAGCCTTGCCAAATATGCAAATCTAAGAACCATCATCAGGGCAGTGGAAGCTCATGGAGGATTTCCGATGTCTGTTCTCTTTTACCAGGACTCTACGTTAGATGCGGTGCAGAGACGTGGGTCCAGGCACAGGCTCCGGAATCAGGGGCCCGAGGCCAAATCCCAGGCTAGTTGAGCATGCTCGGATGCTTGGGCAGGACTTTTGTGTGCATGTGTGTATTCCTTCCAGCACAAAACACCTGGCTTGTTGTAAGAATGAAAGGGGTCCAAGAGAAATTTAAGTGCTTGGCACAGAGTGGTCCTCAGTAAATGAAAGATATCATTGCCGCCGCCGCCACCACCACCATCATCATCACATCATCATATTTACAATTAGTTTCTTGGACAGGAGTGCAAGCAACGATTGGCTTTCAGTTCGGCAGAACTGTTAAATAGGGGTACCCAACCTATCTAATCCTGGTTACCATGAGAAAGTGGCTTTTTCCTTAGCATGTTTCAGAAATAGTATATGGTGGGGAGGACACAGGTTTTTATTCACATGAACTTGGGCTTGAATTCCAGCTCTACTCCTGACCAGGGAAGTGACCGCAGGCAATCTGCTTCACTGCCCTGAACCCCAGTGGCCTTATCTGCAAAATGCGGACAAGGATTTCTGGGTTCCAGGGAGGATGAGGTGTCAGTAATGCTGAACGTTTGAGCACCAGGCACATCCACATTCCGTTACTGTCAGTTCCTGTGTCCAGTGGGACCTGGATGAGCTCATGGGAATTTGAAGGAAGGACTTTAAACTGCCTTCTGATATAAACAGCTGGATCGCAGGTGGCTGGATCTAGTATTTCAGCAAATCTCAATAGCACTGCTAAATTGCAGCTCAGTTGATCCGAGCTATGGGGGTCTCCTCACCGAGCAGGAAAAACCCATAATGACACAACAGAGCCAAGAGACTCTTCTGAGCATGCTAAGTCCTCTGCCAGTACGAGGTATCACTGTTAGTAGCTCATTCCTAAAACAGGCTCAGTCTGGGGCTGGTGTCCCTGCCAGAGTTGTTCTCCAGGTCACAGATTAAAACATCTGGGCTACATCCACAAACTGATAGCCTGGGAGTTTTTTGTCTCCCTCATCACAGTCAAAGCGGCTTCCTGACATGTTTCCCCTGGTCTTGCCTTCATTCCCACCCCAGGCATCGCGGCAGCAGCGTGACTTCATGACGACGGTGTCCCAGGGGCTCCGCCTTCAGCATCTTAGCTGCCAGCCAGTCCTCTGTGGGGCTCAGAGGGCCTTCTGCTCTGGCTTGGTCCGCCTGACAGAGGAGGGGTTGAGGAAGAGAGCAGCAAAGTAGGTGGCCTGTGGAGGAAGCCCCTGTCTATGGAGGGGACTGGGGCAAGGGGCAGACAATGTGCCAGGAGGGAAGGGCTGAACCCCTGGAAGGGTTGAGGGAGATAAGGACACTGCGGGGGCATTTGTAGTAGTAAAAACCTGGAACCAACCAGAAGGCTCCTGAATAAGGGAATGGCTCGTTCAGGAGGGATCCATCCATGCTGCTGTGGAACACTGCCAGCTGTTAGAGTCAGTGACAGCTCTGCCCTTCACCCTGACGAATGTCAGTGCTGCGAGGAAGACAAGGCACAGGGAGAAGCATGTAAAAATAACCTCTGTGTGGGCACACGTAATAATGGTTTACATTTAGTATCCACTGTATGCCGGGGACTGGGCTAGATGCTTCTCATGGGTTAATTGATTTGAATCTCACCGCCATCTGATAAAGGGACTATAATTACCCCAGTTCTACGGAAGGAAGAGTCTGAGGCCTAGAGATGTCTGCGGACACAGAGCTGCGAAGGGGTGCACCAGAATGCGACTGTGGATCGCAGCCAGACCTCTTGACCTCCTTTCTGTTCCGTTTCTCATATGTGTCTGTGTGAGCACAGAGGACGGCGTGGAAGGATTTATCAGAACCAGGCTGCCTGTGGTTAGCTGGAGGAGATAAGAACCTACTCGCCCATCATATGGGGAAACTTGATGATTTTTCCACACTTTTACCTATGATAACTGCAACTATGAAAGAAATGAGTGTGCACAGAGTTCAGAACGGAATGGAAACAAGCGGAAACTTCGATCTGATGGGAAAATGAGGCTATGGCAATTTAAACTCTGAATCTCATTTACTATTTTAGTTTTGTTCTTGTGATAAAGTAATTTTTAAAAGGGAATAATCCACAGAGTTCTATTCGTGATGTGTAGGCTGGTCATTCCTGTTGTTCTCAAAGTGTGGTCCCCAGACCAGCAGCGACAGCATCAACTGAAAACTTGTGAGAAACGCAAATTCTCCAGACGTACTTCAGAGCTATCAGAAACCTCTGGTGAGGGGCCCAGCCATCTGTGTTTTAACAAGTCTTCAAGGTGATTCTGATGCACCAAAGTTTGTAAACCACTGGATTAAACAAACAAACGGACCAACGCACCATTCCAAGGGAGAGGAGATGTTAATGAAGGTGGGGCTTACAGAAGAGACAAAGGGCACCTCTTTGCTAGTCTATCCCTTTGGCAGAATGTATTCCATTCCTTTGGTCATCTCTGAAGGTGCTCACATCACGCTGGCCAAGTCCAGCCTTTGACCGTGCATGGTCTCAAATGGGTCCGCCATTATTTTAGATGTCATTGCATCAAATGTATTGGGAGATTCCCACGTGGGACAGAGTAAAGACTGATAGTCACTGACTAATGGTCACAAAAACAGTGACGAGTTGCCAGCTACTGCCGTTTCAGGTCATAGCACTGCCTGCCACTGGGGTTAGAAGCTTTTAACTCAGTGATCAAATTAGTCAGACACGTGATCAATCTCCCTTTCTTCCCATGTGGAAGTGGGCTTTTGACTGCCTTCTCTCTCCTGAAAGTAATAGATGCTCGCTGTAAGAATTTCAGAAAATACAAATAACTATAAAGAGGAAAATGAAAGTCACCTGTGATTTTATAAACCAGAGGTAACCATGATTAACAGAAACTCAACATTTGAGACATAACTTTCTAAGCTTTCATCAGTGTGTATCACAATTTAAAATAAAAATATGATCATACAATCAACTGTCCTCTAATATGATTTTTTTTCACACAACAACACAGCACAAACGTCTTTCCATGTCCACAAATACTGATCATTTCAATGACTGCAAAATTGTTCCATTGTATGGATAAAAACATTTTATTTAACTAGCTCCCATATTGATGCAAATTCTAATGTTATTTTTACATATAATAAATGATTGTAATTCATATACATGTATTACAAAACACTAGCCTGATTATTTCTTTAGGCTAAATTACTAAAACTGGTGTTTCTAGGCCCAAGGGGCTTTTAAGGATATTGATATATTGCTAAATTGGCCTCTAGAAATGTCCCAAGTTTTACTCCTATCAGTTATGTACAAAAGTGCTTGGTGCTTCAACCTCTTGGTAATACTGTTACCACTTTTTCGTCTTTGCCATTCTAATAGGTCAAATGTGTTTCTTCATTGTTTTAATTACCATTCTTTGTAAAGTTGTTAGGTAGGCAATTTCTTATATTTCCTGGCCATTTATAATTACACCTTCCATTCTTTTGATGGTTTTTCTATTGGGTCAGTCTTTCCTTCACAAAGTACCTTACTGATGAGGTGATCTCCCTGAATGCCTTTCCGTAAAATTATAGCCCATAATAGCGCTTACTGACCTGCTATGTAAGTAGTAGATGTGGTTAATAATGATGATATCAGCTAGCATTATTTCAAGTATGCTTAAAATAGTCACTAATTTATACCCACCTCACAGATGAGGAATGTGAGATCTCAGGTGGAGTCCATAGCTAGTGTTGCAGGAGTCCACACATGCAGCCTGTTTCCCAAAGCCTTTGCTCTTAACCATTTCACTTCACTACCAGTCTTCAACCGTCACCACCACCCACACCAACCGCATTGCCTCCTCTACCATTACCACCACCAACACCACTTCTGCTGCCTATAATCACCGTCATCCTGGTACATTCATTTGGGAGTTACTAGAGACGTTCTGGTTCCTAAGATAAATGCTGTTCTTTTGCTTCTGTTGAAGACCTGCTCTAACCTTGGCACTGTTTTAGTTGCTGGAGATATAACAGTATACAAACTCAACAAAGTTCTTTGCCCTGACGAAGCTGACAGTTCAGTGGCAAAACAGACGAAGTTACGTACGTAACTATACACTATAACTATATAAAATATGGTTCCTTAATGTGTTATCTCAGTCCATCCTTATGGCAACCATGTGGGTTAGGTGCCATTATCACCCCCACTTTGTAGACTGGGAATCTCTCTGTAAGCTAGAGAGATTGAGTATCTTGCCCAGGCTAAAGGCTGACACAGCCAGTGCCTTCAGACTCTTCCTCCCTTAATATTCTTGTAAATCCATCTAATGGGAGGAAGACACATCTGCCATGTGCCATGTTCCCAAACCACGCTCTCCTTTTTTGAAGACGAGGGCAGAGAGTTCGTTGAACGAAAATCTTTTTTTTTTTATGGTTTCTAGCCCCTCCCAGATTAATTCACTTCAGGATTCTGTGGTCTCCTTTGCTGATGTCATGAAAAAGTATGGAAGCACCCAGAATTATTTCAGTAGGACTGAGACAGATGGGGCTAACAAGGTACCTCTCTCTCTAGTACACACCCCCCCCCACCACACACATATGTGTATAAAATCTTTAGACATTTCCCTAGGGAACTGGAGACGTTTAATTGAAAGGGGAGGATGGTAAAAATTCCACCCCCCGCACATACTCTCTCTGCTTCTCTCTGTTATTTGTTTTAAAATGTATGTGAACAAGCTGAACCTGTTTGGCCGTATCTACTCCTTTATTAGATTTGATTTGCGTTATCTGACAGCTTTTCCAAAGAAAATAGCTTCATTGCCTCCTCAGGACCCACACACAACACACTATTATAGACCAAACATGGTAAGGTAATGCTCACCACAAAATATCACCAAAGGTCTTGTTTTTTCCTCAAAAAGCACACTTTTGAGAACTTAGGTGAAATATACACTGCTTAATAAAACCCAGCCTTGACTGGAGAGTAAAGGCAGTAAATCTGCAGATACTGTTACTATATATAAAATAAATAAACAGCCAAGTCTCACTGTACAGCACAGGGAACTATATTCAATACTTAGTAATGGCCTATAATGGAAAAGAATATGGGAAGGAATCTATCTATCTATCTATCTATCTATCTATCTATCTATCTATCTACAAGTAAGTCACTATACTGTACACCAGAAATTAACAAAACATTGTAAACCAACTATTCTTCAATAAAAAAAAGACAAACAGAAAAAAACAATTGATGTTCCAAGAGTTCAACCACAAATGTTAAAAAAAGTGGACCGTGTTTGAGATTTGTAAATATTAGCCACTATATATAAAAATAGATTAAAAAAAACAAATTTCTTCTGTATAGCATAGGAAACTATATTCAATATCTAGTAATAACCTTTAATAAAAAATAATATAAAAATGAATATATGTTTGTGTATGCATAACTGGGACATTGTGTTAAACACCAGAAATTGATACATTGTAACTGACTGTGCATCAATTCAGAAAAAAAAAAGAAAAATATTTTAGAAACCACATAAGAAAAGTGAACAAAGGACAAAAATAAATAAATGTTACCCATCTCCAAAAAAAAAAAAAGGACCCATGACTGCCTTTGTTAAAAATGTCCCTTTATATAAAATAAATTGGTATAAACTCAAGAAGGCCAAATATCACCTGTTAATTATTATTTATAAAATACTGAAAACACACAGGGAGGTTCAGTGCCATGCACAGGTTATGTTGTGATTTCTTCCTGGAAGGGCTCTACTTGTTTACAGATGAATTCACCGTCTGAGAACGCAAGTCTGCCTGAGGATTCACCAAGTACCACCTCCCAGTGGGGCATGGATGTTTGAAACACCTTCTGAAATTAGCTAAGTCCTATGGATTACTTTCATTGCAAACCAGAAATAGCCTAAGTTGTTTCTGATTATACAAAAACAGTATCCTATCAGTGTAAAACATTCAGACTATGATAAAAAGAACACGGAACAAACTAAAACACAGAGATTATCTCTAATCCTACTCTTGGAGGTAATTTCAAATTTTTTGCTATATTTTTATCCATCATAATAGTAAGTTTTATGATCAGTTATAGCCTAATAATTTTGGTGGCCCAGTTAAAATAGATAAAGTCCAAGATAAATGATGAAATGCCAAAACTGGCATAGAGAAGAAATATAGAATTTGACTACATCAGTGAGCATTAAATGCTTTGGAATGATAAACCAAGACTTGTCTTGCTCAAAAAACTTCAGGCCCAGATGGTTTTACTGGAAAGTTCTACCAAATTTTTAAGGAACATTAATTTCTACTTCATGTACGTCTTTAGAGAATAGAAAAAGGGTAAAATCTACACACATCACTTTACAAGGCTAGCATAGCCTTGTATAGCCTTGTTCCAAAATTAGATAAGGACAACACATATAAGATAATAGGCCAATTTTACTTATTAACATGGATTCAAAAATACTAAGTAAGATGTTAGCTAGCCTAACTTTAGATTTAAAAATAATACATTAAGATCAAGCAGAGTTTGTCTCAGACATACGTGATGATTCAACAGAGAAAACTCATTTATAGATGCAAGTTTATTGACAGATTAATGGAGGAAAACTTGTGTGATGAAATCAATCAAGATAAAAATTACATTTGATAAGATTCTATTCAAATTTATGATTAAAACTCTTAGCACTAGGAATAGAAGAGACTTCCCTTAACTTGATAAAGGTTATTTATACTAACAACCTATAGTCAGTGTTGTAATAAATGCAGAAACTCAAGATTCACTCTCTTCAAGGTAAAGGTAGCACAAAGGTGCTCACTATTATCCCTAGAGGTCTTGGCAAAAGAAAAGAAAGCTAAAGAAGAGACAAAGAAATAATAAGAAGGAGGGTTAGAAGGGGTGGTAGATTATATTCTTGTTCACAGTCATGTAACTACCCTCCTCCCTGCAAGGGAAGGCACACTTGCCTGCCCTTTGCCATGTAATTTGCAGAGCCTTCCTCTGCGAGGAGGAAACTGTAAACCCTGCTGTCATCAGGCTTGACCATGGGACTTGTGTTTGCCAATGAATATGAACAGCTTTGTTGCTGTGCCAGTTCTGAGCAGAAGTTTTAACAGCCATTGTGTGGGTTAGCTGGCTGCAGGATGCTTTTCCTCGGCTACGAGATTGGCCTGTTCCTGAGTGGGGCTGCTTCTTCAGCCTGGATCCCAGAACAAGAAAACATATAGTACACAGCTGCAGCCACCACGTATTCAACAGGGTATGTAAGTGAGAAATACATTTTTGTTATTGTAAGTCACTGAGATGTGGGATTATTTGTTATCATAACATAACTTAGTAAGAGCTGACTAACAGAGAAAGGAAGAGAGAAAATTATCTTCACTTGCATATGATAAGATCATTCATCTAGAGATACCAACAGATTCAAAAGACAGACTATTAGAAGCAGTAAGAGAATTAAGTAAGAAAAAAAAAAAGAGATGTAAGTAAGATCATTGACTACATGATCAATTTTTTTTAGCACTAGCAACAGCCAATCAGAAAATATAATAAATAATAATAATACATCATTTCCTCTATCAAGAAATCTATTAAACATCTAGGAGTTAATTAATTATATTAATAAAATAATGTACAAGGTATCTACAGGAAAAAGAGAAAACTTTAAAATATTAATAAAAGACTTAAAAGATGATCTGAATAAATTAAGAAAATCCTATGCTTTTGGGTGAGACAATAGTACACGCTAAAGACACCAATTCTCCCATTGATTTGATAAAATCCATACAACTCCAAAAAAAATTCCGCTTAGTTTTTTTTTTGGAGAAATATGATGACAACTTACTTCAAAATTTATTTGGAGGCATAATAGTTTACAAATGGCTAAGTCAAGCTTAAAAAACATAAGTAGAAAGAAAGCTGGCCCTATGAGATATAGAAACACATAACAAAGCTATATAACAAAAGCTGGGGTGTATTGGTGGAAAAACAGATTAACAGGCCTATAAAATAAGACAAAGAACTCAGATATCAATCCATATGTATATGTGGAAACCTAAATATGATAAAAATAATATCACAAGTCAGTCCCTAGCAGCTTACAATGGGGAAACCGGCTCACTGAAGAAACAGAAATAAAACTGGATCTTTGCCTCATATATCATACAAATGTGGACTCTTCGTGGATTAAAGACCCAAGGAAAAAAAGTACAACTATAAAGTTAATGGAGCATAATGTAGGAGACTATCTGAGTGACATAAGGGCAGGAAAAAGCTTTCCAAGCAAATTTTCTAAAGCACAAATCATAAGGCAAAGTACTCACGACTTTCGAGTCCATCTATATTTTCTGTTCAAGGAAGACATCATGGACAAATTTACTACACAGAAGGCAATATGGGAAAAATAATCAAAATGTCTAAGCTCTACTACATGAATAACACAGGTAACTTCTGCCAATCAACAAAAGAAAGGCAGCGACCCCAGTAGTAAAGTAGGCAAAGGATACAGAAAGTCAATTTATAGAAGTGGAAACTTGAATTACTGCTACACATGTGAAGAGCAGTAATGCCTCAAATCATTAGTAATCTGGAAATTATAAATTAAAACCACAGTGAGTTAACTCTTTGTATTTATTAGACTGATGAAAGTGAGAAGGTTGGATAAGGCCAAGTGTTGGTGGGGACATAGGAACCTCACCGTTTCTGATGGACCATGGACCACAGTCATCTTTCTGGAGAACATCTGGTACTGCCTAGTCAAATTAAGAATATATATTTTGTACACCTGAGACTAATATAATATTGTAAATCAACTATATTTCAACTACAGCAAAAGAGAATATGCATACCCCAAACCCAGCAAGTCTGTACCTAGATACGTATTTCAAAGAAAGTCTTGCACAGATCCTTAAGAGGATGTGCATGAGGAGACTGACTGCAATGTTATTTGTACTGGTGGAGAGTTGGAAGCAGCCTATAAGTCTAGTTTCTGAGAAAGCAGTTAGATAAAAAGTTGGAGACACACACCCTGGAGTGTTAAGTAGCATTTAGAAGGAGTGAGTTAGCTGTACACAGAGCAGCATGGGTAGATCTTAAAAATCATAGTGCTTAGAGGAAAAAGTAATGACAATTAGATACATAATATGATATTTTCACATAATTAAAAAAACACATTCCAAAACAATATCTGTTTTGCAATAGCATATACAGAAAGTATATGTTAACACATTTGCTTGACTAAGCTGGGGATGGGGTCCAAAGAAGTACATAAAAATTATTCTGAAGTCCATGCTGAGAGATAACAGCTGTTAAGATTTTTGTATCTTTTCGTCTTTTTGTATCATAATAATAATGGCTATTCTTTGCAGACCACCTGTTGTGGGCCAGACACTATGCTAAATGTTTTATATAGTATGTGTTTAATCCTCCTAACAACTTCAGGGGGAAAAATCCATTATTATCTCCTTTAAAGAAGAAAACAATGGGATTTAGAAACATGAAACAACCTGCCCAAGGTCATCTAGGCAAGCAGAAAATGGATTTGAACCTATGTTGATCTGACACTAAAATCCAAACGCTTAAGCGCTACCCTAGGTTGCCTCCAACTAGATCTTTAGCTACATGATAATACAAGATCAGATTTCTTGTTACAGGAATAAAACCACAGACAGTACTGCTTCATAACAGTTTTTTGTTTTGCTATTTTTTCAATTAATATTTAATCATAGAATGAATTTCTTCACCTTAGTAAATACAGACCTTCAACCTCATTTTAAAAGGCTGCATAGCATTTCACTACCTGAATGCATGATGGAGAAATACAACAGTAGAGTGATGGGGGATGATTCCTATCTCCACATGCCAGATATTTAACAGGCAATGAAAGAAAGACTCCACCATGACAGGTGTGTCAACTGAGGAGAGATTCTTGACAACCATTAGGAGATACAGCACTTGGAGCTATTGTACAATCTCTCATTAGTTTTATTGAACCCTTGGAAATTTGCAGATGACATATTCTCATGACTTGTTACACTGAAATCAGTGCCACCAGATAAAGGATCCAATAGAAATATAATTATTTTTATTTAAGGCAATGGTTACCTTTTAAAAGGTTTTCATTTCTTATTTCTCAGGATTGCTATTTGTAGTTCCAATACAACTTTTAGGATTGTTTTTCCTATTTCAGTGAAAAATGTCTTTGAGATTTTGAAAGAGATTGCCCTGAATCTATAGATGGCTTTGTGGAGTATGGACATTTTAACAATATTAATTCTTCGGCTCCATGGACATGGACTATCTTTCCATTTGTTTGTGTCTTCTTCAGTTTCTTTCATCAAAATCTCACAGTTTTCATTGTACAGATCTTTCACTTTCTTGGTTAAATTTATTCCCAAGTGTATTATTGATTTTGATGCTATTGTGAATGAGGTTATTTCATTTGATTTTCTTTGTTGGTATTTCATTGTTAGTACGTAGAAATGCAATTAGTTTCTGTATGTTGATTTTATATCCCACAACTTTACTAAACTCATCACTTAGTTCCAACAGTTTTTTTGGTTGAGTCTTTAGGATTTTCAATATTTAAGATTTTCAATATTTAAGATTATATCATCTACAACTAAAGATAGCTTTCCTTCTTCTTTTTCAATTTGGGTGACATTTATTTCTTTTTCTTGACTCATTGCCTTGGCTAGAACTTCCAGTACTGTGCTTGAATAAGAATGGTGATACTGGGCACCCTTGTCTGTTCCTGATCTTAGAGGAAAATCTTTCAACCTTTCACTACAGAGTATGATGTTACCCGTGCATTTGTCATATATGGTCTTTGTTATGTTGAAGTATATTCCTTCTTTACCCAATTGATGGAGAAGAATAAAACTGGAGATATCACACTTCCTAATTTCAAACTATACTACTACAAATGACACTACTATACTAATCAAAACAGTGTGGTACTGGCATAAAAGTAGATGTGTAGAACAACAGAACAGAATAGAGAGCCCAGAAATAAACATCCACGTAAACAATCAACCAATATTTGACAAGGGAGCCAAAAATACTCAATGGGGGAAGGATAGTCTCCTCAATAAATGGTGTTGGAAAACTGGGTAACCACATGCAGAAAAAGGAAATTAAACCTCTATCTTGCACACTCAGCAAAGTTAACTCAAAATGTGTTAAACACTTAAACATAAGACCTAGGAGAAAACACAGGGTAACAGCTCCTTGACATTGATCTTGGCAATGATTTTTTCAGCCATGACACCAAAAGCACAGCCACAAAAGCGAAAATCAACAGGTGGGACTACATCACACTAAAAAAGCTTCTCTACAGCAAGTGAAATAACCAACAAAAGAAATAGGCCACCCATGAAATGGGTGAAAATAGTTGCAAGCCACATATCTGATAAAGGACTAACATCTAAAATGCATTTAAAAGCACATGTAACTCAGCAACAGGAAAACAAACTGATTAAAAAACGGCCAGGGGAACTGAGTACCCATCTTTCCAGAGAAGACATACAGATGGCTAATAGGTACATGAAGAGATACTCAGCATCACTAATCATCAGGGAAACGCAAATCAAAATCACAACAGGTGTACCTCAGACCTGTTAGAATGGCTATTGACAAAAAGGTAAGAGATGATAAGGTTTGGCGAGGGTGTGGAGAAAAGGTAGTCCTTGTGTAGTCTTGGTGGTAATGTAAACTGCTGTAGCCACCACAGAAGGTGAAATGAAGGTTCCTCAAAAAATTAAAAACAGAACTACCATAAGATCTAGCAATCCTACTTCTGGGTATATATTCAAAAGAAATAGGACATCAAAAAGATATCTGCACTCACATGTTTACTGCAGCATTATTCACAGTAGCCAAGGCATGGAGGCAACCTCAGTGTCCATCAACAGATGAATGGATAAAGATGTGATATGCATGCACACATGCACGAGGGAATATTTATCCAGTCATGAGAAAGAAGGAAAGCCTGCCATTTATGACAACATGGATGAGATTGGAGTGTACTATGCTAAGTGAGAGAAGTCAGACAAGAGAAAGACAAATACTGTACGATATCACTTATGGGTGGAATGTAAAAAAGTTGAATTTGAGGAAACAGGAGAATGGCAGTTACCAGGGGCCGCGGTGAGAGAATTAGGGAGATGTTGGTCAAAGGTTAAGGGTATCAAGATGGATAAATTCTGGAGATCTGATGCACAGCATTGTGGTTATAGCTAATAGTACTGTATGAAATATTTCCAAGTTGCTAAGAGACTAGATCTGAAATGTTCTCACCAGAAAAGAGAAATGATAATTATGTGAAGGGATGGAGGGGTTAGCTAACACTATGATTGCAATCAGGTTGCAGTATAAATGCATCCAGTCAACACTGGATGCCTTAAACTTATACAATGTTTTGTATCAGTTATACCTTAACTAGAAAAAAAAAAAAAGACTTTTGGGTGATACTGAAAGATGCTGGAGGAAAATGATTAATCTCATTCGTGTGGGTTAATCTTAGTAGTCTAAAAACAATGCTGTCCTCAATGAATTCTCTGGGCATGCCTTAGAAGAGCTGATCCTTCTCAAGCAGATAGCAATATCTTCAAAAGATATAAGCTCATGAGAAGGGAAATGTTTATCAGCTTGTGCTGGTTATTCTTCGCAATCACAATAGCACGTGGTGTTGGAACAGAAATTTACACTTTTCAAACTGCTAGCACAGCCACTGGCCCGTTTGATCCTCACCACAGCCCAGTGAGAGAGGTCTAGGAAGTGACATTATCACCTCCTTGAAGATGAGGAAACTGAGACTCTCAAGATTTAAGAGCTTTCCCCAAGTTCACAGCAATATTATCCTGGGAACTCCAAGTCTAGTGTTGTTCCTGCTACTCCATATTTCCTTACTTCCTCTGAACCTGAACGGGAACAGCATTACTTATGCTGAATTGCACGAACTTGTTAACAACAACAAAAAAAAAATGACACAGAGGTTGTACAGCAGCAGGAAATACCAGAATTGATTTCCCTGCATGTTTAGACGAGCCTGTTTTGCAGTGCATAGATGCAGCAAGCGGATGCACAAACTAGCGTTTTAACCAGCAGAAAGCAGTCCAACGGTTAATAACTTGTCTGCATTCCCACATGTGGGATTTTGAGAGGACAGTGAGGCGAGAAAGGGTGGGAAATCTATATTGTTCTGAAGCACACAGGGTGAAGTTTATTTGAGAGGCCAAGTATTACAAATTTTGTCTTTTGGTCCCCCTGTGGGTTAGACAATGGTCATTCACTGTGATGTCATGCAATGAAACAAATCCAACAAAAATGCAGATTTCCTTTAAATCACAGCCTACCACAAGGAATAGCTTTATAGAAGCCTTTGCAGTGAGCAGTGACATTCCATTTGAAACATATACGTTGAGTACTCACTCAATTATCAGTTTGATATTTTGCAAAGGCAGTAGAAATACTTCAATTGCTATCCGGTAAACAGAAAAATGCAACTTCATTCCATCAAAATTGGAGGTACAAGGCACCATCAGAACAAAGAGGAGCCATGGACCACATTGTGGGAGGGGTGAGAGAGTAGGGAGAGCAATTTGAATTGGACTTTCAGGCCCAGGAAGTAGTTTAATAGGCAGAGATGGGGAAGAGGCAGAATGGGATGGTAGACGTGGGGCAGCTGATGGCATTTGCAGCAAATCCCTGTTGAGCTGGGTTAGCTGTGGAGAGTAGGGTCCTTTGAATGTCCCATACTTTCTCCCACTTACATTTTGTTCCCTCTGCTTCACAAATGTTGCTAACTTCATCTCCCACCTTGCTCTCCTGGAAAATCCCTATCCAGCCTCAGGAGTAAGCACAGGTGTCTCCAACTTTGAAAGCCCCTTTTCTGACCCTCCCAAACATGACTCATCCCTGCACTGTATCTAAAGACACCTCCTTTGAACTTGTCCCACAGTGTGACATTCCTTTGCTTCCACCAGTTTCTTCCACCAGCCCGTCGGTAGAGGAGAATAGGAACATCGTCTTCCTATCCTTTGTATTTCTGCTGCCTAGCAGAGTGCCTCACACACTGCAGGTACTTAATTAATATCCTTTAAATAGGTTTGTAATTTTCTACATAAAGCTTTACACGGCCATCGTAGGATTTGTTCCTCAGTATGTTACATTTTAGAAGCCATTAG
This sequence comes from Vicugna pacos, assembly GCF_048564905.1. Classification (NCBI taxonomy): domain Eukaryota; kingdom Metazoa; phylum Chordata; class Mammalia; order Artiodactyla; family Camelidae; genus Vicugna; species Vicugna pacos. Next base: position 20,048,802 of record NC_132989.1, on the reverse strand, counting down.
AGTGGTATCTTTTAAAAAATACAAATTTTCTACCTACTTATGGCTGGCAACTAGATTTGCAATTGACTTTGGTATATTGATCTTATATCCAGTGATATTCCTAAATTCTCCTATTAACTTCAAGAATTTGCCTTAGATGTTTTTGTACTGTCTATGTAGATAATTACATCAGTTGCAAGTACTGTTTCTTTTTTTTGCAATGCTCACACGTTTGATTTCTTTGTCTCTTCTTGCTATTGTGACTAGGATCTTCAACATGTTGTTGCACACAAGTCATGACAGAGAGCATCTTGTCTTGATCCTGATTTTGATAGGAATGCTTGCAGTGTTTCTCCACTGAGTCTGATAGTGGGTCCAGATTTTTGATAAACACCATTTATCAGGCTGAGATTGCTCCTTTCTGTTCCTGGTTTGCTAAGAGAGTTCATCATGTATGGTTGGTGAATTTTTTTCTGATCTATTGCAGTGATCATTTTTCCCCTCCGTTTACTGGATGATGGTGGTAAACTACATTTACAGATTTTTATATATTTGAACTAAATTTGCATTTTGGGAATAAACTCAAAACCCAAGTTGTGAGTTATGTTTTTTATACTTTGCTTAATTTGGTATGCTGATATATTGCTGAGGAAATTTTGGATCTATGTTCATAAATGAGATTGTAATTTTCCCTTCTTCTATTTTTTATTGTCAGTTTTTGCCAGCAAGATTTCATGAGCCTCTAAAATGACCTGGAAAGTGTTTCTCCTTCCTTCTTTTTTTCCTACTGTTTTCTGAATAGTTTGCTTATGGTTGAGATGATCTGTTCCTTGAATGTGATAGAACTCACCTGTAAAACTGTCTGGATCCTATGTAATCTTCCAGGAAGTTTTGTAACTACTGATTGATTTTGATTAATAGTCATAGGACAATTTAAGTTTTCGATTTTTTTCTAGGATTGGTTGGGACAATTTTCATAGTCTATTTTATAGACATTTAAAAAACTTGTTGACATATGCTGTTTATGATATTTTAAGTTTATTTTTAGCATCTTCATAGCTTTATTGCATAATTTAAATGCAATACATTCATCCATTTGAACTATAAAGTTCAGCGAGTTTTGGTACATATGCTCTGTCATGCAAACCACATTACCATATGCTCTAGAATACTTGGATCACCTTAAAAAATTCTCATACCTTATTGTGTTCAATCCCTGCCCCAGTGCAACCATGCACCCCGTTTCTGCCCTGTAGTTTTACCTTTTCCAGAATTTACTATAAAGGGAATCCTATGGCATTTAGACTTTTGTGCACTACTTCCTTCAATTAGCATGATGTTTTTTATGTTCATCCATGTTATGTTTTTTATATTCATCCATGTTATTGTATCAGCAGTTTATTTCTCCTTATTGTTAAGTAGTATTCGTTGCCCAAGTATACCAAATTTTGTTAAGTCCATCCTCCAGTTGGTGGGCATCTGAGTTGTTTTCACCTTTTGGCTATTATGTGTAATGACTGCTATGGACATTGTGTACAAATCTCTGTGTGAACATATTTCATTTCTCTTACATAGATACTGAGCAGTGAAATTCATTGGTCATATAGGAAGTATATGCTCAATTTTTTGGGAAACTGTCAAAGTGTTCTTCCAAGTAGCTGTACCATATTGTACTCCTATTAGTGATAAATGAGAGTTCCAGTTGCTCCACATACTTGTCAACACTTGGTATCATCAGATTCTTAAAAAAACAAATAAAAAATTTTGGCCATCCTAGTATATGGGTAGGCATATCTCATTGTAGTTTTGATAACCAGTGATATCGAGTATCATTACCTGTTCCTGTTCATATATCTTCTCTTGCAAGTGTCCTTCAAATCATTTTCCTATTATTTACACATATGCCCATGTAAATTTTTTATTAGGTTGTTTGTTTTCTTGCTGTTGAATTAAAAGAGTCAGTTAAATATGTTTTGGATCAAATCCTTTGTCAGACCCTGATATCATGTTAATGTCTGTAACTGTATGTTCTCTTTTGCATTCCTAATATTGTTTAGATGTGCCTTCTTTCACTTTTACCTTGATCAAGTTTGCCAGTTATTTATTACATTGTAAATTTTATTGCCAACTCTCGGTTTTGTCGATCATTTCTATTGTATGTGTTTTATTTCATTGATTTCTACTCATATCGTTACTACTTCCTCCCTTCTACTCTACCTTTCAAAATTTTCCTGACAGCCAAAGTAGATACTTAGCGAAATAATTTACAATCTTTAACATTTTCTAATCTAAGCGTTACAGTTCTCTGTAACTGCTGCTTCAGCAGTAGCAGCAAACATGTTATTGCGGTAAAACATTTTAACTCTATTCTCGACTTTTAAACTTCACAAATTAGACAGTTTCTCTTTGCTTTCAGTTATGCAGTATCCACTACATGTCTAAACACACCTTCTTTTAAATTCTTCTTTTTCCTTCTCTTCCACCCTCCTTCTAGAGCACACTTGACATTTTTAAGTTTGAGTGTTTCATCAGTTTTGGAAAATTCTTAGCCATTTTCCTCTTCAGATATTTCTGTTATGTCTGTGACCTCCTTCTGTCACTCGAATGAAATGTATGTATAGATTTACCACTGTTTCCTTTGTATCTTACACGCTCTTATTTTATGTCCTTTTCTCTTTGTGCGTCTTTCTGGATATACGCTTTTGCTGTCTTCCAGTTTATTAATTGTCTCTTTAGTTATGTCTAGTCTGCTTTTTAATCCCTTCCCTGAATTTCTAATTTTAATTTTTGTATTTTCATTTCTAGGAAATATATTTCATTCTTTCAATATTTGCCTAATCAATTTTGACATTTGTCTAATCAGTTTTGATTGTTTCTTATTTCTTTGCTATAGCTACAGTACTGTTTATTTGTTTAAACATTTATTGTCCTATTTTTATGTTCTGTAGCTGACACATTGAATATAAGTGGACTTTTTGATTTGTCCGATTCCGTAGTTTGTTGTTTTACCATCTCTCACTAATGGTGGCTTTTCTCTCATGTGTTTATTAATTTTTGATGGCTCTCTCATGGCTTTTATTTGCAAACCTTATCTGTAAGATGATTTTGAGGCCTGTTTTAAAAGTACATTATTTTCAAGACGATTTGTGTTGGCAGAAGCAGGCTTCTAGAGAAACCCTGACCCCAAACCACTTTAATTTTTTTTTTTTTTGCCACAAAAGTTTTATGAATTATGGTCCCAAATCTGTGTGACTGCAGTGCTATATTCAGGAATTCTCAGAGGGCCTCTTCGTAGTTTTTTATATGCCATCTAAGGCCTTAACACAGTTAGGCATCTATCTCTACAATCTCCATCTGCAGAATGGTTCTTTTCTTTTTTAAATTAAAGAGGTGTCAACTATGAGTCCCGTGAGCTAGTGTCCTACTCTGCTTATATCTCAGGATTTGCCTCCATCTTCTAGATCAAAGTCCTTTTAAAATCCAGTTTCGAAGTCACCAGGAATTGGCAGATAATCCCATGGTAAATGCCACACCAGAGCTAACCTATCCTTCTAGACTTACATTGTTGGCCTCCAAGGAATTCCTTTCCATTAGTGCCAGCCCAACATACATTTGTGTGTGTGTGTGTGTGTCCACTGCATTTAGATGTGCTGTTATGGGAAGGGGTCCTCTAAACATCCAGCCCACCTTTCACTGGAAGTGGAAGTTTTTACTTGGATGGTTTTAAAGTTGTTTGGGGTTCTTAATCCAAAGTTCCAGCTGATCATGCCTTACTCAAAGGCCTCCAGTGATTTTCCATCACACTTAGAATGACATCCAAAGTCTTCACTATGGCCTGTGAAGCTTGGCAAAACGACTTCGTGCTGCCCCTCCAATCTCATTTTCCCTCACTTCCTCCTCACTCACCCAAACATACTGGCTTCCTTACTGGTCCCTGTGAACATGGCCAAGGATGTTCCTGGCACAGGGCCTTTGTCCTCATTCTCCCATCGACATGGAACTCTCTCCAGACACTCACAGACCTTGATTTCTCATTCCATTTTGGTCTCTTATCTGAGTGGCACCTCTTCTGAGATGCCTGCAACTTTTGTATCTCTAGCATCTCTCATCATTCTCTGTCCCCTTTCTGTTCTTTTTATTCACATACATGAAATAATATATCTACCTATTTGTGCATTTACTCTTGCTTTTTTGAATGTAATCACTAGGAAAGCATGTCTGCATTGTTCACTGCTGCATTCCCAGTGCGTAGAATGGTAATGCACACGAACAGGTACTCAGATATTTGCTGAATAAACAGATGAATATCGTTGTCAATTTAATTTAAAAAATTGAGCCATTTCCTCTTAGTAATGGAGCTATATTCTGGTATATGTGGCCTTGAAACGAACACTAAAAGAATATCATGTAGCACATGGAATAATTTGTTTTTATTAGCAGGTCAGTTTGGTTTTTGCAAAATGCACAATTTCCAAGCAGCTGCTTAAAAATGAGGTGATTTATTTCCAAGCTGTTTCCTGCAAGTACATGTGATAGTGTTAAATATTTATTAAGTGCCAGGGTGCTAAATTAGGTGCTGGTAAAGAGTGACCACATTTCAGTCCAGCTAGTGTGGGTCTGGAGAACACAAGGAAGAGAGTTGTGGAGTTGGCTTGGCCCCCTTCCTCAGAGCCCTCAGGATTCACTCCCCAGATGGGAGAGGCAGTTTCAGAGAAAGTGGAATTATTGTGCATTGAATGTTACAGTGGCCCCAAGTGTTATTCCCCAATTCAGTTTTCCTTGTTGCAAAAGTAAATTAGACAGGAAGGTAGATCGAGACATTCTTCTGGGCCACCCTGTTGTTCTTGGAATGACTAGGTGCTTCTAAGTATTATGAAACTTAAGAACATCATGGCATAGGCTTGAAAGTGGGAATTCTACCTGAATCTGCTCAATAATGAGCTGTTAAAGTACATTCCTGAAACTGTGCTGTAACAGTTGCTTTCCTGGTTCCTTTAAATCCTCCGAGTCCTGACTTACCATGGACCCTAGTTGCTTGTAGCTGCAGGTCATCCTCCCAGGCTACAGTGACATGATCTGGACTCTTGATACTATTGCACAACTTCCACAAATCCCCAGTTACCTGCTGATCTTACCATTTCCTTAAACACACACTGAGTCTTTATAAAACTGGGATTGAGCCTAGTGTTATGCTCCCTTCTTTCCTGCGAGTCCAGCTTCATTACCTGCCCACCTTAGCCACTGTGAGTCCCAGCGGTCCACCAAGGCTGAAATGAAATGAATGGAAGGAAGAGGCTGTTCATATGCGGTAACAACCCACAATGTTGACCCACATTCAGCTCAAGATGGTGCAGTGGAGCCCCCGTTGGCTCAGAGGTGGGCTGTGCGGAACAGTGAAATTTAATGGCTGAAGTAGAGGGAGTACTGTTTCCATTCTGGCTTGAGTTTAAAAGTATACATTAAGTATATACTATAATGGATCATTTTACCTTTCTACTTAGGAAAATGTTTCAGAGACATTATTATAAAGAATTGCTCCTACACAGAGTGGCTTTAAGCGGAGAATGCATATCACAGCTGGAGTTTTTAACACGACTGACTTAGCTGTGGTCACACACAAATGAGTACTGTGGGTTTTTTATAGTTTGTATGTAAGACAGTCTGCAGCGTAGCCTGCCCTTTTAGGATATCCACCCACACAGGATATTTATATAATATATACACATATGTAAACATATATTACAGAGATGTATACATTTTGCAGGAATTCAATTTAACTTAGTAAAAATTTACCGAGCACTCACTGTGTGCCAGACAATTTTCTGGAATACAAAGATGAGTCAGGAATAGATCTTGTCCTCAGAGAGTTCACTGTGGTTAAATAACATACATACTTATTCCTTCACTCCCTCTTGGCAAGGGTGGGTATAGTTCCCAAGACCCAGGGAGGGTTAAACCATTCATTTATTGTTTTAGCAACAACATTGCTTCCAAAGGTGCTGTTCGGCTTGGGTGGGGTGGTAAATTACAGTCTGGCTTTTTCTTATCTTATTTTCTTAATAAGTTTTCAGCTAAAACATAGCCAAACCCTGTAACTAATTTAAATAATTAAATTATTGCTTAAGGTTTCTTCTCTTTTGGCAAATAATAGGGAAAAGCTTTGATTGTGTAAAGCGAAAGATCACTGAGGGTTGAAGGTTTGAACTAGACTCAACCCAGCTTGGTTCCACTTATCCAATGTTAAGGAAAGTTAGAAAAAAAGGAGAAGGGGACAGGAGGAGGGAAAACAAAACATGGAGGAGAAACAGTAATATATCAATGAACTGATGACACTTTTCACATCCTAGAGATGGTCTTTCAAAGCAGAACATGAACTTCAGAACACATTTGGTACAAGCTAATCTCTCTTATCTCTTTCTTTGTATAATGAACTTTCATTCACTCAGTAGACAGTGAGTGCTGACTAAGTTAGGCACTTTGCTAGGCACCCAGGACATGGAAATAAACCAATTACAGTCCCTGTCTTCAAGGAATATATAATTTAATAGGGGGAACTAATTCTATCAACAAAATGTACTAAGCGAGGAAGAAGAAAGGGAAAGAGAGAGACGGAGATAGAGACAAAAAGAGAGACACTTTTTAAAATTTGAAAATGTCCACATACAAGGGTGGTGATGACAGGTTAGAACTTTTCATTTCGGTATGGACACTAGGACTTTTTTAAAAAAAAACCTTGCTCATGGCAATTCATATTAGTCATCTACTCCATTTGGCAAAACACAGTACATGTCATAGACCTGGATTATGGCCCAAGCTCTTCCAGCTTATAGCTGAGTGGCCTTGGGCTAGGCACATCACTTCTCTGAGCATATAGCCTCACTTGACAAAAATGGAGTCAGCTTTGTATGGGGGGATGTTGGCAGGAGAAAGCACTTTGCAAATGAGAAGTTTGGTATACTAGCTAAGTTCACTTGTAAAGTTTTGCACATATATACACATGCACATTTTACTGCTTCTACAGTTTCCATCAGATTCTTAGAGGGGTCCATGGCTGCAAAAGAGATTAAGAACTGCTGGCTTAGATCGAGTCATTTTGTGGGGTGTAGAGTTTACCTTATTTATCTTTGTTTTCCAATACCGATGTCACAGTGCCCTGTCCATGGTAGGGGCTTCTGAATTCGTTATAATAATAAATATTAAATGGCTATGTGTTATGATGGCAGATATTAACATTCATAATGAGCCTGGCTTTATCTGAGGGATGAAGTATCGAATTTCGATGAAGCCAGTCATTGACCGTCAAGTAGGAAGAGTTGCCAGATTTAGAAGGCCTGGCAATGGCCCAGTTTTAAGCAACTGTTTTTAGAAGGTTATCATTTCTTTGTTTGTGTTCTCAACCAGCTTGGGGATGCTCCATCTCTCCTCTTTGTTGAACTGGCAGATGGTTTTGTTTGTTTGATTGTGTCAAGGTTGAAGGCTGCTCAGTCACGTAGGCTTCCGAAAGACTCTCCTTCGAACACATGGGAAGGATCTGGGGAGCATGTGCTCCCTCCTCGAGAAACCACAGCCTGAAAGCAGAGGCAGCTCCAGGGAGGAGATGCGAACCTTGCAGTAATTTGCTGATGTCTGCTCTGATGAGATGTTTCTTACAAAAATGCAAATATGCTAATACAAAAATTCTCCTGGATACAGTTACCGGAGATTGTAAAGTTTAGATATATACCTCCTATGGAAGAAGAACCAAAACAAGAGAGAGGCGTAGCCCATCAAACTGTATCTCAGGTAGAGATAAAAGGACAAGGGTGTCCATGGCATCATTACTGCAATATCAAAAAACTGGATAACAACCTAAATTTCTACCAACAGGAGGCTAGCGAAAATAATTATCCTATACCCTAACAATAAAATACTACTTAAGCTTTCAACAGTATGACGTACTTGCAATGCATTGAAGTGGCACTATAACTAAGATACATTTTTTAAAAGTGAAAAGTTTACAGCTTTTAAAAAATATTCTATTCTGAAATATTTATGGACTCAAGAGAAGGTGTAAAAATAGAGCACTAAATCTTGTGTACCCTTCATCCAACTTCCCCCAGTGGAACATTGAAAATAGGTTTTAAAGACAAAGTAGGCTGCAGAATGGTATATATGATAGGTTTCTATTCGCGTAAAAATCAAGGAAATGTATCGAATTGTTAGCACTGGGTATCTCTGGGGAGTGAGACATGATACACAGTAGGAGGAGAAAATGAAAAACTTTTACTTTTTAAATGATAAATATCTGTACTATTTAATGTAGATATCCATATTATATATCTATATGGATGTCTATATATTTATACATGGATATATAGCTCAATAAGCATATCTTACTTTTATTTTTTAAAAAAACACCCCAAATGATCAATTTAGGAGAATGATTTCTATGATGCAAATCTATGCAAATTAATTCAAGCTTTAAAAAATTAGTTATTTTAAGTGTGACAAATTTTAAACGGAAATGGAAGCTACAATTCAAAGTTACATTGTGGGCATTTGATATCTCTTGCCTTTGAACTAATCACAACAGTCCTTCTAGAATATATCCTGGAAGAGGGCATTTTTCGTGAAACACAAAGCCCATTTCCCATGATTCCATGGGTGTTGGACCCTTCAGGCATGACTAGACTACAGACTTGGAAGCCAAAGTATAAGGGAATTCTAAAAGGTCTTGGTTTCTATTTTTAAATGTAATTTTTACCAGCAGAATTATACTATGCCCATTTCTCCCTCAGCCAGCTTTTGGGTAGGCATGAACCGTGAGTAGCTAGAATTCAAACCTGGCCGTGGTATGCAATCTTGACTATTTTAAGCTCTCTGATTCCCCACGTGCTTTTTCTCAACCTTTCTCCATTCTCCAACTATTTGAATTATCTGGTACACAATCAAAAATGCATTCCCAGCTGCAATGTGCCAGTCAGCAGGGGGTGATGGGGCCTTCCCATGTCATTCTCCTTAAGCTTGGGTGTACGCATTTAGACTCTGCATCCTATCTCTCTGGAGCTGTCCCAAATTCCACAGGCTGCTCCACGGTGGGGAGGAGGAGAGGGAAGGGAACAACAAAGTGAAGCGACTGCTGCTGACTGGCCAGGGTGTGCAACATTACAATTGGTCGCTGCTAATGTTTTTAAATGTTTGTTTATTGAGTAATTTATCTCTGGCACATTAGGAGGTTGTTAATGGTATTAGAGAGGAGTAATTGCTGTTTCTGTGATTAAGCGGAAATGAACACAGATGCAAAGTTAACAAGGCATGGTATTTATACAATATTTGTAAGTCGTATAAATAGATTTTTCTTCCTTGAATGCTAACTAGAGGCACATGAATCATTCATGGTGTTTATGTGACTGAGTGAATGCTGATTCTGTAAGCAGAATTTGCAGAGAATTTGATTCATAAGAAGAGTACTGTCATTTCTACTTTGTTTATCAGACTAGCCGGTATTAAAGAGAACCAAATTTTATTCTGCAAGTCACATTAGCAATATTCTCATTCCCTGAAAAACACACACACACACTCAGGTGTATCCATCCATCCATCCATCCATCCCTCCATCCAATATTAACTGCAAGCCAACAATGTGCCAGGCTCTGTGTATGAGGCAGAGGATCCAGTGGTGAGCAAAAGCAGATCCAGTTTCTATTCACACAGGGCTTACAAAATCTAGGGTGGAGACCGCCAATGATGAAGAATTACCCAAATCGTTACAAAACGGCCAACTGAGTCATGTACTCTAAAGGAAAAGACTAAGTTCTACAGCAACATTTAAGAGAAGAACCTAATCTAACATGGGAGGGTCACAGTAGGCTTCCCTACAGAAGTGGTGCTGGAATTAAGATATGAAGGATGGCGGAGAGTTAACTGGGTAGAAGATGTTTTGTGATTGATGAGGGTATGCGATTTGTGAGTATATGTGTGTGGGTGCGCATGTGTATGTGGTGTGACTTGTCCAGCAATGCTCTATGTCCAAAGGCTCTGGGATGGGAGGGAAAATGATGGTGTTCAGGAATTGAAAAAAATGGCAGGAGGCTGGACCACAGAGAAACTGGGTCAAGTGAGCGTAAAACGGGAAAAAAGCAGGGCTCAGACCATGCACAGCACTGTAAGCTGTAGCAAGAAACAGATGCAAAGGGAAAACTTTGAGGAGTTCTAAGCATGATAAAAATAAATGCTTCCCCTCCCAAACTCGTAGTTAACAGATACACATTATTATATATAAAACAGATAAACAACAATGACCTACTGTATAGCCCAGAGAATTATATTCAGTTTCTTGTAATGAGCTATAATGGAAAAAATCTGAAAACATATGTATGTATCTGTATAACTGAATCGCTTTGCTGTACACCTGAAACTAACATTGTAAATCAACTACACTTATATAAAAAATAAAATAAAATAAAATACTTCCCTTCCCTCATCCCCAATACACATTACACACAAGAGAAACAAAAAGAAAATATATGTCCAAAAGCCGCTGGGGACTGTGTTATATTTTAGACTCCTGTCCCTTAAAATTGTCTCATATTCTTATTCAGGGTTCTGGGCACAACCATGGCAGAACAATTTCCAAAGAGTTTTTTTTTTAATAAACATTCATTTATTTTTGTGCTCTGTCCATCACAGAGCTCCTTTATGCAACAAGGACATGTGAACGTACATGACTACCCTACGGACATCGAGATGGTACAGAATTCCCAGCTGGACCCATAAGGCTATCCTAGTTAAGTGCCTGGTTTGGGTTTTTGTTGTGTTTGTAGAGCCAGTGGAATCTCACACTTACGGAGATGAATGGGAAAATCAACACAAATGGGATGTGTTGCAAAGTGAGTCAGAACCATGGCAATGAGTGTGGACATTTCTGAGACCCCAGAACAACATCTTTGGTGTCAGAGAGCCCCTTGTATGCCTACTCTATTATTTTACTCCCAAAGAGTTTTGATAATGAAGTCGTGTTTTATGTGGCTGCCACCTTGCAGAAGATACTACAGTCTCTCAACTGTTTTCACAAGAATTGTCCACCATGTTGAGTGGCACCCATCCAAGAAAAGTCAACATGCTACAGTCAAGGAAGGAAGCCTGAAGTGGTAGAGACCACATTCTATTTCCTTTTTCATCCTAGCTTTATGACTTGGAAATACTGACAGAGATATGCATCCATCATCCGCCATGGCAGGGGTTCAATAGCCCACTGGGTGCACAAGGGCTCGTCTTGGATATGGACAAGGACCTCCTGAGACTTGTGAATAAACCCTCTTTAAGCTCTTCTAGCACATTCACGTCAAAGACAGAGAAATGGCAACAAAACCCAACCCATTAGTGAGCAAGCTCAGGAGGGCCGTCTAGCCAGCCAATTCTGAATAGGAGGTTGAGGGGAAGGAACATCACTGCTTCACAGACATGTATGAAAATAATCTCCTCTACTGCAAGCTTTGAAAGCAAGATAATAAAATAACAGCAGGTCTTGGAGGATGGTAAGATGAGAGGAATTTTATTTGTCATCTGTAAAACAATAGCGTCTGCCTTCAGCAACCGATCTCAAGGGAATCACTTTCAGCGTTCAGAGTGGAAGAACACTTCACTTGGAAATTGCTCTTTATAAATGTTAATCAGATGATCCATAAAAGTCTATAAGACATGAAAGCTATTTCAACCCAAGTAGGCAAACCAATCGATAGTTGTAAATATCTGTGTATCTAGTTCTATGCTAGGAACAATGGTGTGTGTGTGGGCACCCGCGTGTGTGCCTGTGTGCATGTGTGTGTGTGCGTGCGCGCGTGTGTCTTGGGAGTGGAGAGTGGGTGCATTTATTCCGGTACAGGAAAAGGCTTTTTCTTCCTGACCATTATTTTTTTTTTTTTTGAGAGAATGGATGAAACTGACTGCCGTGGTGTCATGGAAACCTAGCCATGGAAACCTTATAGAAATATCAGGAGATTAAGAGGGTGGGGTGGGTGCTGAAGAAAGCATCACAGAGACTGCTACCAACTGATTCCTGTAGATACTTCGCAAATAACCACTCTTATCTCCCTAATTTTGAGGGAGAGAATCTCACTATTTAGAAAAATCACGCTTGTCGATCTGCAGCTTTTCTCTACAGTTAATAAACAACTCGGAAAACAGTCACTCATTCATCTTGAATTGAGCTGAACTGAATAGGATGTCTGGGTTGGAGGGCTGAGAAAATGAATCTCACCTTCTCAGGCAGTGCCGTCCCCCAGCTTCCGTATCAAGTGCATCAGCAAGTCCTACTCATTTTATGTCATCAGTATGCCTTGAACCCACTTCTCTTCACTCAGACTACAACCATGATCACCCTCCCCACCCTCAGTCTCATTCTATTCTATGCTTTCATGGCCCTCTACTCCTTCTCTCACAGCGCCTACCACCCTTTATGTTCCTTGTGTGATATGTCATTCTTTCACTTGTCCTTGTATTCATTCATTCATTCATTTATTCACTCAACACACATTTACTGGGAGCCTACTCTGGGCCACATACTGTTCCAGCCACTAGTGACAGAGGAGTGAAAATATAGACAAGGTCCTTATTCCCACAGAGCTGACACTTGAATGGGCGCAGACTGTTATCAGTTTATCAATAGCAAACAAGAATCGCGTGTACTGTCCAGTGGGGAAGACAGACACTCAGTCCATTATTCCCTCAGCTCCCAGAATGAGCTGTAAACACAGATCAGCTCAGGTCCATCCTCTGCCCAAAATCTTTCAACGGTTTCCCATTGTACTTGGAATAAAATACAACTGCCCAACACAACCGAACCATGCGGAGCCATGTCAAAATACATCATTAGGTAACCAAACAGGGTTTCAGGTCTACTGAACTAAGTCAGACAGAGAAAGACAAATATCGTTAACAATACCCCTTGTATGTGGAATCTAAAAAAATGACACAAATGAACGTGTTTACAAAATAGAAATAGACTCACAGACATAGAAAACAAACTTACGGTCACCAAAGGGAAAAGGGGTTGGGGAGGGATAAATCAGGAGTCTGGCATTAGTAGATACACACCACTATACATAAAATAGATAAACAAGGTCCCACTGTGTAGCACAGGGAATATTTTGTAGTAGCCTATAATGGAAAAGAATCTGAAAAGGAATATATGTAATACACGTAACTGAATCACGATGCTGAATCCCAGAAACTAGCAGACCATTGCAAAACAACTACACTTCGATTAAAAAAACAAACGAATTCGTGAAGGATTGGGTGTCCTCCACAAACCCCTTCATTTTCAACATCCATGTGGATGAACTGGCGATGCATTTTATTCTGTTCCAACATTTTTCTCATCGATTTTTCAAAGATTGATCTTTTCTGATTATCAGATCATCACCCGGAAAAGTACTCTAGGATGAGTTATTTAACCCTTCCATTGTTCAGTTTCCTCATCTATAAAGTTGGGGTGGTTACATCCTACTGTATACATTTGCTTGGAAGGTTAAATGACCTAAAGGGCAAAAATACTGGCCACAACATGAATGTTGAGTAATTATGTGCTCTTTCCTCTGAGCAAATGAAACACACGCATCCTTTATTGCGGTAAATAAACTTACTGACATCGGAATAAGAAAATGTCACTGAGAGAAGAATAACTGTTTGGAGACTGTTGATTTCACAGCAGGGGAATGGTTAGGGCAAGAAGGCATCTGCAGCCTAGGTCAGTGGTAACTTGTCATAGTGACTGAGTTGACACCAAGCCTTCCTCCGAAGCAGGTATTTTTGTAGAGTTAACCTTCTCTGGGCTGGTGATTATGCAACATGTTTGTCCCCAGGGCACACGTTGTTCTCACACGGCTGGCGTGGCCACTCAAAATCCTGCCTACTTTAGAATCTTCCTATTTGCAAACACCAGGCAATGTCACCCAAAAGGCTGCTAGGCTGAGCAGAGGAGCTGAAAGAATTCTGAGGTCAAGATGCATCTCCTTCCGGTACGGTACTTTCTGGGGAAAGATGTCTTTTTCTGTCAGACCTCAACCCGAACGCGGGCTCCTGCCCTTCAGTCGCCACCTCCACGGCTACACTCCTAGAAACTGGCTCTTTCAATGCTTTTATAACCTCACCAATCTTTTCTCATCACACTAGTAAAATAGAATCAGAGAGAGACAGGGGGTGGGGAGAGGGGGGAGAAGGGGCAGACAGGAGAAGAAGGGAGAGAGACAGAATGAATGAAAATGAATGAGAATACAGAATATATGGCAAGACTGAAATACAGATCACCAGTCATTCTACCCTTGCCTTCCCTCCAAACAATACAATTTTGATATTTGGTTATGGATGCCCACATTTTTTCCCTACTCATCTGCATAGACATATTAAGTTGGTAAGAGCATGGACTGTGGAGTAAGATTGCCTGGCTTAGGTCCCAGCTGTGTCACTTAAGAGCTAGGAGACCTAAAGGAGATTATTTTTCATTCTTCTGTCTCCGTTTCCTCATCTATAATGTTGAAGTTTCTCCTTGGAGTACAGTGAGGAGTAATTAAATGATAATGTGTGAAGTGGTTAGAACAGTACATTGGCACACAGTAGGTACTCAATAAATGCCATCTAGACATAAGGGTACATATAAAAATTGAATTGGGAACACTTAACTGTGTGACGTAGGAAAGAGAAGAAGAACGTTTCTTGTTCATAGCTGACGCCCCAGAGCACATAGTAGGCGAGCAGGAAGTAGGCAAGCACATAGTAGGTAGCCAATAAACATGTGTTGAGTGAGAGAGCGAGCGAGCCAATAGATGGGTGAGCAAAAAGCATAGACGTGGATCAGTGATGGGAGCGGGTCAGGTCAATGCGGTAGAAATGGAGGGAACCCAGAGGAAAGTTACTGGCTGAGGAGAATCTTTGAGGGCTGGTGATTTTTCTAGAAATCCTGGCAAAACTTGTATTAGGCACCCGAGGCCTTCTTGGGAAGACAGGCGCTCTTGGAACCACTCTGGAAGGCGGCGGAGGAAGGCAGCTGCTCAGGCGGGGGGCTGGCCGAAGGTGGAGCGCGGAGTCTCGTCATCAGTGCCCGGGTTCCCCCCCCCCCGCGCCGGCTGCCCGGCGGCACGCTCGCCCTTCCGAGGGGAGCTGAGGGCCTCCGCTCCCGAGCGCGGCTCCTGCTCCTCCGCACCCTCAGAAGGAGGCCGAGGCTACGGCGCTCCCCGCCTCCGGGCACCTCGCCGCCTCCTGCCGCTGGACTTTATTTACAGTCTTGAAGGAATGCAGACACCTAGTCGGGCACCACGAGGCCTCCGAAAACCCTCTGCAGAGTTTCTCCGAGCAGAATGCCCCACCTGCCCTTCCAGCTCAGAGCGGGGAACGGCTGGCCGTGAGGCAGCCCGAGGCCTGGGGGAAAGGCAGGCCTGGGAAGGAACGCGGGCCGGGCCCATGCTTTCCGTCGCGGGCTTTGCAGGGGCGCGCGCGGTCTCCGGGGGGCTCGGCGGGGAGGTGTGGGATGAGGGCTGTGTGCCAGGGGCGCGCGGCCGGCCGGGCGCCCGAGGGCCTGCCTGGGGCCTGGCAGGCCAGGCGGGGCTTCACGCACTTCTCATGGTGAGGCCTGTTTTCCACCCTGGGCGAGCACATGACATCACCCTTTTCCAGTTACAGGAAATCCAGCGAGTGCCGGCCACAGCAGTTCCCTGTGATCCAAGGCAAACACAGCCACCCCTCCTCAGTCCTGGAGGAAAAGCCAGTTCACAGCATCCTTCTGTTGCGCCTGAGAGGCTGACAGTGAATCCACTGGGCGGGTGGACAGGAGGCAGTTTTCCAAGGGTATATATGACTGGGGGTCTGGGACACACACGCTTGTCTTTTTCAAGAGCATCCATGTAAAAGTACTTAGCACAGCGCTTGGCACGTGCTACACGCTCAATAAATGCTTCCTGTTATCCTTACCACCTATGAGGATGGTCCGACCTTATCCGTTAGGGCTTTACTCCCCCCTCTCTCCCAAACACAGAAAAAGCTTTTGAAGTAAAGATTTATTGACATAAAAAATCGACACGTGAAGGAGCAGAAACCGTCCGTGAATAGCTCGATGTATGTTTCAAAGTGAATGGCCCCCATGTAACCACCACCCAGATCAACATACGGAAGTAACTTCACCAGCCCCCGGAAGCTTCCTTGTTTCCCTTTAAAATCATTATTTTCACTATTCTGACTTCTATATAAGATTAGTTTTTGAAAAGTGAAGTCATTGTTTTAACCACCCCCCAGATAAAAATACAGAACGTTTTCAGCAAGCCAGATGAATCCCCACTCCACCCAAAGAGAACTGCTCTTTTGACTTCTATTACAATAAATTCTGCTTCTGAATTTATATAAACGGAATTACGCAGATTATGCAGTATGTGCTCTTTAGTGTTCTGGCTACTTTTAGTCAACCATATGCTTTCTTGTTTCAGAGATTCACCCCTGCTGCAGTGTGGAGCAGACATTTATTTCTTCTCCTTGCTGTATGGTGTTGCACTGAATGAATAGTCCACAGTATTTGTCCATTTTATTGTTGAGGAATATTTGTGCAGTTCCCAGGTTTTTTCCCTATTACAAAAAATGCTGCTGTAAACATTCTTTTTCTTTTCAATGAAATATAGTTGTCATACACTATTATATTCGTTTCAGGTGACAGCATGGTGATTCAACATTTACATACATTACGAACTGATCTCCGTGAAAGGTCTAGTAACCATCTCTCATCAAGCAAAGTTATTACATTAGTATTGACCATATTTCCTATGCTGTGCACTACATCCCCATGGATGTAACTTATTTTATAACTGGAAGATTGCTCCTTAATCTCCTTCACCCATTTTGCCCAAGCCCTACTCCCCTCCACTCTGGCAACCACCAGTTTGTTCTTTGCATCTATGAGTCTGTTTCTGTTTAATTTTGTTTGCTCATTTGTGTTTTTTTTTCAATTCCACATATGAGTGAAATCATACAGTATTTGTCATTCTCTGTCTGATTTATTTCACTTAGCACACTACCCTTTAGGTCCATCCATGATGTCACAAGTGGCAAGATTTCATTCTTTTTTTATAGCTGAGTAGTACTCCATTGTGTGTGTATATATATATATATATACACATCTTCTTGAATCATTCATCTCTCAGTGGACACTTAGGTTGCTTCCATATGTTGGCTATTGTAAATAATGCCACTATGACCATAGCATATATTTTTTCCAATTAATGTTTTTATTTTCTTTAGATAAATACCCAGAAGTGGAATTGCTGGATTATATACTAGTTCTCCTTTCAATTTTTCGAGGAATATCCATACTGTTTTCCATATTGGCTGCACCAATTTACTCTTCCAACAATGCACAATGGTTCCTTTTGTCTCTATCATTGCCAACACTTATTTGTTGTCTTTTTGATAACAGCCATTCTGAGAGGTGTGAAGTGTTACCTCATCATAGTTTTCATCTGCATTTCTCTCATGATTAATAATGTTGAGCATCTTTTCATGTGTCTGTTGGACATTTCTATATCTTCCTTGGGAAAAAGTCTGAGCCCATTTAAAAATTGGATTTTTTTTTATGTTGAGATGTGTGAGTTTTTCATATATTTTGGATGTTAACCCCTTATCAGACATATCATTTGCAAATATCTTTTCCTGTTCAGTAGGTTGCTTTTTCATTTTGTTGATCGTTTCCTTCACTGTGCAAAAGCTTTTTAGTTTAACATAGTCCCATTTGTTTATTTTTGCTTTTGTTGCCCTTGCCTAAGGAGCTAGATCTAGAAAGATAAGGCTAAGACCAATGCCAAAGAACATACTGCCTGTATTTTCTTTTAGGAGTTTGATGGTTTTGGGTCTTACATTTAAGCCATTAATCCATTTTGAGTTTATTTTTGTATATGGTGTAAGAAAGTGGTCCAGCTTTAGTCTTTTGCATGTAGCTGTCCGGTTTTTGCAAATCATTTATTAAAGAGACTAACTTTTCTCTACTGTATATTCTAAGCTCATTCGTTGTCAATTAATTGCTTTTGTAAGTGTGGGGTTTTTTTCCTGGGCTCTCGATTCTGTTGCATTGATGTATGTGTCTGTTTTTGTGCTAGTGCCGTATGATTTTGGTCACTATGGCTTTGTAGTACAGTTTCAACTCAGAAAGCATCATGCCTCCAGCTTTGCTCTTCTTTCTTCAGATTGCTTTGGCTTTTCCGGGTCTTTTGTGGTTCCATACAAGTTTTAGGATTATTTGCTCCAGTTCTGTGAAAAATGTCACTAGTATTTTGACAGGGATCGCACTGAATCTGTAGGTTGCTTTGGATAGTATGAACATTTCAACAATATTAATTCTTCCAAGCCATGACATAGAATCTCTTTCCATTTATTTGTTTCATTCTCCAATTTCTTTCATTGATGTCTTACAGCTTTCAGAGTATAGGTCTCGCACCTCCTTGGTTAAATGTTTTCCTGGATATTTTCTTCTTTTCGATGCAATTGTTAATGAAATTGTTTTCTTAATTTCTTTAGTTTACAGAAACACAACAGATTTCTGTATACCCAATGGGAGGAAGGAAATTATTTAAGCCAGTGGCTCTCAGACTTGAGTGTCCATCAGATTCACGTGGCAGGCTGGCTGAAATATAGTTTACTGGGCCCAACCCAGAGAGAGAGTCGGTAGGTCCAGGGTGGGGACTGAGAATCTGCATTTCTGACCAATTCAAGATGGTATTGATATTGCTGGTCCAAAGATTACATTCTGAGAGGCCCTGGCTGATGTAAACAGTGAGAGAGGAGGGGACAAGAATAGAAAAGGCACTGGGCCAGAGGGTTAGCTGTATGAGTTTTATTTCCTTTCAGAACCCCGTCCTTTGTTTTACAGGATCCAGACCCTTGTTATCTATTGACTTCTATCACCAGTCCATGTGCCTATCAGTTCTGAGAGCCATGGAGAGGTGACTGAGCGGGACAAAGGCGGGGAGGGTCAACTGGTAGAGAAGGAAGACGAGGCCGTGAACTTGGTGAATTAGACTGCTGCTCTGGGACTTCCTAGAATCCAGGTTGCCCTTTCCAGAGTGAGAACTGACATTGGCCTGATCTTCTGCAAGGAGGGCTGGAGATTAGAGAGCCGTATCAGGATGTAGACGTTTGACCAGTCCAAAATGGGGAGTGTGGACAGCCAGGCCTCCAACAGGGAAGGTTCAAACCACAGAAGCGGCCCTTGAATCGCTCACCCATGTTTCTGTACTGACACGTGAACCCAACGAAGCCAGAGTTGTCCTACCAAACTGCACTCCATGTGTCTCCCACCAAACAACTGCAGAAAGGACGAAAACCAAGGAGGAGGCTGTTGGGACACTCCCCATGGAGGACCTGGAGACTCACCTGGGGAAAGGGAGCATCGGGAGGTTAAGCAATTGGCTCTGCTACGTATTCGTCAATATTGGACTTTGAGTCTGGAATGCGGTTTGAAGAAAAATATTTTCTTCTTAACAGATTGTCCTTGGGCAAGGAAGAATGTCAACAAACCCAAGGAAAAGCTCTACCTGCAGCTATCTGCCTTAGCAGAGGTGTTTGTTTTTCTCTCTCTAGCTTCATATGTTGCTTTAGGTGAAAATCATAGTGATTAATTTCAGGCACTGTTGGCTTTTGCTGCGCAATAGGTTTGACAGATCCCTGAGAGGCCCTGTTTTGCTGGTCATAAAGGAGACATGTTGATGTTAGATGTTTCAAGTCATTTTGAGAGTGGATGTGATGTTAATTTTCGTTTGGCAAGTATTTCTCAAGTACCTACTGTGTGCTAGGCACTGTTAGGTGCTAATGTTATCAATTGTGAAAAGAGCTTTGATCCCAAAGTATTAAGACCTGGGTTTGAGTCCCAGCTCTCCAGCTTACTAACTATACGTCACTGAGCTTTTCAGAACCTAAGTTCCATCTGTAAAATGGGTCCACACTCAGCATTTGGGGTTGCTCCAAAATGACTTCAAAAATCGTAAAAAGCCAATAAATATAAGATGGTATTCTTGTAGCATTAGCGCTATCCTCTCTTGGCAAGATTTACCAGACTTGCTTTCTCAGCATGATTCACTGGACTCTCTTGTGTGGCCTGAGGTCAGCACAGAGCCTGGCACATTCATAGAAGGAAGGAAAGATGGGAGGCGGGGCGGTGCAACTTGCAGGTCCTCAGTCTTCACATTTCAGTTTCAGTTCTCCCAGAGCAAAGGTCCGAGATGTGGGTAAATGAACTGGCGAGGCAGGAGCTGAGTTACGCCTGTGCCGACTCATCTAGACCGGGCCTGGGCACGGACCCACATTCTCCTGCCTCCAGACCCCTCAACCTTTAAGACTACTTTACTGCCAAGCTGTAGTAGCTGAAAAATAAACACAGATCTTCCACTGCCCACCTCACTGGGCAGCGGTGAAGATCAAACAAGATAGTAAATGCGTCTGCTATACAAACTAGTTGGTTCCTTATCTCTGTTTTTATTTACAGATGTCTCTTTTCAATGAAAGGCTTAAAAGGAGGTCTTATATTCTTTTGTTGGCTTGCGAGGGTCTTCATCTCTCATGAACTTGGGAAACTACTTGTGGTGGAAAAGTGAAAACAAGGAAAAAAAAAAAAAGAAAAGCTTTTGAAACCCCTTGGTAGAAAGACCACAGGAAAAACAATGGGTCTCAACAGAGAAGAGAAAGAATGTTGGTGTGAAAGGGAGAGGAGGGTATTAATGATCATCAGCCAGCAAGGAGGGCAGGAAGGACAGGGTGATCAGGAGCCCGTGGTCCATGGTAGAGCTGATCAGAGCGAACTCTGGTTGCTATGGCAACAGGACCATCCTCCCGGAGTGGAGATGGCTGGTCCATCAGAGGTCAGGTCCTCCTCTCTTCTCTTCAGCTTTGGCATTTGCTTGGCAAGGACCTCTGCTTTGCTGACTATGACCTGCACTGCGTCCTTGTTCTGTATGTGAGCCTCAAGAGCAGGGCACTCTTCACAGGCTCACAGGGCCAGGACAGGTGTGCAAACGGGAAGTTTTCAGGCAAAAGAAACAGGGAGTCTGGGGCATTGGAGAGGCTCAAGAACAAACGCCTGAGCGAAAGGTGGCAGCTGCTCCAGTTGAAGCCAGTCTGGAACATGATCCAGTTTTTCTAGATCCGATTTTTTAAGAAAAGCAAGAAATCTGGATTTTAAAAGTGAAATCTCCTGGTTTTAAATGTTAGAAATATTGTGTGGGGTCAAGACAATATCTTTCTGATTTTGTTTGTGATCTCTAGTTTAAACCTTCATGTTTATCACAAACATATTTTGATTTATTTGTGTGAATTTCTCTTAAGAACCATCACTATAAGCTCTGTGTATGCCTCACTATTTTGGAGCACCCTGACCCCTTCTGTCCTAGAAGAGTTACTGCCCACCTGTTTGGGACACGGGCAGTATGATGTGGTGGTTATGAACTTGGGCTCTGGAGTTGGACAGCCTTGGGCTTGAATTCCTGTTTTATCTCTTCCTGGCTGTGTGACCTCAGATCAGACACTGAACTTTTCTGAGCCTTGGGTTTCTAATTTGACATGGAGGTAATTGTACTTGGTTCTTCAAAGGGATATTGTTAAGAATTAAATGAAATACATATAAACTACTAGATGCCATGCCTAGCGTAAGTGAACACTGAATAAACATTAAATAGTCTCATTGTTGATAACAAACTATTGAGTAGTTCATTTTTCAGGCATTTTTGTTTAATCTCACCAAACATTATTCTTTAAGGCAGAAATTCTCTCTCACACTTCTGGTTTATAACTTTCAGAGTCATGGGCCCAGCCCAGGTTCTCAAATGCTGGATAATAATGTTTACCACCACCACCACCACCATCATCATCACTGCCATTATTACTGTCAACATTGTCATCTCCGCCACCATAACTGTCACCATCATCATCATTATCACCACCACCATGATCACTATCAACATCATCACCTCCACCACCATAATTGTCACCATCATTTTTATCATCTTAACTGTCATTGTCATCATCATCACCTCCACCGTCATAACTGTCACCACCATCATTATCACCATAACTGTCACCACCACCGTCATTACCATTATCATCATCATCATGACTACCATTACCACGGTCAACATCATGGCCCTGACCGTCATAGCTGTCACCATCATCACTATCATCATAACTGCCACCACCATCACCATCATCTCTAGAGCTACCATTTACCAGATACATTATGTCTCAGCTCCTATATTGGTACTTTCCATATCTGTTTGGTTTCTATTATCACAGCAACTCTATGAACTGGGAATTTCCCCCCTTCTGTCCCCACATTGTGAACAAGGATGGCTGGGTGCTAAGGAATTAAATGCCTTGCTCAAGCTCACCACTACAGAACATCAGGACTAGATTCAGACCCAGGCCCCTCTGACTCCAAAACCTGGGCTATCTTCTTTACACCAGACTTACGATCAATTTGGGAAACAGAGGTGGTGGAAGCTACAGATCACACAGTGGGTCTTTGCAAAGCTCGGCATTCTGAGGTGCGAGTCCCTTTGTATTTGGGTACATTGCTATCATTTTGTCTTTTTCAGATGGCTGATAGCAGTTTATTTATAACTGAGGACTGACAGTCTGTTTATCCAAATAGCTCTTTGAAAAGTTCCAATTAAGGTTCGCCCACATCTCTGAAGGCTGGTGGTGGACAGCCAGAGCCATGCTATCTGTACTGCTTGCTAAGGTACAAAACACAGCAAAACGCCGTCCTCAAGAGAAGCCCTGATTGGGGCCAGGACAGCCACACCCCAAGGGAGGTCAATTCCAAACATAGCCTCTAGAATGGACGCTGACCACCTGCCAGGTCACGTCCTCTGTTGTGATGAACTATCCTGGATGAGGCATTGTATCACTGCTATGACGGGGAAGTCCTCAGTCTCGTGTGACTTTCAAAAGGTGCGTTTCTTCTCAGCCCTCATTTACAGCCTCAGCCAGGAGGATATGACTTTCCTTCTCACCCTCTGCCACATCATCGAGAGGTCGTGGTAGACTTGCGTTTGGTCAGTCCGCAACAACAGAGCAGCTTCTGGGGCCGGGTCCTAGGCTGAGCATCAGAGAGACACTAAGGATACAGGATTCAGAGCCTTGGCTGCTGTTGGGGAAGAGATGAGGCCAGATGTGTAAGCTGGGGTTGGCCTAGGGGAGTGCTTGGTATCACGATGCCCTATGTGCAACTGTGATTCTGCACTTTGAGTGACTGCATGGAAGTGAAAGAACTTAATCAGCAGACACAGCGTAGCCTAGAGAGAAGCTTATCAGACGTCTTCTGTCACGAACTTGCTCTGTCAGCTTGGGCTGGCTGCTTCGTCTGGAGTCAAATTGTCTGGGCCTGATTCCCAGCCTTGCCGCATTCTAGCTGTGTGACTTTGGCAGGCTGGGTAATTCCTCTGAGCCTCAGTTTTGTTTTCTGTACAATCAGGATACAAGTAGATTTCGCACAGAGGTGTTACGAGAATTAAACAGGATAATGCATGTGAAGCACTTAACACTGTGCCTGGCACATAGATAGACGAATGAGTGTTAGTTATAATAATAAGAATTTTAATTTGTCAATATTATTATTAGTATGTTCCAGGGCTCAGTGCTCAGTTTTGTTCTCCTTTACAGCCACACTCACTCTCCAGATGACCTCATCCTCTCTTGACTTTAAATACTGTCTCCAAAATTTATACCTCAAGTCTCAGTTCCTCTCCTGAGCTTCACACTCATACACATACACACAAAGATATGCACATGTGTGTATGTATATATGTGTATATGTATATGTGTGTATATATAGGTTTTTTTGGCATAGCCCTTAATAGGCCTTTCAAACTCTGCAAGTCCATCACCTAACTTTTGTTCCCCCTCTACTGCATCAAACCTTCTCTCCCAGCTCGGCAACGTCAGCCCCACTTTTCCTGATGCTCAAGCCAAAAAGCTTGGTGTCACCTTTGACTCCTGTGTCTTACCACCATTTGTCTCCTATATCAGTAAATCTTGTGGGTGCTCTGTTCAAACCCAGAATCCAGCCACTTTTATCAGCTCCACCACTTCCGCTCTGGTCCCAGCCATCATCCTACCTCCCCCGTGTTATTGCAACAGCTTCCTCACTGGTCTCCTGGCTTCTGCGCTTGCCCTCCTTCATTCTGCTCTCACACAGCAGCCAGAGGGGTCTCACTAAAACGTCGGTCAGATCATGTCCCTGCCCTGCTCAGTAGGTTCCAATGGCTTCCCGTCCCCTTGAGAATGACGTAAAGTTCCAAGCAGCCTGCAAGATTCCTCTGCCCTGGCTCACAGCCTCATCTCCCCAGGAGAGGTGGGGCTGGCAGGAGAGGGCTGCCTGGCAGGAGCTGGGGCCACAGAGGAGGGTGGCCAGAAGATGGTGAGGAGAATAAGGAGGGACAGCTCTTCTTTCTTCTTGCCTCTCCTCTCTTGTGTCCACAAACCAAACCCAACCACCTAAGCCCACAGGTAAGGGGGCCCTGATGGAGCAGCCCAGACAAAGACAGTAGCAACAGACGCCTTCTCCCTGAGCTCTGCACCAAGGACGCCCCTGCTCAGGGCTCCATCTTGCCTGTTCCTTCTGCCTGGAATGCTCTTCCCTGATACCACATGGCTCATCCCTTATGCCCTTCACGTTGCTGCTCAGATGGTGCCAAAGAGGTCTTCCACATCTGCCCTCCAAGGGAGAAACCCCATCCCTTGTCCTCCTTTACTCTCTTACTCTTTATCATGTCTTATTTTTCTTCCTAGCGCATATCCCCTTCTGACCTGGCATGTACTTAATTATTTTATTTATTGCTTCTCTCCCCATCCTAGAATGTAAGCTCCCTGAGAACAGGATTTTGTCTTGTTCACTGTTGAAGAGCATGTGTACAGTCGGCAATCAAAATAAATATCTGTCTTCTTATGGAGGAAGGAAAGAAGGAAGGAAGGAACGTTACATGTTTCATCTTTCTCGTCTCTGGAGAGCAGTGGTTGGGTTAGATGATCCCTCCAGCTGAAACATTTTATCACTCCATCAGGTCAGTAGAATTCAGATAAAGGGTTCTCAGCTCACATATCTTAGCAAAGCCAGATCACTCAGGAAACCAGAATCCCTTCTCACAATAAATTATGGCACTCACTACCCCACCCAAAGTCTCATGAACTGAATCAGATTGTCCTTAAAAAGATGGTCTTGAGCAAAATTCAAACCTGCTCACTCTTAACCTCAGTGCTGGTTATTTTCCATTTGCTGACTGCAACCTTTTCTTCTCTGACATCTGCTCCTCCTCCCTTTCTGTGCCTCAGGAGGCTGGTGCGTGGACTGCTCCATCGGGCTCCCTTGCCTGCAGGCTTGGGTGGCTGGGTTTGGTTCATGGACGCCGAAGAGGAGAGGCAGGAAGAGAGAGGGGCTGGCACATCTTGTCCCTGTTCTTCCTTATTCTCCTCACTGTCTTCTGGTCACCCTCCTCTGCGGCCCCAGCTCCTGCCAGGCAGCCCTCTTCTGCCAGCCTCAGCTCTACAGGGCTCCCACAACACCCCTTCTTTTCAGCTTCAGGGGTGGATATGTCTTCTTGCTCTTGTTGGTCCCTGAAGCTGCAACATCCTTTGTTGGCTCCATTTACCCTATAAATACTTCCTTTATTAAAGTCTCTTCAATTAAACCCTCTGAGTGGAATTCTGTTTTCTGTCTGCCAGGACTTTGACGGCTGTGAGTGAACTCTAGTTCCTTTGTACTTTGAAGGGCAGAGAAGTTGAGACACGGGGTGCTTTCTGAGTGAACACCGAGACTGTGTGTGTGTTGGCCATGCAGTGGTTCAGAGCTGGACCTAGAGACCTTTCACAATCTGGGGAGGAACCGGTGTGCTCTTCCTACATGATTCAGTTCCCAGCCCCGTGAAATGAAAACTTATTGAAGAAATGTCCCCAGATTGACAAACAGTGGAAGTTCCACTGATGCCTCCTCCAGGAGGGTGGGGGTAGAAGAATCTGGCCGAGTAATATTTAATTTTATATTTTTACTGCTCAGAGGACAAGCTTTCCTCATCCCCTTTACTGTATAGGTACGAAAACTCACTCTGCATGCCTTTCTTGGGAGAAAAACTTTGAATTCTTTTCTTTATCTTTATTCAGAACAGTTCTGCACATTCCTGAAGAAACAAGCCTTAAATCCAGAGAGCTGGGTTGACAGGACACTGGCGGAATGCCAGGAAACATATTATCATGTGTGCTAATCCTGTTTAAGAAAACAGATCATTTTAAACTTAAGTAGGTTACATGAAAAAAAAAGAAAGAAAGAAAGAAAGAAAAAGAAGCGAAGCAAAACCAAGGAGCTCTAGCCGAGAGAATGTAAAATGAGACCATAACACAAACCACAAAGAGAAAAGGGGAAAATATAAGTATTTGGGGGAGGAGCAAAAGAGTCAAAGAAAAAGCCAAGTTAATAATAAAAGTAAAACGTTCTATTCTTTTGCCTTTGCACTTTTGCTAGGGATAGATACTTATCCCTGAAAATATGTGTTTCCAAGGGAGCTATTCCAGCTAATCTGAGCCATCCAGCCATCACCACGCTAAAGAATCAGCTAGATCTCCCCATCTGGTGAAAGGCAATACATTTGCAGACATGGAGGTGTGGATGGGAACGGTTTTATCAATTAAAAGGTGGCGGTGATGTGTGTTTGTTTATTTCACCTTTGCAGGCTGCCGAATACGCACATCCTTCAAAATATAAAGGACCTGAGTTCACTAAGTAATAAACCCTCTTATGCCTACCAGAGAGAAGACAAAGAGAAGAGGCTGAAAACTAGAATGAACACCTGATGAGGAGAGAATTGCTCCCTCTACGAGACCCTATGATTCACCAGATTCTATGGTACCAATCAGAGCTCTTGGGTGGAAGTCACAGTAGATTTATGACTTGGAACATGGCCAGAACACACACGCTTTCTTGTTTCAATAGAGGCTCGAGAGGACGCTGGATCCTGAGCTGAATCCCTCGTCTCCATCTAGTTCCATAAGCAAGGCCATATGAGAATCTTTCTGAAACTTCCGAGACTCTATTTACATGACTGCTCCCTGGGTCCCTCCTTGACACGAGGGGCCACGTGACACATCGTGCCTAGGACTTAGAGCTGAGAGTTTCCCTCTCCTGTGAGTAATGTTACTCATCATCTCTCTCCCTTTGTCTCGGTGGATAGGAATCTCAGTGCAAATACAACAATATTCAAAGTTTAGATTTTTTTTAAACAGCAAGACAACTCCTTCAATGCAAAGCTATGCAAGAGTCCAAATATAAAACAGACATACGAGGTGCTATTCTGAGTGGAGCAGAGACAGAAAAGCTTACAAATGTGGCTCCTACTCATCCTCCTTCCTTCCTTGGTGGCCTCTAAATCACCTCTAAGAACCATCTCAGGGTAGAGAGGGTTTCTCAGACAAGACCCAGAAAGCACAGGCCACAAAAAGAAAAGATCGATATACTTGACTGTGTTAAATCAGTTTCTACATTATTTTTAAAAGGCACCCCAAATGCAGTTACATAAGTAAGCAGTCAACTGGGAGAAGATATTTGCAATTCTTATAATGAGCAAAGAATGTGTTTCTAGTTTCTATAATGAATTACAAATGAACCAGAAAAAGCTGAATCTTCCAATTTTAAAAAATGGACAAAAGGTATAAACAAGTGATTTCTAGAAGAGAGAAACCGGCCAGTTAAGATGTGGAAAGATGTAATTAAGACCCTATAATTAAAAGGACAATGTCACATGTGTCAGGGAAGTGTCTCAAAAGTCTGACACTCATTATTGCTGGTGAGGATGTGGGGAAATTCTGATATGCTGCAGGTGGGTGTGTAAATTGGTGCAAGCAACTTGGAGAGCAATTTGGCAGTGTCAAGAGAGGGTGGAGCTGCACAGATGTGCCGAGCTGTGTGGCCTGAATTCTCTCCTAGATGTAAGTTATTTATATACAAAGTTCACATGAGCGCAATAATACATGGACAGGAGAGCTCATTATGGCAATTTGGGGGGGGGAGTAATTAGATTTATTTATTTATTTTTAAACGGAGGTACTGGGGATTGAACCCAGACCTTGTGCGTGCTAAGCATGTGCTCTACCACCGAGCTATATACCCTTCTCCCGTATAACAGTTTTTGTAGTAGCTAAAATTTGGAAACATGCTCAGTGTCTATCAATATATAGGTAAATTGTAGCTTATTTGTTCAATAGAATGCTATTCAGCAGTTGAAACAAATAATTTAGATCTATATTTAACGATGTAGATAAACACTGAAAACAGAGCAGAAAAGGCACATTGAGGGCTGAAAGGTACAGCGTGTTACTGTCTGTATAAGGCTGACACACTAACAATATACTATGTTGCGTAGGTGTGTGCAGACGTAGTGCAAGTATGGACACCCGGACAGAGAGGATGATTCCCACCACTTAGGAATAGCGGTTAAATCTGAGGAAGAGGAGGGGATGAGAGCTGGCCAGGTATGGGGAGGACCACAGCCTAACTGGGATATTTTTGTTTTTATCATAAAAAGGAAAGATCTGAGTCAAACATGGCAAAAGGGCTTCCACTTGCGAAATCTGGATGATGGGCAAATTGATATATTTCATATTATTCCCTGTTCTATGTCTTTGATTTTTTAATAATAAAAATAATGTATGCAGTGAAAACTACCACAATTATGAAATCGAATAACCCTGGCCATGATTTCTGGGACGATTTTCTTTGTCCTTCACTGTCCAGCTCTCGACCTTCTACCCTTATGGTAGAGGGCTTACCATCTCTGTGCCCTAGTCCCTGTGTTTCACAGGAGATGATGTACGTGGCGGTCCTAGGATGGTGTGTAACATGAAGCAGGCGTGTTAGTTCCAGTTACATCGTCCCACTTGAAAGCCTTTCTGCAGGAGTGTATGAGGTATCTGAGTAACAAACAGCCCCCTGGTTGTCCTCCATGTTCCTAGTCATTGGCACGTGCATTTACTATCTCACAATTGTATAGATCAGAAGTCCAGTGGGCTTGGCCGTGAGTCGCAGGAGGTCTAAATGAAGGTGTTGGTCTCCCTGGGGTCTAGGTTCTGGTTGTCAGCAGCGTTCAGCTCTGAATGGCTGTAGGACTGAGGTCCTGTTTCCTTGCTGGTTTTCTGACTGGCTTTGTGTTCTCAGCTCTTAGAAGCCTTCTGTATTCCTTGGCTCATTGCCTCTTCATTTTCAAAGTCAGCAACAGTAGGGTGAGTTCCTCTCACACTTTGTGTCTTTCTGCTCTCTTCTGTTTGACTCTTCCTCCTCCTCAACTTTTAAGATGACATTGGGAAGCCCAGATAATCCAGGATAATTTTTCCACCTCAAGGTCTGTAACCTACATCATATCTGCAAAGACCCTTTTTTTGCCATGGAAAGTAGCATGTTCACAGGTTTGGGAATCAGGTTGTGGACATCTTTGGGGAGTCATCATGCTGCCTACCATACCACCTGGTCAACTATTTTGGGAACAACACCATCAAAAACAACAATGATTAAAGCAGTAATGCCAGTGTTACAGACGACAAAGTACAGGCCCAGTATATCCTGGCCCCACAACAGAAACCAGGCGGTCTGAGCCAAAACTCGTGCTCTTACCTGCTCTGCCCCTGCAAAAGCGCTTGACCTACAAACTCTGGAATCTGCAGAGACAACAGATTGCAGTTTTAGCCCTGATTTTCAGTGCCCCTTGCTAATTTCCTTACAGCTCTATGAAACAGGAATGATGCCCCAGGATGGGCCTGGAGAGATGGGGCTTGAAAGCCCTTTCCATTTAAAGAGAAAAATCAGAATCTTTTTACTCACATGACAGTGACAAAGTCATGGAATCAGGGTCTCAATGCGTCACACACAAGGGACTGGGTGTAGAAGCAAATATAAAAGTGTTAATCATAGAAAATGATCACAATGTAAAAAGTGAAAACAGAGGATAATAGAATAGGAGTCATTTACTATTTATTGAGCATCTGGGAAATAGCAGGCAGTGCACTCGGCACCTGGGATATAAAGTGAATGAGACAGGTAACCGCTCACCCCCGCCCCACTGGGGCTTACATTCTATGGGTTGCTGGAAGACTGACAATAAATAATAGGCATTCAAAAGAATATATATGAATTATATTATATATATAATATAGTATGTAATAAAGTGATAGTGCTTTGGAAAAAACAGAACAAGAAAGAGCGGCAGTGGTGAGGATGGGCAAGTTTCAGTTTTAAGTGGGGTGCTCAAGTCGGATTCATCAAGAGGGTGATATTTCAGCAAAAATTTGCAGGAGGTGAATGATTTGTAATGCAGGTATCAGGGGAAGAATATTTCAGGCAAATGGGATATGCAGTGCAAAGGCCCTGCGGTAGGAGCATGCCTGGTGTGCCCGAGGAAGAACAAGAAGTCCAGGGTGTCTGCAGTGGAATTAAGAAGGGAAACAGAGCAGAGGAGTCAGGAAGCAAAGGGGCCAAACCACGTATAACCTTGGCTTTTACCTTGAGTAAGCCACTGGAGCACTATGACCTGGTTTGCTGAATGTGGATTGGTGTGGCTGCTATGTTGAGAGTGGACTACTGGGGACAAAGTGGAAGCTGGGTGGCTAGTAATCTTGGCCAGTCTAGACTGGGTAGTAATAATTGGAAAGTCTGGACTCTGGCTCTATTTTCAAGACATGGATATGCTGATGGATTGGTCAGAGTCTTGAGCAAAAGAGAACTGTGGGCTGCCATCAACTGAGATGGGCAAGACTGAGGGCAGAACAGGCTTGGTAGAACGGGAGTGAGTGGAAGGGAAAAAGGAGAGTTCATCTTGGACATGGGGTGTTAAAAAATGTTCATTAGACATTCAACTGGGATGTTGGGTTGGCTGTTGGTTTTGCGTCTGAGGTTAAGGAGAGAGGTCTGGGCTGGAGACAGGATTCTTGGAGTTGCCACTGTAAGTTTAAAATCACAAGATGACTGAGGGCAGCAAGGGAGTGAGTGTAAAATGAGAGTTGATGGAGTCCCTGGGGCACTCCGTCTTGGAAGAGAAGAGGAAGAATAAGCAAAGGAAACAGGAGAGCAGAGCCTGGGAAGGTGGACCAAGAGACAGTGATGTCCTGGAATCTGGTGTCGAAGCTGAATACTGACTGTTGCATTTAGTAATGTGGGGTTCACTGGGCACTGTGAAGAGAGGTCTTTCCATGTGGTGGGGCAGCAGGGAGAACCAGGCTGAACTGAGCTTAAGACTTCATGGATTGGGGAAGGAATCGGAGTCTCCACATACAGACAACTGTGAGGAGTTTTACTGCCAAGGAGGTGAGAGACATGGAGTGAAGCCCTAGGGGTTTGGAGGATACCAATATTATTGCTAAAGATAAGAGAAGTAATGGCATGTCTATTGGCTGATAGGAATGATCCAGTAAAGAGGAGAAAGTTCTGAGGATATGGGCAATGGAGGGAAGAATTAGCTAGAGGGGACTGGGTCCAGGGTGCAGAAGAGGAGGAACTGGCTTTACAAAGAAGCATGAGATAAGAAAGCTGTGCCGCAGCCGAACTGAGGGAAATGAACTCTTGAGTAGCTCTTGTATTTCCTGGTCAAAGAGAGTCTTCCTCTCACCACGAGGCCACCATACCAGCAGCTGGAATGGCCAGTGTCTGGGAGGCTAAATTCTTTTGGTGGCCTTAACATTGCTTTTGTTAGAACCAAGCTGCCTTCAGGCTTTCTACCGGTTCGGGGTTTTTTGTTTTTGTTTTGCCAGGGAAAGTTCACTCTACAGGTTAGGACAGCAACACTTACTGGGTAAAAGGCAGCTATCTGATTCCCTTCTGGACCCGGGACTGGATTATTCAAAAGACAGAGTATACATGCATGTGCGTGTATGTCTGAAACATTACGCTGTGCACCAGAAATTGACACGACATTGTAAACTGACTAGACGTCGACGAAAATTTTTAAAAATCCAACATAATGAGATACAGGATTTAAAAAGAAAAATAAAAAGAGTGAAGGGGAAAAACAAACAAACCCCCCCCCAAAGACAGAGTAGGCGTGTACTTAAAGTCCCACCAGCAAAAAACAAGGGCACTGAAAGAGAAGTGCAGGGGGGAAGAGAGGAGTTTAGATTAACTGCACTTATTCAGAATTTTACCACCTCCAAAGCCAAAAAGAAATTATTCTGGTCTCTGAATGCATGTAAACTCTGTGTTTTACAGCTAAGTGTTGCTTTGTTTTCAATTTTCAGAAGGCAGGGCACCATTATTTGTGAATACTTACAGTTTATAAGAATCATAATTCAGCCATGTTTCAACCAGGTCCCTTTGAGTAGAAGGAACCCTGATCCACGGTCAGAGATGATAGGCCAGACTATACAGACAGTCCCAAGGGGGCCTGAGAGAAGCCATCTGCAGCTCACTTTAACTCATCACCTCTGAGTGAATAATAATAGGAAATGCACACCCTAAAATAGTAGGCCAGGGTATCATCTCTACATGTGACAAATGGCACATGGGGAGTCTAAATAAAGATTTTATTTCGTGAAATCCAATTACATCAAAGCCTTATGCAGCTCCGGGTCTGCCACACATGGCTCCACGGCCAAACGGCACTGAAGTCAGGGACGGGGGCCTTTTCCTGCTGTTTACACGGGAAACACATCAGTCTCTATTTGACCCTCCCAGTGAAGTTACTCCACTTGACCACACATTCAAGTGTTTACGTTTTCTTTTTCCC
This sequence comes from Vicugna pacos, assembly GCF_048564905.1. Classification (NCBI taxonomy): domain Eukaryota; kingdom Metazoa; phylum Chordata; class Mammalia; order Artiodactyla; family Camelidae; genus Vicugna; species Vicugna pacos. The sequence continues at coordinate 20,016,076 of NC_132989.1, read as the reverse complement.
CCCAAATGATATTCTCCAGAAAAGAAGTGGTAAGGGTGGGTGGGGCCTTGTCTTTCCCTGATAGTGGATGTTTTGAGGAGATGGGAGGCAATGCCATGGAAGAGGAGGGTAAGCCTCAGGATAGCCACGGGAGAGAGAACAGAGAGGAGCAGGCGGGCAGTGAGGGAGAACAGGAGTGAATTCAGTTCCCACTCGTCACGTGCTACAGTCACAAAGAGGAATAACCCACAGTTCCTGCCCTCAGTGTCTGATGGGTTGGAATGGAGGTTTTCAACCTTTTGAGTCATACCTGTTAGATAGTATTTCACATGCCCAACCCACTCCCATCATCCGTAAGGGCACTTCTGCACTGTGATAAGATACTCTGCAAATGTTGTGCAGTTCTGAGCTCAGTCGTGACGCATCTTCTCTTTCTCCACTGCCCTCTGTGTGGACACTGCTGCCAGCCTTCCCGTCCCCACTTCACGCGTGCCCCCGCGCACAGTACGCATGGGGTTAGGTGGATATTGACCCATCCCCGGCTCTAGGACCTAAGCAAACCTGTTATCATTCTGTTTGGCTCAGGAGAAGGGAGGGTGACCTCTCTTTTCCTGGAGAGAAAACCAGACTGCGGTGTAATGGTTGGAGGGAGGGGTGGGACGAGGAAGACAAGCTCCCTCTCCGAGGGGCGGTGCAGTGTGACTGCGGGACCTACAACTGCTGCTGTCACTTTGCTCCCATGAGTGACGCCAGCGTGAGATGAAGCCAGCGGAGCCAAGAGAACCGCAGCTGGGAGGAGCAACAGCCAGACACAAACATGCCTAAAGTCCATGTAACACACATCCTCGTGGGTGTACTCTTATCTACTTATTCATGTATGTATTTCCATCGTAGGAGCTAATACATTCCTTTTATGGTCTAATCCAGCGTGAACAGGGTGTTGGGAAGTTGCCACCAAAAGCACTGTTACACACGTAGCGAGTCTTCCAACCCTGTGGCTAAGAACCTCTGGTCTAGAGCAAGTTCACATATGTTACTAGTTTGACAAATAAAACAACTATATCTTCATAACAATAACTATTATAGCATTATATATGTTATATATTATGTAAATATACATTGTATAATATATTTATATGATTTATATTATATTTACATATATAAATGCTATATATTTATGTAATATATTTACATATATTATGCAAACAATATTTATTATTTATAGATATAAATACTATGTAGTATTTACATAATATATTTACATATATAATATATTTTTATGTAATACTTATGTAATATACGTAATATGTTGTAATAGAATATATAATGTGTATGTATGTAAATGTATATAAATATGTGTTACATAAGATAACATTGTATATTTATATATAAATAATATCTATTTACATAGTACATATTTATATAATATACACTATTATATATTTACATATATAAAATACAAAAGTAAGCAACAGCATTTAGAAAGATGTCCTTGGATTGAGGTGGTGGTGGCAATTGTGATTTGCAGCCTAAGAGACAAAAGGCAGAGAATGAAAATGAGAACTCCAGATGAAGAAATACTTATGATTCTTAATTGGCTCTAAATATATAGAGTGACCAGGGAGGTCTTCCCATTGCCAAGCTATCCGTTCAGGAACAGTGATGGCAGAGGTGTGGCTAGAAGAAGAGAAAGCCCCTGTGGACAGTGGTGGTAGGTCTGGACAGGAAGTGCTAAAACATTACTGGACGAACCAATGAAGCTAATGCGCAGTGATGCTGACGTAGTACAGCATCTCAGAGGCCTGCAAATTAAAGCTACCAGTGGGTATAGCAAACATTGGGCCATCGACGGAAAAGCAAGTGTTCCAGGCCCACAAGCAGCTTGTTTGCATAAATGCAGCAGACTGAAGCTAGTGTGCGAGAGGGTCCTGGAGAATGCGGGACCTGAAGCTGCATCACTTTTGTTGACTCAGCAAGACATGCCACCTTTGGCCACGTCCTTAACTACACTGTTCATGTCCTTCCTTTAAGACCATTTCCCCTCCCTCCCTCCCAGCTCTCCTTTTATTTTTGCCTTCCTTTCCCTTGTGTATGGATGCTGCTTTTATGCACAGCTCCTCGTTGTACAATTGAGATCGGTCCTTAGATATGACTGTGCAAGTTCAGCCTGAGTGGCTCGAGGCAGTTTCTTGAACTTGATCGCTTTTGGGAAATTTTTAATATTTCCTGGAAATTGCCTGAGTCAGCTCAAGAGTCAATGATAAAACATATCCTGTAAGTCCTGTGTACAACATGTGGGCCGAGAAAGGACAGAGCAATTTTCCAGCTGTTCAAATAATGAGCAAAATACTCCCTTCAGGGGATTCCTTTGCGTAGGACAGAAAGCTAAGGCAGGATGGAGTGGGAAGGAAGGTTGGGGGATGTCTGGAAAATTAAGGGGGAGACAAGACAGTGTGGTGCTGGAAGGCCTCTAAGTGCTAAGAAGACAGCTCTTGAGGAAGAGTTAAGACTGGAGTCAAACCAGAAGCTCCCCTGATTTTCATTCTTCCCATACACAACTTTGTCAGTATCTAAGAGAGAGGAAGGAGAAGCAGAGCAAGGAGTGTGTTTGGAAAACTTCGAAGAACCAAATGAGTGTGGCTTTCTCATCGCACAAATGCTGTATTTTATCTTGCAACTCTTAGACTGCAGATGGGCAGTGTCTCTCATGCCAGGTCTGTGGTTGAGTGATGGTTTAGAAATAAAGCGCATTTTCTCTCTGGTTCCCAGGGCTCAAATTTCCAGGGTACAGCAGAAATCTAGTAGCTTGAGTCTCTCCATGCGACACAGAGCTTTACTAAATCTCTCCAGGTTGGAGACCTTCACAACTTTGTTAGGGGAACCACCTACCTTCTTTCCCCTTTCATCTTTCCCTCCCTCCTTCCGGCCATTCATTAAACCAACAGCTCAGAGAGCACTGATGGGTATCAGACGCTGTGATAGGCTCGGGGAACGCGAGAGTGACTAGGCGTGGTTTCTGTCCCAGAGCAGGTTATTCCCCAGTTGAAGAGCCACACTGTGAATAGATAAGTTACAATATGGAAAGATGACTGTTACAAAGAAGGCAGAATGGTGGGAGCCCCGCTGGCGGTGGAATGTTCTTGCCTTGCTAACTAAAGTAGGGTAGGGGGCAGCCCACCCGCTACCTCCACAGAACCAGGCACCCGAGAGCTTATCAGCCAGCGGGAAGTTCTGATACCAAGAATAACATTTTAGCTGGCAGAGGATCACTCCCAGGCAGAGGTTTGAGGAGTTGGTGTTACAAAATTTCCACATTTCCTTTCACAGACCGTTGGTTGGAAGGAAATCGGCATTGTTTTTTATTTGCTTGTTTATGTTTTTGAAGAGCAAAGTCATCTGGCAGTTTTTCTATCAAAATAAAGCGGGACATAAAAATACACATCCTCTGACCCTGCAATTCTATTTCTAGGAAATTGCCCTCAGATACATTCTGAGGAATGTTCAGGGATAAAGGTATAAGTAAGCTCATGAAAACAGTGTTTGTAAGAGTGAAAAATTATAAATAACCTAAGTGTCTAATTAGAGAGAAATGGTTAAATAAATTATACAATTCTAGGCAGTACTTTAAAGGAACTGTGTAGAGATCTAAGTGGAAAGAGATTGTTGAGCACCAAAAGCATGCTGCAGAATAATTTATGTAGTCTAATAACAATTACGATTTTTAAAAACCCTATACACATGCAAACATTATATCATTATATCATTCTATCTATCTATCTATCTATCTATCTATCTATCTATCTATCTATCTATCTACCTACCTACCTATCTACCTACCTACCTACCTACCTACCTATCTAAATCTGTCTATCTAGAAAAAAGCATGGAAAGGTGTCCACAAGTTAACAGCAGCTATTTCTAGGGAAGGGAATAAGGTTGAAAGTAGGCGCTGGGATGGGTAGAAGGGATATTAACTTTTACTTTACATATTGCTACATCATTTAAAGGTTTTAAAAATTAAAAAAAATTTTAATTGATGTACAGTCGATTTATAATGCTGTGTTGGCTTCTAGTGTACAGCATAGTGATTCAATTATACATACATATATATTTCCTTTTCATGTTCTTCTTTATGATAGATTATTATAAGATATTGAATGCAGTTCCCTGTGCTATACAGTAAGACCTTGTTGTTTATTTTATATTGAATTTTTTTTTCAAGGAGCATGCATTCATATATTACTCTCACTAAAACATAATGACGGTTCAAATTCCAATGGCATCCAACACACCACTTCGGGCATGGGGCGGGAACGCAGTCTCCAGTGAAGTGGTGAATGGTTGGCAAAGTTCAGCTGCACAGAAGTGGCTTCTGATGTTCTGAAGTTCCCGTAAGGGAGAAGCCTCAAACTTGCTCTTTCTTAGTCAAATCTAAGACTCTGGGGATTAGCCACGTAGCAGATCTCAGGCGAATGTGTGAAACTTCTGAGCTGAGCCTTTTGGTTCTGCCCATGTGGTGCCCCAGTGACAATCCAAAAAGTGGAAAGTTCTGTCAATTTCACTGGTTGCTTTGACTACAAAACGGGCCTGTCCCTCCCCTAGACGGCTCACTGACAGCATCAGTCAGACCAGTTAGACTTGCTGTCACGAAGACAACAAGCCCACTTATTAGACAGAAATGCTTCCTTTTCTACCAGTCGCCGTCCCTTCTTGCACAGACAGAACCGAAAACATGCATGGCGCCCCCCTGCTGTTCACTTAAGTCATCAGCTTCTTTGTTCAATCTTTGAAGCTGCTTTTTGGCAGGAGTGTGGAGGAGGCCCAAGGACTTCCTAGCCTAAGAGCTGAAGTCAGTTCAGCTTGCAGGGAGCCCTGGCGGACGGGGGGAAGACCGGCTTTGGATCCTGACAGACCTAGATCTGCGCCCTGTCTGTCCTCCTGGGCACTGTGACTGTAGGAAAGTTCCTCCACCTCTCTGGGCCTTACTTGACTTATCTGCAAATGAGGAGCATATTCTGCAATTCAACTGCTGTAAGGATTAAACATGCCTTGCATGGAGTCTGCCCTGTCGTCCCTGTGTTACTGTACGCATACTGAAGAGAAACACCAGGGTTTGCTTTTGAAGGAGAATCATTCTGAAATTGTCATCTGGTCCATAAGCTTTCCTTCTGGTTTGCCTTTTTCAATTCAGCAAAGGTCTCTTTTCTGGCTTGAGCAATATCTTGAATTTCAGGTTCAAGGCAGTTTGGTTTTCGGGTGGGGTGGGGTCAGCACAGTTTGGGGTGTCCTAGTGGGCTTCTGCTCCCAGCAACTTGCCCATGTCTTCAAAATATCTGGTAAATACTGAAAGCAAATTTCACTGAGCTGGTAATTCCAGGGGAAACAGGACTTCAGACTGTTTACCGAGAAGACACCCAGGCAGGCACTATTTGGTCTGATTTTTACCACCGGGGACAATTTTACTTTTTCGGTCCTCCCAATTCTCCTGCCACCGCGGCAGGAGTCCTTTTGGGGTTAGGGCTCAGGCAGTTCTGTGGGCCGCAGTGAGACCCACCCACTTCTCATCTTCAGAAGGACAGAATAACAGGGGTGGGTACAAAAAGTGTATTCGGCTTCCTGTGTCTGGAAGCAGACCAACCTGAAGCACAGGAACACTGGACAGTGTTAAAAACCTAGCTGGGAGCGCTACCTTCATATACGCAGAGGGGAGACATGGACGCTTTATGAACATGGCTGAATTCCCACTGAACTGAGCTCCCCACCAATTACCACTTGGCCACATGGTTGGGGTGACCAGCAAGACGAACCAGGTGCTTCCCGAGAAGTAATCTCACAGAGCTGTTGGTGGGGCTGCAGAATGGACACGGGAACAAAGGAAGGTCGCCCAGCTGGTCCACTGCAGAGCCTGGATTTTCATCTATGCTGTTGGCCGCTGAGTCCAAGCTTGGAACTGCTGGGGTAATGAAAGGTCCTACGGACCCCATCACAGTGGACCAGCCAGTGACTTTGAGGAAGTGGTTGAACATCTCTGCAGCCTCAGTTTACTTATCCATGAGAATGGGAGCAAGAAGAGGCTCTCCCTCGGAAAGCAGTTGCGTGGATGCAGCGATTTAACACATCTAGAGTCTGCTGCACGGTGTCGGCACATCCTACGGGCCCGCACGCTGTTATCTGTCAGTGTTGTGATTACTGTTATTTCTGAATCCTAGACCCCTACAGCAGCTCCATCAAACAGGCCTTATGGCCATTTCATAATGAGGAAACTGAGGCTCAGAGCTTTTAAGTGACTTAGGAGAGTGAGCCAGCAAGGGGCAGAGCCGACTTGCACGTACCAGTGCTACAGGTACCCAGCCCCTGGTGAAGGTGGGAAGCTGGGCATTAGCGGGTGGCAAGGGATGTGACATGGAAACACAAAGCACTGAAGTAACACACAAAGCCTTGCTTTTGTTTTAGCCTAGGGTGGCTCAGGCTCCTGACTGGTGCTCTGGCCTCTCTCCCAGGTCGCCACACTACAGCCCCTGATGGCATCCTTTCTCCTGACCCCATTCCCAATAGAGGCCTGTGAAGAACCAGACTGCCCCCCTCTTCACAGGGGGGAGGGTGATGTGGCAGCCAGGGCGGAACCTGCGGAGGGGGCCACGTTTGACGGTGTGGAACTTGGGGTCTCTCTGCCTGATGATCAGCAGAGGTGGGCTCAGGCCCTTCTAGACTGTTCAGCTGTGGCAGAAAACTAATTCCAGAGCCCCCCACGTGACAGGAAGCTGCCTCTCTGAACAGGTCTGTGCTCAGTGTGCAGCTGTGTGGATGCTCAGGGCATGGGGAAAGCAGAAGCCTCTGTCAGGCAGTCAAGCAAAAAAAAAATGAAAAGGTCAAGAAAAGTCCCCTGCAGAAGATTTTAGGACTGTGGGGTGTTTTATACAGAGTGATGACACATGCTGTCCTCTGGACTGGGCTTAGAGAGTGACAGAACTTTCTAGGTTAAAAAAATTTTTGTTTGTTTAGCAACATCTGTTAGTCATGCAACAATATTTACTATGTGCCAAATTGATGCTGGGCACTTGCTGGGTGCGAGGGAGAGCAGAGAACATGACGGCCCCCCATCTCTGCCCTCAGCGGGCTCATGCTCTAGAAGGGAGACAGGCATTAAACACATGCTTAGAAGAATCATTATATGAACTGTAACAGGGATAAGCATAATGAGGGAAAAGGCACAGAATGGAGGAATCTGATCTAATGGGATGGTGGACAGTCAGAGAAAGCGATATTTAATCTGAGGCTTGAAGTTTCCAGGGAAGTAGGCCAGGCAGAGCTGGGTGGGCCAGATTCATCATTCATTCATTTATTCCACAGTTATTTGTTGAATACCTCCCATTACCAGGCACTATTCTAGACGATTAGGAAACACGAGTGAGCGAATCAGACCAAAACTGCTATGCTTATAGAGTTAAACTCCCAGTCATTCTGATTATTGCCATGTAACCAGCACTCAGTTGTACTGCAATGTATCAAACTCAAAACTGTGTGTGTCAGGAAAGGCTCTGCTGGCTGGTTCATCACCACAGAGCATGATCAGGGCTTCCTCACACACGTGACTGGATCCTGTCTGAGATGGAGGGTGACTAATCTCCAAGGGCCTCTGACTCTGAGTTCAAAGCCAGGTGCAGATTACTCAAGCATTTGGGACTCTGAATATTTGTATTTGTCTAATTCACTTTGGCAACAGCAAGCCAATGAGTGTGAATTGGGCACCCCTGAGATATGCCTGTAGATCAGGAGTCAGCAAATGGGTCTGTAGACCAAACATAGCCCTCTGCTTGTTCTTATAAAGTTTTATTGAAACACAGGTACGCTCATCGGTTTTGTTTTTGTCTTGCCTATGGCTGCTTTCACACTACCGTAGTTGAAAAGGGATCAGTGTCTGCCACAGAGATTGTCCTGCCCACAAAACCTAAAATATTCATTGTCTGCTTTTTATAGAAAAAGTTTGCTGACCTTTGCTATATAGTTTCCGTGACTTAAATATCCATGATGCGCCAGTTACTGGACAAGGGCTTTATATGCATCAAGTCATTTGATTCCCATGGCAGTCCTTTGAGAAAGGTATTACACCCATTTTACAGATAGAAACATAGAAGTCTGAGGGGGTTAAATAACGTCTCCAAGATCATAATAAGTTGTGGAACTGAGATTTGAATTCAAGTTGACATTAAGGACCTGGCTGTTTTAGACTTCAATGATGGATTTTCAAGATGCCAGCCATGTAAAGTCCCACTCTCAGTAAGCGGCAAGTGCTGTCCAGGAGGGATAAAGTAGCCCCTTTAATTAAGGCCAGGATGAGGTGTTCATACTTTAATGGGAAGCATGGGAGACAAGAGCTTACAGCAGGGAGGGAGGGAGAAGGACAGGTCGGTCCTGATACTCAAGGACTTCCCAGGACTCCAGCCCCTTGGCTCATGGTCTGGGATCCAGATCTGTCACCTGGGGAACTCCTGTGGGGCCCTCCATACTGGTATTGCTTCCAGAGGTTAGGGACTAGCGGCCAAGTTAGGGAGGTAACAGCAGGAACGCAAAGATGGGGGTGGATGAGAGGAACTCAAGGAGAGTGGTGGTAGCCAGGACAGTGACTTCCCCAAGACGTCCGCAGCCTGACGTCTGGAGCTTGTGAATATGTTAGGTTAGGTGGCAAAGGGGAACTCAGGCTGCAGATGGAATTAAAGCTCCCAATCAGCTAGCGTCACAAGAGAGAGGTAAAATCTTGGATTATCTAGGTGGGCCTGATGTAATCACAATAGTCCTTCAGAATGAAGGAAGGGGACAGAAGGAGTCAGAGGGAGAGTTGAAGATGCTACACAGCTGGCTTTGAAGATGGAGGAAGGAGCTCTAGAAGCTGGAAAAACCAAGGTAACAGATTCTCCCCTAGAGCATCCGTGCAGCTCTGCCGACAACTTGCCTTAGCCCAGTGAGACCCGTTTCCAACTTCTGACCTCCAGAACTGTAAGACAATGAATCTGTGCTGTTTTCTGCTACTTAATTTGCCGTCATTCGTCATAACAGCAATAGAGAACCAGTACAGGGAACAACCCACTGCATCAGCTTGCTGCAAACCCAGGTATGTCATCGAGGGAGGTGGACACGGAATTCCTGATTAAATTAGAAGAGATGCCCTTGGTGGCAAAAACCCCATTAGTTAAACAAAAACATGGAAAGTAGCCTAAAGTGATCGTGCTGGGTGCATTGGTGCCTCTTACTGCTCACAACGGTAGCAGTGTCATCTGCTGAGACTGAGCACTTACTGTGTGCAAGGCTCTGGGCTCACATTTCTATTCTTTGTAGCAACTCCATGACCTAGGCTTTGGTCTCCATTTTTCCATATAAAGGGAGAAACTCAGAGAGCTTAAATGACCTACACAAGGTCATACATACAGAAAGGGGTTCTGAATTCAAGTTTCATTCCATCATGCAACATTGTTGGGGCAAATCTACTCTGAGCTTTCTTTACCCTTTCAAATATTTGGGGGAGAGGAAAGAGAGAAGGTTATACACCCCACGGGGGAGAGATGTTATCCATCCTGGCTATTACTTAACCCCTCTGCCTTGAACAATATCTAGTGCTTAGCAGGCCCTCCATATATGCATTTTCTTTTCCCCAATGATGAGTGAAAAAATGGATGGATGGAGGGAAAACTCTAGTGTAGGAAAATGGAAACCTAAGTTAGAATCGAAGAGCCGTAGAGCTGGAAGTGACCTCAGAAATGGTTTAATCCGCTTCTTTGCTTTTACAGATGGGCAAACTAGTCACAGTGAGTAGAAGAGGGTGATCTCTGAGGGAGTCAAAAAAACGCTCTGCTGAGGAGGGGTGGTTTTGGATGCACACACATTTAAGAAGAGTGGGTTATTGGATTATAAATGGAACTTCACATGTAACTGATTCCGTTCCAGATATTCTAAACTGACCCTGAGAAGATACAGGCTAACGTGGGTCATTCTACTATCTCACTCTCAGGACTAGTCATTGCCTCCAGGCAGTGGGAGAAGAGGGGATGCCCAGGCAGACATCAGAGCAGACAACAGAACACAGGGGCTGACTTTCAGAGCTGATTCTCTTCCTCAGCCCTTGGTGAAGTCCTAGGTGCTCCCTGACCTTGGAAAAGAGCAGAATTTTCACCAGAGTTCGACAGTCTTGCACTTGTCAGAGCATGCAAATCTGAGAGGAACGAGGTTCCAGAAGCAGGCGGGCCAAGGGAGTAGGTGCGAAGAGTTTTTGCAAAAGGAGAAAGAGAACGGAGCAGGGATGTCTTTTCCATACAGGGAAGCTGAGACACCTGGCACACCTGAGACTGGTAAGAATGTGCCTAATAAACGTGGCTCAGCACTTGGTGAATGCAGAACCGTGTGAGTTCCAGACAGCCTTGTGGGTTTCACATCGGGTCAGTCCTTTAAAGGTTGGAGGTAACAAGAGCAGAGGGAGGACTGGGCTATAAAATGATTGTGTAACTTCACCTGTTGTGTTAGGCAACATGCGAAGGTCAGTGTTTCAACTGGGTGAATGAAAAGATCAAAGTTTTCTCTTTGTTCATTGTAAGGAAAATGTACACGACAATTCAAAGGCCTGCTGTATAGACTGTGGATTTAGGGTGGTATTAAGAGGCTCTTAATTTGGAGAACTTCTTTGCAAAAGAGAAAGGATTGGATATGATAATATAATCAGACACAGACACATCTGATTCATCTTCAAAGGGAGACAGCACAGGAGTGGCTAAGAACTTGAAGTCAAAATGGACCACTCTAATTGCCATAGATATTGGCAGAGTCACATCTCAAGCTGCTTCATCTTCAAAAAGAAAAAAAATAATAGAAACCTTTCATAGGATTGTTTTGAGGATTAACACAGGCAATGCAGGTGGTGCATAATACATACTCAGCAAACACATGTAATTTGTATCCATTTTCCAGCGCCCTGGTGATGTTTTCCATCACCAAATATTTTAGTGAAGCTGTGGTGTGTACATGAATTTCTGCCTCTCTGATTGGTCTTTTAAAATGTTGGATACAATGTGTCTAGAGGAAGAGATGAAATAACACTCATCCTCTAGTTTTGCAACCAAATGAGTCCCGGAGTAGAAAAGGACAAATGAGCCTGTGTGTGGAATGCAGACCCAGCTACTTAGGCTGGAGGAAGGGATCTCTAGTCAGCTCCCCTAGACGCACAGCCAGCAATCTGTGCTCCGGATGGGTGCCCTCTCTGCCTTACTACGTTGTAAATACGGGGCCATTTTCCTGTGGTCTTCCTGCAACTCGAGCCTCTAAATTACAGAGACAAATGCATATACCTTCCACACAGACATCACCCGGGACCAGCCCAAGATCTCCACTCCCATGGAATCCAGGCAGATGGGGTTAGTTCCTTGACCAAACACCAGTGTGTGCTTTGTTTACAAGAATCAGGTGAGCAAAACCAGGAGCGGTGCTCCAGGCGGGCGGGCTGAGCTGACCCCAGGGAAAAAAATCTGGAAACTTAGGCTCCCTGGCAGTACCGGACCTGGTGTGCTAACTGATGTGTTTGCTGATTAAATTCTGAACCCAAACCTGTTTGGGGCTTGCGTCAGTTTTGCGTCTTTGATCCTTGATTTTGCAGTGCTTCGGTTCTCAATTTATTGTTTTGTTTGTTTTGTTTTGTTTTCAGTAAACTGCATAAATGACTCATCAGCAGGAAATGTGGACAAATAGTCAACGTAACTGAAAATACAAGTAAACCTATTTCTTTCGTGGGGAGGATTTGCTTAAAGGGGAAAGAACCTTGGGAAGACAGACTGTAGTTCCCAGGGCAAAACTCTGCTTTGTGTGGGATCCTGGCCCCTTTCTCTGAGACAGAGATGGCAGGGGCCCAGCTGGGAAGGGGGCATCTATCCATGTGGGGAGCTTGGGATGACTGGTTTAGAACTGGCAGTCGCTTCATCAGGAACGTAAGTGATTCTTGAAGCGCAATCTGACAGCTGTGTGTGTGGGCACACACGCGTGTGTTTTCTGTAATACTAAAGAATGATCTTTCTGGCCACTCATATGACTAATGCAATGACCGATTATAGACGGAGGTCTAGTTCTATGACTCACTGAGCAGACGATGACGCTGCGCACTACCAAACATACCGTGAAAGAACTGAAACAGGGTTAGCAGCTAGGTAGGACACTTACCACGTGGGCACAGTCTTTGGGGACATAAAGTCTGTTCCTTGATTGCAATGCCTGCGTGCCCTTTGATTCCGAAATCTTCCTAATTCCCATGGAAACAACTTTGTGAGCACGGCAGTCACAGAGAGCGGTTAGGAGAACTTGCCTTTGCCTCCTAACTGAGATGAGAGCGAGGCAAAGCGGCAGTGCTGATGAGAGCGTTGCGTCAGCAGGGCCTCTCCAGAGTTCACGTGTGGACTGAATCCAAGTTGCAAAGTTCAGGAGGTCCCCAGAGCTCGCTGGAGAGCCTTTCTGTGAAGACTCATGAGAGGTGGGAATATTTCTCTTCCTTTGTTCGGGCCAGGTGACCAACTCCCTCCGCTTTCCCACCTGACCTCCTTGTGAGTCCCCGCGGTGGGCACTTCCCCATCTTCCCATCGGTGACAGGCCTGAGAGCCTGCTGGGACACCACACTGGCAGGAAGGGTCGCACTCCCGGGAAGTTTCTCTCCATTATGACTGTCTATTGAATACAGAAAACAGGAACCTCCAACTAATCTTCTGATTCTAGGTATCTGGCAAAAGCAAAATAAAACTGAAGGCAATATATTGTCTTGCCACAACGCAACTGAAATAATACGGGTCGGTATGACTATGGATCATATGGTAAGTCTGTTTTTAGTCTTTTGAGGAATCTCCGTACTGTTTTCCATAGTGGCTGCACCAAATTACATTCCCACCAGCAGTGTAGGAGGGCTCCCTTTCCTCGACACCCTCTCCAGCATTTATCATTTGTGGACATTTGAATGATGGCCATTCTGACTGGTGTGAGGTGATACCTCATTGTAGATTTGATTTGCATTTCTCTGATAGTTAGCGACATTGAGCATTTTTTTCATGTGCTTACTGGCCATGTGTATGTCTTCACTGAAGAATTGCTTGTTTAGGTCTTCTGCCTATTTGTAGAATGGGTTGTTTATATTTTTATTATTAAGTTATATGAGCTGTTTATCTATTCTGGAAATTAAGCCCTTGTTGGCTTCATCTTTTGCAAATATTTTCTCCCATTCTGTAGGTTGCCTTTTTGTTTTGCTTATGGTTTCCTTTGCTGTGCAAAAGCTTATAAGTTTAATTAGGTCCTATTTGTTTATTTTTGCTTTTTTTCCTATTGCCTGGGTAGACTGCCCTAGGAGAACATTGCTAAGATTTATGTCAGAGAATATTTTGTCTATGTTTTCTTCTAAGAGGTTTATAGTGTCTTGTCTTATGTTTAAGTCTTTAAGTCATTTTGAGTTAATTTTGGTGTATGGTGTGAGGGAGTGTGCTAGCTTCATTGATTTACATGTTGCTGTCCAATTTTCCCAACACCATTTGCTGAAGAGACTGTCTTTACTCCATTGTGTGTTCTTGCCTCCTTCGCCAAAGATTAATTGACCAAAAGTCTGTGGGTTTATTTCTGGGCTCTCTATTCTGTTCCACTGATCCATATGGCTGTTTTTATGCCAACAGTATGCTGTTTTGATGACTGTAGCTCTGTAGTGTTGTCTGAAGTCTGGGAGGGTTATTCCTCCAGCTTCATTCTTTTTCTTCAGTGTTGCTTTGGCAATTCTGGGTCTTTTGTGATTCCATATAAATTTCAGGATAATTTGTTCTAGCTCTGTGAAAAATGTCCTGGGCAATTTGATAGGGATGGCATTAAATCTGTAGATTGCTTTGGGTAGTATGGCCATTTTAACAATATTAATTCTTCCAATCCAGGAACATGGCCCTTTCTTTAATATCATAAAAATAAAAATTTGGAAGAAGGAAGAAAGCTTCTCATGCACCCTGAGTAAGGATGAATTTGCCCTTTGAAATAACAAATGTCACAGGATGTGTACACATTTTCATTAAATTAAAAGTGGCATGATCACTGCAGGGGTTAAGACCTCAGAGATTGGAACCGGGCGCCCTGGGCTGTCACTTGCCATCTGCAAGACAGTGGGCATGTTATAAATGCACTGTGCCTCAGATTCCCTGTTGATAAAATGGGGACAAAAACAGAACTGATCTTAATAAGGATGGCTCTGAGAATTAAACAAGTTAATATGTGCATAATTTCTGAAGTGGTGCCTGGCAATAATTAACCATTATATATCTATATCTATATCTATATCTATATCTATATCTATATCATCTATATATCACCTCCTATTCTATTCCTAAGGTGCTACTATTTTATGGTATCACTTCTATTTCCCTACCATTTTTGTCAAGCTAGTTTATCATAATTGAACATTATTTTTATTATTTTAGTATATGCTGTTCTCTGGCCTCTTACACCTTGTTCAATCATTTGCTCATTCATTCAAGCCTTTCAACAAATTTTTTTTTGCAAACTTATCATGAGCCAAGAACATAAGAACATTTGAATTCCTTTTTTTGAGTACATTTAAAAAAGGATGGCTGGCCTCGCTTAACTGATATTTTTTTGCCTTTTTTTTTTCCTGTAATTATAGAGATACTCAGTAGTGTATCTCACTGGCAGGTATCCTCAGGGAATCTCACCAACATTTTTGCCAGATTCTATTTCCTAGGAAGTTTTTCTTTTCTTCTCAGTTCTCTGAAAATATATATGTTGGTGCCTACATATTTAAAAAGGAATTGATTCTGTCCTTGTTTCATTTCTTTTCTTTCTTCTAATAAAACTTTTCTGAGCATATGCTAAGTGCCCTCCACTTGCCCACGCCACGCGGCAGGTACAAATACCCCAAGCATCCTCTTTGTAGAGCTCCGAGTCTACCGGGGAGATTGATGTTCAACAGAAAGCACACAAATATATTGGTAATCCCAAATTATTCTAAGTGCTATAAAGGAAAAAAATTTAACATACGATGAGAGGGTATTAACAGATGACTAGATTTAGAATGGGAGGGTCAAGGAAGGGTCACTGAGGAAGTGACATCCGAGGTGAAGAAGGGGTGATGGGCTTTGGGGCACAGGGAAGAACTGTGTGGGGAGCCTGGGGCAGAGGAGCCCATCCAGCCCCTGCAGAGCCTGGAAGGAAGCCCTGGCGGAGAGAGGCAACGGAACAGGTGAGGAGGTGTGGCTGGCGGGGCAGGCTGGTTCGGGGTTCTCTGCTTTATGGTCACACGCAAGGACTGCCTCTAAAGGGGTGCAAGCAGTGGAGTTCCGTAGGCAGGTTCACTTTTTGGAAGGATCCTCTCGTGCTCTGTGAATGAAATGGGCTAGAGGACCACTGGAGGTCATAGCGGCTTTGGGGAGGTCCTGAGCCTGAGCTCCCCGTCGCTTGACTGGATCAGCGAAGAACATCCAAAGTCCTGTTGATGAGAACATCTGATATTCCTAACCACTGAGCCCACTGTAACTGTAGGAGACAGTGGCCAAATCCAGTGGTCTCCACCATGGGGTGACATGCTCTAGAAAGTGTAGGAGACAGTCCAGTGCAGGGTGGCAGGGAAATATTAGGTCTTCTAATTCTAAAAATAGTAAATAAACTAAAAACTTTAAAAATCTCATTCTTTCAAAATTATCCATTTCTTTGTACATTTTATAATGTACAAAATACACACACATAAATATATGCATATGTATGTGCACACACATATGTGTGATTTATGAGCAAACACATGTGCATATATGGGGTGGTGCTAAAAAGCTTTCTGCTGACTGGGGGCTGTTGCTTCCATGCTGCCAGTCTGTTCTCTGTGTCAAGGGTTACTCTGACTCAACCCTGAGTTACTATTATAGGATTTTTAATTGAGATTTAAAGAAAACATAGGCCACAATATAGACAAATAAATTCAAACAAGTGAAAACGACAACAAATGTAACTAAACGTCTGCTCATCTCACAAGGCTCAGCCTTTCCAAAGCCTAGGACAGGGCCTGACACACAGTAGGTTTTTCATATATATTTGCTGAATGGCTACATGGATGAAGGGAGAACTAATTTAATGAATAAAAGTAAAATCAATTCTGTGACCTAAAATTTACCTATGAATGATCTTAAACTGCTTCAGTGCCCTAATAAATAGAACTGCTAACCTCTCACTTGACTGCAGGCAAACGTTTCAGACACATACTGTTTTTCTGTGTGACTCCCTGGTTCCTTTGTGGGGCTCAGTCTTCTAACCAGCACCTTATCCCATCCAGGCTTTGAGAGTTTCTGGGCGCCGGCTGGGTCCCCTGCCTGGCAGATGCTCAGCAGCGTGCACTTCTTCATCGCATTCCCTCCCAGCCTCCCTGGCTCGCCTTCCTCAGGGCCACACCCATTAAACTCCTGGTTCCGGCAGGAGAAGCGTAAGTGAAATGTGAAACCCATCTTCAGCGGATCGTCTTTTCTCCAGCCAGCCTGGGTATTGATTCAGGTTCTCTCCCTCAAAGTGAGGGTCGATGACATGTGACGAGGTAAACAAACAGCGCGGGTTCTGGCGATGTTCTGAGGAGCCACTAAGAATTCCCTGGGGTGAGCGGGGAATCCCAGGCAGAGGTCTGCCTTGGCTCCCGGCGGCCACCGCTGCGGCTGAACAACCCTGAGCAAAGACTGCAAATCACATAGATGGCCGTGGGGGCCGGCAGGCAGTGCGAACGCAGGGTGGGCTTCCAGGGCCGTGGAGGACAGGGGACTTATGCAGTGTCCAGAGGGAACAGCTGCTCCTCGATTCTAGCCCAATGCCTCCATGTAAAATCACTTTAGATAAAATACTCCATTTTTCAAATGTTGGCAATTGATTCAACTTAAAAGACCCCATTGTCTTGGCTGAAGAAAACATGGCAGAGGGCTGGAATCCACCCATGAGCCACCTTTGCAACTTCCGGTCAGAGCTGTTTTCTTCCAGAATCTCCCTAGTTCCTTCTTGGCTTGGTGTCACATTTGTTTCATATCTTTCCTTCCTCTCTTCTAAATAGCCTTAAATTAGTCCAGATTTTTTTTTCTTCAGTCCTTATGGAGGAGGAAACAATAGGGATCTTTTTTTTTTATATAAGTGTTGTTTGGAAATTAAAAATAAAAACAACCACAAGTCTTCCTTTTTCAGTGGAAGAACAGAGCCGCCTGCCGCAGACTTGGGAGCAAAGGAGCAGAGGATTAGAAGAAAATTTGGAAGAAGAGGCAGGCAGTCAGCTTTTCCTCCTCCAACTCTCACCTGGAACCCCGTGTTGATCCTTCATTCCCTGCAATGCCCTTCCTACCTTCCTGTTTCAAGGGCTCTCTCTTCTGGCCGAACCTAGGCCTGGGACTCCTTCCATCCAGATTTGTAGGAACCTTAAGTTCTCAAGTCCCTTGAGGTGGACGCAGCACCGAAGTTGATTAATAACAACTCTATTTTCCTTTGGGAACTGACTCCTTCCAATTGGGAGGCAGGGGTGTGTGTCCATCCACACATCCTGTCCTCCTCTGCCTGGGGACCTGCACGTGGGTGCCCAAGGGAGGGTGGTTCCCCACGAAAACATTGACAAGCTGGCACTCAAAAAAAAAAGCCCATTGCTGGCGACCACCTGACCCAACACGGGGTAATGTGGCTTTGGGGAGGAGGCCAGTTCCCAGAGAAGCTTTTGCCTAGTTTGCTCAGGCTGTGGGCGAGGAAGCTGAAGTTCGCAGATGACCAGCCTGAAGCACAAGAGATGGGACCTGTGGTGTGTCATCCGTTTGTGATGCAGCTCGTGGGCTCTGGGCCATATTGGTTTATCGGTTCTCTGCCTCAGTTGCCTTATCTGCAAAATGATCACAATGGTTTCTGACTCAAATAAATTTTCTGAGAACGAATGAGGTCTTATCTTCAAAGTACACTGTGTTTTCCAAGTATACAGTGTAACTAGTAAACAGATTACCCTGGAGGGTGGGTGCACATCCGGTAAAATCAAGTAACACAACGCCTTGAATAGGTTTCTCCTTCCATCCCAAACTATCTCAAGGACTGTAGGACCTGAGACGTGCTAATTCTTGGGCAAGCTGGATTGCTCTAGAGAAGTTTCCAGTTGTTGATTTCCACCACTGAGAAGTGGCAGAGTGTGGTTAGCCGGAGAGGGGGATTCACAGACCTGGGCTTTAATTCTGGGTTTGTCAGTTTCTACTTTGACCTTGGGCAAGTTACTTGAATTCTCTTTCAGTCTTCTCATCTGTGGATGGAATGAATGGCTGAAGCTACCGCAGTAGTGGTGAAGATGGCAGGAGACCAGGAGAGGAAGTGCTCAGGGTGCTTGCTCATACACACGCGCTCAGCAAGTGCCAGCCAGTGAGGAGGAGGATGAAGGACTGGTGCCAGTAGTCATACTGTCTTAGTGACGATATGGAAGGACCAAGGGTGAGCACATCACAGGTAAGCCAGCTCAGGTGGTCCTCTGCTCTTCGCCGTGCTGCCCCGGGCTGGTCCTACAAGACCAACTATTAGAGGCAGTAGGGTCATCCAGTGTGGTGCTGCTTGTGTAGAGAAAATGCCCTCCTTTCTAGTAAAGGGAATGACAATGGAGGGAAGGAGAAGGGAAAAGAGGCAGGACTGGCCTGGTGGTGGTGGTTCTTTCTGTCAGTTTGCCCCAGTCCCAGCCCAGTTTGATGGCTTCACAGAATGTCCTTTTCTGAACCTCCAGGGTACCCAGGTCTCCCTGTCCTAGCCTCCTGTGCTTTCCTGCTAGCTCCCCTCACAAAATAACTGAACTTGTATTTGTATAGTTACTCGTTAACCATGTCTCCCCCAGCAGACACAAGTTCCATGAAATTAGAGACTATTTCTGTCTCACTCACCATGGACTTCTTATGACCCCAGTCTCTCTATTATAGTAGGTTTTCAATAAATATTTGAACAGTAAACAGAAACATGAACCTGACATGAGCTTTCTGGTTCTTTCCGTGTCTGGGAACATGGAGCACCACGTTAGATTACGTTTGTGATAAAATTGCCCCAACTTATCAGGGAGCCCTGGCTGGAGCTTTCACTTTTCCCCTCCAGAAGAAATTCCCACATGAGGCAGAGACTCCTTTGGAGTAATGCGTCCTTACTCTGTCTGGGTTAACGGTCCCACACAGGCACTGCCTTTATTTATAGTCAGGCAAGGGTTCATTCAATGTGGACCAGGCTTTGGCAATTCAGTCAGGAGTTAGACAGATGACGTCCTTGAAGAATCCTCAAAGAATCTACCTTCTAACAGAGGAGACCAAAAATTAAAAAGCAGAAGAGAGAATTTCAGGTAGTGATGGAAACTCTGTTGAAAATAGAAGATGGCGAGGTGATGTATGATAGTGGCTTAGGGATGGAAGGAGTAATAGAGATTTGGATGCCTAGGGGAGGTCTGAGGAGGTGGTGGTTGAACTGAGACCCAAATGACAAAGGGAACCAGCCCTATGAAGATCTGTGGAGAGCATTCCAGAAAGAGGAAGAGGCAAAGGCCCTAAGGGATAAGCTTGGTATGTTTGAGGAGTGGAAAACAGGAGCACACTGAGTCTCCATGGAGTAGGATGAGATAAGTCAGACAGGTGGGGAGGGGCTGGATCCTGTATAGCATGACAGATCTCCATTAGGCATCTGCACTTGATTTTGGGTGTGATGGGAAGATGTTAGAGGGTTTTAGCAGGGGTGAACAAATTGTTAGGAATCAGCAGCAAAAGTAGGCATGTTTTAGCAGGCCAGGAGAGAAAAGGAAAAGGCTCGGGCTGTTGGATAGTTAGATTAGTGAGGGCACTGGGCAGATAGGTGGGGGAGAGGGAGCATGGTCTGGAAGATGGTAGCATGCCCACCTCCAGCATAAAGGGACTTTACTTCATCTAAATGAGTGCCAACAAGAAACCAATTAGAACCCAATAGCCACAACTGCGCAGTAGTGACAAGGACCTAAACAGACATAACCCAATGTTCATTGTAAAATAATTAGCATTGCGGTTTAGCCCTCCCCTGCCATGGGGTTTTCTGTGTCCATCATGTGTAAAGACATGCACAAAGGGGACAAACATGACTAAGCACTCCAGGGACAAGAGCCATCAATCAATCAAGAGACCACCTCTAAGTGAGGGGACCAAACAAAGACCAGCACTGCTTTTCCTCCCTTGGATCAGTTCATCTCCCATTCTGGGAGGTGTACTTTCCCTTTGCTAATAAATTCTGTAAAATCTTTTGCAATACAACGCTGTCTCCCATCTCAATTTTTATCTTTCAGGTATGACAAGAACTGGGGTCTTTTACCTTCCCCTTTTGGGGTAGCGGGGATAGAAGAGCAGCCATAGACAGAGGAAGATATAGATCGACCTGGGGATAAACTGGATGTGAGTGGAAAAATGGAACCAATGATAATTCCTAAGGGTAGATCTGAGACTCCAGCTGACTGATTTACTCATATGGGGGGAAAAACAGAAAAGAAAGAGGGTCTTGGGAAAAAAGACTTCAACCATGTTCTGTTTTGTTCACATGAAGTTAGAGGCACTTATCAGACAGTCATTTGGAGATATCAAGGGACAGTTGGCTACACAAGTTCTGAGCTCAGTGGAGAGGTCTGGCCCCAGAGTTGGAGCTGTGGAGACATCAGCATGTGATGGTGCTTAACTCCATGGTCCTGAATGAGATCATTGGTGGAAAGTATGTGAACTATGAAGAATAGAGGGTAGGGAGGTGAATACCTTGAATATTTATGCCTATAATCGATGCTACTTTTTTTTTTTAGGGTCTGAGTCAGCCTGATAGTTTCTTCAGTTCATCATCATACTTTGTGTCTGTACCTCTGAAGAGTCATATGTTCTAATTAGTTAGATATTTAGTAGAGAAATGGTTACTGTAAGCTATCTGTAATCATATGCTAGAAATCAGTTGGTGGGTAACAGATGTACATGTGACCAAAGGAAATGCCAAAAACCCACTTCCCATGGTTGTTCCTCTTGCTTGTACACATCTATTTTTAACACTCATGATTGCAAGGCACAGCCCTAGACACTTGAGGGAACTATGTTTCCCATCAGGGACCCACAGCAACCGGACACAGTGCTGTGCCCTCGTGTGCCAACATTTACTGCTGCTGATTTGGCAACAGAACTCAAACCACAAGGAAATTTAAGAATGACCTTTGGTAGCTTGTGTATGTGTGTGTGTGTAGGATGACAGTAAGTGATTGCAGAAAACCAGTTCTATACTTCTAAGGGTTTCCTAACATGTCAAAATTTCTCAGAAAGCTTTGCTAATTTATGACTTTTTGACTAATTGTCAGAAGTATCTACTCATCTCCCTCCTAAGAGTTCACAGTCAGTAAATTATCAGCTAAGTGAATTTCATTCTTTCCTAATACGAGGTAGGTTTTGACCCAAAAACCTGAGAGGGAAACTTTGAGATTCAAACCCTATCAGGTCCCTACTGGTGGTCTGGAGCTGTGTTTCCATGACTCTCATATACCCAGTTGAAAAGCTAATTATCGCTTAACAAATGGCTTGATCTAGCTACAAATACATGGTTTGTTTTGGGAGTCAAAAAGAGCTATTTCAGTGAAGTGGTGCAGCTTAAAGGCAGCCTGTTTCGAAACCATAAGTCTTTGGTTTGGATTCAGACTCTAAAACTTACTGGTTCTATTACTGTGGGAAAGTCACCACATATTTTTTGTCTTTTGTTGCATTGTCTGTAGGATGGATATTAGAGTCATAGCTCCTCCTGAGTCCTATAAGGACTGAAATATGTTTTCTAAACCACTAAGTGCCATATAAACTTTGAGAGAGGGGAGACATCCTCACCATTTTCCCATCTTGTTCAGAAGCACTTTTGGAAGGGAGCAGAGGGTTACAGGGAGAAATGCTGTGTCCAAGGATCTGCTGAGTTCATGAATTCTCAACCGCTTTAGCTGTCACGTCTCAGTCTCCCAGGCAGGATATGGGTGAATGTGAATCCATATCGTGGTGACTCAGCAGGATCCATTAAGAACTTGGTGAACTTGATTATACCAGATGAGGAGTCATCAAACATCTTTTGGCCTCTATCACACAAAACCATATTCCGTTTCCAACTCCAGTATTTCATGCTTCATCTGACTCACTACTTCACACCCTTTCTGGACCCACTTTCAGGAGGTTTTAATGCCTCTTTCTTCAAAGTTCAACCCATTGAGGGGGGAGGCAATTAAATCATGCTTATTGACCTGTAAAATGCCCAGATCATGGGCTCCAGCAATTATAACTTAACAATTTATATTGCAAATAGATATTGCCATATTAATTAAATTACTGGAGAATTGAAAACCTAAATCCTTGGGGAATTATTAAATAAGTTGCAATATTACTATACCATGAGATATCATATAATCTTCATAAATAAGGAGATAGATCTGGATTTTCAGACATTGGAACATTACCTAGGTGTATTGTTATGTGAAAAAAAAAAACAAGTTGCAGGACATTCATTAAATGATTCCATTTATGTATACAAGGTATAAATACACTTGCCAGCATATTTATAAACAATTTCTTATGAGATCTCTAAGGTACTATTAAGGGTATACCTATTTAGGACTGAAGATAGAAGGAGATTTTTACTTTTCACTTCATATGCGTATGCCATGATCATGGATTAAGTCTTACCATACATAAATCAAATTTAGTTTTAACTAGATTATTAGCCTAATGGACGATTTGGAAGCCATTAGTGCCCCCTTCCAAGACAACAGACTGAAAACATATTACTTAGGACAACCTGGTTTCAAGTTACAAGAAAACCAACTCAACAATGCATAAAGGAGTATCTTTTCATGACAGAGTCTTCTGGAACCCCATGGACCACATGGCAGGAAGCACAGCCAGGTCTCAGAAATATCTGGAAGTGGAAAAACCATTGTGAACTCAAGCCACAGCCTCTCTCCATCTCTTGCCTCTGTTTCTCCCCACATGTCTATTTCATTCTTATTCTCTGAGACCTGCTTTTGCTGCCCCCGAGTCCTCCTGGCAGAACCTGGTGGGCCATGGTTCTCAGATCCAAATGTTATGAGACTACTCAAGTGGAGAGACTAAGTCTCGTCCCTTTGGTCCTAATTTCGTGCTTTCTAGAAGAGTCTTTGATTAGCTCAGCTTGTGCCCAGTGTCCGACCCTTGTCTAGTCAACAGTGGCCAGTGGGATGGAGCCCTGTAGTAACAAATGACTGCTGAGGGCCCATTCCAACTGAGGGTAAGGAAAGCTACGGTGGGAAGACACTCCAAAAGGTATCCCTAACAAGACTATTTACTAGATGTTTTGGGCAAGCTCGAGGGGCTGCGTTGCTAGGTTACTGAAGACACTACTTTTAATTGCCAAGTCACTAATTCACTCTTCTGTGTCATGCCACCGATTTATTTTGCTAGGAAAGTTCACGTTGAGGAACTTGTAATATGGAAATACTGGTTACAAAAAAGAACATTTTGAGTACTCTAATGTACTTACTTTAGACATATTTAGTAGCTTGACTTTACTGGGGCGAATCAGTTCACATAGTTTGGAGTCACTTGGTGTCTGAGACAACTCAACTATCACATACAGAACTGCGATGAAATTGTGAGAATGGAACAGTTTGTATCACCAGAAGTTATTCTTTCTTCTCAGTCGTCAATCCATTGACATACCAGGAACTGACTAAAGGATTGTTGTTTAAATACATTTTTAAGAGACACCAGAAGTGAAATGAAAGAATATAAGAATCCCACATAGAAGCTGTCATAGCCATCTATCCATCTGGCTAACGTTTATTATAGCACATCTACCATTGGTCAAACGCTCGCTAGGCATGAAGATTAAAGGATGGTGAGAGCATTTACCTGCCCTCAAGAAGTTCAGTCTAGTGGACTGAATGAAAAAATGAAAAATAATGTAATATCTTAAAGGATATAGATATGAGTAGGAACTTACAGCTCAGGGGAGGGAGGAGGGATGTTGGGTGAAGAGGAAGTGGTGCATTCAGTCTCATGGAATGTGAAGGTTCAGAATCTCTTACAAACACCGCAATGAAGAAAGAGTCACTATATTTTGGTTTTATGTACGTCTATCTCTGAGCTTCTACACAAAGGAAAAAACAGCTAGCTAGCTCATTTAATCCCTCATTGGACTGAGTCCCATGAGGTCAGAGCCCATGTTCCTCTTGTTTACCACCATGTCCCCTACCTTTATGATGTCTGATGCATCACAGATGCTCAGGAAGTACCACTAAAAGAAAACTGTTTACTGAAGGGAAACATACATACAGGAAAGTGCACAGAACATAAGTGCACAGCATCGTGAATTTTCATGATATGAACACCAACACCAAGATCAGGGAATATTACTGGCACCCCAGCAGACCCTCAAGCCCCCTTCCAGTCACTACTCTTAAAAGATCAACACCATCCTGACTTCAGTCACCATAGATAAGTTTTGCCAGATTTTGGACTTTACGTAGATAGAATTACATAGAATGCATTCACTTGCACTTGGCTTCTTTTGCTCAATATTATGCTTGAGGGATTCATCTGTATCCTTGAATGTATTAAATCTGTTCATTCTCTTGCCAAATAGCATTACATTATACGGATATACCAAAGTTGATTCATTTTTCTGTTGATGGATATTTGGGTTTTGGGCTCTTAAGAATAATATTGCTATTAATGCTTTTGACTATGTCTTTTGGCACACATGTAAAATTTTCTGTCGGGAATAGTCCTAGAGAAATTGTTGGGATGTGAGTAAGCTCCCAGTGCACACATTTGACATTAGTTCCTACCAAAGTTTTCAAAGTTTACTAATTTACATTCTTTTCAAAAGTACATGAGTTTCAGTTGCTTCTCATGTTGGCAGCAACTTGGAATTACCAGGCGTTTACACTGTAGCCTTTCTGGTGGGTCTGTGGTGGTATCTCACTGTGGCTTTAATTTGCATTTCTCTGATAACCAACAATGTTGATCGTCTATTTTTGTATGTTTTTGGTAATATGAGCATCCTCCTGTGAATTGTCCTTTCAATCTTTTGCTCATTTTTTTCCTTCTAATTGGGTTCTCAATCCCTTTTCTCCTTGAAGGAGTTCCGCGTGTGTTTTGGATATGAGTCCTTTGTTCAGATAGAGGTATTGCAAATATATTTTCCCACTCAGTGGCTTTCCTTTTCACTCTCTTACTGGTAGTTTTTGATAAACAGAATTTACTTTCACGTGATCCAATGAATCATTCTTTTCTTTTATGGCACTTTTATGCTTTTTGTGTCTTGTTTAAAAATATTTGACTACCTCCAGATCATGAAGATACATTCTCCTATGTTTTCTTATAGACATTTTACTGTTTTGTCTTTCATGCTTAGCTCTAAAATATAACTAGATTAATTTTTACATATGGTGGGGTCAAAATTCAGTATCTAATTTTCCCAGCACCATGAAAAGGCCATGAATTTTTGTTATAATTCAGGTGACTGATGCATGGGTCAATTCCTGTATTCTCTATTCTGTTCCACTGTTTGTCTATTCCAGTGCCTGTACCACAGAGTCTTAACTATTGTAGCTTTGCAGTGAATTCTGATACCCAACCTTCTTCTTCTTCAATGTTATCTCAGTGTTCTTGGCATTTCCATTTAAATTTTAGAATCTCAATTTCCATTAGAAAAATCTTCTGGAATTTTGGTTGGGACTGCCTGCCTAAAGGCCAGCTACTGAGTCAATAGATCAATTGGGAGAGAAGTGATAATATTTATATATTGTATCTTCCAATTGCTGAACATGAAATATATTTTCATTTATTTAATATCATCCTTACTTTCTCCTAATAATGTTTTGCCAGTTACTATATGTAGAGATTTTGCCCATATTTTGTTAGATTTATACTTTGGTCTTTGGTGTTTTATTTGCAGCTATGGTAGATGTTATTACTTTTTATTTTAATCTAATGCTACATTTATTTAGCTTTATGGAATGGTGCAGGGCATGCAGTACAAGAGCAGAGCATCTTTAATTTGTTGGAATGCACGGCAGCTCCCCAGATATGCAGTTTCTTTGGTCCCCTCATCCACATAGAGTGTATATGTGTGCTTCAGATGATTTCCCACCAGGATCTTCCCCCTAGCTTTACTGGGGGATTATTGACAATAAGAAATTATAAGAAATCATATATATTTAAGATGGGTGACCTGATGACCTGGTATATGTATACATTTGTGAAATATTCATAACGTATTTATAATAGCCAAGATAAGGAAATAATCTAAGTGCCCATCTGCTGATGAATGAATAAAGAAAACATGAGATACTCACACATATACTCATGGACACACACATAAACACAATGGAATATTATTCAGTCCTGAAAAGAAGGAAGTCTTGTGACTTGTGACAGTATAAGTGAAGGAACCTTGAGTTCCTAAGTGAAATAAGCCTGTTATAGAAGAAAAAATACTGCACAATCTCACTTATATGTGGAATCTAAAATAGACTCACAGAAATAAGAGAGTAGAAAGGTGGTTTCCAGGGGCTGAGGCAGGGGAGAAATAGGGAAATGTTGGTCAAGGTGTACAAACTTTCAGTTATGCAAGTTGAGTAAGTTCTGGAGAACTGGTGTGCAGCTAAGTGACTGCAGTCCACGATATTATATTGCGTACCTGAAATTTGCCAAGAGGGTAGATCTTGGTTGCTCTTGCCACAAAGAACAAAATAGGTCAATGTTATTGCTTTTTAAGTTTTCTACTTGTTTATTGCTGGTTTAATAAACAATGATATAAATAGAATAAAATAAAAAATAAATAATGGATCAAAGCAACTCATCAATTTAATTGGGAAAAGCTAAAAGCAGTAATTTGGTTATCACTTAGACAAAAATGAAACCATGAAAAATTTTTCTACTTTAGAACAGAATAAGAAAAGGTCAGTATGTGAGGTGACTATTGCTCAGAAAGAGAATAGAGGTGGAATAGAGCGCAGAAGACAGGCACCCTCCCTCCATCCCTGCTCTGATCACGAAGATCAGGGGTTTTCATCTGTTGAACCATCTGGCCTGCAGATGTGATATGTTTGATTGTCACAATGAATTTTTAAAATAAATTGAGTCAGTACGAACATTTGGGAGATTTTTGAAAAACACAGCCTTCTTGATTTTCTTTAAAAGCTGGAGATCTGCCTCTCTGGGCTTTGATTTCTGATGGCAGAAGCGGAGTTGGGCAGGGGTGCACTGGGTCTCCAGTTTTACCACTGCCTTTGTGACTTACTGTCTTCTGAAATGGACTCATTATGTTCCCAAGCTAGCTTTATTTTTATATCAGAACTCCTTAAAAGAGCTGTGTAAACATAGTGCTTCTGCTTTCTTACCTCCCAGGTCTGGCCTCATCCTTCTTTAGATGGCTTTTGTCCCTATCTGCTCCAATGAATTGGCTCTTTCAATGTTCTTACTGACTGAAATCTTGCCAAGTCCAGGAACCCATTCTTTGTCTTCACTGTGCATGGTCTCCTGCTATGGCAGTGGCCCTGACTGGTCATGCCTTCCTTCCTGGAGACGTGACCTTGCAAGCTTTCATGATGCAAGCTCCCGTGTTCCCCTTCTATCAGACAAGGCACTCTTAGCCCCTTTGCCTCATTTTCCCTACTGTCAGATTCGATGTGTGTTCCAGGGCTCTGCCCTCTGATCTCCCCTCTTCTCTCTCTGCCTTCTCTCCAGATGAGCTTATCCAGGAGGGCAGAGTCTTCATCATGGTCACCGCTCTATCTCCACTGTCTGTAAAAATGCCTAACACAGGATAGAAGCTTGACAAGTGTTGGTTGAAGGAACAAGTGTAAACATGGGGAATGAGGGTTCCCAGTGTTTCTTGCTTTCCAGCATTGTTTAGCTTTTCCTTACTCCTGGAGTCTCCCTGCTGACAAATGAGCTCACTAACTGGGGCTGAGGATACAGAGCATTCATTCAAAGATGAATTAATTTAACAAACGTTTATTGGAAATAAAGAAATGCAGACAGTGAAAATTATCTCTTGTGTTTCGTCTATATGGTGTTGCCCATTTTAAAAATACAAGAAATGTAATATTACAACACAAAAAAGGCAAATGGAGTCCTCTGCATTAGATGTGACTCAAAGCTCCTAATGGGGTTGCAATGTCTTTAGAGAAACTTTTTTATCTCAACTGGATGAACTTTTCTTCCAATGTTTGAGAAAACATGGTGTTTTTATTGTTGATCAAATTATCTGATTTTACACTCAAAACCGATAATTACACTCAAAACGAAATTCAACTTATATTTTTTTAGCATTGCCAAAGTCTGGAGAACTATCTTTTGGTCATTTTTGTAGTTTTAGCTTTACTGTTTATCATGCACTTTGCTGTGAACCCCAGAATTGTATGCATTTCTGCACCAATGGTCATAAAGACCTAAATTTTATCTTTGCCAGGTGTTCCAGTGAGGTTCCTTTCCAAAGATAAATAATTATACTTAAGGACAACTGTCATAAGAAACACATTATCCTTACATGTACACATTAAAACGCAGAGCAAACTGTGTAGCCGTCATTTCAGGCACAATTTCAGGCACAATTTCATAGAGTGTATTTAACTGGTGTTAAAGCTTGGAAGTCAGGGAAATTCTCTCCTTGGTGATAGTCTTTCCCTAGCCGTAACTTCTTACCCAAAGGGGGAAATTTTCCTTTCTGTTAGACCCTTTCTGGAGTTTCGAGGACTCATTTGCTGACTATATTTAGATAAGCTGTTGTATCTTAGCCAAAGACTTCTTTCCATATGTGCCTGCAGCTTTCTAAACAGGGTTCACATAAGCCACTCCTGCATCGTTTGGAATTGCTAAATGAGTTAGACAAGGTCTGTTTATTTTAGGGAGTAGACCGACACGCAGAGGCAAGGCTGTGAGGACCATAATGAGGCTGGATGGCTACTTGCTAGATGTAATCCTCTGAGCTATTTCATAAAAATGATTAATTACAGCATGTGCCGAGTCACACGAGTATCAGAGCCCAGCTGTCTGGGAGGGAAAGCTAGAAGGATGTCAGTCAGTTCTAGATGAAACTCGATATCCAGGGCAAGAAATAGTCTCTGTCCTTTCCACTCTCATCCCTCCACCTGTGCTTTTGATCCTGGGCTTCTAATAATTCTTGCCATCCTGTTTGTCAGTGTTTCCCCTACTCCTGGACTCTTTGTCAGCTGGCAAATGAGCACAAATCACCTTTAGGTATGACTGAGGACATACGGCATTAATTCAACTATTCATTTAACAAATATTTATCGAGCAGCGGTCAGGGACAATCCTAGGCTATGCAGATGCAGGCTGTCTTGGATAAGACAGTCAAGATGCTGCTCTCAGGGAATTTACATTCTTGGGTGAAGTGGGCTGATGGTGGGGAAGATAATAAACAAATAAATGAACAAGACAATGTCTGCAAGTGTCAAGCACTAGGGAAAAAAAAAAACTAGGATGATGAGGTTGACACTGATTGATGGGGTATGGGGGAGACCTCCCTAGAAGAGAATAAAGCTTGGAATAGAATCATAATGGGATCTACAATGTCTGTCCCTTCCCTCCATCTTCATCTTCTGTAGCATCTCTGTCTATGCAGAGCCAAATGTCTAGTATGTGCACCTGGATCCAGCAGGACCTGAGTCCCCGCTGCCCACCCATCCCTTTACCTTTTACAGGCTGACATGACTGAAGTAACTCCACAATTGTTACTTAAGCACGCCCTTCGCACCTAGGTACTGTTCTAAGCTCTATTCTCTTTCAATTCTCACAGCAGTTGAAGACCCTTATTTTTCGTTTTACACATGAATCCCAGAGACAGTACATAGCTTTCCCAAGGCTCACAGCTAGTAGTGTCACAGCCACAGGGCACCTCTGTCTTAAAGCTGTCTCATCCCCTTGACTTTCCTGACACGACTCTCCCAGATATCCTCTTGTCTGCCTAACACTCTCCCTGGGGATCTGCCTCCTCTGCACTCATCTCCTACCCAGGCATCTAAACTCACCCATGCACAGAGACTCTCAAATCTCTGCCCATAGCCTTGGTCTTCTCTGATATGCTATGGTTTGGTGGGATTTCCAGAGACTGACTATCATAATCAAAAGGATTTGTAACAATGGTGATCCCCACTCCCCTTAGATGATGCGGTTGGAGTCACAAGTTCCAGCAGTACTCCTGGAAGCCCTGGGGTCAATGGGTGAAACATTCTTGGGTCCAGAGGACGCTGGAACAAACTCAGAACACTCACTTAGCTACAACATAACCAAATGTATTGAGCGTGTGCTATTCTGTACCCTAGAAGGGTCCCTAAATCAGGGACAGCAGATGGGCGGTAGATATATGTACTGCCACTCCCTCTCCCAGGACAGCCATGGCTTATCAGTCCCATCACTCCTACCCCAACGATGGAAGAGGCTTCCTCAGAAGCATTCTTAACACAGCATTACTGATAGTTGCTGTGAATTGATCAGAATTAATAGAAGAGAAGCAAAACACCTGCAGTGGGATGACACACCAGGGATACGCGAGGCGCTGGGAGCATGGGGATCAGTATGACAGGCACCCCCCCACCCAGGGACCAGTAGGGAGAGACCCAGCACAAATAGACAAGAACAAAGCAGGCGAGATGCTGGGAAAGCCGCGTGTGCAGGGGCCGGTGGGAGCACGAGGTGACCACCTCACTCGAGTGGGGGGTGTGGGTGGGGGACACGGGTGGACCACATCAGAAGAGACTGAGGAGAGGCCTTATTTTCCACTGTGGGCTAGTTCCTTAGTCTCTCAGGGCCTTGGATGATTATCCTGTAATCTCGGACAGGCTTACTCAATGTCTCTGAGCCTCAGTTTCCTTATCTGTAAAATGGGGGTAATAACAACTCCTACCTCATAGGGCTGTTGTGAGGATTGAATGAATTAATCCATGTGGAGTGTTGAGAAAGTACCTGGTTCACAAAAAGTACTCAGGTGGTAGGTGCTGTTGCTTAATTCCTTTTGAGGCTGAAGGTCCAAGGGTCTCTGGTTTCATGGGGCCATCTAACATTTTCATTGAGAGGCAAAGATTAACTTTGGGACAAGTCACCTTCTCCACCTGGGTGCAGGTGGCACCTCTCTGTGGCTTGCTTGAGCAAGTCTTGCCCTGCACGCCGACAGTCCTGCCCCCTTCCTCTCTGGGGCAGCGGTCAGGTGGATGCACTGGTTGTTAGTCACCGTGCGGCAGCAGGAGCTGCGTGTCAAAGGGTAGATTGTGTGGACTTGGGGGATTTGTGGCTGTACCTCAGTGCTGGGCAGACTGGAGACAGGAGGCAGCCCCAGGGAGCAAGGGGCAGGAGACAGGGAAGGAGAAGAGATGGGAGTATGGACCTACCAGGTAATTTTAATTCTTCTATGTCTCATATCATAGTACAAGCACTGCTCTATACTCTCTATTTGAAAGCAATAAAAGAAAAGCCAGATCTTTTCATGTTAAAAAAAATAAAAATCAGTGATGAGAGGTGCAGAGAAAAAGATCCCAAGATTTAAAAAACATTCCAAGACTAAGCAACAATAGAAATGTGTTTCTGATTAGCACCCAATGAAAACAGCCAAAGCAGAAAAACAAAATTGTTACCCGATGAAGATCTGGGGGGAGGAGATTGGCTTTCAAGTCGCTTGGATTGATCTGACCCATAATCTTTATTTTACTTTGAATCTAGTAGCTGCTTTTTACCGGGAAGGGAGGGGAAGGACGAATCAAAGACCCGTCCGGGGTGTGCTGCCTGTGGGGAAAAGCCAGGCAGGGAAAGCATATGTAATGGACAAGAAACAGGGGAGACATTGAAGCCAACGACGGTTTGCTTCAGCAAGAGGAGTGGACAAACCCACCTGGCCTTTAGGTGCCTCCCTTAGGAGACCATCACGGAAACTGAGCGAGGATTTCAAATCACGCTTCAAATCACTCGAAGTGGGCAGATTATAGAAACTGAAGCTTGATGCTCTGAAGTCAACTCAGCCACCCACATTCAGAGTAAGCGCCACAGTTTCTTTTGAAATCTATATTATTATCTGTCTTTCAGTGAACAAACAGAGGCGTGTTCGCAAAACACAGCCCCAGTCCTTTGTGCAATGGAAATACAGCCACGTTTTTCATGTTTGGGTACCTGCTTTCCTGATTTTCTTCTTCAGTGTGTCTGCTTGGAGGGAAAATGAGAAGACATTTCAATAATCGCTTATATGCAACGACTCTCATGTCACCAGCAGATCTTTTATTTTTCTCCTTTGGGGCAGTCCTTATACCTACCAGTTGAAAATAAAATTGTACCTACGTCAAGTTGAGAACAATTTAATATGTACAAAAAGAAAGAAAAAGGGATTTCTGTATTCGTATAAAAGAACCCAGACAGGCTGATGCATATGAATTTACATCCACATGCCCTGTGTTTTTTAAAACCTTATTGCTCCTGTGGTCCTGGACACTCATAAATGCTGATGCACATGGAGTGTACATCATACTGAGTCAGGCAGCCCTCTAGGTGCCTTAAAGTATTCACTCCTCCTATCTTTATAGCAACCTTAAGAAATGAGTATTAATAACTTTCCTATTTCACAGATGAGAAAACTGAGACCCAGCAAGATCAACAGATCAAGATTAATTGCACAGCAAGGCTGCAACTCAGGCCAACTGCCTTGAGATTTCCCACTCTTTGTGCCAAATGTCTTAAGTCTCTTATTTTGTTTCTCTAACAGATCTATCTAGCTCCAAAATGTCCTTCAAAGTAGCTCTCTTCAGTATTCTGTTGGGGACTGGGAACCATAAACCTGGTCACAAACGCCCCTGGGCCTCACTCAAAGGCTGCACGAGGTGTTTCTGAACTCAGCCCCCGGAGGGCACTCGACAAGGTCGCTGTACAAGCTTAAGGGGAAAGAGCTTCTTGATTGCTTCGTTAAAGCCATTTCTCAAAGGGACCCCAAGAGTGGTTTAATTTTAGCTAATCTTTCACCCTAGTTATAAAGGGGACTGAAACTCACAATAAAAACATTTGAACATGAAAAAAGATTAAAAAAGTAAAATATTTCCCTCCTATTACTTCTTCTAAGAGGTAAAGGCTATTTCTTACACACATTTCCAGAAATTCTTTTTTTTTTTTAAATGCAAGCAGGAACATCTCTTGTTTCATTCAAAAATATTTATTGAGCACCTAATAGGTGCCAGGCGCCTTTGACTGGAATAATACACACAGAGATCCCTGCCATTACAGAACTCACGGTTTCACGATTTCAGACTAGAGGATGACCCAGAATTCCACACGTTAGTTTCCCATTTTCCGACAGTATTGATACAGAATCCAGAGAAAATCTATTTTAATTAATTTCTCTTGCCCCTAAATCTTTTTTCAGTGAGAGACAGAAGAAGAGCCAGCAAGGACTTTAACTGACCAGCTAAAGGGCAGTCTTTGATATTTCTTCTGTAGTTGGTTTATTGTCTTTATTTTCTCAGGAATAAAACGTATTTGGGGCATTGAACAAAGAACAACTTGGACACCTCCCTGCATCTTTATCACCTCAGGGAGGCAGCTCTACCCTGAAGTAGCACTTCCTGGGTCTGAACATTTTGGAAGCAACTAGATTTTCATGGTTATTTCTTTTGCTTGAAGTAGATCCTGGAAAAGCTCACTCTTTCAATCAATTTTGCATTTAACTCAAAGCAAGGCTCCACTTCACTGTGTCTCTTTTGCCTTTGTTGTTCAGGAGGGGGTGGGGATGCAATTCCACGAATTCTGCACTTAACCAACTGTTAACCACAAGCAGACACCCCAGGTGCCACGTACACCCTGATTCCTCCCGCCGGGGAGCACGCCCTCCTGCATGCAGCTGATCCAGCCCACGGCTGATCCAGCCCACGGCAGGCACCTGCTAAATGTGCCTGAACGTGACCATTGAAAAGTGAGTCTCCCTCTTAAAAAGAGGGGTAAGCATAGCCAGACTCCCAGCGCTGTGTTTCAAAGGAACTTTAAAGAAATCTATTAACTCAACCAACCGTGGTGACTTCCTGTCAGAGCAGGAGGCAAGAGGCATTTCCCAGCATCGACAACAAATTTGGTTTGGTCAAAATGTTTACACAGCGCCCGGATGAAGTGAACGATAAAAAAACGACATGCAAAACTTCTACCCCAACCAGAGCAGGATCCTAGCTGTCAGGTGTTGGAAAAAAGCTCTGTCAGTGACAACTTAATAAATTTAAGATAGTTCAAAAGGGCTTCTTCAAGAGCTTTCAAGTGCCTTAGAAACAAGTTGCCACTGACTGAGGGTCAGTCTCTCCTTTTTTTCTGAATCCTTAGCCATTAACAGTTAAAGTCAAGACCTAAACATGCCATTATCTTGTAGATAGTGATTTCAGATTTTAGGAGGTTTTAAAATCCCCATTTTTGAGGATCTTTGATGTTAAGCACTTCTTTTCATGCTTCATCTTCTAAGGAAGTGGCCACCAAAGCTCTCAGAGGCTGTGCCCTCCTGTAGGGTAACGGCCAGCCTGGACCGTGTGCGCCGTGGTCTCCTCCCTCATCCATCTCTTGTGATCCTCACATATTATCAAAGTCCAACTTCCTGGTCTAGTATTTCCCAGCTGCTCTCTCGTCCTCTGTGTAAGGACTGGAACGTGTACTTGTTTCTCATCTCCTGGGTATCTCGGCTCTTTTAAAAGAGCTGTTAGAATGGATGCCGCCTTGTGGACTTGATGTCGGAAGACCCTAGTGGATGTGCCCTGCCTCTGCGATGATCAGTTCTTCTTCACTCTATCCTGGGAAGAGGGATGTTTGCTTCAGCATTTTCTGTTCATTGCTTGCTCGATGGGCACTGAAATCAATGCAGTATTCCAATTCAGCTTTGACATTCCTACCCATTTAGGAGGGAAAATTCTCTGACCGATCCAAAGTTTTAGCACTTAGTAAAAGCAAATACCAGTTGAGTGGTGTGCCTGCCTTATTTGGGGAGATTTTGAGATTAGTGAGGATATACCACTTAAGATTTTCTTAAAAACATCTAAAAAATAGTAACAACAATAATAAGGACACAAATGAACTAATTATTATTTTGATTTCTTGAATATGTGTAAGCACATCTGACTGTCCTTTATGATTGGATCACCGCATTCTGTTGATTCTTATTTTGTAGTTGGCTTTATTCCTTTGATAACTACATAAGTTTAAAAAGCTGAAGATCTAATCTGTTCTTAGAAACAATAATCAGCACGTATATGTAAACTAAAAAAAAGTGCAGTATATTGTATATATGTATTTACATGCAATATAAGGTGTATGTGCAGTCGAACTGTAATAATTCTACCTAATAAAACTGAAAAAGGAGAAAAAACATGCTTTTGTCACATTAAATATTTAATCTAATCATGTCTTTTGTTCAGAACCTATTAGTAGCTTCTCATTTTATTTAGAATTTATAAACTTTATGCCAATGACCCCCCCCCCACCATCCCCTGCAGCTTTACCTAACCTGGCCTTTTTTTTTTTCTAACGGCTTTGAGGTAATGTTGAAATACAATAACTTCCATGTATTTATAATCATCTGCACATATTTAAAATATACAACTTCATCAGTTTTGGCATGATCAAAACTGATCAAATTGTATACCATGACCACAATCAAGATGATGAATAAAGAACACAGCCATTGCTCCTTAAAGGTTTCTGATAGCCCTTTTAAATCCATGTCTCCTTTCACGCCTGCATCCAAGCAAACACTGCTTTGCTTTCTGTCACTATATATTAATTTGCACTTTCCAGGAGTTTATACAAATATATGTAATTTTTTTGCCTGCCTTGTCTGGGTAGGCATGATTTGGACATTCATGTTATTGTATCTGTTAAGTTTGTTCTTTTTTGCTGCTTTTTCTTAAGTTATCATTAATATAATATTCCATTGTATGGCTATACCATAATTTCTTTCTCCATTCACAAGCTGATAGATGTCTGGATGGTTTCCAGTTTTGGGCTATTACAAAGAAAGCTTCATTTAAAAATATATACATATCTTTTAAAGGAAACAGTTAATTACTACTGAAAATGGGAAACAAGTATCATGTGCCCTTAACAGAAGTTCACCATAGAAATGAGCACAGAGCTAATGAAGTAACTGTACAACTTGAAATCATCACAGGTACCACCACTGGGGTATAAACTCTGCTGGGAAAGCCTCTCCCTGTAGGAATCAGATGGGCGTCTTCCAGCCCCAGACCCGTGGATCGTGACCAGACAATGAGAAGCTATATTCTGTGATACATAGTTAAAAACAGCGAATCTGGCAGATGATACGAGAGAATGTGGTGCTGTCATGTTGACGGATGCTACTTAGTCATTCACTTACTCAGTGAAAAAAAAATGATCACTGACCTTCTCTTGTGTACTAAGCACTGGGGATACAGAGATGAACACAGGGATGTGGTCTGTGGCTCATGAGCTTTTTATGGTCATAAGATGAGAGCCTGACAAAAGATAAGCCTTTAGTTCAAGTAAACCGTGGACAGGCAGCCTTCCGGTGGTCTGAAGGAGGACAGCAGGGTAATTACTGGGCCACCAACATTTAAATGGTGACCTAAAGGGTAATTAGGAGTCAGTTAGGAAAGTGGAAAGAGATGTGGGGAATGAGACAGAGGGGCAGGTTGTAGGGGAAACACTAATAAGATAGAGAACAGCCTGGCAGTAGCCCCTGCAATCTCCTCTCCACACAGAGGAGGCATGGCCAGGAGCTCTGGGTCCACACGGTGGAGAATCCATGCCGTTCTTTTTTTCCTAATGCACTTTATTAGATCACTGAGTCACTCCTCCCCCTCCACCAGGTGATACCGAAGGTGATGTAAATGTTGGTAGACTGGTGGTCTATAATGATTCTGTGAAGAAACTGCATTTGATTTATGCCTTGTACATATTAAATGGCGTGCTTTAGACAGTTAATATGAAGTTACTCTCCATAAAATGAGCGTGGCCCTTATAAAGCCAACCCACACATCATGACAACCTTTGGACTCAACTGACGCCAGTGGAGGAGGGTGATGAAATAGATGAAGGAAAAGCTCAGAAGGTCATAAACAGTTCAGAAAGCTGGAGGAATCAAAGTGGTGATAGTGAGAAGCAGTTAATGTCAGAAGAGATGCCGGGACTCTCATGTCCTCTACCCAACATCCATTCCTTCCTCCTTCCTTGTGAAGAAAGCCCTAATTGTATGCAGGGATCCAACCTCCTCCTGCAGGCCATGGGCTTTGGAGGACAGTGACCCCAGCCTGAGCCTGGATATAGGTCTGACTGGCCCCAGGCCGCCTGCCAATGACTGGTTCGAGCATGAGCATGTGGCACAACTCTGGCTTCAGAGACATAAGGGGAAGTCGGATGAGGGAGCTTCTGGCAAAGACTTCTCTTTCTCTCAAAGAGGATTCCAAGAAGAGTCAGTTCCTTCTTCTTAGGGATGCTGCTGTCATTGGATGTGAATCTCGAATTGCTACAATCACCTTGTGACCACAGGGAAGGGGAGAAAGCCAAGGAGCACTAGGGGGATGGTGGAGCCCAGAGATGAAAGGACCTGGGTTCTCCATGACTTCCCTAAGCCTCAGGATCACTCAACTCTGGAGCTGACCACTTTGGAAGTTCTCAATGTGTGAGATAATGAGTCTGATTCTGTCTCAAGCCACTTTGAGCCAGGGTTTCTCGGGCCAGGGGCATCCTAACTAAGAATTCAAGCCATGCATTCATTCAGTCATCCAGCATGTACTTTCTTGGTGGGCTCTCTGGGTCAGACACTGCACTAAGGGCTAGATAGAAAATTTAAAAAATGAAGTTAGATGCAGTCACCTACCTTGTTTTGGTAGATGAAATGTGAGCAAAAAAGGGCATGCCTTACTTCTGGGAAGGAACTTTAAGAACCAATACGGGAAAGAGACATTGTCACGTTGCCTTTCCTCTGTCATGATGATGAGGAATTGCATCTTGAGAAAGAACTTCCATTCCCTTGGCACTCCAGTGACGAGGCTGAGAAAAATCCTGCCCCTTCTCTCTCACACCAAATGTGTAGTGAGATTTTTTAAAAAATGCTGCTTTAAGCCACTGAGATTTTGGGGGTTGCTTGGCATCAGACAAACCCAGCCTATCCCAGCTGACAAGGACGGAACGGGTCTAGCACAAAGGCTGGTGCTCAGGACACAAAAGCCCAGCTGCTGCTATTGTTGTTGACATTATTATTACTCGTTGGTTCCCACCTAGAGCAGTGAATTACAGCCAGCACCTAACTGGAAATGTACTCAGAATGTCACTGTTTACAAGTGACTGGATAAAGAAGCTGTGGTATATTTATACAATGGAATACTACCCAGCTGTAAAAAAGAATAAAATAATGCCATTTGCAGCAACATGGATGGACCTGGAGATTGTCATACTAAGTGACGTAAGCCAGAAAAAGAAAGAAAAATGTCATATGAGATCACTTGTATGTGGAATCTAAAAAAAAGACAAACTTATTTACAAAACAGAAATAGACTCACAGGCATGAGAAAACAAACTTATGGTTACTGGGGGGAAGGGGGAGGGAAGGGATAAATTGGGAGTTTGAGATTTGCAGATACTAATTTATATAAAATACAAACACCAAGTTTATACTGTATAGCACAGGAAACTATATTCAATATCTTATAATAACTTAGGGTGAAAAAGAATATGAAAATGAATATATATATGTATGCGTATGACGGGGACATTATGCTGTACACCAGAAATTGACACAACATTGTATACTGATTATATTTCAGTAAAAAAATATTTAAAAAAAAGAATGTCACTGTTTAAAATCCAATTATTGATGGGCTTATCAAAGTACAGAAGGTATCAGCTCACCACAAAATACATGACTGTCCTCAGAGTGCATTCAGTTCTCTAGACCCAAGTACAATAAAATCCTCAATAAATAAGGTACCTTTGAATACCAACAACTCTAAAGTTTTGCTTTTAAGATTATAAAGTTAGTTGCAGCAGGATGAATTATAAATCTGGCCCCCCCACAGCTAAACAAACAAAGAGAAAACCCCAAAACAAAACAAGATCTGAGAGAGAACTCACAGAACACTGGAAAATGTGATGCTTCTAAGGCCACTGGCAAAAATAAAGGGTCCAGCTCAGTAGAATCTCAGAGCACGTGATGCTGTCCCATGTCTGGGACATGGCCTGGCCCCCCAACTTCAGAGGAATATTGGTGATTAGGGATTATCCTGGGAGGAGGAACAAGGCTAGCCAAAGTTTAGAAGCCATCCCACAAAAGCCCTCCATAAAGGCAGGAAGGGTGTTCGGCTTGGAAGGAGGCACGTCAGCTGTCTTCAGATGCTTAAGAAGGAGCCCACTTGGTCTGGGTGGGTCACAAGGGCAAAGGACCAAAGGCGGAAATGATAGGGACACCGAGCTTAGCTCAATACAGGAAAGGTGTTTGACCTTAGAATAATTTATCTACACACCAGTAGAAGGTGCTGGATCTTAAAACAGTGAGCTCTCATTCGAAGTGTTCCAAAAGAGGATGGTAACTGCTTGTATGCAGAACACATTCAACACTTCTTGAGGATGTTCTAAATGCCAGGAGATAGGAAAGGAGTAGAATGAGTGATGTCATACGATTCCTGACCACAGGGCATTTACAGTCTACGAGGCTAAGTAACGGGTTACAGAGGTCATTATTTGGTGTGGTAAGTGATACCGCAGAGTATGGGCAAACTTTTATGGAGACATTAATCTGCTTTGGACAATCAGAAAAAACTGCACGAAGTGACATTTACTGAGTTTTGAATAACGGTTCAGAGTTTGTATTGCAGGAAAGTAAAATATCAATGTAGAAGAAACTCCGTGAATTTTAAAGTCCCCTGAATTCTTCAGAATTTACTCCTTCCTATAAAGGCAAGACAAACATAACAGCAACCCACAGGGGAAAGACACATTTAAAATAGGGACAAAAATTCAAAGGACCTTTTTTTTTTTTTTAAAGCAACTAAATAAATAAACGGAGCAGTCTACCTAATTTGGATGGATGGTGGCTGTGACTCAAGGCTCATTGGAGAGAGTAAATAGATCCAGCGTGCTCGAAAAGTCTCAGGCAAGAGCTTGGAATGGGGTCCAGAAGAAAAAAATGCTAGTCGATAGGCAAAGGGCACACCTCCCTTCCTGCTTTGCTCTTGTACGGAGAGCTTGCCACTCTGATGCAGCTGGTCAGACGCTTCCAGTGAAGCATAAAATCCTGCAGAATCAGGGAGGACTTCTGGACACATTTGGTTGTGGGACTTTACTGTGAGGCTTGGGTCCCTTCAGATTTGCTGAGAAATGTAACGGGGAAAGATTGATGAGTTTTGGAAAAGGGATTGGTTTTATTTTGTTCTTCCCAAAGGACGTGGGAGACTGGAGTAGCCAAAAGGGATGAGAAGCAGGAGAATGAGTAATTACCCCTGTAGCCACAGCATCTGAGTCAAGGAGCAGCGAGCCATTGAAGTTGACAAGTCCTTTCTTTAGCCCCAGTCCAGAATCAATACAAAAGGGGTTCAACTGAAAATTTCAAGAAGATAGATTGTACTTGATGGCAAGGAGTAGCAGTGTGAACTGAGAAAGTGTGGCAAAGCAGTTGTAGGTTCAAGCCCTAAAACCTCTGCCTCCCTGCTACAGGACCTTGGGGGAGTTAGTCAACCTCTCTGAGCTTCGACAGTCTCACGTGTGAAGGCGATATGAGTACAGATTGTGCACGATGGCTCTGGAGATTACATAGGTATATACTAGGATGCTAGCACAGCACAAGCCACGTAGCGGGCACTTATAAATTATAGCCATCATTATTATTTTAATCTTAGGAGAAATACAAGCCAAAAAGAGTTATTAGTTGGCCATATTGGACTTTGGGTTTGAAAAAATCGATTCAACAAATTTGAACACTTATCATGATTTAGTGCTGGGGACATGGTGGGAAACAGCACAGAAAAGTCTCTTTTTCCTTCATGGAGTGACAATCCAAAAAGAAGGTTTAGACAATGATAAGTAAACCAATAAACAGGACCCTTTTAGATAAAGGTTAGAGCCATGAAGAAATTACAAAGAGAAAACAGGGGCTACAGTATGCTTGTGTGGCGCTTGAGAACATTGGTGGAACCTGGAACATCTGGGGAAGGATGTCAGTTCCTGGAGGGTGACATGAGGTGCACACTGAGTGTCAGACTGGCCCAGGGACTACATACCCCACAGTCACACGCTTATAACATCTTAATCAGGTTCCGGACATATCGGTTCATTCATTTCAAAGAGATTTATTTCAGGACCCCCATACTTCTTTTCATCTCGGGCAAGTTGGATTACTCATTCACCACGTACTTTGGAAGAACCTTCAACCGATGTGTATTTTCAGTACTGGGTTCATGTGTAAGAAAAAAACATATGGAAGGGTTGAAAGGATCATGGAAGAAGAAAATAAAATAGCAAACTGTGTTTCTCAAGTGTCAGCTCTGTAGTAATGGAGTAGAAAGTATTGGGTAATTTA
Organism: Vicugna pacos; assembly: GCF_048564905.1. Classification (NCBI taxonomy): domain Eukaryota; kingdom Metazoa; phylum Chordata; class Mammalia; order Artiodactyla; family Camelidae; genus Vicugna; species Vicugna pacos. The sequence goes on along the minus strand of NC_132989.1, from coordinate 19,974,520 downwards.
CGGAGTGAGGCTGGAAAACAAACATGAGCAAAATATCAAAATGCTCAAAGTCTCAAAAGTGAGGGTGCCAATCGTGAAAGAGCTTGAACTGACAAGGAGTAAGAAGGGCCGGAGTTGGGGGTGTGGGGAGACAGAGACAGACATCAACACAATAAGCTTTAAGGAGGATGCTGTATTTGAACATGGTACCCAAACATAGGTTTTGAGAAAGTTTGGGACCACTTCCCTGCCTAGCCTCGGAAGAACTATGTAGCCTCTTAGTAAAGAGAGAAATCATGGTCTTTATCTTTGAAATTTTACTTTAACCCTGAAAATGTACCCTTTGATCAAAAAAAAAAAATAGCAAGAGGAGTTTTCAACAACAGAAACCAGCTGATGAACGTGATTGAAAAACATTTAGGGCTCCACATAAATGTCTGTGAAGAAGATGGTGAGCCTTTGGTAACAGCTCCACCTCATGAAGTCCAAGCTGTTAACTGCACATACTTTATACACAAAATACTTTTATACAACTTATGTCATTACTCTGAAACTCAGTCTACAGAATCGTTCCAAGATTTGGTTCAGATTCTTCTCTGTTATCCAAAGCTGAGCCCCTGATTCATGTTGCCTTATCATTTATTTCTTCTGTAGATTGTTAAATCTTTAGTCTACCTTTTATTTTTAGTTCATCATTTTTCCCTTCTCTGAAGTGTCATTTTTCCAATCCCCTTTCTGGCTTCCTACTACCCCTCAATGTTTAGCTCAAAAGTCTCTTCTTCAATGAATCCTAGGGTTAGGGTTAGGGTTAGTATTAGGGTTTAGGGTTAGGGTTTAGGGTTAGGGTTAGGGTTAGGATTCTTAAGCAAAATCACCCATTCTTTGGTTTGATTTCTCATAGCATTTTATACATGTCTTTATAATCCTTTTCTTCATCATCATCATCATCACATCCATCATTTATTGTGTACACACTGTGTGTTGAGCACTGGGTTAAACGTATTACATCAATTACATCATTTAATGCTTGCTAGAGTCTCACAAGCTAAGTATTACTATTCCAATTTGCTGGTGAGGTTAAGTAACTTCCTTCATTTCAGCCAGCTCATAAGAGATGGCATCTAGACCTGAACTTATTCTAGAGCCCAGGCTTTTAAGTACCTGCTATGTGGCCACTCATCCCATGCTCCTTGCTTTTGCTGGTGCTACAGTTCATTTGGGTCCACGTGTTTCCCTACCTAGTGACAAGCATGTGCAAGCCACGCCGAGGTTGGAGGGATGGGTGGATTACAGGACTAGTAGGGAGTTCATCCTTTGGTTCTGTCCACGCTCTAGAAGACAGAAGTATCAGAGTAGTCGAGGTTGATGACTGAGAGATCACTTGAAGGAAAACACCAGAGGCAGAGTTGGTAGCAAGAATAAAGGATCAGAAATGAAGAAACCATTGAGGGCAATGGAAGTTGCATAGAAGGCAATGATAAAGCAAGCTGCTGTTCAGGGCAAAATTTAATTGGAGAGAAGGTTTAATTAGATGCACAAAAGAACAGGCATTCTTTTTCCTTTGGTATCCATAGCGCCTGGCCAAGTATGAGAAACTTCTTTTGATTTCCCAATCATATAAACCTCAAAATAAATCTCTGTACTCTCCTATATATCAATCCCTCCTTATTTAGGACTTGCACACATTAATATTATAATTCTTATTGTTTTGTATCATTTAAGAATTCACTGCTCCTTGCTGGACTTAGATCTCTTCAAGAACAGTGGATATATCTTATTCATCTTTGTGGTCCAATATTTAGAATCACAACTATTGAACTACAGGAGGGACAATGCACAAATGAAACTGAAGCAAGCAAGCATGTTTTCTACAACATTATTTGTGAAATGATTGACAACATACAAAATGTCATGATTTCCACAGACAAAACACGCAATGCTTTTCTGGAGAGATAAGGATTCATCCAACCCCTGACAAATCCAGACCATCACAGAGAATTCCAGAGACAGTAGGTCATAACTATCCTTCCCCTCTTCCTCCATTGCTCTGGAATGGTAGAAACACAAACCCTTTCACAGGGCACCTTGACAACTTACTAAGAAGGCCTTGAAATATCTAGAAGGGCATCTTTATTGGAGAATTAAACAAAACAGGCGGAGTTTCCAGCCCTGAAACAAGTTTTCTCACTACTAAAAACAGCAACTGGTGACTGAGCGAACAATTGATCATTTATTCATATATTGCTTCATTCATGCAATGAATATGTAATAAATGCTTTTTGTGCTTGAGGCTTTAAGCTAACCACTAGAGATACAGCCATGAGCCAAAAGAGACATGGTCACTGCTCTCTTACTGTTTACTTTCAAGTGAGGGAGACAGTCATTGAGTAATTTTAAAAGAACAAAAACTACTCCTGTGATTACTGCTTCAGAGAGAGATGTATGGGGCAATCAGAGCAAATAACAGGGGAATGGGAGGCATGGGGCAAGCGGAATGTAGAGACGTGAGGCTGGGTCTATCTTGTTGGGTACAAGACTATAGTAGGGCTTCTGGTATTTATCCCAAGAGTGACGGGAGGGTTTTAAGCACTGAGCCAACATGATTAGCTTGTGCTTTCAAAAGACCACTTTGCATGTGGTGTGGATAATGAGACGGAGGGGCCAAGGGAGGATGTAAATAAAGACACCAAGGACATGGTTATGACATTGGGCTAAGTGAGAGTCGATAGGAATGCAGACCAGGTTTAAGGTTTCTGGAAGCTGAAATAAACCAGTTTCACTGCTCTGACTTCAAACAGATGCCTCTGAGTTCAACCTACTGGAGCTACTCTTTAAGCAGGTGGAGGGAAATGATGGCTGTGCCACTGAGAAGAGAAATATCCACCTGTTTGCTTCTAGTTTAGATACTTAAACTTACATCCTTGACCTAATCAAGATTCTTCAGCATGAGGAAAATAATGGATATTTGAGATAATCAGGGAACCAAACACATGATCACAAAGGTGCAGGTATGGAACTTGATTTCTTTCTACTTTCAACTGTAGTTTATTCACAATTCCTCTTAGAAAAGGGTAACCCTTCCCCACCAAAAAAAGAAAAAAGTGGGAGTTTAAGATGTTTAACAGATTAAATTAATCCATTCATTTGATCATTAAAATTTTTTTTACACCTAAACTTTGCACAAGGCACAGGATTAAACCATGATTTGAGCAGGGGCAGAGTCCTATTTGATCTATGTATCCCCAGTGCCTGATTTCTTAAATTGAGTGCAAAAGGAGAAGAAAGAAAAGCTCATTAACTGCAGAGGAACTTCAGATCAGTGGAAATAAAAAGTAAAAGAATTTGATATCTTAATACTACATGGGAATGGGAAAACATTAGTTGGACTTTGAATCTTTTCTGCTTCAATTTCCAACTGGGCTGTCTGATTTGTAATTTACATTTGTTTATAGTTGTCTGTGTGCCAGGGCTGGTTTCTTTCCATCTGCATGTGCAAATGTAATAAATTAAGTAGTTATTGGTGCTGTGGTTATCTATGGTATTTCCAGAGGTCTTGAGTGCAACCATGAAAATAAATACTGAACTTTTTCTAAAAATTCTTGCATACTGAGAATCGGATGGTGGATCCCAGAGAAACTTGATACACCCAGACTTGTCTTTCCTCCTCTCCCAGTTTTGGTTTCACAGGGCAGCACTGCTTGGAGGGAAGCACTGGGAGTCTGGGTCTGGGTCATCAACACATATTTTCTGAGTTTGGAGAGCTGAGTGTGCAGGGAAATGAGGGCTCATAAAGATGCCTATAAGGAGAGAGGGATGACGCTGATGAACGCATACTGGCCAGAATCAATGTTACGAGCCTGGTGGCTCTGGGGAGCTATTCACAAGGGTGGTGGATGTTTTCTTCTGTTTTATAGCTACTGGAAGGCTAAGGGAACTGACTCAAGGTCACAGAGAAAGTAAATTAAGGTTCAGGCTAGTCCCAGATCCGTGACTGCCAAACTACTCATCTCTCTTTATTGGTAAAACTCTCTCCTGAATTATCTTCCTCCTGCAGCCTTGCTCCTCTCCTGTGTTAACTGCCTCAGTGAGAGGCACTATCATTCATCTTGTGGGCCAAACCAACTCCTCTTGTGCTCAATCTCAAAAGTTTTCAGGCTCAGGGAGGTGTCAAAGATACATGTAGTGGACAAGAAAAAGGCAAGTAGGTATAGAGAGTCTTTGAACAACTGCAGGCCGTCAAATGTAAATTAAAAACAAAAACAAAACGTGTTGTGCTAGTCCAAACTGCTACGCTGGTCTTAACAGCCATCCTCAACTTCCCTTCCTTCCTTCTCTCTGCCGTACATCTTTAAGTTTACCCTTTCCCGACTGAGTCTACCTTTGACATGACTACTACATCTTGCCACTTCTCTCCCTTCCTGTAGTCCCTGCTCTGGTTCAGGGTCTCTTCTCTCTCTTCCTAACTGACCTTCCTAACTCCAGTTCAGCTGCTGTGCTTTACCAGCCTCCTTCCACTGCACTGTCCACAACATTATCCCTCAAAAGTCCAAGGGTGATTGTGTTATTCCACTCTTTATGAACTGGATGGTGTCCCACTGCCCATGGGGTAAGGTGAACCTCAGCACAGCTGCAGGACCTCGAGCCCCACCCCAGATCCACTGAGTCGATATCTACATTTTAACAAATTCCCAGGAAAGCTTGAGAAGCAATGACCTAGTCTTCCCTGCAGCCTTCCGGCAACACAAAAATCTCTGCTCTCACATTTGGCATTTGGTCTTGATCGCTCTGAATCATGACTGGTTGCTTACGTGAACCTATAACAGGAGAAGGCCCTTGATGCTTGCTGAACATGTTACCACACAGTAATGCAGAGGCCTGCTATTTAGTATGACATCTATAATAATACGCTCCAGATTAGCTGACCCAATTTCTTCTCTCCTTCGGAGGTTTCAAAAGCGAGAAAGCTGATTTTCTAGCTTCCCTTACAGCCAGATCCGGCCGTATGACAGTCGTGAGATGTAAGTGGAAGTTTGCTAGTACTTCGCTTTTGCCCGGCACGCAGTGCAATACTGGAGGCACAGCTCCGTTGCTGCCATGAGGCCAAAAGGCACAGCCCAAGGATGGTGAACCAAGAAGACAGAAAAGTCCGGATTCTCGAGGGCATCTTTCTGACGCCAAACTTCTTCTCTACAGGCTCCTTATGTGAGACACAAACACACCTTCATATGTTCAAATGACTTCAGTCAGTTTGCTGTTAACACATTTCTGACCAGTATGGTGTCTAATCACTCAGAGATTAGACAGTCTCTTTACTCGTCCTTCCTGAGGCTTCTCAAGGTGGAAGAGAATAAGGTGTTAGAACAATGGCTTTTATGTTGTCTCCTTTTTTTTTTTAAATTCTATTTCCCTAAGTAATTGATCTAGAGTAACATTCACTCCCAATATTCTCCCAGTGGGAAACAGGGACATGGGACATGTGAAAGTTACATGACTTGAAATTTTGGAGAATATGTAAATCCTGGACTATCAATGAAATAAGGCCTTAGGTCAATATTGAAATAGAAACCTCTTCCTTTGCTCTTCTCAGTATCTCGGCTGTCACAAAAATGGGAGGGGACAGCCACAGGAGGAAGTTTAAAAAATACGAAGCGTTATGCTGTACACCAGAAATTGACACAATACTGTAAACTGACTAGACTTCAAGAAAAATACATATATATACAAAAAAATGGCCATTGTGATTGTGTTAATAGGAGCTTTGTAAACACCTCTCTCTCTCTGAGTCCTGTTTAAATCCAGCCTTACTGCCTGACTCCCAGTTACTGCAGTCTCTCAGTTCTTATATGCCAATGAAGCACCTGGTATGAGTCACTGGGAAACACTGTGATGGCCAAATAGGAAAATGTAGTGGTGATGGCCATAGTAAATGGGGTGGAATTTTGCAGCATTAGCCTGCCTGACATCTGGCTCCCCAGACTACCCCATAATCTCTCGGTGGTATTTTGACCCCACTATATTGCTGTATCTCTGTCAGAATCTAGCAGCTGCTTCATGGCCCATCACCATCAAAACGACCCTCAGAATCCAAATCATGCAAGTTGAGTAGCCCTGGAAACATTAATCATTGCTTTCTTGGCACGTCTGGCCTCTGACCCCCAATCTGCTGTCTCCTGGAGTCAATCAGGTTACCCTTTTTTATTTTGTAGTTGAGCCCCATCCTACCCAGAAGAGCCACATTCTCAGACTGTCCCAGATAGGTGCTATATTTTAAAATGCCAAGAAAAGATGGGGGCACAACCGCTCCAAGTCACAGTAGATGTGTCTGATGTACTCGCCTGAAGCACATTCCTTTGAACACCCTCAATGCAGGAACCTTCATCCTCTGAGATTGAATTCCACTTTGAAAACCTCACAAGAGACATTTAGAGATGGGTCTGGTAATCAAGCTGTGTGATCTGGCTTTCGGTAAAAAACCACCCAAATACGGAAACACATGGACCAACAAGATCCTCTCTGGGTCTAGCCTCTGAAGACACTGTCCAAAGGGGAGTGTTAACAGGCTTAAAGAATGAAGTAAGACTGGAGCAAGTGCTCACGGGCAGCCAGAGGCTGCGTTCCCGAGATGTGAAGTTGTGTTATGTCCTTCAGACAACCAGCCTCAATTCTTAGTCCATTGGTTCCCAAACTTTAGTATGCGTCAGACTCACCTGGGGAGCTTGGTGACGCACAGAGGGCTGAGTCCTACCACCAGAGTTTCTCATGCCCAGATGGCTGGGAGGCGGGATGTGATCACTTCCACTTCGAACAGTTTCCCAGGTGATGCTCATGTTGCTGGCCCCGGACCACACTTCGAGGGCCACCACTTTAACCAAACTTTAGACTCAAGCCAGCTAACTTCTTGGTTGTCAATGCTGAGGGGTTTTTTTGTTTTTTTATTTTTAAACAATACAGCCATTACTGTACTCTGATTCTCAATTATCCCAACCTCTCGTATTTTTATGATTACACTGTTCATAATGTGCGCTGGATCTCAGACAATGCATCACCAGGCACATCGCGCTGGAGATTAAGCTGGAAAGAGAGCACGGCTCTCGGGACCTCAGGGGGAGCGTGGGCAGGATGTGGAGGCGTTAAGAGTCGTAAGCCATTATGACAATCACTGCGTATGACGGACAACCACCCGTTCTGAACCTTGTCAGTGAGCTCAGGAAAGGATCTTGTTTGCTCTCAGCCTGTGCAATTTTAGGACTTGTAACTTTTGGATGGAGCCGCTATTCCTCTTGTCACAAGCTTGTCATGTTTTCCCAGTGTGCGTGACCAGGTATTCCAGCTAGATATCTTCCCCCGCTTTCCTGTGGTCTCCTCCTGACTCACGTACACAACAGCTCACGGTTTCTCCTCAAGAGTCCGGGCTGAGTTTTCAGTTCCTTCCCCACTTCTCTTTGCCCAGAAAAGACATCTCCCACCAACTGCAAGGTCCCAGTTTTCTGTGTTATCAATCCCTGTGGTTTTTGGCCACGTATGAAGATCTGATTTGTCCCTCCAGTAAACCCTGAATAATTCAGACTCTGAATAGTCTGTATTTCCTTTAAAAAAAAATCATGGTGGTGCTCAGAGGAAAGCCAGAGACCTCAAGGAGGCCAGCTGCCTTTCCCCACAGGGCACCGCCCCCTGGCTGCTCTTCTACCCGCCCAGCCCACCTTTACACGCAGAGGGCAACGCACCATTTTCCAGCTGCAAAGAGGCTGGAGCACATCCTTTACTCTTAGACAGTTGGGCAGAGAGGAATAACATCAAGTGGGAACTTCCAATCCTCCCCCTTCCTCCTCCTGCTCCTTCTCCGATTCCTTCCCATGGAAAGCCCTGGATCACGAACTCCCCACCTACAAAGCCACCTGCCTCCAGGAAGGGGACATTAAGCACCAGAAAACAAGGCATGTTTGATGGAGATTTATCAGCACAAAATGGGGGGGGGGGAATGACCCTTGTGTGACAGTTTCTTTCCTTTTATCCTTGCAGGTCAGGGAATTGCAGACGCCGGACTCACTCACCTTAATCTGGGGACCCGTCATGTGCATTGAGTGCTCTGAAGAGCGCTGAGCACCCACCAGGTTTATAAATACTTGCATCCGTAATTGTCCTTGGGTAGGACCTGCTGGGTTGAGTCTCCCTGGGGCCACTTTCCCCCTCTCCCCAGTAAGGAGCTGCTGGGGTTAACAGGTTTTATTTCCTCCACTTGGTGGCTAATGGGCGCTCCTTTCCCGCCTGGTCACATCTGTCCTTTAAAACAGCACTTGTTGGGGCCCCAGCCTGTCTGCCCATCCCAACTGCTAGTGACCCAAAGGCCACCTGCCCAAGAAACGGTCTGAATTAATAAGGCTCATAATTCCGCACTGACTGCCGGCCCTTAGTGTTCTCTCTGAGTCTCTCCTCTTTTCCTTACTTCTCCTTTCTTTCCCAGGCCAAAATAAACCCAAAGCAAACCCTCCAGATCGGGGAGTTTCCTGCTGTGTCTGCTGACAGCCAGGGACTGGAGCATTAGGGGATTAGACACAAAATATTGGCTGTGGCATTTTAATGGAGTTGTAACTCAGTTTGATGGGACAGCTTGGGAACTGTAAAGGCATCTGGAAGTGAGGATACTTGAGACTAAGCATCGTGATCTGTCTTGACGTCTTTTTTTTTTTTTTTTTCCCTTCACAAGCAAAGAAAACAAAGCTGGCCATTTTTCACCTGTGACAGAAGAGGATGGGAGGGTGCTTCTTCAGAAAGTTTCCTCTCATTCTGGTTTTGACATTGACTAGTGGGTTTGGCTTCAGAAAATTCCAGATGGATGATGTTGGATGAATTTCCCCGGGGGTACGGAAGGGATTTTTTTTTTTTTCTGAAGGATGTATTTTGGCGATTAGCACTCCTACCCAGATTGGAGGCCAGTCCTAGGACCTCAGATGAAGATGTTTTGCCTTCAAGAGGCACTGTGTGTCCACCTCCCTGGCTGGGGCCTTCTCTGGTGCAGCCCTTCATTGAAGTGCCCACACACATTAGTACCTCTCAGCAGGCTGTGGTCGCTGATGTGTGCATATGAACCTCAACACACACTTCAGTGTACAGCTGTGTGCAGGGCCCATGATTTTACTTGGCTTTATTTCAGTTAAAGTCTGATCCTCAGTGCCTGTCCTACCAGCCAGCATGGGAGGAAGGCTAACCTCAGTCATGGCAAGGGCCCTCCCCTTCCATGGGTAACGCAGGGGCTAAAATCATGTCCGGTCAGCCGTGTGTCCTACTTGCTGCTGACATCCTCATCATCCAGTCCTCGAGTTCTCTTCCAGTCTGGGAGTCGATTTTTGTCTCTCACTCGCGGCATGGGAACTGTGCCGAGGCTGGAGAACGCTGGCCCAGGGTGGGCCTCCTCAGGTGTTCCAGGCAGCCCTCCCCTCCCAAGTCCTACCACCTCCTCAAGGTGGGGTCAATGTGCGGCACTGAATTCGGGCTTTTCCATGGCCATCTGACTTTCCCCTCTCCAGGGTCAAAGACCTATCTCCTTCCATTTACCTCATTCTCAAAAGCATTCCTCCATCTGCCCCTCTTCATTTCTGAGGATCTTTAGCACCATCTCCTCAGAGAACTTCAACTTTTCTGAGACAGGAAGGGCCCTTGTCTTCAAAGGGCTTCTGTTTTTTTTTTTTTTTTCCTGCCCTGGAAATCTCTGAGGCAAGGTAATAGTAAGGACCCCTCAACTTGCTTGCAATCAAAAAGCTGGGGAAAGGGCCCTGAAAAATGTGCAGAGGGAAAAACTGAAGTAGGTTCAAAGTAATGCTGGATATATCTAAGAAGATGTGGCATATATATCTATATACTACATGTAAATATATATCATATATATATATATACACAGACGTATTTACACAACAGAATACTACTCAACCGCACATAAAAAAAAGAAATTTTGCCATTTGCAACAACATGGATGGACCTGGAGGGTATTATGCCTAGTGAAATAAGACAGAGAAAGACAAATATTGCATGTTATCACTTATATGTGGAATCTTAAAAAATGAAACAAATGAATGGATATAACCAAACAGAAATAGACTGACAGATACAGAGAACAAACGAGAGGTTACCAGTGGGGAGAGGGAGGAGGGGAGGGGCAAGATATGGGTAGGGGATCAAAAGTTACAAACTACTGTGTATAAAATAAATAAGCCACAAGGATATATTGCATAGCACGGGGAATACAGCCAGTATTTTATAATAACTGTAAACAGAGTGTAGTCTATAAAAATATTGGATCACTATGTTGTACATCTGAAACTAATATTGTAAAGCAACTGTACTTCAATAAAACAAAAACAAAAAAAAAGTCAGGCTAGAAAGAGGTGGAATTTCAGCTAGGGAAGTGAACACAGTACCTAACCGTGCTGACACCTGCAAAATGATGCTACACGTGGAGCAGTTCATCCTGAGGGTGGAGGTGCATGAAAAGATGGAGACATCATCACATCGGGAGGTGCGGTATTATAGGCACCAAATGTCACCGGAAGGCAAGCTTTCTCCAGGTCCCTCTTGCACACACTATCAAAAATAGCGATGAGAAGGACTAGAAGAGAAATGAAAGCAAACTGGACAGGGATTTGGTTGGTGGGGTGATAGCTGGCTTGAAAATGAACGCTGCTATTTTTATTTGGGAGGAAGGGGCTGTTATAAAGGACTGTTAAATGGGAAACTTACGAAGAATCAAGCAAAACCCAGCAATGAATTGTCCTCACAGGTTCATAAATAATAGCTCATATTTTGTAAAATGTATACTACTTGACAGGCGCCATTCTAAGTCTAAAGAGCATCATCTCTAGTTTGTAGATGAAGAAGCTGAGGCTGTAGAGATGCCGTATCAGAGAGCCAGAAAGGGAGGGGCCTAGACTGGGGCCTGGGACAGCCCAGGGCTCACTGGCCTAAGCAGGTCAAGTGCCCTTTTCCGGACTACCTCTGGGATGAGGTGGTTCAGAGACCCTGATTAGGCTTGTTTCTCATTCACACTCATTCCTGCCTTTGGCAGAGGACTGGGAGTGGTGGACTTCTAGAACATCAGGGGTACACTCACCCCCCAAAAGACGGTGAAACAACAAGTATTCCCCAGCAGAAACCCATTTCACAAAACACAGAGAGAAGCAGCTGCTTGATGGTCTGGCTGTAGTGGGGACCTGGCGCTTCCCCCACCGCAGCCCTGACCCCCTAGAAGCCCTTTGAGCATCTCTTAGAAGCTCCTATGAACTGAGGAGCCTATCTGGAACCACTGGTCTTAAATCAATAAGGAGAATCCAGAAATAAGCATAAAAATTCTTTGAGCAACAAAACAGAGGTCACTGAGTCCACACCGTGAACTTTGGACACTTGACTAATAAGGGAGTTCCTTAGATCTCACCCAGAAACCATTTTTGGTTTTGTATCAAATAACTTTAATAAGCTTGGTTATCTGGCTCCCCCATTCCAAGCCAGCAAAGTAACCAAGGGCATTCCCTGGCCCCTGGGATATCATGACACCTTTTGCTGTTCTGCTCTCCCATGGCCAGGCAGCAGGGGTAGAAAGGCTGGAACATACATGTTAATCACGTAGCTCTGGGACCTTTAAGCCTCCTTCAGTGAGTCAAGCACAAATGATTTCACAGTAACAGAGCTGGTGTTCCCAGGATAATTTTCATTCCACTTTAAACCGTAATGATTCACAAGAGAAATAAGTACGCTCAGTTAGTGTGGCTGCACAGTTTGGATATTGTCCTTGGCACAATAAAGTGGATCAGAGACGTGCCGGCCAACTTGGGTTTTGTAGATGGGCTGGGTAGACAGCACAGTGTGGGACTCCCTCCCTTTCTCTCCCCGTTGCCTCTCCCAGACTCACTCGCCTCTCTGCTTTAGGGAAGGTCATGGTATTATTAGGTATATTATATTATATTACATATTATATATATTTATATATATTAAATATAATATTTAATAATTATACAAGAATTATAATTATTATTATAATTGGGTTTATTTATTTATTAACTTATTTAATGGAGGTAGTGGGGATTGAACTCAGGACCTTGTGCATGCTAATCATACATTCTGCCTCTGAACTAGATGCTCCCCGCGATAATGTACAGTTACTTTAGAATCAAATCTGTGTTTGAGCCACAGCTCTGTAACTTACCTACATTTATGGTTGTCTCAATAGTAAATTCTTACTAAATTTCATCTTTCCTATCTAAAAATGGGATAATATTAATATCTTCCCCATAGTATTGTTGGAATGATTAGAAAGGATAACATATGCTAAGTGCTTGGTGCAGAGTAAGCAAGTTAATCGTTCTTGTTGTTGTGGAAATGCAACTTGGTTGAAAATTATGAAATAAAATCGATAGCAAGAAAAATAACCCAAAAAACCAAACACCTGCACTGGGTAGATTTTAGTGCCTCTACTTAGGATGTCAAGCAAATGATGTCTCATTCTCTGTCAGTGACTCTATAGCATGCTGTCTGGTCCAAGATCCAATGACAACAGAGTTAGTAAATGAGGGTATGTGGATTAGTTTATGGTACTTTCTATGATTAAACTTCAGACGATGAGGGGAAAAAGACAGCACAATCATTACATTCAATCAGATGCCTCATCAGGTGGGTTGAAGGCATTATATACGGCCGGGGATCATCAGGAACAAGACAACAACAATCCATTCAATGATGGAGCTGCATTTGTGCAAGTGGTACCCGTACTGAGGTCAGTCGGCTGAGGCACTTTGCTTGGTTGCTAGGCAACAAGGGACCTGCTATTCTGTAGTCTATCGATATCAATATGAAGCTCTAACCAAGCCACACTCCTGGTTCCACTTATGTGATGGCTGCATGGAAGTGCTGGGGAACAGAGAGGATTATATAATGTGGAAAAAGTGAGAGTTGGCCGCATACAGCAAGGCATCATCTTTGAAGCAGGAGTGATTCGATAGGGATCATCTGCTTGTTATGGTTCCTGCCTGAATTGAAGATCTTATGGGAAGCATACGAAGTAGTCCCATATAACCAATAACCAACTCACTAATGCATTTACTTTGATCTTAGAGAGAAAGGCTTAACTTCTGAAGTCCCCCAACAGATGTCAACAAAGCTACATTTCAGAATATTCTAGGTTATAAAGGTACTTGCCCTAGAATTTGTGTGGTTCTCTACCTAGAAAGGAAGTAAGCATTGCACTAGGCTATCAAATAACCTCTCCATTTTTTTTTTTAGCAGTGTGAATTGTTCCTATACTAGCTTCAAGGGAGTCGATGATGTGAAAGCCAATAATCTAGTATTTTAATCTGAGTTCCTTAAATATGTTATCTATTAAAACAGAAATAACAAACAATAGGTTGTATTTACCTTGAAATAGAATTATCAACTGGACAGTCAGTGTAATTAGAGTATTGCCTGTTTGGGTACAAGACCCGCATGGGTTTTGCCTGAAATCAAATAGTAGCTATAACTGGCCACAAGAATCACCAAAAGAGGCTAATTAGATAGAAATGCAGAACATTAGAAAAAGGCAAAAAGGAGACATATGGAAGTTTTTGAGATTTTGAGTCAATTTTGTGACCATAAGACAGAAGCTATGAGGAAAAGCTGGGGGAAAATGCAACAGTATAAAGGAAACTGAGGGAGTAACAGCATAACTGCAAGTGCGCAGACTGGTCATAATTAGTCACTGCTCATTTGCAACGTCAGTCATCATAAGTGTTTTGACACAAAGCAACCTTTGGTTTTATCTTCCTTCTAACCTTCTGGTTTCCACATGTGACCTTATATAGAGAACTGGTCTGCACAGCCAGGCCACTGAGCTCTTTGGAGATGTTAATGGAGATGCTCACAGAGCCACCAAAGGACAGGATTTCACTAGCTGTTGTTGGAAACTAATGGCGAGAGTGAAAAAAAGGCGCCTACAGAAATTATATTGGTGGGGTTTCTGGGCTGGTGCCTGGAACCCCGGCCAGGTCATAGCTAGGCCAATTAAACTGTGGCCACTGAGCCAACACCAGCATCTGCCAGGTCAGGCTCAAGCTCCTCTCTCAGCTCCGCATGGGTTTGGTCCAGGCCAGACACCCTAGCAGTGCCTCACAATAATGCAAAACAGCTTGTACTGAAAACTTAGCCTTGCTCATGTCAGAGATGTCTTTGCTGATGTCTGGAAGATTACTCAAGGAGAAAAACATGTCTAGTCAAAACAGGGGTGAATGGACCTAAGCTTATGAGTAATCAAACGATCAGGTGAACACACAAGAATTTTTCAAAGGACCTGGATGTAGCCTCACATGACCAACTCATTGACCTTTACACTGCTCTTAGTCACAGATTCTCTTTCTAGAACAGACCAGAAGAGTCAGGAGAGAATCAAATCAAATGACTCATGGAGCCACCCTGCTTTTTCACAAATATTTACTGAGAAATTCCTCTGCTTTGGACACAGGGCTAGGTATTATGCGCTGGGTATAAAGCAGAGGGTAAAACAGATACGCTTGCTTGTTCTGAAAAGTTGAGATTGTTCTCAACTAAGACATTAGCAAATAGAACCAAGCAGAACATTTACATCATAATATATCCCAGTTGAATAGGCTATGTTCAAGTAATGCAAGGATGGTTCAACAACAATAAATCTATTAATATCATTATCCATAGTAATAGGTCAAAGGAGAAAACCCATTTGATCACTTTTGCACAGGTTCCAAATTGCCATTTGAAAGACTTCAGGATTCAATAAAAATTGTTATCAAGTAGTAGATATAACTTGCCCCAAGAGAAGTCATTTATAGTCCTATAAATGAATCAGACTGTCCTATATAAGAATCAGACATATCCCATTTATAAAAATAACAAAAAATAAATGTATCAGATAAACTTAAGAAAAATATTTAAGATATAAAAAGAAAACTTTAAAACCCTATTCTCAAAAAGAAAACTTGAAGAAATAGAAATCATACCATCATCTTAGGCAGAAATATTTAATATGGTAGAGATATTAATTCACACTATCTTGATTAAAAGTGATCTTAATCGCAATAGTAAGTCTTCTGTCTCTGTCTGTCTCTTGCTTGCTCACGCTCTTCTATTTTTACCCCCAGAACTTGACAAGCTGGTTTGAGAGTACACATGGAAAAATAAACTAAATGAAATCAAATGAAGGTTAAATTTAAAGAGCTAAAATCTAAAAAATAGGAGATCTAGTGACTTGACCAATTCATAGAGAGATTAAAAATAAAAACTACAGCAATTAAACAATTTTGTTCTAGCATAGGCAAACAACAATGGCACAGAGTCTAGAAATAACTGTAAATGTCCAAGTAGACTCATATTTATATATGAGATATATATATATATATATGATAAAGAAAGACTTTTCAAACTGAAGAGGAAAACTTGGATTATTCAAATAAGGAGTTCTGAAATCACTAGCCACTTGGAGAACAGATTAAGGCTGTCGCACTCTTCCCATTGGACAGCTCAAAGACTTAAACACATGTATTAAAAGAGCGAAACCGATAAAGTACTACAAGAAAACAAGAAAAGAAAATCCTAGAGTGGTGAAGTTTTTCTTAAGCAAGATATTGGATACAAAAGGCAGACAAGATATAAAGGATAAACTTAAATCATCAAAAACAAAAGAACAAAAACTTCTGCATAACAGAAACTAGAATTGGGAAAAGCGTTTTCAATACACATAAGAAGTAGCTAATTTTTTAATATTAAAAGAGCTCTTATAAGGAGATGAAGATCAATTATGCAAAGAAAAATGGGACTGGGGAAAAACATGAACTTTCAGTCTATAAACAAAGAAACATAAATGGCTTATAAACATAAACAGATATTCAACTTACTCAAAGGTAAAACAACTGAAAGCATAAGATATTGTTTTTCACCAGTCTAATTGGCAAAGATGAAAATATTTAATAGTATACATTGTGGTCAAGAGTGTGGACAAACAGGCCATCTCAGACCCTGCTCGTAGAGCTATAAATTCATACAAACTCCCCAGGAAAGCAACTTGGGAATACATGTCAAATTTAAATGCGCATATTCCTTGACCCAGCAAAGTAAAATCTGCCTATCTGACACATAGATTTCACTTCAACATTTCTGCCAAACCAGAAACAACCTAAATAGCCATCAACAGGGGACAAGGAACATACCTACAGTTTTAGAAGTATTAACATAGAAAGATGCCCAAGGTATATATTATATTTAAGAAGCAAAAATAAATTAGTATTATTCTATTTGTTGAAATAAGACACCAAATATATGCTTGTATATGCATCCACTATTTCCACAAAAACATATAAGAAACTATTAACGAGTTATCTCTGATTATTGGGGCTGGGGAATTGGGAGTTATGAAAGGAAGCAATCTGCCTTTTGTATCTTTACATATTATTTGACCTTTTTCTTTGTCATGCATATTTACTGCTTTCTTATTAAAAAGAGTTTTCCTACTTGGCTGCACTGTACTTTTCAAACAAGGATGATTCATGTAATAGTATTGTTTTGGATAAAGGCTGAGCTTGCTGCAAATGTGGATTTTGCCATCCAAGCCCTCTCTTATCTGAATGAAATAAACTCCAATCTTTGTGAAATATACTTCGATGGCAAGCTGGCTTTTAAAGACTAAAGTAATCTCTCTTCAAAAACATCCACTTCAAAAACCTACAACTGGGTACATTTTTGAAAGATGGTTTTTTTCCCCAAAATAAATAATAATTCTCCAAGCAACATGACTGACAAAACTTCTGTATATGTGTATGCTTTAATTAAGAGATATATTTTATAATAAAGAAAAATCCAGTAAAGATTTACTAGTAATAAATATGGTGTTGTAGCGATAGCAGAAGTGATGAAATTTCCATGATGCTCTATTACCTGGAAGAGGTTGAGTTGCTGAGACATTAGAGGAAACTGAAATAAAAACAAGCACCTGAATATGATGTATTATAGATGGAATTTAATTTTTAAAGAATAGTCTGTATTTTTTATACACCATGGCCACTTTCATTACCGTTCAAATTTTAGCATCACCAAATTAGCATATAATTGGTCTGTAATCTGTATTTAAAAGTGACTTAAAAGTTTTGGTATTTTCTTCTATAAAGACCTAGTAAAGGGATTTAAAAACTCAAATGCAGAAACAAGCGCAGCACAACAGGCAGTCACCACGTTGCTCAATTTCTCATGATTTAAGAGGTGTTTTGAGCTGTTTCTGGGCTGGAACCGCAAAGGAACCATTCTGTCTATAAGGCATCTTAATAATGATCAGATGTTTCAACTTGGACCTGATGAATGAAGAGCGAGAACAGCCAGTCCTCTATTAAGCTGTGAAGTCAGATGACAATTGGTAATCAGGAACAAAGATTAATAAGCAAACTTGAGTTTTTATCTGAAGTATAAAATTAGAAAGCATGAAGTCTGTAGATGTCGGTCAAACGGTTTTTTAATTCAGTGAATTTTTCCTGGGTTAGACAAGGTAATAATTTATTACTGTTTCCACTAGTATCAGATTTTGCATTCTAATACAAATTGAGGTTAGAGGTGGACAAAACTATGTCTGTGGCAATGTGTTCAATCACTCCTAATGTCTTCAGTTAGAACAAGACAACAGCAAGCCATGTTGAATTTAACACTGATCTGGGCCGAATGAGAGAGAATGCATTCAAACCTTCTGAAAGGGAACAATCTAAGCTGCTCAACTTTCACCCGGTTTGTTTAGCACTGCTAGTCCAGAGGGGATGTCGGGATGGGTGAGAAAGCAAGCCACCGTGTAACCGAGTAGAAAGCATCCCAGACCAGGAAAGAAGAGCTCAGGGTCCTAATTCTGGCTCTGCCAGGTGTTAGCCGGGTGACTTGGGGGACATTGCCGAGTCTCTGGCTAGCTCAATTTCTCATTTGAGAAATGAAGGGATTAAATTAGGCTTTTAAGAACCTTTCTAATTCTTAGTCCATAAATAACACCAGAAAACGATGGTAGAGAATCTGAAGAAATAGGTGGCTATTGTGTTATCACTAATGACTACATCAGCACATGGGGAGAGAAACGTTCCCTTTCAGTGACTTCCCCTAAAACATGTAGCATGATTGATTCACGTACGCATGCGTACTATAATCACTGTGCTGGGGCTGCGTGCTATGTTGGTGAGTAAAAGACATGGCCCTACCCTTGTGGTGTGTGTGTTGTCATGTTATCAGGTGGGGCTAGAGGGCAGTGGAGTGAGACCCAAACAATTAGGACAAATTAAATTTCAGCTTCATATACCTTGGCAAAGTCTTCTAAAAAGCAAATACCCAAATCTTGAGACTGATACACTTCATGTTAATGGGACATGGCAAATTGAGAGTGTGGTACACATGAATCGCTTCTCAAATTAATCCATGTGTGTTGCCAATGCTGCCTTTTCTCTAAACAAAACAGAACAATATTTTGTATTCAGCAGTCGTCAGTGGTAATATTATAAACTTGTCTTCAAGTTATTATAGATACGTTGTAAAATAAAACAAGTCATTATGTTACTGTTGTTAAGAACCCAGATTTTCAGCATGAAAGGAAACACATGAGAGCATAAAACCAAAGGGAAAAAAAAAAACTTTTAAATATTATTTGGAAACTTCAATAGGAACTCATGAATTTTTTCTCTCTCAATTTTTATGTCTTAGCTTTGTCTATGGCAGAGGCTTAGAGGCAATGATCATCCAGGAGTGATAAGCAACCCTAGCGTGCAGATTGTGGTCTCCAAGCGCTCTAAGAGGAACCAGAGTTCTCAGAAAGGGCTGAGGCTAGGTCTGAAACAGGAGGTGAAAGAGAGAATCCTGGGAAACCGTGTTGGGCTCGTCAGCAAGGAAGCCAACACACTAAGAGGGATTATGTCAACAGACACAGGAGCCAGCCATAAGGTGACCCCACTGCTGATCCGGGATGGTGCCAATGTCAGAAAGAACAATCACAACATTCAGCACAAATTGTGCTGAACACTGGAATTTGACACAACATTGTAAAATGATTATAAATCAATAAAAAATGTTAAAAAAAAATCACAACAGACTGAAAACTATCAAACACATAATATAGTAAAAAAACAAACTCTGTTTCTAGGGTACCACGTATTGCTCTGAAAATGGATAAATAAAGTAATGAAGGATTTATCTCGCCTTTATTGTATTTCAGGGGAACCAAATGGTCAATGAGGGGAAGTTCTTCATAGAAGAATTCCAGCCAAAAAGGATTGAGAGATTGAGATAGTCACCATTTTGCAATCTTAGTTAAATAATGGGGGTGAGCAATGCTAAAATGACCTAAAAATTTGCTGGGAAAAGTTTATAAAGGAGGGATTGAGCTTGAAAGCATATAAATCCACGCTTCAGTCCCTTAAAGTGGGACAAATAGACCTTACGTTGCCTCAGCACGTAGTATAATAGAAAGTACACAAAGCCATCTACGAAACAGGCTTGTGTAAAACCATGAACTAGAATCTAATCAAGCCCCTTACTCCAGCCACCATCTAGAAGAACTATGGGTGGCAGGACAGGGAGGGATCTCACAAGGAAGCAGTCAGACAAACCCAGAATGTGTAACACTCGACAGGACGGATGGCAATTCCTCCAGCAAATCAAAAGCAGAGGAAGAGACTCAGGAAACAAAACCCCCAAGTGCATATTTTGGCCATGTTTTCGTCCTGATTTAGACCAACCTTTTACAGAGTTATCTTTGAAACAACTTGGGAAATTAGGTATTTGGAGGGTATTAAGGAATCGTTAATTTTATAGGAGTGATAATAGCATATTAACTATGTAAAATTTTCCTTCATTAAAAAATGCAGACTGAAGTGTTTATGTCCTTACGGTTGACACAATGTCTAAAGTTTGCCTTAGATGCTCCAGTCACGTTCCTCGCCCATAACACGTGAGGCTTCCTGACACAAGATTGGCATAATGTTGATTACTGTTGAAGGCGGGCAGTGGGTATATGAAGATCGTTAACTCACTCTTGCTTCTTTGAGCATGCTTGACGATTTTCATCATAAAACATTTAAAAAGTATACAATTTAAGGAAAGACACACTATTGTGGCGATATTCAGCCAAGCTGCATTCACTTCTGGCAGTATCTCACTTTGTTCCCCCTAGGATGGGTCTCTGTCTTGTTAAATTCCCATTGTCTTGACTCCCCAGTTTTCCTTTCCATCAGCCAATGCCCAATTCCATGTATCGCCTCTTGTCTGCACTGGCGTCTTGAGATGGGATCCTGTAAATATTCCTCATTTTCCATGCTCTTAGATAACATAAGACCCTGTGTCTTATTTCTCCATCACCTCAGGGTGCCCATCTTAATTCATCTGTCTTCCCGAGAAGCATTTTCAATTTGTGTTGGATTTGCGGTGGAATTTCCTGGTGTGTAATTCTTTCTAGGGAGGAACTTCAGAAATCCTCTTGAGATACAGTTATCATCTTTACGTTTACAACCTCACACTCACAGATGATGAATATTTTACTCATGTCATCACAGTCAAAACAGGAGGAGAATGTGAACCACATTACAGGAAGCTGCTTTGTGTTCACAGAACGTTTTCACTCCTCATCTACGGGCACCGGTGACATAGATTATCATTCACTATTTATTTATTTAGAATTCTGTGCGACACACCGATCATACACAACATAGTATGCAAGCACACATCTTAAAACAGGCCATACGGCATTCACATACTAGGCTGGTATCAGCTAAAACTGACTCATGAATCACACATCTGTTTACAGGTCGATTGAGAAGGAAACTGATGAAGGAATTTTGGACCAGTATTTGCTGAGCACGGAGTATGTACTAGGCTCTGTGTTGGGTGCTCCACATACATTATTTCATGAATGATAGTTAATAGTCACCAAAGCAGTTCTTATCGTGGCAAAGATTATTTATTTGGCATCTACTGTGTCACGCTTGATACATTTTCCATTTGAACAAACCAAAGCTCTGAGGTTACTGCAGCTCGTTTTAAGCGAGGGTAAGTAACACACTCCAGCTTGCTCAGTTACTAAGTGGGGAACTCTGACTTGCAGACCTCTGTTGCCTCCACTAGCTTTTTCCGTCAGACGTTTGCATATGACTTGAATAATTTTTGCCACCCCCCGCAAACCGCGTGGACAATTATTTATGTAATAGCTTTACATTGACATATTTTTCCTTAAGTAGATTTACCCCCCAAAGGAAATGAAATACCATGGTCAGAAACGGAAAACTAATATCATTTGTCATAAATTGGAGGTAACCATATAAATAAATGCAATGAAATGTTGGCCTCTGCAACCTGAGACTGGCTCCAGTCTGACGGAGAAGATCCCCCTCCTCGTCTCTGATTACCCCGTGGAGCACGCCACCTAAATGATCTTGTGTACTCTTTGCGGTGTGGGTACCATATGCTAGGCAATGCTTTGTTTACTATCATCCAATATGGCTTCAAAGAGGTGAAGATATTATGGATCATGGGTCTCTGCCATAAAATGCAAATAGGGTGAAACCTTAACCATACTTTGGCAAACACACTCCTGACATGAGGCGTGAAAACTGGAAAGAAAAAGTTGAGTTCAAATAACTAGATCAGAAAACAGACATGTAAAGAGAAATCTCATGAATAAATGGGAAATCGTATTTCCTGGCAACAAATTTTGACCATATTCAGGTTTCCAATGAGATAGAGCATTATATTTATAGCTAAGCATAAAATATAGTGTGTATGCATATTTGTGGGCATACATACATATGACTGTACGTACATGCATATATACACACTTGTGTCTATATATGGATTATATTTATGCTGGGAATGCTTATGCTATGCCTTCTGATGATTTTGTACATCCCCACTAAATTAGTCCTATAAACGAAGCTCGTGTACAGGCTACCGTCCTGATTTATGCACAAGAAACCAGTTCATAAGCAGTAATAAGCAGGATGTCAGTCACAGCCACTATCTGGCTGAGCACTGCACATTTAATAACTAGCATCAAGATTGCTCCTGACAGTTTTGGGTTGGCATGTGTATGTGGACAGAGTGTTTAAGGACGTCAGATCCATTTCCTAAGCAATGGAGAGCTCATTCTTTACTTTTATTTTTTTTTAATTCGAGGGGCAAGATATCATTGGAAGAACTCTGGTCTAAGATCACAAAGCTCTGTAGGCTGGAGTCGAATGTCTTTGGATATTAAAAGAAGTTCAGAAATCTCTCTTTTGTGAGAAAGATTTCCCGTTGGAAGGCAATACAATTGGGTAGAAATAAAAGCGACTTTGGAGTCAGACAGACCTCAAGTGGAAATCCCCATTTTCTACCTACCAGCTGTAAGTCCACATCTACACTTTCATTTCCTCGTTCACTAAGTGAGGATAGTGACTCCTTCATCAGAGGACTTTTATAAGGTCAAACAAGAAAATATTTGTAAATTATGAAGCCGAGTGGTTGGCCCGCTCTATCGTTCGTGTATTTATTCGTCAGACGAACGCCAAGTGCCAGTGCAAGCCAGACCCCGTGCTAGGTGGAGGAACAGCAGTGAATGAGGCAGACACAGTGCTTCAGTAGATAAACCAGATTAAGAAGATGATGAATGTGCTGTAAACGCAATTGGGAAATAAATCAAATGAGACAGACAGTAAGTGGTGGGCGTAGCGGCTAGCAAAGTTCTCTCGGAGGAAGTGGCATTTTGCCTGAGACTTGACAGGTGAGACTGAGCCAACCATGGGAAGAACCCGGGGGCGGTGTTTGAGGGGGAGGGCGGGGCAGTGGGAAGACAGGAGGCCATAATTATAGTCTGGGTGGAGACGACGGTGAACTGGGCCAGAGCAGGGGCAGTAAAGATGTATCTGAATCTTGGAGTAAATATTAGTTCTCTTCTCCTAAGATATTTTCAAGAAGAAAAACTATGTCATTGAATAATTTCCACTAATTATAAATTCAAAGGAAGGAAGTCGAAATGCTTCCTACACATAGTATAGGTTCTTAAGAACTCGGAGCCTCAGGGTCTTTCTTTCTATGAACGATTTTTTTTTTTTCCTGACCAGGCCTTGAGATCAGATATTTACTATGACAAATGGGTCTGCTTTAGATTTGGTTATTATTTTCATTTAGTATTGCCTGTCCAGATGTTTGGTAATAAAACTTTTCAGAGATTTTACATATATATGAAAAAGAATAAATGTTTTCTTCTTCCCTTGTGGATATTCACCATCCCCCTAGCTGACTCATTGACAAATTTAATCATAGAAATTAGTTGTTGTTGTGCTGGGGTCCCCTGGCCATGCGCAAGGGCGACTCTTGAGTGTTTTGCTGGGACAGCCACAAAAACCCTAAGTGACAGGCATGAGTCAGGACACGTTCCACAGAGGAAAACAGCTCTCAGTTGACATTCTTTCCTTTCGGTGCTAATACTGGCTTAATTTGGAGAACAAGCAATGAAAAGCCAGCCCTCGTTCTCTGTCGGCTTCCCAGACAGCTGGGTCAGGAACGTCTTCTCTCTGCAGCGGCTCTGGTGGGAAGCCCTGTACTTGAGAGCACGGACTGCCCCCCACACCTGCCTTCCGCTCTTCTACTTTCGTGGTTCCAGCGTGGGGACCTCCTCCTTTCCCGGATGCCTTTCTCTGGCCTTGGAGTGTGGGTCTCCAATACCTCGCTAGTCTCTACTTGTCATGGATGGTTAGTCAGTCTTAGGAAACCATTTATCAGTAATAAATGAGCCACATCTTTACACTTGCAGGTATGATGAGGTCAGGATGTCTTGCTATTTGATAATCCTAGTTGCCTTGAGATGGATTCAGGAGCAACACTGGAGGGCAGCCACTGCAATGGTCTGAAATAGCTCACCCCTCACTTCCACCTCCCCTACTCCTTTGGTATTTTTATGTGGTTCTATGCATAAGTGCGTTTTTGCACACCTTAGCACTGCCTTGTTCATTTCCTCAGATGATCGGAGCACCATGTGACATACAAATAAACTAGTCAGTTACTTGTTAACACCCTCTCATGGTAAAATTAATTGGAGGTGTTCCTATTCAAAAAAAAAATGACTCGACCTCTGATGCATACTCCAGAGAAAACATCATGAGTGTAGTGTGGTGGGAACAGCACGGGCTTTGGAATCAGGCTGACCAGGTCGGGACAGGGCTCGAGTACACTGTAACGCTGTGATCTCAGGCATGTTCACGGTGCCGTAACAGCACATACCTTGTGGAGATCTTGTGAGGATTCAGTCTCCTCGTTCAGCAAGGCAGCTCAGAGCCTGGTACATTGTAGACATTCAGTAACTGTTGGCTATGACTTTTATTACCACCACTCTTTGGGATGGAATAAAGAGTATAGAAGAAGTGCCTGTGGCTGAAAATGAGCGTCCCATAATGACACACTACGGGCTTCGGTAGATTATCTTCTCTTTCATACAACTTCTGCCTCGGACTTGCTTCAGTACACTGCCGAGTGTCCCTTTATCTCGCTGTGACCGCAGGGACGGAGCCTCAGTCTTCATGCATCCTCGGCGTCCTACAAAGTGCCTGGTGCTTAGTAGGTGCGCAGTGCATGTTTGTTGACTAAGAGAAACAACAAACCCAAACAATTTATTTTCTGTAGTCTCCTGAGCCTCAGATGCTGAAAGGCTTTAAAAAAATCAGTTGTTTTAAAATGGGGCTGGAAAAAAATGCTTAAGAATCTTTAAAGCTGTTCAATATGGTATCATTGGACAAATTCTAAATATTAAAAATATTTTCTAAAGCAATTGTGGATTTCAGGCAGCTGGATTTCAAAACAATTCCAAATAATCTCCACTTTCTTTAAACCAATCCTTTCTTTATCTGACTTTAAAAATTTAGACATAATTTTATAGACAAAAGACTTGGCCAGTTTTCATGGTGAGATTCAAATGACTATCAAGAGACAACATTTTTTAAAAAATATGCTAAAAATGCATTTTAAACTACAGTTAATAATATTGTATATTTGAATGTTGCTGAGAGAGTAGATCTTAAAAGTTTTGATCAGAAGAAAAAACATGTTGTAACTATGTGGTGATGGATGTTAACTAGACTTACTGTGGTGATTATCTCACGACATCTACAAATACGGAATTATGATGTTGTAGACCTGAAATGAACTTAATGTTATATATCAACAATGTCTTTAAAAACGTATTTTCAGTAAACATTTAATAGATGAGGCAACCAACCAACTTACTAAAAAAGTAGTCGAGTGATGATACTATTTCAAGATGTTCATATTTTCTCAGACTGGAATGACAAAACTGTCCAAAAGGAAAGATTATGTTCTTTGTCAGCAGATGCTTATTTAGAGACTGCCACCTCTAATGCCACATCCCTTGTAATCCCTCCACAACCACTCGCCAAAGCTCTCATCCCTGGCTGGTCATAGGTACCACTGCCCATGTATGCATCTCCAGGTTTCATCTTGCTCTGGCTCTTCATTAGACACAGAGCCCTCACCTGTAGGCTCCACAGCCACCCACCAGGGCTTCCGCTGTGAGCCCTTTCAGCTATGAACACTTACTGCACAAAGTGTGCATGGTCTATGGACTAGCAGCATTGGCATTACCTGGGAGCTTGCTAAAAACGTACAATTTCCAGCCCCAAGCAGACCTACCCAATCAGAATCCACATTTAAGATGATTCCTGGGTGATTTACATGCACACTAATGTGTCAGAGGAACCACAAGGCATAACTCACTTAAGAAGGCAAGATCTATCCTCAAGGAACACAGGACCCATGGTAGGATCCAGATGTGGGCACAGCAGAAGGCGGATAATCCCTCCCATAGCCCATTTGAAAGCTATGCTCATTACAGATCGTGCTCCACACTTGGCACTGAGGAAGCCCCGGGCAGTCCTGGATTGGTATCTGAGTTCTAATGATGCCCACTGTGCAGCCGGTCTGAGCACTTCCTCCTAAAGATCTCAACAAAAGCAGGAGAATATTTAACACTCAACATTAATCCTTTTACAGATCACTTTTTAGCCTCGTGCTAAAACACACTGTCTCTTGCTGCAATAAACAGAAGTAATTGGGACTTGGTTCCCGCAACATCTCTGAATTCATGTAAAGAGCAGATAGTGAGTTTATAACAACGTAGCCCTTCTCAGGCTCTAACTGCCTTTGTTCTGAAGACAGCAATATCAGTAACAAAACTTCCTCGTGTTCTTTGAAGCTTCGATCATTTATAAAGAGCTTTTGGATAGTACTGCGGGTTCATACTTAGCGGTGGGCAGGAGAGGCCATTATTACCATGCCAGTTGGACAGTCAGGAAAGGGGTTCAGGGGCACTACCTGCTGACACAATTGATGCTAAGATGCTGAGCCTGAGCTGGTGTGAACGCTGGTCTGTGATGAGACCCACAGCCGCACACAGGTGTGGAGCACTTGGAGCCTGATACGGAGCTGTGGGCTTGACACACACTCTTTCTTTTTATAGGCAGACCTTGTTTTATTCCATTTCACTTTATTGTGCTCCACAGAGATTTGTTTGTTTGTTTGTTTGTTTTTACAAACCGAAGGTTTGTGGCAACCTTGCTTCAAGCATGTCTATTGGTGCCATTTTTTCAACAGTGTCTGCTCACTTCACGTCTGTCACGTTGGTAACGCTCACGGTCTGTCTCACATTTTCATCACGAGTATATTTGTTACGATGATCTTTGACGGTACTTCTATGAGCCACTGAAGGCTCAGATGATGGTTAGCATTTTTTAGTAATGAATTGTATATATATTTAATTGAAGTGTAGTCAGTTACAGTGTGTCAGTTTCTGGTACACAGCATAATGTTTCAGTCATACATGTGCATATACATATTCCTTTTCATTCTTTCTCATTATAGGTGACTACAAGATATTGAATGTAGTTCCCTCTGCTATATAGAAGCAACTTGTTGTATTTTAATTAGGTATATACTTTTTAAGACCTAACACTGTCTCATGCTTAATTGACTACAGTACAGTGTAAACATAACTTTTATATGCACTGGGAAACCAAAAAAAAAAAAAATCATGTGACTGACTTTACTAGGATGTTTGTTTAATTGTGGTGGTCTGGAACCAAACCAGCAGTATCTTGGAGGAATGAATGGGCTCTCTGTTGGTACTTTTTTGCATTTGAAGAAACAGACCTCTAGCCCATACACAAGGGGCCTGAGATCACCCAGGGCAAGTGGCACAGAGTCAGGGCACAGGTGGGCCCAGCTCCAAAGCTCAGGTTTTTGGCTCCTGTGCAACTTGCTTCTCATGCAACATCCAGTCAAGGGGGCTAGGGACTTCCTCGTGTGCTTTAGAATTTGGGGCAAATTTATGCCAGAAGGCAGAACGTTGCAGACAAGAAGATGCCCTATCAAGATGAAGAAACACTGTCCTGTTTCTCATTCCTTCCCCTCTTCTAGTCAAAAGAAAGGTTCTGCTCTTTCCTACGTTTCTTTTGCAAGTCTCAATCCAAGGCAGAGAGGGGCAACCCAGAGGGAGTTAAACAAGTGTGATGCCTTGTTGAGGATGAGGCTCAAGCCACCAGCAATGAGGAATGGAGAAAATACTAATTATTATTAACAGTGATATAGATGAAATGCCTTCTCCTCACGTCCTTACCAGGTATCAGACACTGTGCTAAGCCCTTTCCATGTATTAGCTTATTTAAATCCTCTAAGCACACTATGAGGCAGGCCTTAATACCCCCACTTCGCAGCTAAGAAAACTGAGGACCGGAGGGGTTGAGACCACTGCTCAAAGTTGCATGACTGCCTTACGGTGAACACAGATGTGTGTGATGAAGATATGGGGCCCCCTATTCAAAAAGCAAGAAAAAGTGCTATTAGTAAGGTACTAGAAGATAAAACTGTTCCCTTTCTTCTGTGCTCCCTCTCAACAAGACATGGTATTTTTTAATTGCCATTTAATGATTCACCTGAAGTTTACTGTTCATCTGCTAAGTTGCACAATGACAGTTTTTAAAGAGCATTTAACTCATCTGCGAAATCACTGAAATTAATTACACAACTCGTCTTTGTAGTATGTGCATGTATGTGTGTACATGAAGATTCCTTTCTAACCTGAGGGGTGGAATTGATGCACAAAACGGATTCCACTGTTTTAAATTTCACTTCTTGATATGTAAATAGTCGACTGCCTTTCTCTGCTTTTGAATTACTGGTGCGTATCTGAAAAGATAAGGAACCGGGGGTGCCCTCTCTCTTTCCTTCTCTGAGGGTGAACAGCTGGCTAATTCACAAACAAGAGATGATACGATAGTGTTTCTTGGTGGGATGTGTTTCTTCGAATGCCACTGCCTTTCTTCTGGGTTCCACGAAAGCTCTGGTGCAAATAGAAAGTGTGCCCTCTCTGAGATGTCAGTGCCCCCTTCATCTCCACATCTTTGCCCGGTTTATTCAGTTGTAGACATAACGTGCTTACCCTGCAGTGGCTTTGCATCTCACTGAGCTCTCGCTCATGTGGGTCTGCTGGAATCCTACGTCCATGGGGCACCGTGAATGCCATCTGTGGATGGGGAATCTGCCCATGCAATGTCCCATTGTCCTAGTGTCCCACTGGACTTTACTTACAAGAAAAAGGTAAGAATTTCAAGATAATGATAGCATAAAACCAAGTATGAGGCCCTTCTTAACGTGAGGACCCTGTGTCTAGGCGACGGTACCGGCCTGGGGACCACACCTTGATAAGAGTTGCCTTGTATACTGAGATGCTCCTATGTTGGGTGCACATATATTTACCATTGTTAGGGACCACACCTTAGAACCACTGGTTCAGAAATTTCTATGACTTTCTCATTCACTTTGAATGTATGCACTCAAGATCAGACAGATTTTTGCTGCTTTTTCCAACAACAAAGGCTTCTCAAGATTTTCCAAAAAGAATCAGATTGCTTCCCAAACAAACGACTCCGACAAAATAACATCTTAATGAGCTGAAGGGCAAGAAAATAAGAAACATCCAAATTGAATTTGTTAAAAAATACATACGGTTTTCCAAAAGTAAAGGCTTGTGGCAAAATTTAAATCATACTTTGAGTGAACTCCAAAGTCGGGGAAAACACTGCAAGATACTCAGCTGGACTCGGGCTGCCCAAAGCACATTCCCTTTTGCTCGAGTTTCGCCCTGGCAGGTTAGCTCCTGACCTAAGCTTATTCCACTAAAGGGGATAGGATTTCAACAGCACAGAAGAGAGGCTATTTCCAGAGTTAAAATTCTTCTTATTTCTCATTAATTTTCACTTACCTTTTTAGGTTCATCTAATTAGCTCAAGTTATTTCTGTCCTCTTAGCAAGGAAGAATTTCCCTCTTCCTCACCCCACATTTATTTTTTTTTTCTTCTCTGGTATGATGCAAGGATAAAATCTGCAAACTCCAAAGCAAATTCCCTCAGTTCTGAAGCTTCCCTCTCTCACCTTGACAAATGTGAATATTTATCGCAGATGTACGGAATCAGATTCCGTTGGAGAATGAGCTCACAGGTGAAGCAGGCTTTGCAGAGCAGCAAAGAACCAGCACCGTTGTGACCACGTGGATACCTGGGTACTCGCACAGCTTCCTGCCCCTGTCATTTGGTCCAGCTAAGGACTGGAGGGAGCTATTTAAGGGTTTTCACTTGTTTTAAGCTTATGGGGGTGAACCATTAGCAAATTTATGCTGGACCAAGTGGATTCCTCTTCTCGGAAAATTGTTTCCCCTCCTCTGTTTCCATCCTTTTCGCTTTTCTTTGAATTTGCTAGCATGCTGCTTTAATCTGTTTTCCTACACAGTCCTTTCAATTCATAGGACCCCAGGGAAAGAAGCAGAAGAAGAGGAACATGGTTCCTCAGTCTGTGATCTTGAATGAAGAGCATGAGTGGCATTATGATGGGACTTTTACATACCAGCAGTTTGGAGTCGACCAGAACGAGGAGGCACAAGGAGCTTTGGCACTAAATTTGGGTGACCTTGGGTAAGCTGAACCATCGCTAAGGCTCAGCTTTATAATGAATAAAGTAGGAATATCACCACTTATTCTAGAACAAATGTTCCCAAACATCAAATAGGTGTTAAAATGCAGATGCCAGCCACCCCCATCTTAGAGTTCGAATAAGTAGTTGGGCCAGAGATATTTACTGTTCATGGAAGAGGCAAGGGCTGTATGCCAAGGCCAAAAGCTGGTGGCTGATGTGACATGTGTCACTATTTTGCCAAAGCATTTCAGAGCTGGTGCATGACCATCCCAGCTCCCTTTTCCCTTCAACCCTGCAAGCCACGTGCTCCAGTTTTAAACCTACAAGATGGAAGCATCTTGGGTCCCTGCATCATTGCTTGGGGGTGAGGGGGGAGTGCCACAGATTGCCACGAGACCCATGGGAGACTCTGAATAAAACATAAACTTTTATATGTGAAGCAACAGCTCTTTGGAGATGGGCTTCCTTCTGCTGCATGACCTAGTTTATGACAACTGCAGAATTGCAAACCGACCGTGGGGAGCTGCTACAGTAAAGCTCGCAGGGGGTATGGCACTGGCCCAGCAGTCCGGTGACAGGCAGTGAGGAAACTGACCACAAAGATCAGAAATGTGGAGATTGTTATTCAGTGGCAAAAATATTTGTTACAACTGTCAGCATTGATGACATGGGAGGGAGACCGTGTGAGTATGGAGCTGGCAGGTGCAGGGGAAGAAGTTTAGAGAAAAGAACATCAGTAGTGTGCGTGGGCCACGGCTAGAGGAAGGAAGGAGGAAGGGAGAGATGCGCCCCAGAAAGAACCGGCAGAAACGAAAGGCAGCAGATCCCAGATATGTGATGCCTGGAAGGACTGGAAAACTCACTGCAACTGGACCACAAACTGTGAGAAATCTGATATAGAAAGGCTGCAATAATGAATGTCCAAAAAAAACACATGATCCAAATCACTCAGGACAGAGATCAGGTTTAGTGTGTGGCTAGTCGGCTGGAAGGAACCAACAAAGAAATCAGGCCATTTGAAAAGGCGTGTCTCAAACATCTTGTGTGTATGGGGCCCCTGGCACACAGGATTGATTTGCGAGCAAATGCACTGGAAGTCTTCTGAATCTACGAGAAAGTCATATTGGTCTAAATATCAAGACACTTAAAATGACCCTGACCTCTCAAACCCCCTCGATTAGAAAGCCCTCAAGGAGGGCATATGGCGCAATAACCGTTTTCAGTGGAACAAAGGAAAGTCAGGGAAGATTAAGAACTTCGCAGGGGGTGGAGCCAGGTGCTACAGAAAGGAACAGACAAGGGACTGCCCCCCACTTCCCAGGGGACAGAAATAGGGCCTCCATATTTGGGTGGGGAGCTGCCATCGCCACTGTCCAGAGAGATTTCAGAGTTGCCACAACCCAGGGACTATGGTGTCTCCCTGTCGTCCCTTTTCCAAATGGGAGTATCAGTTGCAGTTGCTGTGTCGCTGTTCCATCATTCTCTATTGGGAGTATGAGTAGGGAGTGGCAGATAACTTGATTTTTAAATTCATCGTTCTCTAACACAAAAGGACGTCTGGACTAGCTAATGACCACTGGCCATCACCCAGAAATCCTAGGCTTTGAGCTCCATGCATCCACTGGATGGGACTAGCATTGTCTTTCTTAGGAAGAGATGCACTTATGTTCTCTGTGTAGGAAAAAGAGGCAAAGGATGGAAAGTATCAGAGATATTTATTGTCCACTCCATGTCCTTGTGTCTCCTTGCATTTCCCAGCAACTTGCAGGAGGCTGGATCCTTGCACTGGTCGTGGCAGTGGGCCACCAGGCCAGGGTGTAGTAGCATGGTGTGAATTCTCCAGGCCCCTTTGTTGAGATAATGGAACCAGAAAACATGAGCAGACTGGATCCTGCTTGGAAAGGAGTATTGTGGAGAACCACCAAACCTGCAGCAAACTTCAAGTGAGGGGGAGATAAACCCTGGTTCTGTCAAGCCACTGAGATTTTGAGATTTTTGTCAAGTCTCTATCCTCACCAATATGGTAGGTTTGGGATAGGGTCCTTTTTAAGAAACACCCTAGACGATTTTAACACAGATGGTATGCAGGCTCTACCTTAAGAAACACTGGCTTTGAGGACTGCCATTAGCTAAGCTGTCTAAAAGGGCCTTAGAAGGGAGGGAAAACATTAAAATTTATTTTAATCATGGCTTCTGATAAACAAGGATATACATTCTTAGAATACTCACAGTATTTGCTGCTTTAACGCAGGATGATTGTAGCTTAAGTGGAAATTGGATCAACTGTTTATGCCCCTGGTGTAAACAACAGACCCGTCAGGAGAGCCAGACAAGAACACAGCAAGGGCCGGGGCCGTCACACGCCGCACCCCCGCTGGGCCATGTTCCAGGGGGGCCGGAGCCTCGGCTGCCCTCCAGACTGGAGAGGCCCGGAGAGACCCCATCTCTCGGCTGCGTCCCAGCCAGAGTCACCCTCTGAGAGAGGCCAGCTCTCTCTGTGAGCAGGAAGGGTTACTCTTATTCCTTATCCCCTAAAACTCGCTCTTGACAGTTTGGAACCCACCTGTACTCTGAAATGGGTGAAACTGCGCCTCATCCAAGAACGCTTCGAAGGCTGGTGTCAGCTGCTTCCGATGGATCGCTGTCCTTACTTCTGGGTCAACTCCATCCGTAGTTAAATATCGTTCTTTTAGTGTCTCTTATCTTAAGCATAGCAGCTGAAAACTGAAGTTTGATTACCTGTACTCCTGTATACTCGCTGAGAAGTGTTTGATGAGCTCTTTCTCTGTCTCTACCCTCTCCACTCCCCCCCGTTACTCGTCCGTAAGAGGAAGATAACAGCGCCTGCACTAGAGGGTCACCGGAGGGTTGCCCGAGCCGGTGCGTGTCAGCATATGCATGGCGCATGTTAAGTGGCTAATTAACTTTGGTTGTTAGCATCAGGTTGTACTGTTCACAATCTAATCTTGCATTTAAGCCTTTTTCTGGCATGCCCAAAGCGTTGGAGACTAGTAGGTGCTCAATTTGACATCACTGCCAGGCCTCCTGCCTCTCTGGGATAGGAAGGCAGGCTTTCCCAAACACTTTAAATCACCCCATAACCACGTTCATTCAAATGGTTACTTGAATTGAACAACTCTTTGTCTTTTTTTTTTTTTTAAGTTCAAGTAAACTTTGACACTGAGTTTGTCGGTAGTTGTAGGCTGACAAGTTAGAAGAGCCTTTTTGTTATGTGGGGAAAAAAATTGGACCTTTCAAAAGTTCATTCTTCCCATCAGAATTATTGAGAAGCTAGCTTGAAAAACAGCCGGCTTACTCTGGGTTTTGGAGATGTGAGGCAGAGGAAAAAACTCCATCTTGGCTTTACATAAAGGGTGTGCATTTCTCAATTCAACCTGCATTTTGTGTTTAAATGAACGGCTTTTCAGTGAAGAAGAGGACCTTCCATGTAGGTTACATTAACCATCTACCCGGGCTGAGATCTTTTTCATTAACACTGTTCACAATTTGACAGGGTGCCCGCTCTTTCATGAATGATTTCTACCTGTTAGAAACATTTTAATTGTATTGAGCTTAAATATGCCTCCTTATAACTTCCACCCATTTGTTGAGTCCTCCATCTGTCTCAGCTCCAGATCCATATTCATGAAGTTAGACTCTGTCCTTACTAAGCGAAAGGGCAGTCGTGAAGAACCACTGCCTTCAAGAGTGGCTAGCTGAGCCCTTTCCAAACTGTGTTCTGATTACTCCAACGGTCTAGCAGCCAAGACAGAATTTCATAACAGCTCATCTTGGATTCATGCATTAAAGAAACCCTGCTTAAAATTCCTCCTTTCCCCTACCCTCTTCCTTGCTCACTGCCACTGCTTCAGTACCTTTCTCTTCCAAAAAGACAGGAAGATAGACAGATGATCTCTTCCTGGGGATGCTCGAGGGAGTAAATCAACCAACAAGAGAAGTAAAAGTTTATTTAAAATGGTGTCCACAATCAAATTAGAATTTACGACGTGATCCTATTTATGCAAGAGTGCCAAAATTACTGAAAGGGTGGTTCATAAAAAAGAAAAAATGAAACACAAAGAAAACCACTCATTCCTCAACCCTAACCTGAGCATCATGTCACCTGTTTTGCTCGCCTTTCTTCCAGTTCTGAAAATAAGAGCCCTGAAAGTCAGAGAGGGAAGCTCTTCTGAGTTTATCAAGGGTAGAGAGAAATTGAGTGGGCAGAACAAGACGCCTTCGAGGGGGCAGGGGAAGGGTGGGAACACATCCTACTTTTTGTCCATCACGTTAGTGACAGCGCTTAAGGAGGGGACCATAATCACACTGATGGGACCACAGCCCTAGGGAGTTTGTGGCAGACATCCGATCTTGTGTCTCACTTGAACACTTGGAGGCACAGTTCATTCGTACATTCATTTAACCAAACATTTTTGAATGCCTTTTATACATAAGGCGCCACCTCTATAAGTTAATAGTAGTCACCAATTAGGTGGCAGTTCTTCAGATGATTAATGACATCTTTATCCCCACTGTAATGATGAGCATGTAATCCTACAGGTGTTTGATACCATATTAGACATTCTAAGTTTCAAGTATCTATCTATCCATCCATCCATCCATTCACCTTGATTGGGAGCCCCAAGTAGGAGGCAATCCAAGAGAAGAAACTTAAGAAAGAGAAGTTGGGCCCTGGAGAGTGGTAGATGGTTCTGTCATTTCAACAAGAAAGAATTAAAAGTGCTCTAAGAATTCTGTTAAGCCTGTCTAACATGTAATACACACCTGCAGCTAAACTCTCTGAACCCGCATCAAATGTCCAACTTGTTGGACAATCACTCTGTTGGAAAATTTTATTTCCTTCCTACTCGGCACCTTGCACAAGGTCAAACACATAGTATACGCTTAATTCTACCGAACTGAAGAGCTGTAGGTGGCTTTGGAGACCCACACAGATCAACCTCTGAATTTTTGTACATGAGCAATCAGGAACCTGCCTGGACTGATACAATAGCTTCCTACCAATTGTTAAGCCTCTCGTTCCACCAAACTCTACCTTAACCATTTTACCCCTTTCCGCCTGGCAACGGCTGCTCACCTGTCAGGTTTCAGCTCAGTGGCCTCCCTTGACCCAACTTCCACCCAACCTCCAAACAAAATGAATCCTCCCTCCTAATTCTCAGAGCGTTTCCTGATCTTCTTATATGGCATTTTCTACTATTTATAATTAAATTTCAATTTTTTGACTAATTTTAAATCATCTATCTCCTAACCAAGCCGTAGGTGCCACCATACCAAGAACTAGTCATTAATTCACCACTATCTCCCCAGCGCCTAGCATAGTTCTGGCACATAGGAGCCTGATGAGTATTTGTTGAACTAACAGATGGTCGGAAAGCATGCAACAGAGCTCTCTTTTTAAGACACAAATCTGATCACATCTTTCTCCTGCCTGAATTCCTTCTTCATTTCCCCAGAATTTAATAGTGAAGAAAATATGTCCCAGGACTACTGAGATGAGCCATCACAATTTAAGTGGCTTTTCCCTAAGATGCTCAGGGGCTTCCAGACTTCCTTGCCTTTCAATACCCTGTGTCTGCCAAGGAATGCCCTGCCTGTAGTTCCTGACCGAGCAGCCAAGCACACACTCATCCTTCATCTTACTGGGGAGGTCCAGGCTCTCAAAGTGAGGGCTGGTTGGCTGGTTCTTGATGCTCCTTTGCCTGTTCGTCTATGGGAACAGAAGGGTGACATGGAAAAGGCACACTTTCTTTCCCCAAACCTGTCCCTGAATTCCCTCTACCGCCCCTGAGGCTGGAGTGAATGACAGAGAAACAGAGGCAATGAGCATCCAGTAGTCCTTCCAGCCCCAGCCATCGTATCTCCCAGATCTCGGCCTCCTGTTGTTTTCCTGGGCTGTCTCCTCATCTCCCTCTGTCTTTTCCAGGGTCCTCTCTGTTCAATTTCAGTCCTATTTGGTTAGGTGTGATGATTTGGCTCTTCTTTTGTTTCTTTGGAAATATGACCCCGAGGAAGGGGGCAGGGCTTCACAGATCTCGCCTCAAGAGTTTCAGCAAGGTATTATCCAGAATAAAAAAAGCTCTCTCTTCTTGGGTAGATTCTGCCATTCTCTTAGCATGTGAAAAGAGGGCAGTCAAGCTTCTGGCTGTGAAATGCAACTTTGCCTTCCTCCTCTAGATGACTTACAACCTCAGCAAAAACAAGGACCTTTTATGAAGCCACTTCACGTTGACATCTCAGATTCTCAGCAGGTTTTGTAAGAGCAGCAGCCCATGTATCTGTGGGGGCCGTTCTTGAAGTTGATGCTATGAACTCCGTGAAGCTCTATGAAGAGAGACATCATTAGGAAGGAGGTGTTTTTAGAAATGGCTCTGCAGGGTTTAAACTCCAATCCCTCGTTCAGACCACTTGCTCTTTAAGAGTTCAGGAAAGACAATCATTTTTATGACTCCTGTCCTGAACAATATAGAAAGAAAACAAGCCCCACTGATTTAAGACACAGCAGCCGGTGATCTCCAGTTCCACCTCCCTTGTGTGGTCTCCTCTGTGTTTGGAGAGGCCAGACGCTCAGACAATCAACTTTCGCCCTTTGAGAACAGAGCTGCCCGTTTCTCCAGCTGTTTATAAACAAAACTGAAACACAGGACTGGAGATTTTGGAGATTTCTTTCCTCCTGACCTACGCCCTCCCCAAATCCCCAAAGCAGAATACTGGACTATGGCCTCTTTTTATTATCTCCATCCTTTCTTTTAAGACAAGAGGATATGAAGAAGGAAGAAAGACAACGGGCAGAGAAAAGAAGCATAGGTAGATATAACATGGATACATCCTATTAAACAAACAAAAAACCCCCAAGTTTTAATGAACTCAATTTCATTTAAATCTGCTGCTTTTTTTTATTGAAACAAAATCATTCAGAAAATATGATGTAATAACATTTAGTGCAACTCCTGAGCACACTGAAAGCATTTAGAAAGACAGATTAGCAATAGATGATACCATCTACTGTTTACGTAACACTCTGCATATTTAAACAAATTTTTTTTTCAGGACCAATAAGACTGAATCTCACATCGTTTGTGAAAAGAAAGCAGGAAGGGTATTTTTATCCCAATTTATAGATAAAGAAATAGTTTCAGAGCCCAGAATCACATGATAAATTAAATCAAAAAAAATCCTTTCTGCAGCAACTGGGGTTATGAAAAAAAAAATGGTCAACAGATTCTAGAGGACTGTAGTTTTTTTTAAACTGGTCTCTCTTAAATTCAATCGAGAAAATAAGTGAGGGTAAAGCAAGTTGGTGGAAGAAGAGAAAAAGGACATTTCTTTTCCCCTTGAAGCGAATTAAATTGAACTGTAGTTATCAGAATCTGAATATGCAAAATCTGTACCAATCTGAATTTGTAAGACAAGCAGTGAAACACCTTTTCTTCCCCCTACTTTTAGCTTAAAATACCAATTATGACCTGCATAAACCAAGAAATATTTATGTTGTCCTTGCACACATACTTTTGCAAATATTATCACACAGAATCTCACTTTTTTTGTGGATGACAAGTCAGCTTTCATGAAGAGTCTTCAGGACAGACAAAACAAACAAACAAACAAACTTACAGGATCAAGAGGGGCCCAGATCACAACAGACCCTTATTGGCTGGGCATGGGCAGGGTGGCGGGGAGACAGACTTGGCTAGGAAGACAAAGTGTCTTGAATGGTATTTGGTCAGTCATGATTAGCTAGCCGGTACGAGCCATCACTTGGTCACAGGTAGACAAGCGGCATGTCCCTTTCAACATTCTGTATATGACCCAGAGATCTATGAGAAATCAATTCTTCAAACTTCTGGGATGAAAGAAAGTGAACAGCAACAATAGTTATGTCTGCATGATTCACTCACACATTCTCCCCAGCCCTCACCAAAGTAAGGTTTTTCATTTCTTCCCTCAACATGATGAACTCTATCTGAAATCCAACCGACTGCAAGCCTCAGGTACGAAGTCACCATCCTGACTAGAGCCGAGCCCTCTCCGCACCTACACATCACGACAGGTGAAGTCTACTGTGGGTCTCCGCTCACGGAGTCCCGATTTAGACCACGGGTAACTGGAGCCAAAGCAGGTTTAACAGGGGGGCCCTGGGCTCTGGAATCTCTGGTCTGACTTGGTCCATCAAAGGTCCACTTGCCAATCTTCCGGGCTTGGTGCCAACCTTGTATTTTTAGATTAATCAAGTGGCAATCTGGGGCTGGAGTTTTAAAAGTGTGACTTTTTTTTTCTTAAAGGATTGTTTTATTCAGAGCTGGTACTAGGTGTCTTCAATCATTTGAATTAATCTCTTTTATCAACATAAACTAATTACTTGTTTAATGAATTTCTTGAATTTTTAAAATCATGTTCATTGCAGCATGCTCCCAGGCATAAATACAGAAAATGAACGCATTAATTATAATAAAACATTCAAGGGCTGAAACAAATTAGGAGAGAAGACAGCAACACTCGTGTCTCAAAATCTACCTTACACGTGTACACATACCGTGCCTTTTTCTACCTAAAACGCACCTCTACACCGTCTACTACCTGCCTGTTGGGCGGTGGCTCTGCTGATGATGTTCTGGTGAAGACCGAAAAGGAGATGATGGTGTGTGGTCATCTCTCCCCACTGTTCTCCCAGCCCTGTGTCACTGCATCTGCTGTGCTCTGAAATGCCCATAGCTCACCTCTGAGAACATTTTCAGCTTCATGCCATAAAGGAGACACACATTAATTATAGGTTGGAAAAGAGGGGACTGGAATGCTGTGGTGGCACATTCCATTTGAACAGAAAGATGTGAGTGCATGCACTTGGCGTGCTTCCCCTCACGCATGCCCTCACTGCGGACCACTCCCTTTCTCCACACCGTGACTTCTTTGTTTTCTTTTCTCTTATTACTGCATTTAATTTATACCGCTATAAGATCTTAAAGTCACAATGAGTGAATGTGATAACAGCACACTCTATGGAAGGGAAGATATCTCATGAAGACATTTTGAAATATGCATTTTATATGTTAGAGTCTTAAGTGTCATCCAAATGGATGAAGCTAGGATCAAACTTTTCATCTGTGGCTGGACCAGTCAGATGACTTCTCTTTGGGTATAAAAGAGAACTATTTCCCGCTTTACTTATATCCTTTACTTCCCAATTTGCTATTTAATTTTCGATATTGTTCTCTGTCATTTCACACTCTTTGACAAACATCTTCAGAACCAAATAGGCTGTCTTTAAATATCATAGACTTGTATATCATAAATTTGATCCTTTACCATTCATTCTCACAACATTAAGAATACTGAAACATTCAATTCGCGTTATTTAACATGGCTTTTAAAACTTTTATTAGTCATGTGCTAATGAGACATTCCAGGCTCCGTTACAGAGGATGTAGTAAAGGCTAATAAGAACAGAGCTTCCTTGACACCCAAGCATCAGATTTTTTTCTAATATGAGAAGACTGGTCAATTTTCTACTCCACTGGTATTTGCTATTACAGTAATGAAACACGTTATATTTTCTCTGTAACAAGCTGACTAATTTGGGTTTTGGCTTTCTGTTTCAATTTAATCTTTTATTTAAATTAGTTAAAAATCCGGGTTCTCTATTCTTCTTCGACATGTTCAGAGAGAGATATAAAAGTAATTTATTCTATTTGGATCTAGCACTAAAATCTGCAAGGGATTTTTGTCTTCTCATTTCTTCCCCTACTTTACAGCCTCATTATTGAGGTAAGATAATCAGCTGGGATTAACAGCATACAATGCTGCCCAACCCAAAGGAAAATGTGAATATATCTCAAAACTCGATTTTGAATGCAGAATCACTGAGATGGAATAAAGCTGAGAAATACTGAGAGAAAAAAGTCATCTCCTTTCTCCTGAGATCAGACTCTACATTTTAGAGACAGAATATTTTCATGCCAGTTCACTTTGTGGGAGACGGGATAGTGGAGAACTTCAAAATACCTACACATATGACATTTTGATTATATGGACTTGTCTAGAGTGTTCTGAACATTGGCTTTCTTACTCCCAGTTAGTTGATGGCTCTTTGAAGACAGAAGCTGTATCTTACACATCTTTGTACGTACCTAGCAAAGGGGCCTGCACAAAACAGGTGAACAAAAGTCTCTGTTAAATAAAGCATGAAGAGAGGCATAGACAAGAGAGAGGTGGGAGATACGAGGTTCCAAGGCATATCTCTAAGTAAGTACTACATGTGTTGTGTGCTTTATTTTTACTAGAAGTCCCTCTCTGAACCCAAATGGCCATCTACTTGTGCCCACTGAGGTCCAACCATTCCCCTGTGACTTAGCTTAACAGTCCTGCCTTTGAAGTCACTAAAGGCATAAGCCAGGAATGGTCCAGAAGATTAATCTCACCTATCAGTCAGTTCTGTTGAATTGGTGGTGACCCCTTGGGCTGGTGTATAGAGAAGGGAACTCAGATTATACCTGGGCTCAGTGACAAAGAGGGACAAGGCAGCCATTCTGGATCTGACAGCTGAGGCAGCCTTCTCTGTCTGGTAGTATGATCCTTCTCCCAGATTCACCCCTCATTCTTCTCTCAAAGCCCAAATCAAATTTCACCTCTTTTAAGAGGGATTTGCAGATCCCCAGGCTCAAGCTGGAATTAGCCACCCTTCTACCCTTGCTCATGTAGCACACTATTTTGGTTTTCATTCTTCCATTTGTTACTCTTTCATCTACCTATGCATCTGTCTGTCTGTCTGTCTGTCTATCTATCTATCTATCTATCTATCTATCTATCTATCTATCTATCTATCTTTGCATCTATCGATCTATTTACCTTCCTTCCTACCCAGTTAGTCATTCATGTCAATTCCACTAAAGCAGTTGCTCTTAGGGGACAGAGACCATCCTTTACACTTGTCTGATCCCACATGCCCAGTATGGATGGGTGTTATTTATGGGCGGTACTTACAGGACACGCTCCATAAATGATGATGAAGGAAAGAGAACAGTAGGCTAGTTGACAGAAGATCATGCGACAGATCATCACAGGGATTAAGGGACTGATGGTCTGTAAGAGGAGTAGAGTCTCCGTCACTAAAGCGTGATTCAGATCTACTGCTATGGAGGCAAGCGTAGGGGAATCCATAGACTAAGTACCAGGGGCACAAGATCATTCTTGAATTTTTGCCAGTTCAAGAGAAGACTGATGGCAACCTGAGTCATCCAGTGCTCTAAAGGTCACTCTACATCAACAAGAGGGGATGACCCCAGGTGGTCAGTTATACTCAACCACCCTTGAGGAAACAAAACTTAAAAAAAAAAAAGGCAATGATCTGCAATTCACAGCTTGTGATTTTATCAAGTTACTTAACCTGTAGAAGCCTTAATTTCTTCTTCCCATACAAGCAGAGATAATGGTATCTCCTCTACAGGCTGAAATTAAATGAGATAATATATGCAAAGTGCATGGTATGCTGAAACAACATGCACATAATTATGAAGATGATTGGATACACTATTTCCTTTTACTTTCTTTGCCATTTCATTTCCATTTGTGGTTTTGTTTTACTGTCAATGAGTGAAAGGACTGTATGCTGGTGGAAACTATGGTCGAGTCTTCTGTTTTTACCTGTCTAAACCTACAACAATTTTTCTAAACATCATACAGCAACACTGAAATGAAAACTGAGGTCACATGACTTATCTAGCTTTCCCAAAAGGAAATGTTTACTGCTCTACACACAGCTAGAGCAGTAGGCCTAATTGCTATGAATCATGAATCCTTCAATTCATTGATGCATGAGTCAGTCAAGTTGGGATAAACGCCTTTAATGGACATTCCACAGCACCCCCAGACTTTCATATCCCTCCCTACTCCCTAACCTAATCGTAAAATGCTAAGCATCTAGACAACAGCATAAACCAAAAACTCAGACCTCCTCTTTTGGACCCTTCCCAGTCATTTTTCACGTGTGATTATCTTTGCGTGTAGGCAGAGCAGCCATCTCTATTTACAACAAAGATGCTGAAGCCCCAAAGGTTAAGTGACGTAACCATGGCAACCAAGCTAATCAATGGTCAAGTCAGTACAAAGAATAAGTTCAGTTTCTCCAGAGAAGGAGGAGCTAGCCATTTTCTTCAGGGAGGCACCGGCCTTGCTGTGGTCACCTGGCTGGGCTGATGCCCACAGAGTGGTAACGAGCAGCCAATGGAAAAATAATAAAAGCAGCTAATACTTACTGATTATTAAAATCCCACGCACGGGGCCCAGCCCCTTCCATGAATTATCTCTCATTCTAATAACAAACGGATAAGGTAGGACTATTATTATCTCTGCTTTCTTCATAAGGAAGGAGGCAAAGAGATATTAAACAATGTGTCCAAGGTCACCCAAATGACACGTGGTAGAAGATACGACTTAAATGCAGGTCCTCCTGACGGCCAAGTCCAAATTCTTAACCAGTATGTGCACCGCTTCTCTTAGCCACTTAACATGCACTGTGTCTACTTTATGACTAGACTTATTCTGACTTTGACCCAGCTGTTTGAAGAAATGGGAGTGGGGTGGGGTGGGATGGGGGAGACGGGGGACCACAGAACTGAGCGGAGGGAGGACTGGTTCATCCATTCAGCCACTGTTTGTCCTCCGTATTTATTCACTCCTCCCGCACAGCCGGGCGCCACACTAATGCTAGATCATAGCTGTAAAGATGAATAACCTTCTGGCTCTCATGAGGCTGAGTGCTCCAGGAACCCCACACCCGCTTCTCCAGCATCCCAGACGTGAGTGTCCACTTGAGAAGATGTGGGTACCACGCTGTAACATCACCTGCAACTCTTCTCGAGATGAGCTGATCAGAGAGAAGAGCTCCCCGACAGCTGAAAACACCCAAGAGGATGCACACGGAAATCTCTCCCTGCTCCCTTTACAGCCACTTTCGAAGCCCGCCTTCTGACTTAGGGCACGTGTGATGTACCGTACACGCCCCTTGAGGTGGAGTTACGCGTAACCATGGTGAAGCAGCAGGCATAACGCTGCTGTTGGCTGGTAACTGTTTCTAATAACAGACGGGCTGCCTCCCATGCAGGGTCCTGAGGGGACAGCAAGACACAGCTCGGGGTGTCCTTGTTTTCTGTGACCAAGGGTGGATATGGCCCCAGAGCAGGGCCTGGGTGGGCCTCCCTTCCCTAGGGCTCTTCCAAGGACTCTCCGAGCTGTCCCAGCATCAGTCCTACCCTCTTCCTCCCTATGCCAGGGTTGGCCTCCTCCACAGCCAACCGCTGTCAGTCATTAAGAGGCGCAGGACAGGGAAGAATGAAGCAACCCCAGGCCCCCCAAATGTGCTCAGCCATCATGACTCACTGCATCATCTGACCCCACAGAGCAATTTTGTAACGAGTTCTCCTCAACAACTCTTTCCATCAAACTAAAATGGCAGGTTAAAAAAAAAAAAAAGCCCTGAGTAAAGGAGTTTCATAATGGGATTTGAAAGCTGGGACAATCATGTCATTTAAAAAAAAAAAAAAAAGCTGGCAGCCAAACAGTTCACTCAAATGACACCAGGCACACTGCTTAGTGAACTTCAGATGAACAGGCGTTAGAGTCTGTCTGTGCCTGATTTTCTGAGGCTTCTTTAAGAGGGGAATCTGAGGCCGGTGTGTAAACTACACTGAGCCTGAGCCGGGCCTGGTTAGCCTGAGGGAAGCTCGAGCCTGGGGAACTTGGCCGGTGGTCTTTACTGGCTTGCCAAGATTTCTGTGCGGCGTGACGCCCACCATGC
Source organism: Vicugna pacos (assembly GCF_048564905.1). Lineage (NCBI taxonomy): Eukaryota > Metazoa > Chordata > Mammalia > Artiodactyla > Camelidae > Vicugna > Vicugna pacos. The sequence continues at coordinate 19,930,731 of NC_132989.1, read as the reverse complement.
CTTCTCGCAAAGGGACAGAAAAACAGATACTACTCTGGCCCTGGCAATATGGTGAACAGATGTCTGTCTCACACAGTGGAAGTGGGCTGGCTTTCCCGAGATGTGAAGGTAGCAGGAGGTGACTTGGGAGCAGTGCGGGAAGGAAGCTCATAAACCATGCACCGCTACCACTCCTGGACGGGGACTAAAACACCCTTCGGTGCCACCCACCCAGAGCTCCCTCCAGTTCCAGGTCCAGATGCAGGAGAATGGAGCTCAAGAAGCAATGCCATTTGCTGCAACATGGATGGACCTGGAGACTGTCATTCTAAGTGAAGTAAGCCAGAAAGAGAAAGAAAAATGCCACAGGTTATCACTCATAGGTGGAATCTAAAAAAAAAAAAAAAAAAAAAACCACAAATGGACTTATTCACAAAACAGAAACAGACTCACAGTCATAGAAAACAAACTTATGGTTACCAGGTGGGAAGCGGGTAGGGAGGGATAAATTGGGAGTTCGAGATTTGCAGATACTACTATACACAAAACAGATAAATAACAAATTTCTTCTATATAGCTTGGGCAACTATAGTCAATATCTTGTAGTAACCTATATCGAAAAAGAATGTGAAAATGAATATATGCATGTATATGTATGACTAAAACATTGTGCTGTGCACCAGAAATTGACATAACACTGTAAACTGATTATATTTCAATTAAAAAAAAGGAAGCAATACCCACCAGGTAGCTCTCAGAGCCTTGGTCACTTCCAGCTGGGCTCTCCTTAGCCCTCTGTTTACATTTACACATTCATGCTCCACCCTGACTCACATCCTTTGTTTCCTTCACAGACTTTTCGTCTCCTAGCAACTGCTGCAATCCATCTCTCCCTGGGCTCACCTTTTTCCTAGGTTGACCCCGTTGACGTGTGAGACAGCCAAAGGCCTTTGCCTAGCCCTTGAGTCAGCTGAATACACAGCTGTCTGTACCTGGGCCAGTGCGTCTTTATCATACCTGCGGTCCACCTGCTCTTTGTTTACCACCTCCCGTACACACATAAGTTAACTCTGCGTTCTCACTGGAGAGACATCAGTGCGTAGTGGCTTAAGTCACCACCTCGGGTGAGCCAAGAACATTACTGACAGTGAATCAGGAACACCTTTGTTCGTGCTGCGAAAACCAGCTTGTTGTTTTAAAAAAAAAAAAAGAATGCACCTCATTTTACAAAAGCTTAATATGTGAAAATTCAGATCCAGGTATGAAAATTTAAATTTACACATAGCTTTTCAGGAACTCAGTGGGCTGCACAAAGCAGTGGTTTTCAAGGAGGCGAGATACCACCTTCCCAGAGATGTTTTGGAAATTCGTGGGGGCATTTTTGCTAGTCCGAGCGACTGAGGTAATGCAGTTGGCATTTAGTGAGTGGGGCCCAGGGAGTCTACATGAGACAGTCTTATTCAACTAAGAATGGTCCTGACAGACATCCTGGAGCCTAAATCCAACTCTTTTAGACATAATCACGAAATGTTTTTATACAGGTTTAATGCAGTCTGAATTTTCCAGGAATGCAACTACTGTAAAAATCAAAGGAGGTTGTACTTTGATTTGTTTGGAACTTTACCAAGAGGGTTTCATCATGGAGAAGGGGTGGGGGCGGAGCACACACACACACACACACACACAAAAATCACGTCACAGACAGCAACGCACCAGTTAGTTTTTGAGTCACCAACATACACACCTGTAACAGGCTGCACTGTGGTTGCGATACTGACGGTAACTCACACCGTCCGTATTAGAATGGTAATATCCACGGCGATACACTGTGTCTCCCTAAAAGTCTCTTCTACTGTCATGCCTGAGATTTTTACTCGTGAAAAGCCATAAATGTTTATTTCTCTTTTTCATTACATATAGGGCACTGTATTCTTCTTTGTTTGTTTTTTTTAATTGACATTTACAATGTGTTAATTTCAGGAGTACAGCATAGGGGTTCAGTGATACATACATAGTATATATTCCTTTTCATATTCTTTTTTTCCAAATATTTTTGTTGAGGTAGAGTCAGTTTACAATGCTGTCTCAATTTCTGGTGTACAGCATGTTTCAGTCATACATGTACATATGTTTGTTTTCATATTCTTTTTCATTACAGGTTACTATGAGATATTGAATATAGTTCCCTGTGCTATACAGTAGAAACTTGTTGTTTATCTATTTTAGGACACTGTATGCTTTTTAAAAAATATTAGAGTTTTGATGAGTTATATAATCTATGAATTTGTATACAGGATGGGCAAGAAGCTGGTTTTTTTTTTATATAAGTGAACTTTGGGTTTCTTGGAGACAAGAACCATTGGCATGAAGCAACATCTGTGTGCAATTCACACAGAAACATTTTCCATTCGCACCAACAGGAGAGATTTCCAGGAGAGCTGGACCAGATGAGAATAATGGAGCAAAGATTTTCAGCATAAGTGATGTGGTAGAAAGTCTAAGAAAGGTGTTCTATTTAATTGCACTTTAGTTTAGTCAGCCACCTATCAAACAATCCTTCTTATGACTAATTCCTTTTCATTCCAATATTTGAGATGTTTCCTGATTGCCTCACTTTGCTAGATCTCATGGGGATTAAGAAATTCAGAGGCCTGGCCATCTGGAAGCGTAGAGTGCCCTCTCTTGGAGGGCAATCCGCATTAAGACGGGAGTATTTAACAGATTTGGCAGTCATAAACTTGACACACAGGGCATTGATTAATGTTTCTTTGAACTGAAATTCTGAAATGCCCCTGAACCTTTCTTACGACATCACTGAGATGGTTCTAATGCAATGCTGGGGTTCTCAAAATCATTTAGGTGTCAGATGGCCAATAAGGAGTCTGTGTTATAAAACAGAAGGGGACAAATTGAGTTAGAGGAGTGGGAGGAGGACGGGCTTTAGAGTTTGGTAGATCTGGGTCCACACCTTGGTTCTACCACTTGTCAGCTACCCAACTTGGAAAAACTCAATTTTCTCCTCTGTATAATGGGCATAATCCCAACTGCCTCATTGAGCTGATGTGAGGATTAAGTGAGATCAAAGGTGTAAAGCCCTCCATAGAATGCCTAGCATATAACGGGGACCAAACAAAATGCAAGAAACACATCATCCCCTTTGCCTTGGGAACTCTTTGATAAATCCTGGGACCTGTGCATTGAGAGTGACCCAGTCAGCCTGTCAAATGCTCCGTTAGACAGTTTATATGAACCTCTTCTGCTGATGGTGAATGAAAAACCCCAAACCCACATTGTTCCCGTATGTTCTCCTCTCTCGATCAGTGGTAACTGACTATTTTGGTGACTTGAATATCTTGAGAGTAAGAGCAAAATATGAAAACATTTGACGTTTGATCTATTGAAACTTACGATCAATTCCTCCCCTCCCCAACCTTCTCCCTCCCCAACGCAACCAAATCGTTCTGAGTCCTAAAAATAGAATGAATGGCCAGCTCAGATACATATATTTTCACAGATCACTTTTTAAAAATTTCAGTGCTCAGCATATAAAGGGCCAGACGGCTATACAGAACATCCCCAAATTCTCCATGTACTTGAGCTTAAAATAACAAAGAAAGAAATGTATTCTTTGCCATGAATACAAGATCACTGATGGTAAGACTGCTCAAAGGCCATCCTGAAGAGACGGGTATTTGATAGCCTCGAACATGTGAGCAAAAGAGGCTTCCAGGATTGGGGTCTTGAGAGGTAGACAGCTGTATGACCCTCCTGAGAGAGGCTCTGCTTACAAGTTACTTCCTCTTTCCTTATTCAAAGGTGTGAATTTTGCCTTGAGAAAATAAAAATTCAGCATAATCAACTAGTGTTAGGGGCCGATAGCATTCTTCCACGTAAACACATCATCCCCAGGTATGTGCTCTCGTTTCTAATCTCACTCTACCTACAATCTATTCCCTCCCTGAAACTAGGTCTCCCTGAGTAGTCATCCACAGAAGACACCCTTCTACTCCATTCTGGAGAGGCAGCTGAGGTCTACAGACTGGCTTCTGGGCAAGATTCTTCCACCTAATGCTTCTTTGGAAATAATCAATTCACTGTTCTCTTTCTAAAAGGCGGCGGGGGTGGGGGTCCTACCTTGCCTTCACCATAGGGTATGTGAAGGGCCACAGCATGCCACATAATGCTTTATACTGTAACATTTAAAAAAATTGAGATATAATTGACATATACCATTCTTTTCAATTTAGATGTACAACCTAAGGATTTGATATATGCATATACTACAAAAGATCACAATAAGTCTATTTAACGTCTATGACCACCCGTAGTTACAAATTTTATCTTGTGATGAGACCTCTTTATATTAGCAGCTTCCAAAGATACAAAACCGTCTTGCTAACTACAGCCACCATGCTGTACATTACATCCCAAGGATTTAGTTATCAATGGATTATGTACCTTTGACCCCCTTCACCCATTTCACCCACTGCCTGCCTCTGGTAACCACCAATCTGTTCTCTGTATCTATGAACTTAGTGTTGGTTTTTTTTTTTTTAATTCCACATGTAAGTGACATCTTATCTTTTTCTGTCTGACTTATTTCACTTAGTATAATATCCTCTAGCCTCTAGATCCATTCATGTTATCACAAATGGCAGGATTCCCCTTTTTATGGCTGAATAATATTCCTTTATGTGTGTTTCTATGTATACACACACACACACACACATATACACACGTTTGTATGTATATATCTATATCATTTTCTTTGTCCAGTCATCCATCCATGGTCACTTAGGTTGTTTCCATGTCTTGCCTATTGTAAATAATGCTGCAGTGGGCATGGGGATGCAGGTATCTTTTCAAGGTAGTGACTTCATTTCTTTTGGATAAATACCTAGGAGTGAAATTGCTGGATCATATGGCAGTTCTATTTTTACTTTTTTTGAGGAAACTTCATACTGTTTTCCAGGTGGCTGCACCAGTTTACATCGCCACCAACAGTGTACAAGGGTCCCCTTACCTCCACACTCTCACCAACACTTGTTCCTTTTTTTTTCATTTTTGGGTAATAGGCATTCTAACAGGTATGAGATGATACCTCATTGTGGTTTTGATTTGCATTTCCCTGATGATTAGAGATGCTTAAGAACTTTTCATTTATCTGACCATCTGTATGTCTTCTTTGGAAAAATGTCTTTCCAGATCATCTGCCCAGTTTTTAAAGAAACTGTTTTTCCTTTTTTTAAAAAAATTGAAGTTTGTCAGTTTACAATGTTGTGTCAATTTCTGGTGTACAGCGTAATGCTTCAGTCATACATATATATACATATAATTGTTTTCATATTCTTTTTCATTATAGGTTACTACAAGATATTGAATATAGTTCCTTGTGCTATACAGAAGAAACTTGTTGTTTATCTATTTTATATGTATTAGTTAGTATCTGCAAATCTCAAACTCCCAATTTATCCCTTCCCACCCTTTTTCCTCCCTGGTAACCATAAGTTTGTTTTCTATGTCTGGGAATCTGTTTCTGTTTTGTAAATAAGTTCATTTGATGTCTTTTTATTTTGTTTTAGATTCCACATATAAGTGATATCATATGGTATTTGTATTTTTCTTCCTGGCTTACTTCACTTAGAATGACAGTCTCCAGGTCCATCCATGTTGCTGCAAATGGCATTATTTTATTCTTTTTTATGGCTGAGTAGTATTCCATTGTATAAATATACCACAGCTTCTTTATCCATTCATCTGTCAATGGACATGTAGGTTGCTTCCATGTCTTGGATATTGTAAATAGGTGCTGCTATGAACACTGGGGTGCAGGTGTCTTTTTGAATTAAGAGTTCCCTTCAAATATATGCCTAGGAGTAGAATTGCTGGATCATACGGTAATATTATTATATTATTATTATTAATGATAATAGTGAGCAGAGCCTGACTCGAGGACTGATCAGAGGATGACACCCTCCTGCCATCCTTAGTGCTTTACATTATAGATGACACAAGCAGAGGCAACAGAAGCAAAATAACAAGTGTTATCCTTTTGTTTTGGATGGCAATTATCTTATGAACCTAAACTCCAAACTGTTTTTTGAGTGGCAGCTGCAGTCTCTCTTCTGTCTTCAGCTTATGCAATGTTTGAGTCTATACCACACATGCATAGCTTAAGAGACAGTCACAGATACGGGTAAAGAGAATTTAGGGATTCCCACAGCTCTCTCTAGATACTCCTTTTGGCAATTTCGCCACTCTTTTCAGTGTGTCTTGGTTCCCCTGGCCAGAAAGACGTTTTTCCCAAGCACTCCTGCTGCCTGGAGTAAACTGTGTCAACTGTACTTAGCCTAAGCTGCAAACATGGGAGCTTAATTTATACAGCTTCCCTTCTACCCTCCTTTAGGTGTGTCCTTCCTACCGGAGTGTCTCTTGTTCTCTCTCCAGTATCTCCAATTTTTTTAATATTATGTCAAAGCTCATAGCTGTTTTCTGCAGGGAAGTCATCCACTAATGTCTTATTCCACCATTTCCTGAAGCAGAAGACATACCACCATTCATTATGAATGTGGACAGCTGGGACACTCCAGGAAGTCTCAGTATGGAAAAGGTATTGAGCATGGATATGAGAATTGCTTAAAAGCTGAGCCATTCTCCTAAAGACTATCAGCTACTGTTCTTTTCCCTTCACTTAGAAATGTCATAACCATCTAGTGGCAACTTATTCCATCCTCAATTATCAGACTCCAAGTTATAAAAGAAATATTTCCATTTGACAGGATTTGGATTTCAGAAATTCACGAAAGGGGGCTTAAACCAGTTCGCGTTTGTGGAGTCAGTTCACACGAGGGGCTCAGTGCCCTTTTTCTTTTCTTCTAACAAGATCTGCAACAACGCTGGAACTTTGTGGTTTAGGATCTGTCCCTGCTATTTATTTTCCCTCTAAAGCCACAATCTTCAATGACACTATCATCATTTCCATAGTCACTGACTTCTGTGACACAAGCTGAGAAGTAATACATTTAGAGGAAAAATATCTAACAGGAGGAGACAGGCTTCTAGGAAATAACCTGTTTTTAATCACATAAATGTCATTTGTAGTAAGACATAAAAAATAAGAAATATTAAAAGTGCAAACTAACAGGAGCTTTTCCCTACCAATTTTCCATTTGGCCTCTGTATTTCTTTTAGTAACATTGACTTGGCTTTCCAAGTAAGTTCGCTACTTGGTCGATTAAATGGGCAAAAGCATGAAGTCTATCTTAACAGTTTGCCAGCAACATCAGTATCCATTTAGACTAGTGCAATGTTAATTATGTAAAAACAAAAAGGTAAGGAAGCAAGATGAGAAGTTTGCTACAATTTTAACTACAGTCCTCTCTGAAAAGATGGGGCGAAAAAAATGGATGCTTTCATCTTTTTACTGGCAGGAAAATATACTTAAGCTCATGATCGTTAGAGCAAGGCCAGGATAGCACCATTCTAATGAAAGGATACGAACTCAGAGTTAAGGTGTAGACTGTGGGAAGGTGGGTTTACCAGGAGGACCCCGTAGGGCTAGTGCAGGAACATGAAAAGATGCTCAATATCACTCATCATCAGGGAAACGCAAATCAAAACCACAATGAGATACTTCCTCACACCTGTCATTATGGCCATCAACAAAAATACAACCAAAAGAAGTGTTGCTGAGGATGTGGGGGAAAGGGAACCCTCATGCACTGTAGGTGGGAATGTGAACTGGTGCAGCCACTACGGAAAACAGTATAGAGGTTCCCCCCAAAACTGAAAATAGAACTAGCATATGACCAATTCCACTTCTGGGTATTTATCCAAAGGAAATGAAAACACTACTTCAAAAAGATACACACACCCCTACGTTCATTGAAGCATTATTTACAAGAGCCAAGATACGGAAGCAACTTTAGGACTAATTGATAGACGAATGGATAAAGAAGATGTGGTATATATACACAGTGGAATGCTAGTCAGCCATAAAAAGAATAAAATCGTACCTTTTGTGAAAACATGGATGGACCTATAGGGTATTATGCCAAGTGAAGTAAGTCAGACAGAGAAAGGCAAATGCCCATGATTTCACTTATATGTGGAGTCTAAAAAACAAATGAACAAATATAACCAAACAGAAAGAGATTTATAGACATGGAGAACAAACTGGTGGTCACCAGAAAGTCAGGTTGCTGATAATGTTCTCCGAGGACATCACAGCTCATTGGTGTCTCTATATGGACTTATGTGACTTCTGCACAGTGGCCTCAGATGGCCAACCCATAGGCCCAACCTGGCCCTGTGGACACACTTGGCTTGGGGCCACTTAATTTTTTTAATTGCTCCAACAGTTAGAAATTAGAAGAGTCATCCAGGGTTCTGGACTCTTTGGGAAAGTCAAGAGATCTGGCAACTCTGGGCTTGCATTCTTTAGTGGTCATACTTGGCTGGGCCTCGCCGTGGCTGCCCCCAGCTGCATGTAGTACCCACCTGGTATTTACGTTATCTTGTACACACTTTGGCTTGTCCTCTCCGCTGCAGCCCGGCTGAACCAAAACCATCAGCCTTTTCCACACATGGCTCCCAAAGCCTGCCACATCAACATGGAGACCTGGCTGCGGCCAGTTGAAATGGCCATTGCTCATGTACCTGTTGGCTCTGTCTCTGATCCCTGAGCAAGGAAGACAGTCCCTGCTCCTGCTAGAAACTGAGAGCATAGACTTTCAGGACACTGGGGAGTGACCCTTGGGTGGGCAAATAAGTTTTAGGTCAATGGAAAGAAAAGCATTCACAAGAGCTGTGTTCTCATTTTTTTCTGTGTGGCTCTTCCCTTTCTCGAGGACATTTTTGTTCTCCCTTGCATCCCTTGGGAGATTTTAAAAGAAGTATTTGGGAGGGAGTTTCATGGAAGAGTCACAGATTTTAATGACAGGGCTTAAAATCTTTTAGTCAAGTGCCAGGGATTGTATTTTAACTAGATTTCCTGGTCTAAGAAGGGCTAGCAGGTGGCCCACGGCCAGGCAGGCAATCATTAAGGGTGGGGATGACTCATGCTGCGGGGTGTGGAGAAGATGACCCAAAACTCTGGAAAATCTAACATGAACTCACATTAGGAAACAGCCCCAAACAAATACATTTTCCAACTCTACTTCCCCTTCCCGCCTCCGATTGTGTTCAATTCTATCTGTAAGTGTGGTTTGGGCTTTCTAAGTTGTTTACGGGACAGCAGAGGCAAGCAGTCCTTTCGTATAGTCAGACCCCTGGCTGGAAATCAGCACGTGTGACATTTTATAAAGCAAAAGGATCTTTCACGCAAGCTTAGAATCTCCTCTCCTTTATTTGTATTATTCAATGAAGCAGCTCTATCCTGGTTCCCAAAATACAGCTCGAGCTTTGAGCAGAAGGTAGGCTCAGACCTTGACCTGGATCTATGTCAGAGCTACCTGCTTTGATTCTTCATGGAAAGAAAACCCTAACACATTCACAACTGACAAACAGGCCATTTTAGTGTGTCCAGGAGAATTGTTTGGTAGGTAGAACAAGAAAATACTCTCTTCCCGAACTTTTAACTTCTTGCCCCAGAGTGTCAAGTGGTCAATAATTATTCACATTTCTATTAGTCATTCAACTACTTGTTTAGCAATAACATACTCTGCTACTGATGGGTTAAAATTTAACTCCCAAGGGAGTCACACATGAGCATCTTGTAGACAGTCCTATTCTGTAAAATTAGGAAGCAACTGTTTCTGTATTAACTATTTGAAAACTCTTTAAAAACACTTCTTTAAGTCAATAATAGCCCACAAGAGTTTCATGCGTTCAATAATCAGCAAATATTTACTTTCTACTTCATTTCTGGACTTGGGGAATTGAGTGGTGACCAAGACTATCAGGGTCCTTGCCCTTAAGAAACTTAACTTCCAATGGGTGCAAGAGTTGATGTTGGAGAAATGGAGATGAAGACTGATACACTCAAAAAAAAAATGAAGCAGATAATAGACAGGAAAGTGACTAAGGAGAAGAAGGCTGCTGAGGTTAATTTAAGTGTTGGCGAAAAGCCTATTTGAGAAGGTGTTACTAGTGTTTACTGCAGAATGATGAGAAAAACGCTAGCCATATAAAGAGCCTGTGAAAAGACAACATGAAATGCAAAAGCTCTGAAGTGGGAGAGGGGAAAAAAAGAGAGCTTGGCAGATTAACAAAAAGAAGGCCAGAGCACCTGGTAAAAAGGTGAAAAGTGGTACCAGGTAAAGTCAGAAAGGTAGGCAGGCCCTGAGCATATAAGAAGCCATCAGAGAGGGTTTTTCATTGTATAGGGCTGCATCTTTTGGGAACTCTAGGCCAGGGCTGGCAAACTACACCCTACAGTCTATATCTGGCCCTCTGCCAGTTTTTGAAAATAAAGTTACAATGGAACATGGCCACGCCCAGTCATGCATGTAAAATCTGAATGCTTTTGCACTAAAACGGCAAAATTGCGTAGTTGCAATATAGACTCAATGGCCCATGAAGCTGACAGATTTTAAGGGGCTAGCTGGCCCTTAACACAAAAGGTTTATCAACTCTTGCTTTAAACTGTGTGTTCTTGCTGGGGTTTTGGATGCTGCATTTGGTTTCTGCAAAACTGTCTGCCATATTGGTCTCACTTTCTCAGCAGACACCAGATATAATTGCAAAAACAGGAATATTTAAGAGAATAAAAATTTGCCTTAAAACAAGGATCAGACTCACTTGTATTCACCGAGCCAGTAAACTACCTAGCCGGAGATGGTTTCATCACAGCAAGAAGCTATCTCATACTGCAAGAAAGCTACAAGTAGGTTTGACTATTTCAGGGGTATGACATTGCCGTAAAGACCCAGGTGCTGGCCAGCTTTCCGCTGCCCTCAGGATGTGGGAAAGCTCACTCCTCCTGGTATTAAGATGGCTACAATAAGCCAAAGATGGCTCAACTGCAGTAGTTAATGTAGACAAGATGTGAGCTATCTAGCAACAAAAGGAGCTGGGTACTTCCTCCCACGTGCCCTTTTATTAAGGAGAAAAATCCTCCCCGGCCCATTGCTTATATCATCTACTTATATTTTGTTGGCTAGATAAGCCTGGGTTCACACCAATGTCTGGTAAGGAGCATGGACTCGCCGTGATTGGCTCAGGCTAGCTAACATTCATCACTTGGGAAGCTGCATACACACACGGGGAAAGAACATCGAACAAGGTCAGGCAAGGAAGCAAGGGAGGTGGGTAAGAAAGCCGGGCGGCCAAGGGTACCGACCACAGGGTGGGATCTTCATTGAACAAATCCTCTGTCGGTCCCTGTCCACTCAGAGGATGAATGTGAAAGGTGGAGATCAGCAAACAGAAACTGAACACATCCTCCCACTGGGATGGGGTAGGCGGTGGTGGAAGACAGGAGACGGCACAGTTCTTCGATTGAACGCAAATATCATTTATTGTGTCCACAACCGTTTGAGTAACTCATTCCCACATGTGGAGAACTCGCTCTCAAGGCAACATCTATGGTATATTTAGCCTCCCTGGTGAGTCATTTTTCTGGACAGCTGTCTCCTGAGCTCGAAGAAACCACAAGTGTTTGAACATGGACTTGTTTCAATTTAGTTTTGCCACTAGGGGCTTGATACCGTATTGGGCTTACCTTGGGTTCCCAAACAGGTTCTCCCCAAACACATCTCAAGCTATTTGCTTTCTTCACCTCTGTAGCTGGCTGGAAACCACTGCCTCCTTTAATTGTCTGCTTCAGGGTTTTTTGCTTGTTTGTTTGTTTGTTTGTGTGTTTTGGAAAAACTCTGCTCCAGGGAAAAGGTACATTTGCTTCTTTAGCCCCGCGTCTATTCCCCACATATATAGAGGGCCTAGTGCCCAGCCCTGGGGGAGCCTGAAGTCTGGTTCTCATGAGACAAAATTAGTTGTTGTGTTAATGGCATTTTCTGTGGCATTTGTGAAGTTATTGTGGAGAAAAATGTTAAAGGTCAGGAAAGCTGAAACCCAGCAAAGACGAGACCAGAAAGAATCTTGAGTTTTGCTGTTTAAGATGAATTTATGTAACATCTGAGTCTTAAGTTTTGTTTGAGTCTGTTGATTTTTTGTTGTTGTTTTTAATAGGGGAAATTATAACAACAAGGAAGTGGCTGAAGACCTGTGATATTTGTGGAGATCTGGCCAAGGCCAAGTCATTGCAATTTTGAGACTAAGTCACTCGGATTGAACTGACTTTTGCAAAGCCCAGGCCATAGGTTTGATCTCCCAAGAGACTAATTATGTGATTACCAGTCTACAGGGGAAGATTCTTTTTTCTGGCCTCAGGAGCCGTCACTCACACCCTCTTTCTTTCATTCATTTACTTATTTTGTAATGAGAACGCCTTTTATGTGTTAAGCACGATATTTGGAACTGAGAAAACAAATCAGACATTTATTAAGCACTTGTTAGGAGCCAGGTGGCGGTTAAGGCAGCATCTCTGCCCTTAAGGATCTTACAGCCTAGAGGGGAAAGCTGGCATCTAAACAAGTAACTCTCACACAGGGAGATGAAGCTGAAAGGGCGCAGACAGGCAGGAGTGGCTTATAGCCGAGAGCGTGAACTTGAGAGCCAGATTCGGGACTCAAACTGTGTGACTTTGAGCAAGTTACTGAGAATTTGGAAGCCTCCATTTCCTTATTTGCAAAGTGGGAACACTACGAGGTGTCCATCACAGGGTTACTGTGAATACTAAAGAGATGAGCGCTCTCAAGTTATTAGCATAACACCCGTCAGCTATTGTCATACGCCACGGCGGGGGCTGGAGGGGTGGGGGGCAGCACTGCCAGAAAGTCTGGTGGCTTAACCCCCGTGAGTGGACTGCAAATCGTGTCCTGTGGCTCTGGGCGAGTTATTTACCCTCCCTGTCCCTCAGGCTTCTGCTCTGCAAAATGCAGGTAATACCCAATTCAGAGCATTGTTGTAAAGACTTGAAAATGTAATCCCTGTCAATACTTGGCACGCTGACTGGCCCATATCAACTCAATAAATGTCAACTGTGCTACTGTAACTGCTGTGGCCCCTAAAACGACAAAGATGCCAGTCCAGAGGGCCAGAACACATCTTGCAGAGAAGCTGACGCTCGGAAACCTGGGTCATTAGCTGCAGAGGCAGAGGTCCACAGCCCTGCACCTGTTTTCTGGATCATGGATCAGTGGCATCTTGTTTGTGCCGTTTGGACAGAACATGAAATTATGGAAAATCTGAGAGTCTCTGCTTTTGTATTTTTGTGGGATAGTACAGGGTGTGCCCAGTGCCGACTTTCGTCCCCCTCCCTCCTAAACGGCCAAACTTTCTTGGAAGTTTTTTCTCTCAAGTTACAGAAAACAACTTTAGAATCATCGAGGGGAGTACATGACTCTACACTGACCCGTAATGTCCTACCTTCCATCCCCCGAAGTTCTGCTTAGCCACAAAACTCTAATTTTAGTCTGTGGACAGCTCTGTGCCCTGGCAGAAATCCTAGGAAATGGGTGTGAAGGAAGCAAATGATGGATAAGCAGGATGACATGAGAAACCAAGAGATGCTTCCCCAGACCCGACGGCCTGGCGGGCAGCTCCGTTTTGCTTACTGGGAGTGACATCGCCAAGGTCACTCTCGCTCCCTGGTTTCCTTACCATAGTTTTAGGCTGCTAAGTGATCTATTAGAAATAATATCACTGTTTTTTTTTCTCTCCTCTCTTAGGGGATAAACGCTCCCTCTACTCACAATACAAATGCTTTCGTAGCGTTAACCCTGCCACAAGCAATTCACGAGGGGTACCTAACTGGCCCAGGTCTAAGCCCATCAGAGAATTCCCTTCTGCCAGCCTTGGCTTAGGAAGAGGCACTGATTCCATTCAGGCCGACAGCAGTCAAGCGGAGGATCTCGGTCCTCTCTTTCAGGTCATCACTTATCTTGGAAGGATGTAGGCCTGCAGCTTCCATACCTGGGAATGCAGCAAATTCTAGGGAAGGCAGAGGGCAGAGAAGGAAAGTAAGGCGTAAGAATGCTATGTAGACCCCCGAAACATTCTGGACCCTGGGCTTTTCATTTCTATGAGTCAAGGAGGTCATCTCTTTGCTTAAGTTGGTTTTGTGTTCCATTTTCTGTCTCTTGCAACCAGCAAAATCCTAATGCCCTCAACAGCAGGGTTTCAGACCTGCAGAAAGAGACTGGCGAGATGAACTCAGTTGAGCCCTGGTACGTTATATCTCTCGCCCAACCAAACCTTGTAAGATACGGGACAATAATGTCCAGTTAGAAGCGTGGACACGACACCAGTCACTGAGTTGCTTTTGTGTCCCTGTTTCCATCCGCATCCATCGGAGTATACTCTTGGCAGCCCTTCCTGGGATGATCCAGGCAGAAAAGCGGTCCAGGGACCCGCGCTGGCATTGGCTCAACCTAGACCCTGTTGCTGGAAAGCAGTCTGTGAATAAGACTTTTTACCCAGAAAAGTGAACTGTTTTCAAGAGCCATATGCTGAGCTCCTTTGAAAAATGGACAATTACCCTTCATTTTTATTCTCAAGGCCACACTGGGTTATTCCCTACTGGGTTTTCTGAAAATGAGAAAATATTGGCTGGCTGTAGGCTTGTTTCTAGGGTTGGTATCAGGTTTTATTGCGTTGTTTATTCCAAGTTGTCTTAACCTCAGTTTGTTACTCAATTTTTAAGGGTATTTTGTTTGCGGGGGAGGGAGGAACAGCAGCAATAAAAGCAGCAGTGACCATATACTGAGCAGTTGGCTTTGCCTGGCTTGTGCCATATGGTTTATGCGTTCATGTGCATGGTCCTTAGAACAAGGGTAGGCGTGATTATTGTCCCCATTAAACAGATGAGAACACTGAGCCTGCGGTAACAGCTAGTATCTTTGAGAGTCATGGCTTTGACTCAAAGCCCTTAAACATGACTCTACCTTCTTGATATGTACCCTTGTATGAGACACTAAAAAATGAGTATGATTTAGTCAGCATAATGCCAGCAAACATGAGACTTACAGAAACCTACGTTCTTTACCCCAAGAAACATGTATTCTAGGGGATGCCAAGACTCACTGACTCAAGACTCAGAAAAATTACAAAATAGTTCATTTTTAACCCAAATTTTTAAGAGCTACAGACAAAGAAGAGAAGCTTCGTGATGGGGGGTACACCGGGGGAGACATCAGGGATTTTAGATGTTTAGGTCATTTTGGATTTTTTAAATCTTGCCAATCATTGAAAGCTAAATGAAGAAAGACAGAATCTATTTATTCTGCTTTCTACAGCCTTTGTTAGGAGCTTGTACAATCTAATGTGCACAACAGATAAATGCTGTCTGGTCCAACTGAGATGATTACACACAACCATGAATTCCCATAGGCTGTTGACTCCCAGAGAAGGAGACAATTACAAGACAAAGCAGATAAAGAGTTCAAGATTCTGGGTTCTGTTTCACCCTGTCTTGAAGTGTGAGGATCCCCAGGGTACACTTTAATCAGTCAGCTTAGAGTTAACAAGAGCAGCTCAGGTACTTTGAATCCTGTTCTTGGGACAGAAAATATTAAAAGAAAAATAATTTGTAGATTCTGTAATGATGTCTGATTCTGAACGGTCTAAGGTGATACCTCATTGTAGTTTTGATCTGCATTTCTCTGATAATTAGCAAAACTGAGTATGTTTTCATGCGCCTGTTGGCCATCTGTATGTCTTCATCAGAGGAACGTCTGCTTAGGTCTTCAGCCCATTTTTGGATTGGGCTTTTGTTGTTGTTGTTATTGAGTTGTATGAGCTATTTCTATATTCTGGAAATTAGTTGTCAGTCCACAAACAATAAATGCTGGAGAAGGGGTGGAGGGAAGGGAACTGTCCTACACTGCTGGTGGGAATTTAATTCAGCCTCTGTGGAAAACAGTATAGAGATTCTTTAAACAACTGAAATTAGATTTACCATACGATCCAGCCACCCCACTCCTGGGCATACATCTGGAGGAGTCTCTAATTCGACAGGACACCTGCACCCCAGTGTTCATAGCAGCACTGTTTACAATAGCCACAACATGGAAGCATCCTACATGTCCACTGACAGATGACTGGATAGGGAAGTTGTGGTGTGTGTATACACACACACACACACACACACACACACACACACACACACATAATACATACAATGGAAAATTACATACAAAAGGATAAAATAATGCCATTTGCAGCAGTATGGATGGACTTGGAGATCATCACACTAAGTGAAGTAAGCCAGAAAGAGAAAGAAAAATATCATATGATATCACCTACATGTGGAATCTAAAAAAAAAAAAGGACACAAATGAACTTATTTACGAAACAGACTCACAGACAGAAAAAAACAGATTTATGGGTACAAGGGTGGGGAAGGGGGTGGGAAGGGATAAATTGGGAGTCCAGGATTTTCAGATACTAACTACTATATACAAAATAGATAAACAGCAGGGTCCTACTGTATAGCACAGGGAACTATATTCAATACCTAGCAGTAAACTATAATGAAAAAGAACGTGAAAATGGATATATATGTATATAGATGAATCACTATGCTGTACACCAGAGACTAACATAACATTGTAAATCGACTACACTTCTACAGAGAAAAAGAAACACAATTTTGTTTACTGATTATGAATTACTTCAAAAAGGGGATACGACTTGCTTATGTGACTCGCAGCACCAGCCCTGCCCGGCCAGCCCCCTCCCTTTGACTTTCCAAACGGCAGCCAAGGACTCTTTTGCAGATTTCAATCCCCTAATGACACTCTCACCACGCAAAAGGCCAAGAGGCACCAACAAAATTGAAGGTGGTGAAGTCAAGCTGCAAAAGCAAACGACAGGGGATGGGCCGAGTTAGGTGGAGCGTGACTTGGCCTCTTTCTCCGCCGGGGAAGTCACAGAACCAGCGGCGAGCGGGTGGCCGAGCCCTGCGCCGGGGGGGCACGCTCCCGCTGCCTCTGGGACTCAGTGCACACGTCTGTGACACGGGCCGCGAGAGGCGCTCGTGCACCGCGCCCCGTGTTCCGGGCCTTCTCCCGGCTGGGGAACAGCTTTGTTTCCAACTGAAGTTCACAGCTGTGGTCCACGCTGTGCCATATGGCTTAGGTGGCATGGCCTCTTGGGAAATGTCTGTGGCGGAGCAAGTGTTGGCTCTGTGTGCAGAGGTGCGACGACTTGGTCATACACGCATCCTGCCACTGAGCTCTTTTTCCATGGGTCTGGGATGATCTATTAAAGACAAGTCTTTGAAGGGACAATTTCCTGGTTCATGTTTTCTCCCTCCAGACCAAGCTCTTAAGAATCTCTGACCTGGCGCTCGAGTGGGTTCATGCTATGGCCTTAAATTCAACAGAAGATCATCACCATCAGCTACTCTGTGAGGCACGCCCCCTGACGGGGGGTTCTGAGATTTGGATGGACAGGTAGGTGACAGTGCACAGATCATCCCACTGACAGGTTCAACCTCATTCAAATGACAAGCGGGACTGGGAGGCAGGGTTTCAAACAATGCCAGGGCATCATGTCACACTTTGGATGAACTTCATGAGGACAGGGACTAAAGCTGTGTGTCCTGGGTGCTGGCAAACTATGGCTCATGGGCCCAGTCATCTGGTTTCTTGTGGCCCTGCATTAAGAATGACTTTACATTTTAAATGGGTACATTTTATGCGGGCATAGAGGTTCCTACAATATCCTTGATTTTACTTCTAGGCCTGCAAAGCCTAAAATTTCACTTTTTGACCCTTGAAGAAAAAGTTTGCTGAACCCCTGGTGTAAATCATTTTAACTTCCAAGTCTAACACAGTGTCTGACGTGGGCATTAGATAGAACTGAATATTTGTTGGACTGAATTATCCAGAAATAACAGTATTGACTGTGGTTCAAGGCGTTGGTCCATGGGCCCCATCTGGTCCGTGCACCCTACCTTGGCCAGTGACCACCTTGGCCCAGTGATCTACAGGGACATTTTCTAGGGGTTTCTGGGCAAGAGCTTTCAGATGGAATCATGGTGCGTGAACGAGAGGCCTGGAACTTCTGCAGATGAAGCCAACAAGAGGGGGATGGAGCCAAGAGGATCCCAGGGAAATGGTGCTCTTAGGATGAGCAAGTGTCTGTCTCTGGCCGTCCTGCCAAATGAACTAAGAGGTCTCCACAAGTTAGTAACTATTACTTGCTTCTGCGGCAGTCACTGGGTAATTGTGTTACAGACTTTATCTCATTTTATCTTTAAAACAGCCTGTGAAGAAAGTATACCTCTACTTACATGTAAGAAAAGTGAAGCACAAATTTTTTTAAAACAAGCTTATAGATAGTAAGTGGCAGAGCGATGATCCACACTCTGTTTCTACCTCAAAGTCAATTCATTCTCTACTCTTTGTTTTTTTTGGGGGGGGGGCAGTAATTAGGTAAGTTGTTTGCCTCTCTGTCTATTTATTTAATGGAGGTACTGGGGATCGAACCCAGGACCTCGTGCATGCAAAGCGCGAGCTCTACCACTGAGCTAGACCCTGCCCCAAAATTCTATACCTTCCTCTCCAATTCACTACTCTTAATCACTATTCTTTATTGTGACTTTCAACTACATACAACTGCATTGCATGTGCCACTATACAACATGAATAGCAGGAAAGGCCCTCTTTTTTCAACAATCTGCATTTATAAGAGAGGCCAGAAACCCAAACGTTTTTTTCAGTGTTCTTACTCATGAGCCTGCGGTATTAAAATGATCTTCGTTTATCCTACACAGAATCTTTGTATTTCTTCGGTTTTTAAACATAAAGATAAAAGAATTACCAATAGGTGCAGGTGGAGTCACACAGCTCTGAAGGTGTTCCACATCTTTATGCTTCTTGGTACACTGTGAAAAGTTTTACGAGCATATTAAATCACTTGGACACACACACCTTCCCAAGATGAAAAATAATGCTATTTTAAGACTTTTTATTAAAAACAATTGTCCCTTTAAAAAGGGACAGACTGTAAAAAGTCTGTTTCTGTGTATTTATTATATTGAATATTACAGTTGCTTTGTTTTCTTGTGTACACACAAACAAGAAGTGTCACGTTGTCACGTTAGTTCCGGGGAGACTCTTTGGCACTGGCATTGTGAATAAGCCCTTTCAGGCCAGGAGACTGGTGTTTGGTAATTTACTACTGAAGGAGACACCGAGTGGCATTCTAGGGATGAAAGGGGCGTTTTATCCCTGAGAGAATCTGGCTGAGCCAACTCATCCTGGAAACTACTGGAAGGAGGGTGAAAAAAAAAATGGCTGTCACATCAGAGTGACTGCTCAGTGACACCCAGCACCAAATGCTTTGACTCTGTGCAGACTTCATTCGGGAGGAACGAGCGGATCAGAAGTCTGCTAACCAGAGACAGAATTTGCCTTTTGTTTTTGCGTTTGAATGAAACGTTCATAGCTAAATGGTCCTGAAATGTCATCTGGCATCTCTCTGGATGGCTCTCGGGAGAATTGGTGGTTTTCCCCCAGTTCTCAGAGCCCAGTGCTTCCCATCCCAGAACTGTTCTGTGTTAGACAAAATTTTGCCAAGTACAAAATCAGCACTGTTTGGAATACATTAACCTTAAGAACTGAATAAATCAGTCAATAGCATTTATCTGTTGCCCACTGTGTTCAGTCCTAAGGGGGGGGGGGGTGGTGGTTGGAAAGTCACAATTAAAAGAGAACACGTGAGTGGTAGATGTGGAACATTTTCACAAGTGAAAATGTCAACTATCAAATTTTAGAGTCTAAAGAGAATTTGGAAAATCGCTTTCCAAGTTATTTTCTAGGGAACATAGCTCTGTGAGATATGACTAAGTGTTCTGGGGTCAAATAAGTTTAAAGAGTGCCATGGTAATAGATTTCTTCACGCATGACCCCATGGTGCCTTTAACATGCTAATGTGCACGGCAAGTCTCCAAGTGTGGACCCTTAACTGTCAGCCTTGGCTGACTGTTTGGACCAGATTTGGGAAAACATTGCCTAGAAATTATTAGTTGGCTTTCGTCACTTTATAAATGAAGAAAATGAGGAAAAGATATTTATCCAAGATCTCACAGCTAATTATTGGCAGGACCAGGAGCAGGACTTCGCTTTTTCATTTTGAATCTAGTGTTTTCCAACCGAGGCTGCTGTCCAATCCTAGTCTCATTAAACACGTATTTGACGGATTGCTCCTCATCCCGCTAAATCGGTTTGTTGCATTATATAATCACAGGTTAGAAGGGAAGAAGGCCAGGGATTGAGGGGATAATGGCCTTGAACCTCCCTCTGCTGCCTGGGACTAGTTTCCAAGCTCACTTACGCTCTTTCAGCCTGCGTTTCCGCCTCTGCCAAACGGGAACAACAACACCTGTCTGGCTGAACTGCTGAAGCGTCTAATGGAGACGCTGGTGGTGGCCAGATTATCTAGAATTTTAGGAGCTCTGGCTAGGAGGTCAACCTCATTCCAAAGGCAGTGGAATTCACGGGAGGAATTAAGAAGATCAAGGTGAGGAGTTTGGCCAGATTGGAAGCTCATTGAGGAAAAAGCATGTTCTCTCTTTCCTCACAGTCCCTGCCCCAACACATCGTACTGAATAGATACTTAATTCGCAGTAAATGGAAATACCAGTTTTCTCACGCTGCACACACAAAACTACAAACATGGTGCTAGAGAAGATACCATCAATGTTTTTTGTATATTACGAAAAATGTATTTTGACTAGTTAGACTCCCCTCTTTCCAGTTCTCTTTGGTATTAGAAAAGGAAGCAGAATCATATTGAAAAATAATTTGGGTGCTTAACTAGCCGGGCCCAGGAGGGTAATTTATAGTACTTAATAGTGTAGTTAAAACTAATTCCATTTTCCTAAGATGGATTGCTTCTCCAGTGCCCTAGAGGGTTATCCATTCCATAGACTTTTTACTCAGAAGCATCAGCT
Organism: Vicugna pacos; assembly: GCF_048564905.1. Classification (NCBI taxonomy): domain Eukaryota; kingdom Metazoa; phylum Chordata; class Mammalia; order Artiodactyla; family Camelidae; genus Vicugna; species Vicugna pacos. The sequence goes on along the minus strand of NC_132989.1, from coordinate 19,909,790 downwards.
TCCCCAGGGCTGGATATAGAGCTGCTTTGTTACCTCATTAGAAGGACGGGGTAAATAAATTTATTTGTCAGGAATTTTGCAGGGTCATTAACTTCACCCTGCCCTTCAGAATAAATACGCCAGCTTTAATTTTTCATGCGAATGGTTCACCTACCTCCCAAAGTCCCTGTGGCCCTTTTGGGGAGACGAATGTCATAAATCAAAACTAGCTTGGCCCTGGATAATCCCAAAGAGCTGGGAAGTGCAGATAAAGAGGAAAGGCACTGAAGAGGGACCTTCGTTTACTTTTGTTTGCCTTCAGCACAGTTTCCACAGGCAGTCATAACCAATGACAGCTAGAAACGATAATGACCCTACAACTGCTCTGAAGCTTCCAAAATACTCTTACAAATAAAAACAAATGATGCAATACGGACAGTAAGCCTTTGGGGAAACTAACCATAAAGGACACTGAAGTGCACGCAGACACACACAGCTCTGCCCCGCCAAGAACACATTCCTTTTGAAAACTGAATGAGGCTTCTCACACTTCAGCAAGCCAGCTGTTAGCAGCAGACCTCAGCGCTGCGAGACGCTCTGTTGTTTAACCACAGTCTCATTGTCCCTTCAAGACATCCTGAGCTGTTCGCAACATCTGTGAGATGTGCCACATTGAGCATAACAAAGGGGAAATACACACGCTCCTGCAAACAACATTATTAAAAATAAGTATACAACACAGTGGCTTGCCTCGTTCTAATTAAAGGGAAAAATGGGAACAAGAAAGTAATATATTTTTTCTTTTTTTTAAGTTTCAATGATTTGACCTAACTGATGTATTTGTGTAATATTGTTAATACTCTAATTAAAGTTATGCTAAATAGCCAAACACTAAAGTGTCAAGGAAAATGCCACAGAACAATTTGATATGGAGAAGAGAAGCTTAATTAAAAGTGACTTAATTTCCATCCTCGGGGAGCATAAATGCCAGAAGCAATGGCATCGGGAATGAGTATGCTTTCAGATTTAAAAAACTCATGTTTGTTAAAGAGGATTTAGGTTATGATAATATGACAGAATAGTAGATTAAAAAAAAACTTGACTGTTTTCTTGGGGTAGTAAATGTTTGCATAAAATTGAATTTATGCTGGATTATGCTAGCCATTAATACTTTTCATAAAGCAACTAAATTCGCACTGGCCTTGTGGATCTCATACCTTTGAGTCCCCTTAGCCACTACAGCAGACAGACTCTAAGGTGACTCACAGGACTCCTGTCTCTGAGTGTTCATGCCACAGCATAATCTCTTCCCATTGAGTGTGCACAGAAACTATGACTTCTAACCAATAAAATACGGTAAAGATTACAGAATGTAAGTGATTGCAGTTCCTATGATTGTAATGTCTGTCTTGCAAGGAGTTCTCTCTCTTGCTGGCCTTGAAGAAGCAAGTTGCCCTATGTCGTGAGCTGCTGGTGGAGAGGGTCATGTGGCAAGGAACTGAGGGAAATTTCCAGCTGATGGCCAGCAGGACACTGAGACCCTCAATCTGACAGCCTGCAAGAAATTGGATTCTGTCAACAACCATGTGAGCTTGGAGGTGGGTCATTCCCCCCTTGAACCCCTGATGAGACTGCAGCCCTGGTCATTACTGTGATTGTCATTATCTGGATTGCAGCCTTGCAGGTGACCCGCTTAAGCCTCAGATCTTTTCTAATGCCCTGGCATGGAGCATCCATGGGAAGCCACTCTGCACTCACAAAAGCACAACCCCAAACTATAGGGGGCTTAATGCCTGTAGAGCCACCATTGAACAATGGGCAATGGAGAATAAGGGTACATCCTTCTCCTCTTTCTCCTTAGGAAGTGCATTTATAAAGCTCCTCAAGAGGTCTACTGGAATGGAACACTGGATGTCCATAGCAGGTGCCAACTTGACAAAGCTTCCTTGCATTGGCCTTTCCTATTCTCTTGTTTCAATCTTACCCCTTATCCACAGAAACCATGAAAGAGTAAATACGTACTGTTTTAAGCTGCGAAATTTGTGGTAGTACTGTAAAGAGCAAGAGATAACTAATACTCCTAACTAATTCTTTAATGACCCATACATAGCTCTGGGGGAAAAAGAATGAACCAGTATATGTATGGCAGCCAATCATAAGCTATCTTTATGGGAAACCAGGCTGGTCCACACCACATCATTCATCAGTGCTATACGGATATAAGCATCCTTCCTCTTCACCCCTCAAAGCTGTATTCTGTCCTTTGGTTAGTAAGCATAATCAGTCAAGCTGATTGCAATCTCTCCAACCAAAAGTATATTCTTGTATCATACAACATAGTCTCGAAAATGTAAGCTTTAGTCAAAAACCAGAAAAAAACATTTCTGATCTGACACTCATTAATTTTATATTTTAAAATAGTAGAAGCCATCTGTGAGAGTGTGCTCTTACTGCTGTCTCTGTGTTTCTCTGTATTAAGCTGTATGTTAGAATAAAACACCCGAATGGTTTATCTCGTGCCGTCTAATACGCACTTGGGCTGATGTAGGGACTCAGCTCCCACAAGGAGGGCAAAGAACCAAGAACTGGCTGGACTTTCTATTCACAGAGTATCTTCGGCACGAGATTCCTCTGCACCTAATCCCACTGACCCCTGAGGACCACTGATGTCTCTCATTGGGGCCGGGGGCGAGGGGGGATCCTACCCAGGGAAACGGGGGCAGCAGGAGATTGAGGAGGCTGGTGAGGTAGCTCACTTCTGGTTGCCTCTTCAAGTCTCCCTGGTGGGAAGGGGGTGGCAACAGAGCCTGCCCGGGCTTCTTTCCTTTGTCGTGTTGACTAGGCAGGAACAGATGCTTAAATGGCAGAAACATACGAACGTGGGTGTTGAAGTGAGGGAATAAGGCATGAGAAAAAGAGCAATTGCAAGTGGCAGATCTGGGACCCAGAAGCTGGTTGTTAGAGTCAGCACTAGACGAAGTTCTAAGAAGTCCCACTCATCGGTTTCCTAATGATGTGGCCATTCCAGTATAGAGGCCAACGACTACTTGCCAGGAATCAGGCTGGGTGTTGGAGATCAACGGTATGTAAGAAAGACGTGGTCCCTGTTTGAAAAGTATTGGTGACCAATAGAACAGTACATGCAAAGACCCAGAGGAATCTGCTGAGCTGTGGGACCAGGCCAGGGCCACTGAAAGGGGTGGGAGGAAGAGAGATCAGACAGAACTCGGAAGCCAAGGCAAGGATGCTTGAGGAAGTACAGTTTGTAAGCAGCTCCCCTGACTTTTTCTTTCGTATTTCACATTGCCGTCCTACTGCTGGAACCCTTGTATTTTGCTTTTATCAAGTGATCCTGTGCCCTTGGCTCTGATGCTCTGAAGAAGCCCAGCCTGCCTTGGCACTCTCCAGACCTCTTCTATCCCATTAAAGCATATTCGGGGGCCACAGAGCATAGTAATAAAAACGCTGACCCTGGTGTCAGATAGTCCTGGCTTAACACTTCATTTCCACCACTTCAAGTCCAGTGACCATGGGTAAATCGTCCATCCTTTCTAAGAGCACCTCATAAGGTTGTTGAGAGCATTTTGAGCTTGGAGGCTGGAAGACAGTGTGTGCTGAATAAGTGATAGTCACTATTATTTTCTGCCACTGGAATGCTATACTTACTCATCAGCTAATGATGATAAACTAGGATGCAATAATGTGTTAAAGGAAGACTTTATAAATACTCTTGGGAGGAGCATTTAAAAGTGCCTAAGCCCGGAGTGGTGGTTCTCTAATGCCAGGGATGTCGAATGGTAGAGCAGGCCAGCGGGAGAAAGAGTTCTGATCTTTCGATGTGGACTGTGGACCAGGCAACATGCTAAGCATCTTGCAGTTCTACTCGAATTGAATTCCCACAACAAGTGTGTAAGGCGGCATTCCCAGTACTTCCTTTCTCCAGGTGAGACAACTGAGGTTTGGCGGCTTGTGTCCCTGGGCAAGGCACGTGACTGTCACTGTCAGCAGGGATATTTATCTACACTCTTCCCAAATGAGGTGGCCAGGGTGAGAGATCCCCTTGAATTATGCTCATGGTACCTGCACACATGTGCACTATGGGCCAGCCAAACAGGGCCCATGGATCCCGCTGGAAGTTTCCTTTTTGTTTTTGGAGAGTAACTACCAGCCCCAGGCTCTCCTTGAAATGTAATGCAGTGGACGGTTTTTCTGGGTCCACCGTGTGGCCAGCTTCCCAGCATCCCAGCCTCTGCTTCTTCACCACCCTGGCCCAACTGCCCCCAAGCCATCGTTTGGACCCCAGAAATGTTTGCCTGGTCAGTGCTAAGAATCGAAGTAGTCTTGAATTTAACACACAGAATTTGAAAAATGTTACCCATGGCTCCCAAACAAAACCAAAACTAAACTTTAAAAAAGAAAAAAAACAACAACTAGTTTCCCGAGGCTCATTCCACCTGGGAAGGCATATAGGAAAGTGGATGAACAAAGCCATTTCATCTTGATTTCAGGCACAGACAGCAAAATCAACAAAGAGGAACAGAGGACTGCGATGTCCCCAGTGTAATGGCCTTCGGCATGGTGCTGGTAGAGAAAGGAGAGGCATATTTTAGAACCCAGATGAGTTGCTGGTCACAAAATAATGATTCCACGTGGATGAACAAATCTGAAAGTCAGTGAAGATTTCAGGGGCAAAACAAACAAACAACAAACAAAAAGATTTTCCTGTGTTCTTCCAAGACTGCCAGTGAATTCAGGGGAAGAAGGAAGAAAAACAACGGAGACTCCTGGAGGGGACAGAGACAGCCAGGGGAGAGGGGAAAGGAGAGGCGGAGAAAGAAGATGAATTACAAAGATGCTCATTCAGCCCACAGGCATTTAGAAGCCATAGAGGGCCGATGGTTCAGTGCTTGGCTAGATGGCGGACTGGGTCTTAGACTCTACTCCTCAGTCTGTAAAATGGGGATAACGTGGGGATATTAATAGTATTTACCTTTTCAGGGAGTTGGATACGCCCTTAGTTTCCTGTCTGACCCACAGAGCCCCTAGCTGTTACTGTTAATACTTGTAATATTATTTACTTGTTCACTATTTGCGAGGTACTTGAGAGGCGGGCACGGAGGCGACAGAGACAAGAACCCAGCTGTGACCTTACAATCGAGTGGAGGAGTTAAGGGGAGTGCACTCATTCTGTCTTTGCATTTTTAAGTATCGTAAGTTACAAAGAATTACGGGATTCAAGAAAGTTGCTTAAATTAACAGGGTCAAAGAAATGCTCAAAGGCATTGCTGTTTTACGTCCAGATAGCAATACTGGACACAGACTGATGAACTGCCTTCCAGGGCCAGGAGGTCAGAGAGAGGACAGAAGGTGGCAGAAAGGAGAAACTGACACACATAACTCTCTACCTTTTGGTCGCCTTCCTTTATTATGCAGATTTAGACACACACTCTTGCTTTGCTTCTGGCGCTAATTCAGGGTGGAGATAATTAAGTGCATGGATTGAGGATGACAAAAGTTGTCTGTTTCATGTCTCGCGTATCAGGTTTCTAAGCCACAACAAGTGGTCCGGGCAAACAGATCTTCACCATACACTGCATTCCTCTGCATTAGTGCTCAAGTGCAATTTGGAAATGCTATTCCAATTATGGAAGATTGTGGCTGGCCTGGAGGTGATCCTTTTCTGGGCCCAACTTCTCAGCTTTTTATGACAGGAGCAGCAACCTGAACCTTCAGGAGGAATCAGACGTTGCTGTGAAGGTTGTTAAAGCTCAAATACGCAACGGGGGCTCTTGCTGAGAGAAGCTGGTTAGCTCAGCAGTCCATATAAACTACAGGAGGCTTTTCAACCTCATCCTCTCCCTCCCAGCGCACGGGGAACCCAGCCCACTCCTCTGCCAGTGTTCCAGGACATGTGCACCCCTGCTGTCCACACACGGGGAGCCCCGGCTTTCCCATCACCTCCAGCTCTGTTGCTGTGATCATGGCATCTTCAAACAGAAGGCAGCACAGCCTGTCCGGGCAGGAGGAAGACTGAAACCAAAACTCAGTACTGCCGGCCATCGGAAAACATCCCTGGGTGGTGCCAGGTACAGATGAGGAACGTTCTGCCTTTTTCTGTACACTCCCAGCTGCTACATGTTAGTAACAGTTAAGCAAAGGACAAAATTCAGAGCTCTGTTTTCCCATTACTTGTATAGGCTGCATCACTGTTAAAATCTCTGAAGGTAAAATTGTGACCCTTTCCTAATTTACCTGGGCTACTTCAAGTCTACCTGGGGGAAATCCTTTCCACAGACAAACTGCCACAGCCTTTTAAGGGTTTTGCAGGCTATATTGGTTAAGAATCTGAGACTGGGCAGAAATGCTTCGGACCCTCGTTGGCCACCGTAGGGCGGTGATGGGGGAAGCGGACCAAGTTCAGCGAAGTAAGTTCAGGCGCCGGCCAGTAGCGAAGGTCCCTGGAAGTAGTCAGGTCACTAGAAGTTGTGGAATATGGTTTTCTGTGCTGTACAGTAGAAACCTGTCATTTATCCCACACATAATCGTTAGCATCTGCAGATCTCCAGCTCCTGCATTTTGGAGGTCTCCCGGTTTGCAGCCATTTCCCAAAGTTGGAAGAAAATGATCCAAGCCCAGGAATCCCTGACATATGACGATGTGGCTATGAAGTTCACGTGGGAGGAGTGGCAGCTCCTGGCCCCGGATCAGAAGGCCCTGTACCGGGACGTGATGCTGGAGAACTACAGCCACCTGGTGTCCGTGGGGTATCAAGCCAGCAAACAAGACACGCTCTCCAGGTTGGAACGAGGGGAAGAGTTGTGGACCATAGAAGCTGAAATCCACCGTCGTGTCCATGCAGAAATCAGGAATGTGGATGACTCTCCACAGCCTCACTTGCAAAATCAAAGCACTCAAAAGAGTGGGGAACTCGGCTGTGAACTTAAGACGCCTGCAGATGTCGTTGATCCGAGCAAAAGTCATTTACTGCTAAAGCAAAATCATGGTGTGTTTGACCCAAGGGAAACACTTTTAAAATCAAATTCAAATTTTGAAGACCAGAACAGAAGCTGTCAATTAAAGAACTCTGCTGAGTTTCATGGAGACAGGAAATCCCTTCTCCATGCTAACCATGAGCAGTCTTGTCCTGAAACTAAATTTTCCGTAAGTGCCAAACCCACTGACAATACATCCCAGGCCACTAAGCAACAGAGAATTCACAACACAGAGAAGGCCCACGTGTGCAGTGAATCAAGACGTCTCAGCTCTTTGATCATCAGAGACGTCATCCTGGAGAGAAACCCCACGGATGCAGCCTGTGTGGGAGAGCCTTCTCCAGGGAGTCCAGGCTCCCTGAACAGCAGAGAATGCATGCAGGACCGAAGCATTATGAGTGCGCCGAGTGTGAGAAGACCTTCACGAAGTCGCAGTTCAGCATACATCAGAAAACTCACGTGGGAGAGAAGCCTTACACCTATAGTGACTGTGGGAAAGCCTTCATCAAGAAGTGCCGGCTCATTTATCACCAGCCAACTCACACAGGAGAGAAGCCCCACGGGGGCGATCTGTGCGGGAAAGCCTTCTCCACAAAGTTCAGTCTCACCACACATCAGAAAACGCACACAGGAGAGAAGCCTTACATATGCAGCGAGTGTGGAAAGGGCTTCATTGAGAAGCGGCGTCTTGCGGCACATCATCGAACGCACACAGGCGAGAAACCCTTTAAAGGCAGTGAATGTGGGAAAAGTTTCACCTTGAAGAACAGCCTTTTCACCCATCAGCACAGCCACAGAGAAGAGAAGCTGTACACGTGCAGTGAGTGTGGGAAAGGCTTTTCCATGAAGCACCGTCTGGTCATCCATCAGCGAACTCACACCGGAGAGAAACCGTATACAGGCAGCGAGTGTGGAAAAGGCTTCCCCTTGAAGAGCCCTCTCATCAGGCACCAGCGGACACACACGGGAGAGAAGCCGTATGTGTGTAGTGAATGCGGAAAAGGCTTCACCATGAAGCGCGACCTCATCGTACATCAGCGGACGCACACGGCCGAGAAGCCCTACGCGTGCAGTGACTGTGGGAAAGGCTTCACCGTGAAGAGCCGCCTGATTGTGCACCAGCGAACCCACACGGGCGAGAAACCCTATATATGCAGTGAGTGTGGGAAAGGCTTCACGGAGAAGAGCCATCTCAACGTACATCGGCGCACTCACACTGGAGAGAGACCCTACGTGTGCAATGAATGTGGCAAAGGCTTAACTGGGAAAAGCATGCTGATTGCACATCTGCGAACTCATACGGGAGAGAAACCATATATATGTAATGAATGTGGGAAGGGCTTCACCATGAAGAGCACCCTAGGTATCCATCAGCAAACTCACACTGGAGAGGAGCCATACAAGTGTGACGCATGCGGTAAAGCCTTTAGGAAGAAGACGTGCCTCATACAGCATCAGAGGTTCCACAAGGGAAGGACTTCCTTCGAATGCACTGAATGTGGGAAATTCTCTTTGCGCAAAAATGACCTCATTACCCATCAGAGGATTCACACAGGAGAGAAGCCGTATGAGTGCAGCGCGTGTGGGAAAGCCTTCACTACAAAGTCGGGGCTCAATGTTCATCAAAGGAAACACACAGGAGAGAGGCCCTATGGATGCAGCGAATGTGGGAAGGCTTTTGCCCACCTGTCAATCCTTGTTAAGCATAAGAGGACTCACAGGTAGTCACTTCAGGACCCAGTTGTAGACCCTCAAGATAATAGTATTCAGTGGAGAAGAGCAATGTGGTATTTATCTTTAGTGATCAATTACCTCGTATTTTATGTTGATGGGAGAATTTACAATATGACTCACATACAGTCGGCCTTGAGAGTATTTTTAGGACATCCTTATGTCTACAAAGTGTATTCTAAGCTAAAGCCTGTGAATGTGAAAGACTTAGGAAAGCCTTCGGTGGGAATAGACCCTTTTGTACGTGATCATCATAGATCATGAATGAATGAGCATTTCTAACATAATCGTGGGAATGCCTTTGCCCGCAAGTGAGACCTCAACAGGCGTCAGTTAACTGTAGCAAAATACCTTCTCGGGTGATAACTCTGGCAGGGTTTGCAGTAATATATTTTGCCTCATCCGTTGCCAGGAAATCCAAACAAAAGTAACTTACAAACACATTCAATATGGTGGACTTTAACAAAATATCAGACAACTCAGTGAAGGAAAGAGGCCTTGGGGAAATGATGAATGAGAGCATTCTGTCACAAGTGTCAACTCGAGGTAATCCACCTCACAAGCAACTGGGGACAGGATCCCTTCCACCAGGCTTCTAGCTGCCTTGTCATCGATCTTACAAATTTTAAATAGTGTCAGTCACTCTCCTCATGGATTAAATTTTAACATATACAACATAAAAAAAAAAAAAAGAATCTGAGACTGGCAACCACCCTGAACTGGGTTTGACTCCTGACTTACCAGCTACCTACTAGCTGGGTGACCTCAGGCAAGTGACTTCCGCTCTGCAAGCCTGTCTCCGTATCTTCAAGGCAGGCAGGAGCACCCGCTGCCTGATTGAGAATTCTTTTGAGGATTTAGAGAGATCATGACATCGTGTTCCTCTCAGTGACTGGCACAGAGTATTCAGTAATTTTTTGTTTACTATTGTAATTGTTTTACTATTACAAAAGAGACTCGAACAAAATGCACCAGCTGATGTAGAAAGCAATTGGAAAATGTATTTAGGGTGACGCACATTTATTTCTGCAATTTAGAATGTGACAGTCAGACAAACAAACGTTTCTTTCTTGATTGAGTGTTCAGTAGGGTTTGCATAACGTACTATGAGAAATGCCTTGTTATAAGGGGAAAAAAAACCCCACCAGGTTTAGAATATCATTTGAATTTGTAGGAATTCCTTTCTCACCAAGTTGCAATTTGAAAAGATAAGTCGCTATGACAAGTGGAACAGACAGCAGAAAGGCATGGTTTTTGGCTACCTGAGACATCTCAAATAATTCATCTGGTTCTCTCCACCTCTGCTTCAATCTCTCTCTATCCAGTAAAGCAAAAGGTGTATTCCAGGCAAGGACATTATTTCTTCCTCAAAGCTTGGTTTTGGAGTCAGATAGAACTAGCTTCAAGTTCTAGCCCTGCAGCACGCGAACTGGGTGACTAATGATTTGGAGCACCTGTCTATGCTTCTGAGGGCTGGGGGTGAATGGAGTACCTTCCAGTGGGGTTACTGGGAGGATTAAGAGAGAATGTGTAGGAAATGGCGCAGGCTCAGCAAATGGCAGTAGGGAAGATGATGAAAATCATTCTCAAATGTTTTGTTCTCAGAATTCCCTCTTAAACTGAGGACCCCAAAGAGCTATAGTTTGTGAACTTAATTCATTTTTAATTAAAATTAAATTAAAATAAAGCTTATTTTGTTAATATGAAAAACTAAATGAGAAACTTTAAAAATAATTGTGTATTAATGACTTCACTTATTTTATTAATATGAAAAATTAAATGAGCACATTCAAAAATATTTGTGTATTAATTTAAAAATCACAGCAAACACTACAGGCCAACCTAAACAAAATTTAATGAAAAATAACTTTTTAAAAAACAAGAATAATAGAGAAGACTGTCATTATTGCACATTTTTTTCAAGTCTCTTTAATGTCTCAGTAGAAAAGTGGAATTCTTGTATCTGCTTCCCCTAAAACCTGATGCAATATCATATAACTTCTGGAAAACGCCACCTTATACTCAAGAGAAAATGAAAGTGGAAAAAAGCAATAATCCCTGGTGTTGTAAAAATAGTTTTGACTTCATGGACTCCCTAAGAGGGTCTCAGGGACCCCCACACTTGGGAAACAACGGACTTAGAGCAACTGCCTTTTGAACTCTCAGAGGTTAAAGATGACCATATTGTCTTTAACTCCTCCCATCAAATACATATACACACAATGTGTACACACACACACACGTATACACAATGGAGTATTACTTAGCCATGAAAAAGAAACATTGCCATTTGTGACAACATGGACGAATCTAGAGGGTATTATGGTAAACGAAATAAGACAGAGAAAGGCAAATACCTACTATATATGATCTCACTTATATGCAGAATCTAAAAAACAAAACAAACAAAATAAAATGAAAACAGACTCCTAGATACAGAGAACACATGGATGGTGGCCAGAGGGGAGGGTGAGTGAAACAGTTGAAGAGGATTAAGAAGTACAAACCTATAGTTGTCAAATAAATCAGCCATGGGGGTGTAATACATAGCATAAGGTCAATAATATCATGATGACTTTGGATGGGGACAGATCATTACTAGAATTATCATGGTGGTCATTTCATAATGTAGGCAAATGCCCAATCTCTAGGTGGTACACCTGAAACTAACATAATGTATATGTCAGCTGTATTTCAATAAACATTTTTTAAAAGGTGAAATCTATTTCCCCATGGTTGGGCTGGCCTCGTGTCCTGATCACTAAATGTGGTACAAGTGGCAAGTTGTAACTTCTGAGCACACTCTCAAGAGGGTCTTCAACTTCCACTCTGGGCCCTGGGCCCCGAGTCTGTGATGAAAAATCATATGGAGGCTGAGGTCGCAGACATCTTACCCCATCCAGCCTCAGCCAAGCAGCCAACCTGAGAGCTCCCACAAAAACAGCAGAACCCCCACCCCGTCTGCCCACAGAACAACGAGAAATGGTCATTTGGGGGCCATTAAATAGATGGATAATGTCAAGAGTGACCCCTTTGTTTCAGCTTGCCTGGGACTTGCCCACATTTAGCTGCAAGTCCCACGTCCCAGGGAACCCCTCAGCCCCAGGTGGTTACCCCATTTGTAGCACAGCCACAAACACCTCACACAGGAGTAAGAGTCTGCAACTCAGCGTTTGAGAGGATTAAGAGAAACATTGACGCTAGAGGAAAATAGAGCCCATACGATGACTTCTCTCTTATCTTCAATTTATAAAATAACTTTACAATAATGTATTTCATAATTATTTTATCTTTAATGCAATAAAGATTTCCATAGCTAACTGAAATCTGATCTTTTATCTTTGTCTACAACTGAACTTCTCATACAGGGTCCTAATTGCTTTAAATATACCAGAGAGTGTTCCCTGCTGGAGAATGCGACATTTTAAGCTCAGCACAAAGGTAGCAGGCCCCTGGGAAATTATGAACCAAAAAGAGAAAGAAAACATTGGACTTAACTAAATTCAAACCGGCTGTGAGTTCTCAAAACAGTATCACTGTTGAATATGGAAAACACTTAATATTATGTCATTCTGGGTGGGTCTAGAACAGGACCTTTTTTTGGACAATATTTTTCCCCAGGGGCATGTCTAGCGAAAACTAATCCAAGGAGATGATTTGCAGGTAAGGTCAAGGCCATGTACCCACAAAAAGGCAGAATCCCAGGGGGCTACTGGGTGTGAGAGTTGAAATCTTTAAAACTCTATTTTAGAGCTGTTCCTTAAGAAGAAAAATGGGAGGTAGGGGTGGGCGTAGAACTCTTGCAAAAATCTGAAATTCATTAAATGATGGTGTAATCTTTTCCTCATGTCATAATTATTTGACCTAAAAATGTATTTCAAATGACCAAGAAGGAACATGTCTCTCTGCCTCACTGAAATTGCCTGTTATTCACACAATTCAAACGACTTCCCCACCCCAGTGGCCAAAAGAACGTCATGCTGCCAAGCAAATAACCATCCTGTAACACCGCAAAAGAATTCTGACTCTGCAGAAAACACATGTGAAATCATTCAGCAGGCCGAACAACAGAAAATGTCAGCCTTGGAGAATTTAATCAAGAAGGTATTTCCTCCTGCAGACTTCCGACAGCCAGCATGCTGAAAATGGCCCCGACACATCTGTATTGCATGTGTCTTCCTCACACATGGGGACATTATCAAGAGAGTCAGGAAAAGCATTTCTGTTGCTCTGTGAACAAGCAACTGCCCGATCCTTGAACAAGATCAAACTAGGATTCAACCAGCGAAGTACCAACTGACACTGCTCCTTGGGGAGAACAAGCAAATTGTACACAAAGAATATAGATCTTAACTTCTTAAAGAACAGTGGGTAGGCAGGATTTCACATCGTTTAACAGCCTTTACAAGCAACAGACTGCCCTCCGTCGCGTGGACTTGTATATTTGAGGAGACACGTGAACTGACAGATATATGGCTATCTGCATCTACCCCCATTTTCTGCACATATAACCCTATCCACATCCATCCATCCATCCATCCATCCATCCATCTGGCATTCACTTCACCAAATACTGAAGAGTACAGTCCCTTCACTTTGAAACAACGCTAGATTATTTACCCCCAAATTAACAACTTCTTTATTCTGTTGGCCATCAGAGAGCCACTGCAATCAGGGAAAGTGCTCAACATCATAGAGCAGTGGGTTTAAATACTCATGATTTTCCAAATCAAAAATTAACATCAGGAGGCAAGTTTTAGACATATCGGGGCAGATTTTTCTAGCCATTTTCTAGGCATTTGTTGGTATTTCTGGAATTTTAATATTCATTCATTCTCTAAAATTAAGTACCTCATACTTTGCCAGTATAAACATGTATACGATGCTATGACAACAACAAACACAAATCAAAAATCTGTTTTTCAAAGGATGAAGCCTCAACAAACACTAAATGAAATACAAGTATGGTGACACTTATGCATTCAAGAGAATAATGAAAGGGGAGTGGGACATACGTCAAAGATGTATCCTTAGCTGTGAAAGTTCATATACATAGCCACAAATACCTCCAATGCGATAAAATATCAAAAAGCTTCATTCCTTTCCCCTAGCCACCACCCTCTCTCATCTGAATGGGGATCTAGGCTTCTCATCTGTGTCCCTTTTACTCACAGTCTATTCTTCACATAGAAGTAAGAGTCAGCTTAAATAAAAAGGATCGTTAGTTCTATCAGTTCCTGTGCTCAGCGCTCAGCAGCTTTGGATTTTTATCTTAAGAGCAATGCAAACTTCTTCCTTTTGACAAGGCATTAGGCGACCTGGCCCTTGTCTACCCTCTCAGCTTGTTTGCTTATCGCTCTGCCCCTTGGTCAGTGTGTGCCAGGTGCACAGGTCTGCTTCTTGAGAACACCTGCGAGCATCCTGCTTTTGGGTTTTTAGTGTCCCTCTTCCCATTGGCTGGGATGCCCTTTTCCTGGCACTCAGTATGGCTGTCTCCTCTCATCTTTCAAGTCTCACTGTGCCAGAGAGGTTTCCCTGACCACCTTCATTTACCTCCTCCCTGCTCCCCTTACTCCCTATCACCTCCTTCTGGAGCACACCTCCATGGCTCTTATCGAAGTCCGAAATTATTATTTATTAGTTTACTTGTTCATTATCTGTCTTGAATGCTAAATGGTAAGTATCTTGGAAACATGACCTCGTCTTGTCATTTACTTCTGGATCCCCTGTGCCTAGAATGCTGCCTGGTTTGGTTTCAGGAAGATTGCTCTGTCTGATGCCTAGAGAATTGGATGGAGGAGGGCAAGACTGGAGTGGGGAGAACATTTAGAAGGCTGTAGTAATCTAGCAGAACGATGATGGTGGCTGCAACCAAAGCGAGGGTAGTGGGGATAGAGAAACGGGGATGTGTGGGAGAGACCTTTAGGAGGTAGAATTAGCCAGACTTGACAATTGGTTGGATAGGGTATATCTTAGGGTTGGAACTCAGGTTTCCCCCTTTACAGTGAATTTCCCAAACAGGTTCCTTCCTCCATAACTTTATATGACTAGTAACTTAAGTTTTTCATAAAATCAACCTGCTACTGACCACAGCTGATTGGTACAGGGAGAGATGTATGGCACGTGGTACCCATATGTAGGTCGTAAGTCGGATGGCAAGATGTTTCCGTTTTCCCAGGTAGATCTGTCCTGGGCTGTTGTTGCAGTGCGTTATTACTATTGCCCGCTTTCCATCTCACAGGTGCCCAGGTTTGAATGGTAACTTATATGGTCAAACTAGACACTTAAGGAAGGTAGTTGCCCCTACAATTATCTGATATTAACTCTGCCCAAAAGGGGTGCTCAGTGTTGAATGGTGCCCATACCAGTAGGACCCAGCTTTTAGGATCACAAATACTATTTGAACAAAAAGAGACTGGGCAACGCTCCATGTGAGGTGGTGCCTCCGTCTGGGAGGGCAGCTACCTATTTCAGAGCTGGATGTCACTGTGAGTGACAGTAAGGCTGAGACTCCTCCCTCCTTAATTCCAAGCACTCCTGCAGGCTACGTCCACCACTGAGCATTATTTGAGCTAAATCTCTTTCACACCATTAATGAGCTTAAGTGACAAAGTTACTAGCTTAAGGCAACAGGAGGGTCAAATGGGTGGTGCCTGTGTTCTGTAAGGATTTGTCTATCATGGGTAGGAAGTTGCACCAGGAGAAGGATAAAGGCTTCTCAACCTGTCCTGGAGGGTCCTGGAAGCCAGCAAGACAAAAGACAGGACCTCATACTATGCCCAAGAGCTCAGAGCTGGAAACTGCAAAATGAGACGTAAGCTCTCCAGATGATGGTGAGCAGGAATGGAGATCCACAGCCAAAACATGTCTTAAACACATCCACAGAACCCAGGCTTAGAAAATAATGATGTTGTAAGTCATCGTTTTAAGGCCTCGGGGCTCAATAATGTCTTAGAAATCAGCATCGATACCCACGTTTCTCAGCTGGTGGTCTGAACTTTTCACGGGCTGTTGGTCTATAAATCGCAAACGTTACTGTTCCTTCCCTCTACCCCATCTTTTCTGGTTGAGAAAAAAATACTAGTTATGGCTCTACCCGGCATTTGTTTTGTTTTGCTTTGTCTTTAACACAAAAGACCTGGTGATAACTGTGATTTGATGGATGTTCAAGAAAGCAGTCTAAGGTTTCAAATCAATGACACACAGGTCTCAGTAACTGAGAAGACGCTGTCTACACTCCAGCTCGTGGAGTTCCAGTCATGCACTCAGCCTCCTATAAAATATTACTGAGGCTCCCCTTTCTCTGTCTGTTGGCTATCTGGCCACCACCCAGAGAGAGAAACCCAAGTTGGGATGGAAGGTAAGTCTTAGATCAACTGAGAGAAAGTGTAGAAGCTTTGTCAGAGCAACTCCCTGAACAAAGGAATTCCTTGACCATAACTTGATTCACCAGGAGGCAGAAAACCTAAATGATAAGCAGCAACTTAGAAAATCACCAGCTCTACAACGCAACGATACAGCGCCAGAAACGGAGAGAAGTGTTTACATAAATAAGTTCCAAGCACTGGAGACTTACACAAATTTTTATCCTCCAAAAACCTAAATGTACTATGTATACATAGAAGAATGCAAAAGAAAAACAAAAGGACACAAGGCTACAATAAATTCAAACGGCCCCCAGATATTTGAATCTAATAAAAATATCATTATTGGCAAAGTTTACCGAAGTGTCATCGGGAAAAGCAGTGCTGACATTTTCTGTTTTCTCTCCGTTTTTTTTTTTTCCTCTTAAATTAAAACTCACAGCAAAACAAAGCCTCTGGCTGGACTACGCGGAGCACTATTCATTTTCCCCGCGACCTGATTAGTCAGAATATCTTTCGAACGATTAGTCTTCAATTTGCACCACTGCCAGGGAGGCAGGCCTCCAAATTAATGGCTGCGTTGATTGTTTATGCCTCCAAGAGACACATTAAAAAATTTCAGCCATGATGAAAGAATTGCTGCTCTTCAGAAAGGATTTTATTTAATGGATTTTTGTTTTTAAATTCAACGTTTGGAAACTTGCCAAAACTTGTTTAAAATTCCACTGACAAGTTTGTCTGCCTAGAGAATTTGAGTGGTGAGGGCTCTGTCATTTCTTAGTGTAAAAAGCTTACACCTTGAATTCTGGGACCTTTGGACCCGCCCGTGGGGATCCTGATAGAACTGCAATTCTGGCTCAAATGCAGTGCCCATTTGCTACCCTGGTTTCCCCTTAATAATGCATACTGTCCCTCATCATTCCCCCAAGAGCCCCTCCTGGGTGGTTTCTCCTCTCTGCCTCTGCTTTTGGAAGCAACATGGAGGAAAAAAAAAAGAAAAGAAAAGAAAGGAAAGGTTTTGACAAACATTGGTGTGTTTGGTTGGCACAGAAGGGATGGGAATTTGCACAGAGCTTTTGTTAGGTTAAGTTTTCCTTAGCTCCCTGCCAAGGCAGTTTTATTGCTGTGCCTCAAATGGAGGATGGTAACAACAGATGACATGACTATTCCTTCCATCCGCTGTTTGCTCTAAAGAACTGCAACGCATATTTGCAACAGGGGGACGACTCCCTCGGAAGCAAGCTCACTTGTATTACCGATGTCTCCCATTTTGAAACTGGCCAATATAATGATGTAGTCTTATGGCTTATTCATGACAGCAGCATGCACAAAAATCACAGCTCACTGAGGACGAATGAACAATGTTTGAGGGTGAGAAGCAGAGTCACTTCAGTTCTTACTGAGATTTAATGTCCGGTTTATGCCATGACAAGTTCATTAGATACTAAAGTAGTTCCCATTATTGAGAGTGGTACCGATTGCTCATTTTTCTCAGTGCCATACTACCTCCTAAACTTTTATGTGTGTCTTAGCCAAGCAGCCATACTCCCTCTGAAATGCCCACACGCTTCTTGGTAAACACTTTCATCTGGTTTGGCACATAAGGGAGGTGTCAGCCTTAAATGATACCTCACTGGAATGAGGTGCAGTGATGGAAAAAGAGATGGTCAAAACCAAGAGCCTGTGAAGGCAGAGGTCAAACTGAGACTTGGTACCCGGCACTTAGGAAACTACATCCACATCTGATATTATTCCTGGGCTCAGACCTACTGTCGGGAGGCCAATGCAGTCAAGACTGGTTCTCAACTTTGCAGCTGTATGAAACAACTGCCTTGCAGAGTAACAGGGCCCCAGAGTCACTGCCTACAAAACTGACAAGCATAAGACTGACCATATGCTCCATAGCACAACTTATTCATAGCTGAGTGGTAGAATTTCTAGAACCATTGCTTTGACCACGTAGTATTAATACCCACAGGGATCTGATAACTTCCTTCCAAACACAACAGAAAATTTTAACCCTTGTCATCCGAGTCCCATGCCAACGACACCAATATGACTGACCTGTCGTCTGCTAGGTTCTATCTACGGTCATCTCCCACTCTTGATTCACTTATTTAGCTTTGAGGTGTGCCATTACTCAATGCCTGGAGTGGCTTTCTTCTTCTTACTTGTATTGTATTGCTCAAGTCTTTTTAAAATTTTAAGAACAAGCTCTTGCATGAAGCCTTCCTGGAATCACTGGTTCCACTTCTCAGGCCAGAAATAATAACCCGTGTTTCACTTTCTTGGGCAATGCACTCTCAAAAATTCTGATTATATTTCCTAGTAGGATGCATCTCTTGTTACACTTAAAGCTCTTGAAAACTGTTCTTCATAGATACTTAAGGTGCCCAGTAGTTTATTAAACTGGGTTGGGTGGTAAATGTAGTGGGCTGTGTGAGCAGTTTGCTCTGGTAGAAAGAGTATTTTATTACAGGCATTGTTTAGAATTACTGGTGCAAAGGCATAATGATAAGCAGACCAATTTTTAGTTTGTTTTATTGTTGCTTTAAAATTCTCTACAAAGAACCCTCTTGTTCTGTCTCTTTTGGCAGACAGCTCCCACCTGACTCTTGTATATTACTGTTGAAAGCAATTCCAAAATGACCACCTTCTATTCAAACACAAAGCAATTCTGTAAGATCCTCCTTACTGAAGCACATATTTTACCCAAGAGTCAAAGATTTCAAAGACTAAAGGAAGAAGAGGCAAACACTGTGTACATAAGCAATTAGTTATTGTTATGTAGACCTAAGATTGCAAAAGACACACATCAACATTTATGTTCTAGCTTATTCCTTCTGTGTTAATACAGATGAAATGAAAATGTAAGATCTCACACTCCCCCTTAATTTGATAGTTTTGTCTCCACTGTACCCAGCTGAATTTCTCTTAGGGTCTCCCCCCATTTAAGTAAAACTACTAACACTTAACGAGAAATGGCCAAACCAAGTGTGTATATATATTTTTTCTTGTCTTTCTCTGGCAACTTTCCTGAGACTCAAGGTTCTCCTTATACAAGGTCATGTCCAAGAGTTTACCTTCTTGTCACTGAAAACACTTTCAATAACTCTTCCAATTACTTTCTTTCCTCGTATACTAGTTAGGGAAGTGTAAAGAACATGATGGTGTGTGCAGAGATAGACACATGGGAGGGTTTTGGGGCCAGGCCTGGAACGATGCACAGCATTGTTGTGCACACTCTGTACCACTCACTGGAAGAGCTCAGCCACGTGTCCCACGCAGCAGCAATGGAGGCTGAAAATGTCTGACCAGGAAGAAGAGGAAATGGATGTTGGTGACTCATCAGTGTCTATACCATACTGCCAGATGGTTAGAGCCATGGAGGCAAGGCATGCTCAGTCCCATCGCTGCCAAAAAACCTTGTGCTCAGTACTCATACATGATAGAGGCTTAGTAAACATTTAGCCCACAGGATGGGGGGTAAGTGTTTTATGAACAATAAGGAAAGAACTGGGCTTAGAGTAAAACTCAAAGACTTTAACCAATCTATTAGAGTTAAGACTTAATCTGCTAAAATCCATGGAGAGACTCAGCAGATCCCATGAATGCTGATGAAGTTTTATCTTTTGGTTGAGAATTTTAATAATCAAGGACAATTGATAGCCATTCACTTAAAAATTGTTCATTTTTGTCAACTTTCTAAGTAATCAGTTTATACACATATATATTTGATTACATAAGCTACTTGCATGTGTAAATGTACAGAAAAAAATTTGGTTTCAAACGGTTTTCAGAGACCAAAGAGAGAACGTGCAAACATTGACAATGAACAAACAGAGCCTAAATTCAGTATCTTTGTACAAGGGACTGTGGAATAAATGGCAGAAAATTTCCTCTGTTTTGAGATTCCCATGAAGGCCTTTACTGTCGCATATCACCCAGAAAACCTAGCAACCAGTTTATAAACATTCACAAATCAATCTCTGTTAGGTAGTGGCCCACGTTTTGTTCCAATTCTAAGCATTCCTACTTGGTCAAATAGCAACAGTGATATGGAATCTCTGGAGGTGTGGTTAATTCAGGTACAGTATGAGAACAGCCATGACTAATGAGCTACATTCTTAAGATCATAAGAGAACTGTAGATTAATAAGCAAAAAAGTAATTATCCCAAAATCATAAGCATTAGCAAACAAGACGGACTGCTCCAGCACACCAAAGAAACTCATGAAATCATTCTCCCTTTTATGCTCCAAGACAAAGAGATCTCACACACACACATATTCACAAATTAAGTGGCAGGTCCCTTTTATTTAAGAATGAGCTATTTTTTTCCCCTGATGATAACTGATGTCATTCTATGAACGTTATATAGGTAAGTCATGCTGCATCAAGTCACTGCTTAAACAGGATGTTTCTGAACCATTTAACCCGTTACTACAGAATAAATCGTATGAACAACAGGCTCCAAAAACGAAGAAAGAGAAAATAAATGGTCCTCCACTTACCAAAAGAACATGCCTGGATTCTATTCAGTGACAGTTTTAGTCGATTGCAACCTCACCTTGATTTTGGCATCTGATTGTTGGTTCCTAGTGGTTGGCTGTGGGGCCCACCATACTTGGAAGTACACTCATTTCACACTTACCAGCATGGGGAACATAACATAAGAACGTCAGGACTAAAGCCTGCTCAGACCCATTCCCTAGCCAGGGACTCCAATTAACAGTAAACTTTAAATCGGAGACTCTCAAGCTTTAGGGGTCATCAGAGCCACCTCGATGGTTTACTAAAACCCAGGCTGCTGACCTCCTGAGTTTCTGATCTCGTGGATCTGGGGTAGCATCTAGAAGTTTGGGTTTCTAACGAATTTCAGGTGATGCTGGTACTGTTGGCCCAGTAGCTACACTCTGAGAACAAATGCATTAAACTGATAAACATCTAACTGAAGTTTCCTCATCCGCCTGGGCATACAGACTAGACTTTGGCCTTAAAGAGCTAAAGATGTCAGCCAAACCATTGCACTTTCATATTAGTATTTGTCATACCTACATTGAAAATCTTTACTAATATTTTGTGTAAAACAAAAATTTTGATAAAATACTGATATTAACAATAATTTATAAGAATTCACAATATAAAATTTAAGAACAAGTGAAACTGAATATTTAATAGTCTTTAAATACAAATATTTATGAACGGGAAAAATAATTAAAAAAATAGTAAAAGAAATTAGTAAAAACAATAAATGTAGTCAGTAAAATCAATTATACAAATATGAACAGTAAACATAAGCCAGTCTATATTTTTCCTTTTTTTTTTTTTTGCTGGAAAATAAAATAAAACTAGAGATACACTTATTTAAAATCTTAACCTTTTTTTTCTCCCATTAAAAAAAAAAGTGACCACTCCTTCCCATATTCATGCACTGGAAGTTTCTTGGAAATTCATCAGAATTATATACTGCTGCTTCTTTAGAATCTTTTTTTCAGCCTTGTTACCTTCAGGAAAATATCAGTTCCTCTTTGGCCGGTGTCCTCAGCGAGACCTTAGGAAGCTCAGCAATTTGCTACTTATTCTCAGTTGAAGTCACAGGACTGAAATCATCAACTTCTGTTGGGTCGCCCCAATCTCCTCCTGATTCTGGCCAGTTCCGGGAGACAATGGACATGCTGATCCCCAGTGGCCCTCAAAGCCTAAAAGCTGTGACTCTGTGCTGGAAGGCCTGCTAGAGATAGTCTATCCTGGGACACATTCAGCCAAGGATGTTGCTTCACTGGTACAGGGCTTCTGCAAGACCCGCATCGGGGAGCCCTCGGGAGAAGCGCGCTCCCGCAGCGCGCACGCCCTCCCGACTCGGGGCTGCCTGCTCGTTTCCATCACCTGTGTGGTCCCACTTGATTGCTGACATTTGCAGCACCTGAAAAACCCTCTCACTGAACGAAAGGGAAAACCGTGACTTGGATAGATTAAACAACTTCCCTAGATGCAAACTGGCGGCTTGTGCCACTGGCTCCAGATGATAACTCAGGGCTCAAGGTCCCTTCCTTCCGCTTTGCTGCTCCCAGTTTCTGTGGCGCCAACATAGAACTTAGACAAGAACTTGACCAGCATTGTTACTGATCCTGCTGAGTTGTCCTTAAGGACACAAACGTCACAGCCACGGCAGCCTGTCAGGTGTGCTGTGTCTTCCTGATCAACATGGTACCTTCCTCTGAACATTCTGAATCATGTTGACTCCACTTCCCATGTTTAGGTTTGTGGAGGGGGAAAATATGCAAACCAGTCCACTGTGAAGGATTAACTTGAGCACTGGCCTTGGAGCCAGCCACAGAGATGCTATAGGTTTTTGCAAAGGCATTCTTTAAAATCAAAACAAAGCAAAAGAGAATTTGGATTTAAAATGTTTGTGCCATAGTCTTGGGTTTGAAAACATAATAAAGTCAGGGGAGACAAGGTTTCTCCTTGGCCTTTCTTAACTTTGGCTGCTTGAGCTATTCTCCAGATTCTTTTTGTCTTTTGCAGGGAGAGCATTCACCTGCTCCAATTTGACCATCTTGCTCTAACTTGCCAAGCAAGGGCCAGAAGCAGGGGAACCAAAAGTGATGATTCTCAAAATTAAACATATGGAACAGTCACCTGGGGAACTTGTGGATGCTGTAGCATCTTTGACTCTGGCTGCAAAGATTTCTGGGGAGCCTGAAATCTGCATAGTTGGCCAGCCCCCACAGGTGTTTTTGATGCCCGGGGTACCTGAGCACACTTGCTGAAACCCTTCCGCTTTAGAGCAGTGCTTCTCACACTGTACTGTATCCACAGATCTCTGTTAAAATGCACAGTCCACTTAAGGAAGTCTGGGGAAGAGCAGGAGATTCTGTATTTCTCGCAAGCTCTTGGGAGGTGCTGGTCCAGGAACTGCTCTTTGAGTAGCAAGGGTCTAGGGCTCAATCAGTTTTATTGGCTGGATTCAAAGTTCAGCTCTGCCCTTTACTGGCTGTGAGTCTGGAGAAGTTATTTAACCTCTCTGTTGCCTCAGTTCTGTCATCCCCCAACGGGACACACTATTAGCGCTTACTCCTATGATGGTAGTGAGATTTCAATGACATAACAAATGTAAAGCTCCTAGCATATAGGGACGCCTAACACGTGTTAGCTATTATCATCACTTTTGGACATTGTGCTTTGACTTTTGTGTTTGGTATATGCATTCATCAGTAAGGGGACTTACAAAATTCCAGCCTGGTGGCTTGGTGGGTTGGGCTTGCCTGGGTCACTTGAATTCAAAGCCCCTCTCTTCTTCCCTTCCCCACAAAAAGCAAATCTTGAATGTGCCCCCAATGGCTTTTCCCTCCTCTGAATTCAGAGGTCCCAGGAAAAGAGCTAATTAACTGGCAATTTTGGTTGAAATAGGAGATAAAGACATTGTACCAAGTTTTTGAACTGTGCCCAGACTAACAGATTAGAAACTTCTTAAAGTGGTACCACATCTTCCTGGAAAAACAAAACTTCAGAATTTTCCTCTTAAAACGTCTTCTGCAATCACAAGCTCCTACTAATTCCGTTCTCTTCTGCCACCACCAGGAATCTCTCCCCTCAGAAATCAGTAAAATTGCCTCAATTCTGGGTTGGCCAGCCAAGAGAAATCCAGGCAGCAGTTCATCAGCCACTAGCAGCAAGGGAGGGGGACAGGGGAGCCAGACTTGTGAGGCTGCATGTCTTGGTTCTACTTACGGGTGTGACAGTAAGACAATGTGTCCGCCTCCCTCAGCCTCGGTCTGTAGGAGAGGGGCTGTGGGAGTTAAACCGCAGCCAAGCTCTTATCTCTTCACTTTAATTGATGATTCTTGCACCTCAGTCTGCTGAAGCATCTTCTGGGAAATGTTTTTAAACTTGTAGACACCCAGACCGTACCTCACAAGATACAGATTCTGTCGGTCTGAAATGAGCACCAGATTTCTGCAGGTTTAAACTGACATACTGGGTAATTTTCTTTGTTTTAATTGGAGGCACTGGGGATTGAATCCAGGACCTCGTGCATGCTAGGTATGCGCTCTACCACTGAGCTATACCCCCGGCCCCAAACCCCAAATTCTGAAGCAAGTGGTCCATTCTCTGAAAAACAAAGCTTTTTAAGAACAAGGAAGGATACTCAGATACGGTGCTACTTGAACAAAAACAGCTGCCTAAACCTAGGTTAGTGGGACGTGATCTGTTTTGGATGACCCCATAGAAGCTGCCCTTTGCTGAGTGAGCCAGGACCATGTCCTAACGACTCTTATTTATTTTCCTTTATGCCACCCTATTATTACCACTCTTATCCTCACAGGGCAGAACAGAGTCACGGCTCAGAGAGTTTAAAAACCTTGCCCAAAGTTTTACCATGAGTTACTTAGTGCCCAAGGGAGCCCCCGACCCATGTGTGTAGGCCCCGGAGTCAGAATCTTTTCTACATGTGCCCTAGAGCAGAGCTTCTCAAACTTCAGCTGACATTAGAATCCCCTGGAGGGCCTGTGGAAACAGACTGCCAGGCCCTACCCTCAGAATTTCGGATTCAGTGCCTCTGGGCTGGGACCTGAGAATCTGCATTCCCAACAAGTGCCCTCTCGCTGCCGCCGCTGCCGCTGCTGTTGGACTTTGAGAACCACAGCAGTAGAGTTAACTGTCGGGTCTTTTTCTAGAAGTCTGATGCTGTGTCTCTTTGTCATTCCTAGCTGCTCTAGCCAGGTCAATTGAGAAAAGCTCTCTTTTTCCTTCAGCTGTTGCTGAGCCAATAAGTACACGACAAATGGCCAACGAAGCTGCCGTTCAGCCAGTTCTCCTGTGCCTTCGGGGCACATTATTTTTGCGGGGGTTTGAAGTTGTAATATGTCATCCTCTTCCCTGAAGCAGAAAGAACAACTCTCCCTTTGTGGTGGCTCTTTCCTAAGAATTCTTCTACTCTTTTATTTCTTGCTTTAAAAATGCGGAGCCATGTTTCTATTCCAACTCAGCAACAGTCAGTGAAGTGCCATCCTGATCATGTCTGTACGGCCAGGTGCTAAGGAAATCATCCAGCCCCTGCCTCCTTCCTGCCTGAGTTTGGTGATGCAATTCCATCTGGGATCTGGATGGGCCTCCCCTCTAGATTGGTGGTCCTGGGGCTTCTGGGGTTTACTCTCCCCGGGGGCATCCACCGTAAACATGAGCACAGGCTGCTTTGCACGGAGGGTCAATTTCAGCGGCCGGTCCTGCTGTCCTTCCCCGGGAATCCCGCATCCGGCTTGCTAAGCCACCCCGACAGCAAGCTGCAGGAGTACCAGCCCGGGTCAAGCCAGCAGGATGACCCCGTGATGTTTGTAAAGGGAGAGATGAGGATTCTCTCTGGACAGCTAGGTTGGCAAGGTCAGAGTCAAAAGTCTCTCTGTTCTCTCCTCCTGCTCTGTGCACATTCTACAGATCTCCATCCCAAGCAACAACGTGACGTCTCTGAGGCCGCTTCTTCCGTCAGGATTCAAACTGCAACTTGATTTGACGGATTTCGTCGCAACAGTTCAACTGGTCTTCTGGAAGACTCTTCTCCAAATCAGGAATCCCCCAGCCTGGCCTCTGCCTGGGAGGTGGGTGGTGGAGTTGACCTGGGTGTCAAACCCATGGTGCCACCTGCCAAAAGCAGTGTGACCTGACCACCCTGAGTTCAGCGTTCCTGATTGCGAGACAGAGCTATTTGGTACCTACCACCCTGCATAGTATGGGATGAGATGATGGGATAGGATTTTACACATGACAGTGCCTGGACCCTCAGAAAATATTCACAGAATCTGAGCCCTACTAGGCACCTCAGTCCATTTTGCTCGTTTTTTCTCTGGGACTAAACAACATTTGAAATGGTCACAAAGGCGGACCCAGGATCCAGCAAAGTCCAGAGGGCGTATCTGTGGAGGCTGTTAAACACACGGACTAAAAACCGTGGCCTAAGTCCACGTCCTTGCCTGCCACGCAGTGGTGTGATCCTGACATGATTACCCGTAGTCCCCGCTTTTCAGGTTTGTTTTTCCATTATAAAATTGTAAACATGAAGTAATTATGTATTAAGCTTTTGGTACAGTAGTACATAGTAAATGAACACTCAGTAGATGCTAGTTACTTTTACTGATAACTATTTTCACATATATTTATATTTCATATATATTTCATGTATATATAATTACATTTTGCATGTAATTTCAGGGAGTTCATGGATTTCTTTGAAGCCTATCTTCTGGGTATGTGGACACCTGGGACCCATGGACCCCAACTACATATGATATAAAGTATACAATGTTATTGATCTACCATCAGCTGGGTTGGGTTTTGCAGTATATATTTCCCCTCTATTCTCAGATTTTTAAAGGTACTTCTGTGACTAACTGAAGGTGAAAACCTGACGAAGCCCATTACCCCCCGCCCCCCCGAGTCTCGCAAAATCTGGTCAAACTCAACCTGGACTCCAGTTACCTGGCCTGCGATGGGACAGAACTTTCCCTCTGAGTCCCCGTGGTACCATTCTCACCTTTCTCTCTGGTCCCTGTCTGGCCTCTTCTGGCCCCTTGCCTCCTGGTCCTGTTTTGCTCTGTGACACTCTGCATGTAGAACTCAGCCCCATTACCCTTTACTTTTACACAAGGAATCCACATTGAACATTTTGGGACGTTGGTGAAGGCTCCTAGGGTGGAGCACAAATGTTCACCACTGTGATAGCTCCCTCCCTCCTCCCCGCTTCCTCTCTGGCACATTCAAAAGCATCTGCCCCTTTGATTCATTTGTATGCAGCCCTCAGCCACATCTAGGCCTGCCAGGTTATCACTTTCTATTCCATCCATTCACCAAGAATGTTTTATTTTTTACAAATACAAGAGATAGTTGAAAAAATGTTCTCCCTCTTATTCTGCATGAATTAATGCCAGTTGTTACTAGGATGTCTTATTCCATGTTTCCAGTGCCAGGGAAGTACCCATCACGTGACAGGTGTTTCCCCATTGGATGAGAGGAGGAGGGAAGGAAGTGGGGAGGAGAAAGTGGAAAGAAATCCCCAGACTTGTTCTGGATCCAGATCATGATTCCATCAGCCGGATTAGAGACTGTGAAACTAGGTAATGGTCCCCCTGCTAATTACTGCTGACTTGATTTCCCTCTGTTTCTCTTTCATTCCTAGTATCTCAGCTATTTTTTTTTCCCCAAGCCAATTTCTAGCTCTCCCAATAGAATTACATGGTGGTTCCTCCTTTCTGTCCCCTCATACAGTAAGAGAAATTCCCAACTCACTTCGTAAACCCCTTGCAAGTAATTAGTTGACTCAGGAGGCATCCTCAAGAAGCCAGAAGCATGCTGGCTTTAATTTCCCTTTCTGAGATCCTCTTTCCTCTATTAACTTCACCTTTCCTCAGCCAGGGCAGAAATTAATTTGTGGGTGTCATTTGTCCCTCCAACAGTTTTTTTTTTAATAGTCATCTTCTTGATTCCTGTAAATTGTAATCCACCTGGTGTGACATTTCCCTTCGCAGAGAGAATATACCGAGGTCTGGGAGTGAGCCTGAGCAGAAAAAGAAATGTGAGGTTCTCGATTTCCTTGGGAGGCCTCTTCGTGGGATTCTGGGAGAGATTAGGATGGATCCTACAGACTGGGTTACCCCCTGTCATATTGGGGGTGGCCCAGATTGTGGAAGTGCCATGAATTAAACAGAGAAAAAGGAACGAGAGGCTAGAAGAAGCCAACGGCAACTTCCCGATTTTTAGGAGGAAGAAGCTTGATCTCAGAATCAGACCATTATAGTCTCCCCATCAGCTGCAGGTGGCACTGGAAAATGGAAGTCTTTCCCTTGTGAGGTTGGACTGATATAGGCAAACAGGTAAAACTGAACTGAGTGACCAGACCGCTAGCCTATCCTTTAACTGCGCGTACAAGATTCACATCTGCACACGGCCTGTGCGCTGTGTGAGCAGGATAGACCATCACTTTTCATTTCTGTACATCAAGTCCCCGGGCCAATGTGTATCACGTGGTTGGACGTCAGCACTGCTCTTGGAGTTGACTTGAACTGGTTCACTGGTTGCTTGGATATATAAAGGGCTGAGGGTGTCACAGCAGCTCGCTACATTAGAGAAGAGGCAAGGCTGCCTCCCAAGGCTGACATATTGGAAAGAGTGCCCTCAAAACCTTTGGAAGATATTGGTGGGGAGATTCCCAGTTTAGTTTTTACTTACATCAAGCTCTACACTAGATGACAACGTTTAAGTGGAAGGAAGCATACTCAGAGAGCTAAATGCATAATTTAAAATGTCAGGTAAAATTATATGAATTTCCAGCCATTGAAGAATTGAGCGTTTTAGTAGACTAGCATTAAAATTACATACATAAATGTAAACTTGAAAAACACTTTTGAGATAACGTTATGCTGAAAGGCGGGGTAATCGTTGCATGTATATGTGATACCAGTGTCACTCGTCTAATTCAAACCCTTCAGTGTTATCCCACCACCTCTGGAGAAGACAGAACTCCTTCAGGTTGAAGGTCAGAAGGCTCGCTGTTACCTGTCCCTGCCACCTACATCCCCCAAACCATCTCCTTCCACTTGTCCTCCACCGCCCCTCCCCACCCCATATGAGACCCACCCCAGACTTCTCCAGAGCCCTGAGAAACAGAGCTTCTCCACTGCTCCACCACTAACATTATTTCCGGGTAAATGTGCAACAATGTGGCACAGAAGAGCCGGTTTATATCTGGGTTTCTCTCAATTGTATAAACAACAGCCTTCAGGCTCTTTCATGACTGTTCCCTGCCCTTGCCTCCTTCACTTACATCACCTTTGATCTAAAACATCCTTAAGTTGGACAAATTTGAGGCTAAGTACTTGAAAGAACCCTTATCTTCCCTTTTTCTTCTTGAGCTTTGCTCTGTAATGATATGTCTGTCTACAGCTTATATCCAGCTGGGATTAGAAATAGACATGCGTTTTCTCCCTGATTGGCTTCAAGATCAAAGATAAATGGACAGATGCCAAGGATCTGGATGAAGCTTGCGCACATTTTAACCCACACTCTGCACGGGGCAATCCTCTTGCACAGACAGGTGTGAATGTGGTAAGGGGACCATACCACAAACTGTAAAGAGAGTGGGAAGATGATCACTGATTGCAGTGCTGAAATACAGACGTACGTTAAGCTCCAGATGCCACACCGACTCTCCAGACACTTGGTGAGCTATGATGTGAAAGCATCACCCAGGAACACCCCTCCTTTGCCTTTCATAATCGCTCGAGCCCCTAAACCATGCTGCATGAGCCAGATTGACACCTGACACATCACACCACTGACCCTAGAAAAGGACCCTTACACTACTGTCGTTTCTAACAACAGGAATTCAGTCAAACGGCAATGCTCAGTGGTAAATCTAGAATGTGAGTCAGGGATGCTGATGTTCTGATCTTTCTGTCTCAAGCACTGAGCAAAGCATCCAACCTGAAAGAGGTTAATCAGTCAGCAAGTCAGCTACGCAATCTCCTTTTCAGAAAGAATGTGCTGGACTTTGGGAAAGAACCTGCCTTGATTCAGGATAGAAATGTTAATGTGGTGTTCTTTATTTCTTCAGAAACCCTCTTCCTGGGATTGTAGGAGAGATTAGGGTTGATCCTTATAGACTGAATGTCAGTGTGATGCCAGCTAAATGGGGTCACCCAAATGGTACTGCAATGTAACAATGGGAAGACAATTTACACTCTCCCGGATTCCCTCCAAGCATGGGGAGTCCACTGCATGTATTTGGGTAGATATTCCAATGAGTCACTTGAGGATGGAGGAGGTAGGACTTCCAAGGGACAGGGACACTCACACTTGATGATCAAATGGCCTTTGGAAAGTTTGGTTCCATTTCTCTGTGGGGCCTCACTTTTGCAGTAGGGAGAGGGCAAGAATTCCATCACTTGGAATGATAGCGGAGAGGTTGAGTACTGCATCCAAGGCTTTTCCCCCTGCCCAGTCTCCATGTAGTTTCTGCCCCTCTGATGAGTAAATGCTGAACAGATATTTGGAGACTCTTTAAGTTTATGCTAGTTATCAGTCCTTCTGCAGAGCCCACATGTGTCTCTCGACCATCATGAGCTGGACCGTAATGTGGAGCCCTCTGTATGTGTGCCAGCCAGCTACAAGCAATGGTCCCACATACACGGAAGGAATGACTCTCATTAATTCATCCCTTTGGAGGGAGGCCAATCAATAGGAAGTTCCAGTTAGATACGTCTTAAAGCTTAACATTTTTGAGTCCCTATCAGCCAGAACTGGTTGGGGCCTTGAGGGGAAGAAGGGAAGAGGGGGAAGAAGTCACATTCTTAGAGGACCCTGCAAATATCTTAATAAATAGATAAGAATCTTGTTCACTTAACATTTTCACAATTAGAAGGCAAAGAGGACCAAAACAGGGCCTGAGAACTGCATGTTGTTCCCTACCAAGAGAAGAGAGATGCCGCAGAACATGACTCCACGACGGGGGCAGGAAAGCATTAAGCTTCGGTTGGACAGCGTCTCAGAAGAGACCCTTAATGATGAAGCTGGTAAACATCAAAGGACAATTGATTTCTCTTCAAGTGGCCTCTACAGTATTATTTAATTTGTTTCCAAAAGGTTAGAGCTATTTTAATAATGGCCCACTGTCTTCTGAATTCCAATGCATTCTTCAAAACCCACGTAGATACCTGTATTACAAACCAAGAAGCGTTCCCAAGTCTCCCCCAGGCTACAGAATCAGTCTATATTTTCCACTTGCAGGTCTTGTCATTCCGATCACGTTCAATTGCTACGTGTTCATTCACGGATCTGTCTCCTCTACTGGACGGGAGCTACCTGAGTCCAGACATTGGCTTCATTTATCTCTGGGTCCTTGCTTTAACCTAGAGTCTGGCACCCTGTAATGGTTTGGTATAAAACTACTTAATAACAGAACACTTTTCATAAGTACGGTATTTATTCTGCAACTTTTGGTGGCCAGGAAGAAATATTCTGGTTTTCTTTCTGGATGCAGGCCATGGGTTAGTTACTCTAATCTAATTAAATTACTTCATGGATGAGAGCACTGAATTTAAATAATTCTCCCAAGGTTGTAGAACTTGTTAGATGGTCCAGCCATTTATTAGTAAGTTGTGAGAACCTCACTTGGTGATAAAACCTGACCTACACTCACATTAGGCTATTTACAGTTTTTAATTATCCTATTTAGTATGAATATTTATGTGTTGCACAAAAAAAGATGTTTGTGCATTTGTTTATTGTGTACTGTCTCTTTCTAAAATATGAAAATTTAAAATTGTGCAGTTCATCTTGCCCTGGGGATTTCAGATGAGATACTACCAACCTGTACGGTGTCATTTCATTAAGAGAAGCTTTATGTCTTTAATGCTTATTTCAGCAAAGCGACATCAATTATCATATTAAATTGGTGTCAGTCACTTGACTTCTGTTGTTTGTGTTATTTCGTTTGCATTTTATTGTTAATGTATTTTGGGTATAAATGTGTTTGAAGCTATATACGTTTACTATTCATTTCTAATTTTATGTTTCTAATATTTTGGTACTATTATAATAAAAGTCATGTAAGTAAATAAGAAATTAAGCAAATCAGGGAAAAAATTATATAGCTAAAATTAACGTTAAAAACTCCTTACGTGTCCTGGGGGGCAGTATAAATGATTTTGTTTATAGTTATATTCCTGTGTGTGTGTGTGTGTGTGTGTGTGTGTATACATATGTACATATGTATAGTGATAGATGTATACGTAAATAAATCATATGTGCTGTAATAAAGATGGTCATTGTGCACATTCAGATTAGCCTCCTCCTGTCTTGATAACTCTGTTTATTTTCCTCTTTTGCCAAAGGCATATTGAATCCGCCTCAATGAAACAGATTCTGTTCTAGTGGGTGATTGTAAGGCGCTCAGCCAGGAAACCCTGTCCACATCTGCAGTCACAGAAATGACTGATTCTTTCACTCCCCTTGTCCTTTTGCTGATCCCACCCAACCCCTCCAGTGACCACATGCATGCAGAGGTTTCAGAAGGACTAATGCAATCAGCCAGCTGATCTGCAATGGTGAGGATAAAGCCACAGATCATAACCTTGCATGTTTACTCTCAGACAGAAGGATGGAAATCTCACAACAACATTTGTGGGACAGTTTAGGACAGTAGTTGCCTGTAGGATCCAGACAGATAAAATAAATGCATGAGGTGGGCAGGCTGTAAGAAAGAAAAAAATGCAGGGAGATGAGGCATGGCAAGTGGAAACTCTTTTCAGTAGCAGAGTGAAAATGAGCAGGGCTGGGACGATGGCAGGGAAATAGAAAGTCACGGGAATCTGTACTTCCACACCAGTTAATCGCTCCCACATTTGGGATGGTAGGCCCGGTGTTGCTTTTTTTTTTTTTTTTTTTCCAAGGGAAATTAAAAAAAAAAAAAAGAAAACAAATTTTTATGTGAATTCTCCTGTTTTTCTCTATTGGCAACTAATTCAATGAAAAAATAGTGTGAATCAAATAAAACACATCTGTGGGCCAGATCTGGCCCTCAGACCATGATTTTGCATCCTGTGACTTAGAATCTGGTGGCAGACATTTGTACCCTGAACAAACTTGTCACACATGGCCCCCTATTCCTAACCCTGGATGAAAAGAGACACAGACTCTTCTCTTGTGGTAAATCATGATTTTTTTCATCTGAGGTGATAGCTTTGGCTGTGGCCCAACGGCTCACTTCTGGAAACCAGAAATCTCTTCCCGCCCTTGTTAATGTTTTGGGCTAATTGTGTTAGAAATTAAACTGGACTGGAGCTAACTGGAGCGGATGCTCAAGGACCAATTTCAGGGCCTTACAAAACTTCTCCTTTCAAAGGGATTCTAAAACTGAAATTCCTCCTCTTTCCATTCCCATTACCAGACTTCTCAGAGTGTCTATAAGGTGCTGATTTTCCCACCGTGAATGTTTCATTGGGCCAACAGAACCTGCAAAATCAATCTGTTCAGTTAGCAAATGACAACACTTGAGAACCGAATGTTTTCCCTCATTTCCCTGAAAACAAAACTGTCTGGCAACAGATTTGCAAAGTTGTCAAAGAAGACAGGTTTCACACTTGGACCTTCATTTATGTTCTATTCATGTCTTTGTGCAACAATACGCAGTGGGTGCCTATAATGTAGTGGGGGCTGTTTTAGCCACTGGGGATACAGCTGAGACTGGAACAGACAAGGTTCCTACGTTCCTGTAAGTTTGCATCAAATAGGCAGTAATACGTTTGTCGCCACATCTAATACCTACATTCAAACTAGAAGTATAGGATATATATTACTCAAAACCAAATACAAGATCACAGGCCACCCTATCCTCAAAGGAGAGCAGAAACTGTTGTAGACATCCTGGGGAGAGGAGGAAAAGAAGAAGAGAAGGCAAGTGGAGACGATGAAAAAAGGGTGAGAGTGAAGACAGCGAAATTAAGACACAGTCAGAAGCGGGGGAGCTCAGGCGACTCTCTGGATCGGGCAGTAAAGAGATTCCTGGCACTTTGTTTAGGTATCGATGGTTCTCAGCTCTGTGCTTCATGAGTTAAAAATTGATCAAAAGAAATGGCTACCTTTGTGAAACTGACTCTGTGGTTCACGGTAGCTGCATCGGTACCGGTATTTTCCAGGCACCATTTAAAGAAAATTCCTGTTAGACTAGATAAGTCAGTAAAAATGTCCAAGAAATAATCACAGTTTAATTTTAAGAGGCAATAAGGACTGAAAACAAGACGGTGCCAATATAAACAAAGATTCAAGACGGTGTCTGCTTATCTAAATAGCTCAAGCAAAGAAACTTGACAAACCTAGGTTCCAATGTGTTTTGAGTTAACTGTTGATCTGCTTCACTTTATATGTTTCTTTTTTTTTTTTCTGAATAAAACTTTTGGAAAAAAAATCAATAGGTTGGCTGAGATCATCAAAGCAAAATTGTTTTACAAGTCAAGTTTTCCGTATCAGCTGGTTTTCCCAAGGCAGATTATAGCATTTGTATCAATAAACATCAAATTAAACAGTTCCTGTGTATATCTGGAGGCGAAGCCTGAATCTGCCAAAGCCAATGAGCTAGGAAACCTTATTTTTTAAGAACCGAGAAACAATTCCCCCAGCTTATGACAAAGATTTGCCGTGGCTTTGTTTACACCCCTTAAACTGTCTGCTAACAAGGAGAAATAAATATTTTAAAAAAAACAACTTTATGAAGTGTAAGAATTTTAATTTTCTGTTTACACATGTAATCAAGTAGACTGAAATGGAAGGAATTATTTAGATGATCTGGTAATATTCACAAATCAATTTCAATTTATAAATAACTGAGTGCTTTGTTTGTATTGTTGGCACAGTCCAGGTAGTACATCTTTCCTTTTCACTTAATATGTATAGACCTACTTTACACAACCCAGAAAAAACAGAATATGTTTGGGATTCAGGAGACATAAAAACTTATGAAAACGAAAAAGGAGCTTCCAAGTGGTCATTCATTCAGTCACTCAGTGAAATATTTATTGGACACTTACTAAAGGCAGGTGCTATACACGGCCCTGAAGGTACAGCAATGAATAAAATGGACATGGTCCAGCCCTCAAGCTCATAACCTACGGGGGAGGTAGATGGTGAGCCAGACACTACACACGTGTGAGGGCTGTGAAGGAGAAGTTCAGGCTTAAGGCAAGAGACCCATCCCTGGAGTCAGGGATATCTGCTGGCAGGAAGCAGCGTTTCTGCTGAGACCTGGAGGTTATAGACAAAGTTAGTGTGACAAGAGATGGGGAAAAGGAAGGAAGGGTGTGAAGCCACCCTGAATGTTCTAGCCCAGCTCTCAGCTGACGACAGCTGCATGAGAGAATCAAAGCAAGGATGTCCGAAAGACCACAATGCCGAACACCAGTCAACCCACAGAACCATGAGCAATACGGTAGTCGCTGTTTTACACCACTGAATTTGGGGGCATTTATTCTGCAGTGATGAATAAACTGAACACGATGGCTCCCATTTTACAAGAGTGATCTCTATTGAAGTGGCTCTGGATGTTGTAGCCTAAACGAGGAATCAGTGTGTCAACATATGTCCCTTCCAGACATCGACTTCCTGGGGAGAAAAAATGCTGGGGAGGAAACTGTTATGTGTAGGTGCCTGGATATCAGTAGATGGAGTGGTGAAGGCAAAGACATCCGATGCTTCTCCCACAGGCTTCATAGCACAGGTCTGAGTCCTCCATGCCTGGGTGGGACCTAGTGCAGGGTTGTGGAGTGGTGAGGACCAGAGGGAAGATGGCCATGCCTGGAAGTGTCTTGGAGGTTCCCTGGCTTCAGGTGCCTTCCAATGTTTGTCTGTGGGAAGAGGAACCACTTCAGAGAGGAAGACTTGAGGCGTCGCCCTCAAGGCAGCCAGAATGAAGGGCCGTGCGTGGGCTTCCCCACGAGTGCGGACTTCCCAAGGCAGCTGGGGGAGATGAGGCAGGCCGTCAGAGTGCCCCGGTTACAAACCTGAGAAATGGGAGCCTCCATGTCACTGGGCTCTCCATCCCCAGAGCAGCTGTTTGCCTTTCTGTTGTTTCTTACCTCCTCACTCTTCATGGTTCTTCCTTCTAGGAAAAGTAAGCGAACCCCTCGACACCACGTTTCCTTTATCTTGAAAATGAGGAGCATGCCAAGATCTACTGCAGGAATTAGTAAGATGATGCACGTAAAGCACATTCAGTACTTGGCATACAGTACAGGGTCAATCATTGTTAAATATGTCATTATTCTACTTGGAAAACCCTTCTAATCGATTTGAAAGCAATTAGCTAAAAGCTGACTGTAGTCTGCTTCTAAAGGGTAACGATCACTGGTTAGGCACAGGATTAAACTGATGGAGAAGTGTATTGGTGGGCAAATCAATGGTTATTCTGTCCTTGTGTAAACCTCCTTAGAAGATGTCTCTGAGAAAGCTGGCAAGAGAGACAGAGCACATTGGATAGTCAACAAATATTTCCTGAACATCTGCTAAGTGCTAAACACTGGAAATACAGCGGTGGACAAAACAAACGACATCTTCATGGAATTTATAAAGAAACAGGAAAGCAACTATTCAAGAAATAATTACCCAAATGATTCTCTGTTGTGTATCAATTGTAGATGCTACAAAATGCCCACTACCTACTTTACCCATTTGGGTACCATTTGGTATCTTCCAGACCACTGGCCAGGAATCAGATTTTGTTTTCCTTAAAAAACAAAACAAAACAAAACTTGGATCCAGGCCACTTACAATCAGTATCAAGGAGGCATTTACTTTCTCTGAGTCTCAGTTTCCCTCTTAGTAAAATGGAGATATTATAATAATTTCAATCTCAAAGGATGGTTGGAGGGTTAGTTAATTGGGGATGCATGGAAAAACATCCTTAACACCTGGCTTATAGTGGATACTCAGTAAATGTTACATTTCCTTTCTTCTGCCATTTCAGGGACACGTTAAACTTTTGAGTGGGTTACTGTGAGGGTCAAACTTGAAGACAGAGACAAGATGAACACACATAATCCACATACATGAGGTCTATGCTCTTAATTGAGAGAATTGCATGCATTAACTTTTTTTTTTTTGGCCATGTTACTGAAAACTCCCTCTCCTTTTATATTCTTCTGTGTTAATTATATTTTAAGCCAGCCACTAATAAGAACCAAATCAAGACCATTTCTTGTGAGCAGCAGCAGGTTAAAATTTGTCTGGAGGAAGTGTTACCATGTGTGTACATGCAGATGTGTGTGATGAGTGGTGGGGAGCTGGGAGTGGGGAGGGAACCATTCATGTGGCAGTCTGATCTAATGGAAGAGCCAAAGTGTCCCTTTGTGAAAGGGAAACTCAGTGATCATCAATTATGAAATTTGGGATTTTTTTCAGAGGTGGTCTAGTGAGCTACAGCTTATTGGGAAATGATACACTTACCTAACGGTGGCATGGTTCTAGTTGACAATTTCAGAACAAATTGGCAATTTGGTCAATAATGGCAAGATAGAAATAATCATAGAATATTAGAATTGGAAAGCTCCCAAGAGGTCCTCTCTTCCAGCTCCTGTTAATATGGGTATGCTTATTTTGTAAATATGCATACTCACACACCATATTCTAATGTACTTAATTATACTCTGCATCAAAGTTATTTTAACAGTTTGGATGACTGTAGGATCTAATTTTTGCTGTCTTAAAATGTTCTCTGTTGTTAGTTGCAGTGGGCAAGAACAAAAGGGGGAAGAAACATTTTCAAGTATCTTATTTGCCTTCAGCAATTTCATAGTTTCCACCTTTAATTGATTAAAATTGGCAAGACAGTTCCTTCAAAATGTGTTTTCCTTTAATGAGCATACTTGATAGTTACTATAAAGTAGCTATTTTAAGGCAGTTTGCAGATAACTTTAGGCTGCAATCAGGGAATGTACTAATTTATAGCAGGCTAGCGTTCAACATAGTTGGCAGAAAAAGGAAGATCTGGCTGACACATTGCATTTTTTTTTCCCCCTGGGAAAACAGTTTAAGATGATTTTAATCATTGGGCTCATTAATATAGCCTAATATCAAAATGTTCAGTTGTGAAACCAAATAATGTGTAGATTTTATGTTTCTGTGTACTTCAGGAATATGGATCACAGATGTTGTTGGAACCAACTGAAATTCAAAGGAGCGTTTTTAATAGCTCATAGACTCTAAATATTAGATAAAGTACTTGATATTTCCTACCATAATATCACAATATTTAACTAAATTCTCAAATTATTAAGGAAAAAAGTGTCATGTAAGCTAAAGTTAATTTTGCCAGCTGGTGGGATCTCAGCTGTTTATAAATTCTCATGTGCAGATATTCAATCTTCAATAGAAAACCATTATTTTACCAGCTGGCATTTGGAGAGACAGCCTTCAAAACAGTAATCCGTCCGCTTTTACTATTTCTTATTTCCCACTCTATGTCCCCCAAGGGTAAACTGAGGCCCAGAATGTTGAGAAAGATTAATGAAGATTTTTAGTTTACCTGGGTTTGTAACAAATTTTGGATATTTTAATACAGTCTAGATTTTTGTAAGTTTATTGAATTTTATATTTCCACAGGGAAAAGTTTTCATTGTAATGCAAATTGAACAATTCATATTTTTCAATGACATTCAGTTCTTCTTAGAAACTCATAGTCTAATGGATAATAAAATATCCTCTACTTATAATTTAAAACAAAGCAAAAAGTGAATTTCTTACATTGAAATATCACTAAAAAAAAAAATCCACAACACCAGGCTTGAGAGACTGTGACCTTTTATGCCTAGAAATTAGATTTGGAAACTTCCAACAGCCTGACACTAAGTTGAACTTTGAAACATTCTCCAAGTCTCTTAGGAAATGGGCTGCAAAAAACATGTGAGCAGCTGAGAGCCTGAGCTGTTGATAATAACAAACAAATGGGTGCATCAGGAGACGCAAATAATTTCCCAAGCGCTTCAACATGGAAAGTTCTAAAATTTTTTGAACTAATTCTTTTTCCTTCTGTTTGTCAGTAATAAGCATTTTGGTGCACCTGAAATTATGGGTAATTGTCATCAAAAAGCAGGACTGATGAATTGATTCTATAAGTCATTCTGGTGTTTTGAATTTGAAATATTTAACTTTCTAACTACCATACCAACATCCCAGTGTGGTAAAAGTAAAGTCATCCAAATCATAGAAAGACTGTCATATTTTTCTCAACAGGAAATGCTGCATTGTAAGTGGGTGAAATCTCTGGGTAGTTCTTAATTCGAAGGGTTCCTTCCACCGTCATGACAGTTGGGATTACTGTCTGCTATTACTTTCCAGAAATTACGCTTTATTTTCCCAGAAGGACAGAGCCACTGGGGTTTCCGGTATGGCCATGCAAAAGTGGACCAACTGTTTCAAAGCATGAGGGCATTGTAGGACGCAAATTACATTTCATTAGGCAAGGTGTGTGTCCTCAATTTAATACCAAATACTAATTAAATACTCTGGTTTTCAGTTCAAACCAGAAATGATTTGTAGCTTTATGGCCCAGAGGAGTGATTTCTCTCTCTGAATTTAGGTCTATGCTTCTTGGGTTCACACCAGTTCGTGAGCACTCACTTGGATTCTGCATACAGAAGATCCTGTGCTGAATTCTCCTTTTCTGGGCACACAATCATACTGTTTGGATATCAAGTCCCACATCTGCCATGAAAGTCATCTCAAGTAGTTGCCCCAAATAACTCTAGGACTTAGCTTCTCTTCTTGAGCCATCTCATCTTTTCAAATCATCCGAATCAGTTTCTTCATGTTTTAAATTTCAAGTCAGCAAATATTTACTGTGTATCTTCTACATCAGTGACTACCTTAGACATACAAAGCTAAATAAAACCCTGTCCACTGTGCTTACAGTCTGAGGGGAACTGCTGTAAACATGAGCATCTGCACGAAACCATGCTGCAAAAGCTACAGTTGCTGCAATTGCTGATGGAAAGACGCAAAGTGAAGGACCACATGTGCATCCTTACCTACCTTCTGCCTTGCACAGCTTATGAAATTTCCCTAAACTCAAGTACCTCCTCTGTAAAACCAGGATAATCCCATCACCTGCCTTGCAGGACTACCCTGAGGACAGAGTGAGATAAGGAAAAGAAACCTCTCACCATGGTGCTGGGTGTATAGGCACTTGTCATTAACGGCCAACGACCACGTTATATTTGTGTAAACTTGTGATTTACCAAAGTGCATTTGTGTATTAGGGAACTTTAAAGCTGGTGGGACTGCAGGAATCCCATAATTCAATAATAGACACCTATATCAGTCAGGGTCCAAGGAGGAGACAGAAAATCCACCCGTTATTGGAACAAAAATAATTTAATATGAAGAACTGTTAACTAGGTGTAAGGTTGTCAATTCTGCAACCAAACAGATAAAAAAGGAAAACTTGAAGGTAGCAAGTGCAGGAAGCAGTTATCACCCCCAAGACCAGAGGAACACAAGGAAGAGGCTGGAATTATTGAAACTTAGAAGCTTCAAGGAGGGGCCCTAGAGCTGAAACTCAGACCTCTGGGGAGAGAGAACCTCTCAGTCCTCTCTGAGCTCAGAGGAGAAACCTCACGGGGCTGGTGTTAGACTCTGAGGAGGAGGTAGTGGCTGGCTGGGGCTGATGTGCTGGTGGGGTGCAGTGAAGCTGGTTCTATGTATATTCAAAAACTGCATATTGGAGTTAGCTGCTGCTGTTGCAAGACATCCCCACCTCTGAGATAGGAAAGAGAACGCTACCTAGTTTCCTAGTTCTGGTTCTTTCAAAAACTGGCTGCCTCTTGACTTGAGTTTCAAGTCAACCCCATGTCTTTAACATAAAACCTCCATTCTTATTTAAGACAACTAGAATCTCTATTACTTGGCGGGAAAAGTCTTAAATAAAACAAATCCTGTGAATCAGAGAAGCAGAGTAACATCTTGCCTGAATGCGGCATACTTTTTATCACACCACCAACCTCCAACGTGACCACGCGTCTTAAAAGTCCACACTAAATGTTGCAATCAGCTCGGGGAACAAGGGTTAAAGTTTTGCTTATGTGAATTCTGACAGGACCCCAGATCCTGCCTTTATATTTTACTGGCATTTACTGAGACAGATCCATAATTTTGGAATTATTCTCACTGCTACTTTGAGTGTACCATGCACATAAAGCCATGCAGAATGGTCACAGCAATTGGGGCCCTTTAATTGACAATGTGTAGCTCTGCCTCACACCTACAGGGCTGGTGAAAGGAAATCTCTGATTTCTTAACGAGAAAGTCAGCTCCCTTTAAAGCCAGTGAGCTAACGAAGTATCTTCACTTTGCATGCAAGTTTGGTGGGTGTGGTTCACTTCGGCTCATGCTTTGGTGCACCTAACAGTCTCAGCATCACTGTTGTCAACTCTCCCTGGTGCCAGAAATGCCTAGAAAAGCCTGTTGTACATGCACATGAATGTTCATCTGGAGAGGGTTCTGAGTAGAAAAATAGTGGTGTTTCCCGGTTCCATCAGCAACAATTCTTTCGGATCATGCACTAGGCAAGATGCACTGCTCAGCACAAAATCTGTTTGGCAACAGAAGAGGTAATGAATGGGAAGAGTAACCGGCAAACAATGTGAGCGGGGACAAGTCAGCAAGTTAGCAGCACAGAGTGTTCGCTGGGCTTCTATTTTCCTTCAGCTAATACTTTTCCGATAAATACTTGTCTCCACTGCAGGGGGGGGGGGGCACGGTTGAGAGATGAGGGGGGATGTAGAAAAGGAGGCTGAAGCTCAACTGAAGCCAAACACGTGGTTTGCACAACACCAAGGTATGCCGACTGATACCTGCACCATTGTCTGTTGCTCTGTGTGTGCGTGTTTCCGTTTTGCACCTCAGCCACACACACCCACTATCAGTTCAGAATGTTTTACAGGCACTTTGGTTTGTGTGTTGGAAAGTAAACAGTTTACCATCGTGCTCTCTGTGTGGTGCTGACTCACATCACACATCTCTGCTCTTCCGAGATTTAATCTTGCCTGGGTATATATATCCTTGTAAAATCTTAGCTCGTTAGTATAGGCCAAAGTGTTTGCAACCGATTCTTTTTCCTTCTGCGCCCTATTACGTTTGGCCAGATGACAAGCATTTTTTAAAAAGTATTTAGAGGAAACTGCAATGATGACAGTAAAAATCCTTTAGCTGGATATTAATGGAAGGCTCCCGCCATACTGGAAGTTTACGTTGGATGACATTAAAAGTTGTATGAACAGTAGAAGCCTGGAGGCCGAGAATTTGTGGTGTTTGGTTATATAAGTTTGCAAAGGATCCTGTGTGATACCAGAGCCTCTCTGAGGACTTTACCCTCCTGCTTCTACCACCCTAAAACCCTCAATCCCAGGTGTCAACTTGGTGTGTAAACTTAAAGGTATGTTCTGAGAAGGTGGTTGCCTGCAGCGCCGAGTTAATGAAACAGGATTCATAATTCTCCTTTGTACAGAGACAAAGCTAGGACTCAAGAGTCAGGGGCTGATTCCATGGATTCAGGAAACAGTAATGGACTAGACAGAGAAACTTAAAATAGAAGTAAGTAGCTAATTTCTCTTGGGCATATGCGACATGCCAGCACTGTTATAACCATTTCACGTGCATAGCTCATTTATTCCATTAGAAAAGTCTCTGAGCGGGGAATATTATTATGACTACGCTCAGATAGGGACACAGAGAGTCAGAGGTAAGAAAGTTGCCTGAGGTCATGCAATTAGTACAAACCAGAGATTATATTCAGTTTAAGGCAGTTGGATGTAAAGCCCTTCCTTCTTAACCTTGGACTCCCCCGCTGCCCAGAGGCTTCTTCAAAGCTGGACCATCAGCGGGCACTTTAATTCCTTAATGCTCGGAAGTATTCTCCATTCTGCTAGAACGGATTTGTTAATGCTGTCATAGCCCAGCTATCTTCTACCTTATAGACCTTATCATAGTGGTAATTAGATAAATATTAGAGCAACTACTTGTTTAATGTGTTTCCCCTGGCAGACCGTAATTAGCATAAGAGCAGAGACCAGATTTGTAAGTTCACCCTTCCACCTCCAGTCCTTAGATCCAAATCCAGCACATCAAAGGCATTCAAGAAATTCTTGTTGAAATAAGAAAAAAGAATAATTAACTTTTGTCTTAACTATGTACAGCAGCATAACAAATTATCCTAAAACTTTATGGCTTTAAACAACAAATATTTATTATCTCACAGTTTTATTATCCCAATAGCTTAGCTGGATGTTTCTGGCTCAAGATCTTTCACAAAGTTGCAGTCAAGGTGTCAGCTGGGGCTGCAGTCATGTGAGGGCCTGCTGGGGCGGGAGGAGCCCCCTCCAAGACGGCTCATGCCCATGGTAGGAGGCCTCAGTTCCTTGCCTTCTTATAGAATTGCTTCATAGAGTCCTAACAACGTGACAGCTAGCTTTCCCACAGGAAGCAATGAGAGAGAGAGACAGAGAAAGGGAGAGGA
This sequence comes from Vicugna pacos, assembly GCF_048564905.1. Lineage (NCBI taxonomy): Eukaryota > Metazoa > Chordata > Mammalia > Artiodactyla > Camelidae > Vicugna > Vicugna pacos. The sequence continues at coordinate 19,866,673 of NC_132989.1, read as the reverse complement.
AGCTGCAATGCTTTTCACGACACATAAAAAGTCACACCGTGTCCCTTCCACCATATTCTGTTCATTGGAAGCAAGTCACTTGGTCTAAGCTATGTTCAAGAAAACAGGAATTAGACTCCTTCTCTTGTGGAGAGACATATTAAAGATCTGTGGACATATTTTATAACTACCATACCTTCTAACTTTTATGTTACATAGCAATATTTCAACATGCAGGGATGGGGCTCCAGAAAGGAGACTTTTCGAGGCAGAGAACACATACAGAGTAAGGACACACAGGTAGGGAAATGAGGTTTGCTGGAGAACAGCACGTGTCGTAGATTAGAAGGCAGAGGGAGGCTCGAGGAAGAAGAGATGGAAAACAGAATAGAAAGAGGGAGGAGAAGTTGAAGAGCTTTTAACTTGCAGTGGCGGACAAAGGAAAGCAGTGGGATGACATGATTAGAAAGGGTGTTCCTTTAGGAATATTTATGTGGGGAGATGGAGTCACGCATTGGAGACTGAACCCCCAAATCATTGGGAGACAATTATCTTTGCAGTAAGTTCGCTGGCACCTTAACTTGAACAGAACAGTGGGAGTAGGAAGTAGAGACAGATGCTACAGTGACTGGTAATTAAGTAAATAAGAGAGGAACCTAGAAGGAGTTGCTAAAGATGACACAACATTTTGAATCTGGGTGATGGCTTGTTACTAATCAAAGGGAAGTAAAGAGCAGGGGATGGAAGTATGGCTTTTACAAGCAGACACCATAGGACCAGAAATTATCAGAGGGCACGGACTGTGTACTTTCCCAGGAAGACGGTGAGACTGGATTGCTTTGCTGACCCTGGGTTATGGTAGGACATCAAAGGGGAGGTGCTGAGCAGACAGTCAAAATGTGAGTCTAGATTTCAGGGGAGAGGTCAGGTTTAAAGACCAGCGCTCCTGTCCACGCAAGGGGACAAACAGGCCATAGACAGCCTGGAGCCAACCACGTTATCAGGAAAGACATTTCTATGACTTATAACATGAATCCTGCAGACAGCAGTCTTTAGTGTTAATGGCATGGCTTGTCTTTTAAAACTCATTTTTCTTTGAAATGTTATTCTGAAGAAACCGTGCTCAGACAGTGATTACAGTTCTGGCCGGTGAGTCACTGTATTGTACTTCTATTGCTGCGATAACGAAGTACCACAAACCTAGTGGCTTAAAACAACGCCCATACGTTCCCTTACAGTTCTGGAGGTTAGAAGGTCAAAATCTGTTCGACTGGGCTCAGGTTAGGGTCTGCAGGGAGGCCCTTTCTGGAGGCTCTGAGAGGAGAATCTGTTTCCTTGCCATTTTCAGCTTCTAGGAGCCACGTATATCCCCTCGTCTGCACCCTCTTCCTCCATCTGCCAAGCACATCACTCCAACATCTGCTTCCCTCCTCACTTTGTCTCCTCCTCTGACTCTGACGCCTCCAGTGTCCCTCTTACAAGGATGCTGTGTTTACGTTGGACCCACCAGGTTAATCCAGGATAAGTCTCTATCTCAAGGTCCTAAACTCACCGACACATGCGAAGTCCCTTTTGCCATATGTGGTAACATCCGCACGTTCTGGGAATAGTACATGGACATATTTCCATTGTTCACGTGCTGTTCAGTCTACCTCAGTCACCCAAATCCAACTGGGTCCAAATGTACCCTATGTGCTTCTCAGCCACTGCCCTCCCTGCTGAACACACACAGCCAAGGTCAGTCTTTAAATATCACTGTCCCCACCTCTCAGCTTCATGAAGCTTCACACTGAGGTTTTTTCATCAACATCATCACCATGGTTCTGAAAAGACCTTCTCTATCAACACAGAACCTTGTGGTCTAAAGGGACCTCAAGTTTCGTCTAGTCCAGCCCCAGTTGAATATCTATTGGTCTTCAGGTCTGGAGATGGAAACTGAAATATTTGAATGTACTTCTCAACTCGTCTTCCTCACTTGCCATTGGTTTCCCTGACAACTCCCTCTACCCATGGCCTCTCTTTCCTCAATGAAGAGTGATCCTAGAGAATTTGCAACCGGATGTGTTAAAAGTGTTCAACATCTGAAGCAGAGCATCAGACATAAATTCCCAGCTATGATGAGACTAGACACATCTGAAGTCCCTTCAGACCCTCAGCTTCTATCACTCTGTCAAATCATTCTGTCTTCTCAGAGTGCCACTGACGCGAATGCCGATGCCAAGGTAATATAAACTCACATCATTTTCCACTAGAAGTGATTTTACTTTAAAGAACTGACTGAACTATAAATCACTGTGTTACTGCTCGTGATTGAACTGAGGTTGCTAGAAGTTTTCAAATCCATATCACGTAGTTTGTGAGTCTTTTTCAGCGATACATATGTTTAGGTATGGGTGTGCGGTAGAAAGAGCTGCAGTTTAGAGTTAAACAAAATCTGAGCTCAAGTTTTAGCAATGCAGCCGAGATGCAGGCAAGTGTGTTAATGTCTCCAAACCTTTACTTCTTTTTTTTTTTTGGAAAAAATGGAAATATAATATACACACACAAGGACCAGGGGGATTAAATGTGATAATGATGAAAAGCACCTAGCACTGCTTGGCATATAGTAGACACTCAATAAACACCAATCCCAGCCATCCAACTAGTGTTTGTCTTCTGCTGCGTGTCAGGAGCTGGGCTTCACCCCACCCCATTATTCCCTCCTCTTCACACTCATCACCACTTAAAGGAGAGAAGCAACAGGACCCGAATTTGACACTTGAGATCCTTGTCAAGCTGGGTTAATATCCATAAAAAGAAATAATGAAGTCAAGACAGAGAAAGGCACATATCATATGACATCACTTACATGTGGAATCTAAAAAAAAAAAAAAGACACAAATGAACTTATTTGCAAAACAGAAACAGACTCACAGACACAGAAAACAAAGTTACGGTTACCAAAGGGGAAAGTGGAGGGGGGAGGGATAAATTAGGAGTTTGGGATTGATATTAAACTACTATGTACAGACTAGATAAACAACAAGGTCCTACTGCACAGCACAGGGAACTATATTAAATAGCTTGTAATAACTTATAATAAAAAAGAAATATATATATATATGGATAACTGAGTCACTATGTTGTACACCAGAAACTAACACAACATTGTAATCAACCATACTTCAAATTAAAAAAAGAAATGATTAGCAAATATGTTACTGATTAGCAGATTTATAGTTATAATGTACAAGATCATTATGCATTAACTTGAGTAACGTGTACTGATGGTTGCTATTACATAAAATTATGCACTGTAAGGGAGAACAAGCCAGTGACAGGGCACAAGTGCCCGGCACACTCAGGCAGGCAATGACAACTATGGTCATTGTTAAGTTCTTAGGTTAAAGATGGGCCCATTGTTGAAACAGCAAAACATGACATTAAAACTTAATTTAAAATTAAAATCCATTCCTTTTATATAGCTATAAATAAATTTATTACGATTCTCAACCACACTATTGTCCAGTGAGCCTTCTTTCATCATGCTATGACTGGAACAAATGAACCGAAAATAGACTTTAAAACGTGAGGTAATCTTTTCATTTTCTTATTTCCCTAAACTTTAAAAAATACTTGGAGGTCTCTACGGGGGGAGAGAGATGGTGCTGCCACGTGGAAAAAAGAGATTGTTGCTCTGCATCAGGCCCGAGCGAAGTAGGTTTCAGGTGAGACGATGGAGTTTGAGGCCATCATGCACTTCAATGTGAGAATTATATACTGTTTTGCTATTTCTCAGGTTTAGCTCTGCCTCCTTAGATCCATCCCATCTTTGTAGTATCCTGCCTGGAGCTGCCAACACAGGTTCTAACTTCAGCAGTGATGCAAAAGTTAATTTTCCATCTACCCATTCCTTTGGGTTTTATTTTTTCCTATATTTATGAAATTGTTTTCCCCTTATACCACAGATACACCTACTTGGAAGACAGGATAAAACTCACTTACTGATTGGAAAAAATAAAACAGGGCAGGTTCACAGCCTCCTTACGTACTAAACTACATTGAATATATATCAATGGATATAGAACCAAGGGTATGGAGGTTGAGTCTTCATTAATCTAGGGTGTTAAAATTCATTTAACTTAACTGTTCATTTATTATCCCTTCTGGAATTATTGTGACTCTCAAAACCTAAATGAAATTTAAGCCTGTGACACCCATGGGGTAGTTTTATTGATAAAGGAATTCTGAATAAATAAAACTGAAAGCCAGGAGAAGTTTGACAGGTTAACTGCGGAAGGAGTATAAACTCATTGAAACATTAGTGCAAGCCAAGTTAATCTGTAAGCCTTAAATGAATCTCAGTTCAGAAAAGAGCGTTAGGAATAGTTTGCTATTTGTATTGTTTACTTGTCAAGACAGACCAGAGCGTTTTTCTTAATCCACGCCATAGCTTGTT